>NC_090371.1:100034320-100644198 GCF_036365525.1 Heterodontus francisci
TTCTCGCTCTGTCTCTCGCTCTCGCTCTGTCTCTCGCTCTCGCTCTGTCTCTCGCTCTCGCTCTGTCTCGCTCTCGCTCTGTCTCTCGCTCTCGCTCTGTCTCTCGCTCTCGCTCTGTCTCTGTCTCTCGCTCTCGCTCTGTCTCTCGCTCTCGCTCTGTCTCTGTCTCTCGCTCTCGCTCTGTCTCTCGCTCTCGCTCTGTCTCTCGCTCTCGCTCTCGCTCTGTCTCTCGCTCTCGCTCTGTCTCTCGCTCTCGCTCTGTCTCTCGCTCTCGCTCTGTCTCTCGCTCTCGCTCTGTCTCTCGCTCTGTCTCTCGCTCTGTCTCTCGCTCTCGCTCTCGCTCTGTCTCTCGCTCTCGCTCTCGCTCTCGCTCTCGCTCTCGCTCTGTCTCTCGCTCTCGCTCTGTCTCTCGCTCTCGCTCTGTCTCTCGCTCTCGCTCTGTCTCTCGCTCTCGCTCTGTCTCGCTCTCGCTCTGTCTCTCGCTCTCGCTCTGTCTCTCGCTCTCGCTCTGTCTCTCGCTCTCGCTCTGTCTCTCGCTCTCGCTCTGTCTCTGTCTCTCGCTCTCGCTCTGTCTCTCGCTCTCGCTCTGTCTCTGTCTCTCGCTCTCGCTCTGTCTCTCGCTCTCGCTCTGTCTCTCGCTCTCGCTCTCGCTCTCGCTCTGTCTCTCGCTCTCTCGCTCTGTCTCTCGCTCTCGCTCTGTCTCTCGCTCTCGCTCTGTCTCTGTCTCTCGCTCTCGCTCTGTCTCTCGCTCTCGCTCTCGCTCTGTCTCTCGCTCTCGCTCTCGCTCTGTCTCTCGCTCTCGCTCTGTCTCTCGCTCTCGCTCTGTCTCTCGCTCTCGCTCTGTCTCTCGCTCTCGCTCTGTCTCTCGCTCTCGCTCTGTCTCTCGCTCTCGCTCTGTCTCTCGCTCTCGCTCTGTCTCTCGCTCTCGCTCTCGCTCTGTCTCTCGCTCTCGCTCTCGCTCTGTCTCTCTCGCTCTGTCGCTCTCGCTCTCGCTCTGTCTCTGTTTCTTTCTCTCGCTCTCTCGCTCTCTCGCTTTCTGTCTCTCGGTCTCTCGCTTTCTGTCTCTCGGTCTCTCGCTTTCTGTCTCTCACTCTCTCTCTCTGTGTCTCTCGCTCTCGCTCCGCCGCCCCCCTCTCCGAGAAGCTGTCTGCTCGCACTTGCAGCTAGTACTGGATGAGCAGAAATTTCCTCCAATTAAATATTGGGAAGATTGAGGCCATTGACTTCAGACCCTGCCACAAACTCCACTTCCTCTCCACCAATTCCATCCCTCTCCTTGGCAACTGTTTGAGGCTGAACGGACTGTTTGCAACCTTTGTGTCACATTTTGTCCCTGAGATGAGCTTATAACCACACCATCACTAAATGCTGTTCTCCAGCTCCGTAACGTTGCCTTTCTCTGTCCCGCCTCAGTTCTTCTCCTGCTGAAATCCTCATTTATGCCTTTATCTCCATACTTGTCTCGCCTAATGCACTTCTGGCTGGTCTCCCACATTCTACCCTCTGTAAACTTGAGGTCATCCAAAGCTCTGCTGCCTGTGTCCTAACTCCCACCAAATCCCATTCACCCATCACCCCTGTGTTTGCTGACCTACAATAGCTCCTGGTTAAACAACACCTCTCTCTCTGTTTTCACATCCCTTCATGGCCTGGCCCCGCTCTAACTCTGTAATCTCCTCCAATCCTCCGAAATTTCTGCACTCCTTTAATTCTATCCTCTTGAGCGTCCCCATTTTAATCGCTCCACCATTGGTAGCCATGTCTTCAGCTGCCTCGGCCCTAAGCTCTGGATTCCCTCCCTAAACCTCTCTGCCTCTCTTTCCTCCTTTTAAGATACTCCTTGGAACCTACTTCTTGACCAAGCACTTGGTCATCTGCCCTAATATTCCATTGAGGAAGAAAGACTCTACCAGAAGGATACATCATCCTTCGCTAACAAAGGAAGTTAAGGGTGTTATCAAATTGAAAGAAAAGGCGTACAATGCTGCAAAGATTAGTGGTAGGCTCGAAGGTGAGGAAAAGTTTAGAAACCAGAATATAGAAATGACTACAAAGGGAGAAATTGAAGTACGAGAGAAAGCTAGCAAGAAATATAAAAACAGACAGTAAAAGCTTCTACAAATATATAAAAAGGAAGAGAGTAGCTCAAGTGAGCATTGGTCCCTTAGAGGGCGAGATTGGGCAATTAATAATGGGAAATGATGAAATGGAAGAGGCTTTGTTGAACAAGTATTTTGTATCTCTCTTCACAAAAGACACAAAAAGCATCCCAAGAATAGTAGAAAATCAGGAGGGAGGAACTTAAAACAATCACTATCACTAGAGGAAAAGTGATGTGACTACTAATGGGACTAAAGGCTGACAAGTCCCCTAAACCTGATGGCCGGCATTTAAGGGTCTCAAAGGAAGTGGCTCCAGAGATGGTGGGTGCATTGGTTTTAATCTTACAAAATTCCCTAGATTCTGGAAACATCCCAGCAAATTGGAAAACTGCAAATCTAACACCTCTGTTCAAGAGAGGAGGGTGACAGAAAGCTGAAAACTATAGGCCAGCTAGCTTAACATCTGTTGTTGGGGAAAAATGTTAGAATTCATTATTAAAGAGGTAGCAGCAGGACATCTAGAAAAGCATAAAAGCAAAATACTGTGGATGCTGGAAATCTGAAATAAAACAAAGTGCTGGAAATACTCAGCAGGTGTGTCAGACCTGAAACATTAACTCTGTTTCTCTCTCCACAGATGCTGCCAGACCTGCTGAGTATTTCCAGCACTTTCTGTTTTTATCTAGAGAATCATAATGCAATCAGGCAGAGTCAACATAGTTTTGTGAAAGGGAAATCGTATTTGACAAATTTATTAGAGTTCTCTGAGGGTTTAACAAGCAGGGTGGATAAAGGGGAACCAGTAGATGTAGTGTATTTGGCTTTCCAAAAGGCATTCGGTAAGGTGCCACATAAAACGTTACTACACAAGATAAGAGTTCATCGTGTTGGGGGTGATATATTAGCATGGATAGAGAATTAGCTAACTAATAGGAAACAGAGTCATGATAAGTGGGCCATTTTCAGGATGGCAAACTGGTAACCAGTGGAGTGCCACAGGGATCAGTGCTGGGGCCTCAACTATTTACGATTTACGTTAATGACTTCGATGAAGGGACTGACTGTATTGTAAGCAAACTTGCTGCTGATACGAAGATATACAAAGGTAGGAAAGCAAGATGTGACAAGGACACAGAGTCTGCAAAGAGATATAGATAAGTTAAATGACTGGGCAAAAAATTGGCAGATGGAGTGTAATGTGGGAAAATGTGAAATTGTCCACTTTGGCAGTAAGAATAGAAAAGCAGAATATAATTTAAATGGAGAGATGGCAGAATGCTGCAGTACAAAGGGATCTGAGTGTGCTTGTAAATGAATGACAAAGAGTCAGCATGCAGGTACAGCAAGTAATTAGGAAGGTGTCATAAGAGTTTTTTGAAAAAATTTAAGAGGTCTGTGTGCCTTTAAGACTGAAAAAAGGACTTTCCGTGAAGTGCAAGCTGTAAACTCGTATCCATGCAACAGGAAAATTTTACGATGGCCTTGTGACTTCTATTGAAAGCTTTTAGTTTCAGTTTTGCAGTGTGAAACAGACCAGAGGGAGCTGTGAGCAGCTAAAAGACAGTTACTGTTGAAGACCTGGGGTTGTAGACCAGAGAAAAGACTAATCTCTCTGAAAATAAGCTTTGCATCTCAAGGAAAAAGTGCTACATTTAAGGTGAGGTTTTTGACCTGCCTGAAGAGAGAAAAAAGACCCGGAGAAAGAGGAGTTGCTGCATTCTGTAGAGAAACACTGCTTTGCTGAGAGGAAGTCTGCATTGCTAAAGGTAGCAAAATTCCTAATGTCTCCAGTCTCTGGAAAATCTTCTATTGACTTTTGTGTTTTTGGAAGTTCCTGAACTCTCAGGAAAATCACTACTGTTAGACTGCTACTTTACAATTTAAGTAGCCCTGTTGCTACACTTTAAACTGAAAGATCTGTGTGACGTCTGCTGCAGATGAATTGCCTTGAATGCCTACCCATCACAGACTATTTATCAAACTCACTTGGAGAGACATCAAGTGGCATCTGACTATTCGACTCTGGGACACCTCACCAATCTGGATATATCCTACCAGACTCTGACAAACAATTGTTTTATTGTTCCTAAGAAACAGTTACAACTTAAATAATCCTATTTCCCTGGTTAACTGATTTTTGAGTGTATGTGTGTGTGCATGAGGGTTAGTCCTACATGTAGATTTATCTCATAATTTAAAACTTGGTTTATTAATAAGTAGTTAATCTTTTCTTGTTCAAAGAAACCTGGTTTGGTGTGCTTTATTCTGGGGGATAAATATAGTGTTTAATTTGGCGAATTTTAGGTAGGTGGGAAACTTTTACTAATATGCTGTGACCTGTGGCGTAGTGGGACTGAATTAACAGCAATACTCCTACCTTGGTCATAACAAAGGCAAATAGAATGTTGGCCTTTATTGCAAGGGGGTGGAGTATAAAAGTAGGGAAGTCTTCCAACAACTGTACAGGGCATTGGTGAGACCGCACCTATAGTACTGCCAACAGATTTGCTGTCCTATTTAAGGAGGGACATACTTGCATTAGAAGCCATTCAGAGAAGATTCGCTCGGCTGATTCCTGGGATGAGGGGTTTGTCTTGTGAGGAAAGGTTGAGCAGGTTGGACTCATTGCATCTGTGGGATCTGTGATCTTTCATCAAAACTCATTGGAGTTTAGAAGATTGAGGGGTGATCTTCTTCAAACATATAAGGTTCTGAGGGGGCTTGACAGTTGATGCTGAGAGGATGTTTCCCCTCGTGGGGAAATCTAGAACTATGGGGCACAGATTCAAATTGAGGGGTCTCCCATTTAAGACGGAAATGAGGAGGAATTTCTCCTGAGGGTCGTTATTGTTTGAAATTCCCTTCCTCAGTGAGCAGTGGAGGCTGGGTCATTGAATATATTCAAGGCTGAGTTAGACTGATTTTTTGATTGACGGGAATTGAGGGTTATGGGGGCAGGGAGGAAAGTGGGGTTAAGACCGCAATCAGATCAGTCATGATCTTATTGAATGGCAGAGCAGGCTCAAGGGGCCAAATGCCCTCCTCCTCCTATTTCTTATGTTCCAATATTTTCTTATGTGGCTCAGTGTCATATTTTGTTTTATAATGCCCCTCTGAAGCACCTTGAGATGTTTTATTACATTAAAGGCTCTATATAAATACAAGTTGTTGTGTTGTGTCTCTGTCTCTGTCTCTCTCTCTCTCTTGCTGTTGCAGCTCTTCGTGTTGCAGGTTGAAGCTTGGTGTCCATTGTGACAATGAATGGTAGTTGGTAAGAGGGACAGACCTGTACTAATGCATATTGGATTTTTCTTTCAATGAAACATGGATTTAAAAAAAAAAAGTTTACGAAATATGGTGGGACTTAATTTTCAGAAAAATATGCCCCAGAGAACGTGGGCTTGCTTAACTTAGTCTTCATTATACACAGAACATCCCTATGGTTTATTTTAGTAACAATTTTTCATTGGCTAATATAATTTCAGTTATTCATTTAGTTTGATGAAGTATGAACTTGTCATTAATCTACCCTTGTGATGGCTTTAATTGATGCTAATTTCCTTGGCAGAGCAGGAACAGCTCCGAGGAAATTCTTGGCATAATTGCCTACTAGGATCAGAGGGAGAAAATGTTAAGTGAAGGGTGTGAGAAGAATTTGACTGCTTTTAAGTGCAGGGTCCTGAAAATCCTAGTGTAAAATTTCTGGTTTACCATTGGGAGAGGTGAAATGTCCATTTGGAGGCTGGCGTTGCATTGTTGATCCATATTCAATGTGTACTGTTTAACACCTTCAGTTCTCACCCTAATAGCCTTGTGTGGTGAGGGAAATCACAGAAATGTGCAAGAACTAATAGAGTGGTGATATTGGGATACTTTACCCAAATATCGATCGGGATAATTTTAGAGTAAAGGATAAGGAGGGGGTGGAATTTTTGAAATGTGTTCAGGAGAATTTTTTTGATCAATAGGTTCTCAGCCCAACTAGCAAGAAGGCATGAAATAACAATTGAAAGTGCTGGAAATATGCAGCAGATCAGGCAGCATCTATGGACAGAGCAGCAGAGTTATCGTTTCAGGTCTGTGACTTTTCATCAGAACTGACAAAGCTTAGAAAAGAATTAGGTTTTAAGCAAGTGGGGGAGGGGGGAGGGGTTTCACTTGTTCACTAAAGAAGTGGACAAAATATCAGTAGAAGTGGAGAGAGTAGAGGCAATGGATAGGGTAAAAATTGAGAGGAGGGAGAGACTAAAAAGGCTGGCTATTCTTAGGGTAGGTAAGTCACCTGGTCCAGATGGCTTGCATCCTAGGTTGCTAAAGGAAGTGAGGATGGAGATAGCAGAAGGGCTTGCCAAACTCCCTGGATATGGGGGAGGGGGGGAGGGGGGGGGGGGCAGAGGATTGGAGAGTGGCAAATGAGACACCCTTGTTCGAGAAAGGGTGTAAGGACAGTCCTAGTAACTACAGGCCAGTTAGTTTAACATCAGTGGTGGGTAAGGTTTTAGAAACAATAATCAGGGGAAAAAATC
This sequence comes from Heterodontus francisci, assembly GCF_036365525.1. Lineage (NCBI taxonomy): Eukaryota > Metazoa > Chordata > Chondrichthyes > Heterodontiformes > Heterodontidae > Heterodontus > Heterodontus francisci. Next base: position 100,040,949 of record NC_090371.1, read on the forward strand.
AGTAGGCATTTGGAGAGGTTTAAGTTAATTGAGGATAGCCAGTATGGATTTGTAAAAGGCAGATCATGCTTGACCAATTGATTTTCTTTTGATGAAATAACAGAGGGCCGATGAAGGGAATGCAGTGGATGGTTTTTTTGGATTTTAAGAAAATATTTGATAAGGTACCACATAAAAGTCTGGTTAACAAAATTGAGGCTCATGGATTAGGAGGGTTAGTGTCCAATTGGATAAAAAAATTGGCTTAAGGACAGAAAACAGCCAGTTGTAGTAAGTGGTTATTTTTCAGACTGGAGGATGGGTCAGTGCTGGGACCACTATTTTTTTTGCTATATATAAGTGACTTGGATCTTGGAACACAGAGTAGAATCTCAAAATTTGCAGAAGACACTAAACTTGGAGCTGTGACAGTGAGCATAATATGAACCCGTCTGTAACAGGACTTAGGCTAGCAGAATGGGCAGAGAGGTGGCAAATGGAATTTAATACTGACAAGTGTGAGGTGATGCATTTTTGCATTTTTGCAGAATGAATAGGGAGAGACAATATATACTTAATGGCACAGTTCTAAAGCATGCACAGGAACAGAGGGACCTGGGATGCATGTGCAGCGATCTTCGAAGGTGGCGGGTCATATTGAGAGAGTGGTTAGTAAAGCATATGGGATCTTGGGCTTCATAAATCAAGGTATTGAGTACAAAAGCAGGGAAGTTATGCTGAACCTTTATAAAGCTCTGGTTAGGCACCAGCTGGAGCATCGTGTCCAGTTCTGGTCTTTGGGACGGTGTAGAGAGATTTACTAGAATGATTCCAGGGATGGGGGATTTTAGTTACAAGGTTAGGTTGGAAAAGCTGGGTTTGTTCTCCTTCGAACAAAGGAGATTAAGGGAAGCTTTAATAGAAATGTACAAGATTATTACGGGCTTAGATAAGTTAGACAAGGAACAACTGTTCCCGTTAACTAATGGTACAAGGACTAGTAGACACAAATTCAAGGTTTTGGGCAAGAGATGCAGGGGAAATATGAGGAAGAACTTTTTTATGCAGTGCATGGGAATGAGCTGGGACTCGCTGCCCACAAAGGTGGTGGAAGCAGAGACAATCAATGACTTCAAAAAGGAAATAAACTTGCAGGATGACAGGGATCGAGCGATGGAGTAGGACTTACTGGATAGCTCCATTGAGTGCCAGCATGGACTTGATGGGCAGAATGGCCTCCTTCTGTGCCGTATATGACTCTGTGGCTGATCGAGAGGGTATACAGATAATTTCGTACCACATTGATGTGTTGGAAAATGGCGTATATTTTACATTGGGTTATAGGACATTCTCTTACTACCTGTGATTATTCAGTTCTGAAAAAGAAAGACTTGCATTTATATAGCAGCTTTCATGACCTCAATGTCTAAAAGCACTTTACAGTTGATGAAGTACTTTTGAAGTGTAGTCACTGTTGAAATGTAATGTAGGAAATGTGGCAGCCAATTTGCGCACAGCAAGATCCCACAAACAACAATGTGATAATGACAAGATAATCTGTTTTAGTGATATTGATTGAGAGATAAAATTTGGGTAGGACATTGGAGATAACACCCCTGTTCTTCTTCGAAACAGTGCCATGGGATCTTTTATGTCCACCTGAGTGATCAGACAGAGCCTCTGTTTAACATCTTATACAAAAGATAATCCCTCCGACAGTGCAACGCTCCCCAGTACTGCATTGGAGTGTCAGCCTAGAATTTTGTGCCCAAGTCTCTGGAGTGGGATTTGAACCTTTTTGACTCCGAGGCGAGAGTGCTACTATGTGAGCCATGACTGACACTGATGTCAGTAGATGTTGGCATACGTATTTAAAATTTATTTTTGGTTTTCATCAACCTGTTTTGTGAGGGAGTCTGTTTTTCATCACCCAATGTAATTTTTTTTTTCTCCTCAATTGAAATTGTTATTGACAGGCTCCTATCAAAGGCTTTTGTGCTTCTAATGCCATTTGGGCATTTCTTGTCTCAAACCCTTTTTAAAGTAAAATATCTGTTTATCTATAAAGCTTGTTACACTATTAAAGTGAAACTTTAAAAGTTAGAACTTTCACACCACTCCAGAAGTGTACCTTGATTTTTAAGGAATAAATATTAGCAAACAGCTGGTCTGCAAGATTTGTTTTTATTTGTCTATCACCTGCAGGATTATGAAATGTTTAGCATACAACAAAACAAGAATACTCATCAAGAGAGAGACGAAAACCGAAATTTTGATAAAAATGGTGATCGTAGGGAGAATGGAAATGCTCGCATTCTATCCCAGACAACCATTCACCCATCAGCAATCCCCCAATCTAATATTTTATCAAGTTCGCTGGAAGCTGAGCATAGGTATGTGTGTAAAATCATATAGACAAACTTATAAATTTTGAAACTTCGATTCATCTTATTGATTAGACACAGCAAAACTGAAAAGTAAAAATTATAAATTGCAAGAAGCTCACCTTCCTACAGTCTCTAGCAGGACATTATGCAACCAGCTACTATGAATGTAACTGTCCAATTGGAGCATTAATTGTTTCCGTGTCCTAATGAAACTTCCAGCTCTGCCTCTCGTTCTTTTGTTTTTGAGAGTTCTTCTATTTACAGTACTTGGGCATGTTCGTAAATTTTTGATTTTCTTTTACCCCCTTACACAGATGCTTCCTTTCTATTGCTAAGATTTTTACACTCATTTTGTCACAGTTGCACCTTCTGAACGGTAATTGTCATAGTCATTACCATCCAGGGATTCTTTTCCCATTGCTTTGTTTTCTTTCTGACTGCCCTGTTTACCATCCCAGATATCAGCTCATGGTCTGTTAAGAAGATAGAATAACTCGGTGTTTAATACATATGGAAAAACATTGTATTCAATAATTAGGCTTGTTAGTTTGCATTCTGTTCATGCAGCATTTACAATTCTAACTTGGCAAGCTCTAGATAACGTTGTAAACAACTGATGGCAGCTGACAAATGAATGACAAACCTTAAACTGGAATCCTGTGTGGGGAGATTACATATATAATAAAGTGAGCCTTCAGATGGCAGTGAAGAGTTTAATTCACTAAATGTATATTGTTTGGGCTTGGATTTCCTTCAGCTTGGTACAGTGACCTACAATTTAGTATTCTTCAACTAAATACCTTCTGTTTACTTCTAGGCTGCTTAAAGAGATGGGTTGGCAGGAAGAAAGTGAAAATGATGAAACTTGTGCTCCATTAACAGAGGATGAGATGAGGGAATTCCAGGCCATCAGTGATCAGGTAACAATGTCCTGCTCAGTAATGGGCAGAATTGGATCTATTCTCCAACCTTTTAATTCCCCTTCCTTTCCCCTCTTCAAAATTATTGTTCTACTTTTAGTCATATATCTTGTTGGATGTTAATTCGATCAAATAGTTACTAACTGATATGCCAAATTGGTAAAATTCTAAAAATGCCAAATTGAGGGGTGCCAATTTTGGGAGTGAGCTTTTGACTTAGCGTTAGCATTCCTGTCTGAGTCAGAAGGTGCAGCATTCAAACCCCACTCCAGACAGTCCTGGCATGTGGCGACCAGAGCTCCGGCTGTAAATTCTGGAACCGACTTGGGTACTCGAGTTTGTTGGGTGCCCGTCCACCCGCCATTATGTGGGTTTTAGAAGTCCGTTGCACCCTTCTGCCATATAGGACTAACTATCTTATCGGATGGTATAAAGATGCTTATGGCCACAGAAGCACTGTTCATGTTGCAGCCTGTCAGACTGTAACTTAGCCTGTGCATTCTTCTGTTACATCTTACTGTCCTCCAACACAAAAACAATTTTGATTAAAAAAAACCTTAGTCTCCACTGTTTTGCAGCTCTTGTGAAAGGCTCTACATTTAATTAAAAAGCAACAGTCCCTGTCTGTTCACATCCCCCTCCTCCTATTTGACAGGTACCACACCTTTATCCAATTTTTCTGAGGTGAAGTGCAACAGCTTATCTTGTGCTGGCTTCCTTCCATCACATCAGTCCAGGCATTTGGATGTTTTGTGCTGCCCAGAGTGTTGGTTCAGCTATTACCAACAACTCTTAATTTAGCTAGATCTGTGCTCCAGAATTCTAGTTTTCTCCTGGAACATCCTGATGGATATTCCTAATCCCTTACTTAACACACTGGATGCTTAAAAGTTGCAAAGAATATTTGGGCTCTCTTGATATATAACAATAACTTGTATTTATAAAGTGCCTATATCGTAATAAAATGTCTCAAGGTGCTTCACAGGAGCATTATAAAGCAAAATTTGACACTGAACCACATAAGGAGATATTAGGGCAGATGGCCAAAAGCTTGGTCAAAGTGGTAGGTTTTAAGGAGTGTCTTAAAGGAGAAAAGAGAGCTAGCGAGACTGTCAGGTTTAGAGAGGAAAATCCTGAGTTTAAGGCCTTGGCATCTGAAGGCACAGCCACCAATGGTGGGGTGATTAAAATTGGGGGTGCTCAAGAGGCCAGAATTAGATGAGCACAGATATTTAGAAGGGTTGTGGGGCTGGAGGAGATTTCAGAGATAGGGAGCGGTGAGGCCATGGAAGGACTTGAAAATCAGGATGAGAATTTTAAAATTGAGGCATTACTTGACAGGGAGCTAGTGTAGATCAGTGAGTACGAGTGATGGGTGAACAGGATTTGGTGCAAGTAAGGACACTGGCAGCAGTGTTTTGAATGATCTCAAGTTTACGGAGGGTAGTATGTGGGAGGCTGACAAGGAATGCATTGGAATAGTCAAGTCTAGAGGTAACCAAGGCATGAGGATTTCAGCAGCAGAAGAGCTGAGATGGAAATAGGCGATCTTAATGATGGCATTAATCTGTGGTCAGAAGCTCATCTTGGGGTCAAAAATGACACCAAGTTTGCAAACAGAATGGTTTAGTCGCAGACATTGTCAGGGATAGAGGGATGGAATCAGTAGCTAGCATACAGAGTTTGTAGTGGGTCTGAAGGCAATGTTTCAAGCTTCCCAATGTTTAATTGGAGGTGGAGGAGATTTCTGCTCATCCAGTACTAGATATCAGATAAACCGTCTGATCCTGACTTAGAAATATATTGCCATTCCTTCACTGTCGCTGGAACAAAATCCTGGAACTCCCTTCTCAACAGCACTTTGGGTGTACCCACACCAGATAGACTGAAGCGATTCAAGAAGGCAGCTCACCACCACCTTCTCGAGGGCAATTGGGGATGGGCAACAAATGCTGACCTTGCCAGCGACGCCCATATCCCATGAAACAAATAAAAGACAGAGGGGAGGGGGCCGAGAGAGGTGGTGCTGAGGTATTGCTGGATGTCGTCAGCATACATGTGGAAACCGATGCTGTGTTTTAGGATGATACCGCTGAGGGGCAACATGTAGATGAGCAATAGGTGGGGGTCAAGGACAGATCCTTGGGGAGCACCAAACGTAACGGTGCGGGGGTAGGAAGAGAAACCATTGCAAGTGATTCTCTAGCAACGATTAGATAAGAATGTAACCAGGTGAGTGCAGTGTCTCCCAACTGGATGACAGTGGAGAGGTATTGGAGGAGGATGGTGTGGTCCACTATGTCAAAGGCTGCAGACAGGATGAGAAGGGATAGTTTACCTTTGTCACAGTCCCATCGGATGTCATTTCTGACTTTGGTAACAGTTGTTTCAGTACTGTGGCAGGACGTAAACCTGATTGGAGGGATTCAAACATGGAGTTCCGGGAAAGATAGGCACGGATTTGGGAGGCAACAGGTTCAAGGACTATGGAGAGGAGTGGAAGGTTGGAGTTGGGATGGTAGTTGCAAGGAAGGTGAGGTCAGGGGTTAGTTTTTGAGGAGAGGGGCGATGATGGCAGATTTAAAGGAGAGAGGGACAGTACCTGAAGAGAGAGAACCGTTAACAGTATCTGCTAACATGGGAAGTAGAAAGGGAATAAAAGCAAAATACTGCGGATGCTGGAAATCTGAAATAAAAACAAGAAATGCTTTAACCACTCAGCAGGTCTGGCAGCATCTGTGAAAAGAGAAGCAGAGTTAACGTTTCGGGTCAATGACCCTTCTTCGGAACTGACAAATATTAGAAAAGTCACAGGTTATAAGTAAGTGAGGTGGGGGTGGGGCAAGAGATAACAAAGGAGAAGGTGCAGATTGGACCAGGCCACATAGCTGACCAAAAGGTCACGGAGCAAAGGCAAACAATATGTTAATGGTGTGTTGAAAGACAAAGCATTAGTACAGATTAGGTGTTAATACACTGAATATTGAACAGCAGCAAGTGCAAACCTGAAAAAAAACAGTGGGTAAGCAAACTGAACAAACTAAGATGAAATGAAATAAATGCAAAAAAAAGATTGTAAAAAATGTAAAAAAGAATGTAAAAAAAAAGGAAGAAAAAATAACTAAAAATGAAAGTAAAATGGGAGGCTGTCATGCTCTGAAATTATTGAACTCAGCAGAAAGGGAAGTTGGGTGGAAAGCAGTTTAGTGGGAATAGGGTTGAGGGAGCAGGAAGTGGGTCTTATGGACAAGATGAGCTTGGAGAGGGCATGAAGAGAGATAGGAGAGAAACTAGAGAAAGATGTGAATTTAGGGCTAGGGCAGTAAAGGCCTGCTCTGGTCTGCAAATGAGACCCGATCCCGACCGAACCCCATCTGACCCGGCCCAAGTCCTTCCATTGTTTCCCGCACCTGACCCGACCCGACCCAACCATCAGTTAACCGACCTTCCATTTTTCACTTTGTTCCTTACCTGCACAAGCTTAAAATAACTAATAAAACCACCTTTAAAGTCCAAAAAGTAAATTAACATTAGAGTCACTTACCTGAGGTGGTGATAGAGCGTGTCCGATCCAGCCCGACCCCACCCAAGCCCGAATGCCGGACCCAGAAGTGCAACCCGATCCAAACTGAGCACATGTTGTCGTGTCCCGTCTGGTTCGGGTCAGGTAGCAGGCCTTTATAGGGCAGTGGGGTACTTTAGGGAAAGTTTGGCCAGGTGGGCTAGTGGAAAGGAGGGAAGTGGCAGAGGCCGTGATCAGATGGTCTCCGTCTTGGTGACGAAGAAGTCCATGAGCTCCTCTCACTTATCCTTGGAGGTGAGGGTCGAGGAGACAGGGGAGAGGAGCTTAAGAAGACAGTTTGCAACAGAGAAAAGAAGCCATTGCATTCCTGGATGATCCTGAAATAGTGAGTAGTTTTCACAGATGAGAGCAGGACCCAAGAGTGTTTTATGTGGTCCAACCAGATTTGGCGGTGAATGGCTAAACCAGTTATCTGCCATATCCATTCAAGTCTCTGTTCCTTGGACTTGAGGGAGCGGAGATGAGGACTGTACCAGGGAAAACAGCCAGGGTGAGAGAGAGTAATGGTTTTATTGTTGACTATGGCATCAAAGGTGGAGGTGAAGCTTCAGTTGAGCAAAGTATCGTGGTGAACGGAGGGTCAAAGGTAGACAATTGGAATTTTGAAAGTGCAGTTGTAAGTGATTGGGGGTTAGTTTTTTTCAAGGGGCAGATACAGAAGGAGGCAGGGTTGGGATGTGAAAGGGGGATGTGGGTGGAGAGTGATGCAAGGAAGTAATCAGAGATGGCCTTATCTGTGATTGATATGATGGAGGTAGCAAGGCAACGTGGGATGGCAAGGTCAAGGGGGTGGCCGTGAATGTGAGTTGGAGAGTTTACTTGGATGTAGAGATTAAAGGAGAATAAGAGGGCAGTGAACTTAAGAGAGAGCATGAAGAGTTGAGATGGAGGTTGAAATCATTGAGGATGAGAAGTCATTCAGTGCAGAGGGTGAGGTAGGAAAGCAGTGAAGATGTCTCGGTGCGAAAAATTTTATTGTACTTGGGTGGATGGTAGAGAATGAGGATTTTAGATGAGAGGGGTCTGGAATGTAACAATTGTCTCCTTTCCAAGATGAGTGTTTGAAGCCGACCACAACACTGACTGAATGCTTCAAACCTAAAAGATATTCACTACGTTCCCAAACGTTGCACCATTTCCTACACAGTGTTAGCAAATTTCCTGCAACAGATGTTCCAGACCTGTTTTAAACCACCGCCAGTTCTTTTCTGTAGCTAGAAATGATGATCTGTAGTTAATTTTTTAACAGCAAGGTTTCGTTTTGGTCTGTCCAAGCCTGACATGTGCGAGCAAAGTTGGTGTCCAGTTACTGAGAATGTTATTGTAACTGTGTTATGACCAATTGATCATATGGTCAACTATGCAAGATGTTTATAGGCAACAAAAGCCCTTTGCATAATAAGTTCTTTGCAAACAAGCAGGCTTGGCGAAAATTATATTGTTCATTTTTAGTATGTTTTTGAAGTAAAATTAGATAATTGCTTTGAAACCAAGAGCTAATTTTGTAAATTAAAATTTTTAATTTGATGTTACAATGCCATAGAATTAAAATTATATAATTGCAGCACAGACGAAGGCTATTTGGCCCATTGTGTTCATGCCAGCAACTCGGGAGCAACTCAGCTAATCCCACACCCCTACCCTTTCCTTGTAGCCCTGCAAATTTTTTTCTTAGATACTTATCCAGTTCTCTTTTGAAAGTCACCATTGAATCTGTCTCCACCACACACTCATGCAGCGCTTTCCAGATCCTAACCACCATTTTTTAAAAAAGCTTTTCCTCGTGTCACTGTTGATTCTTTTGCCATTCATGTTATATCAGTGCCCTTTGGTTCTCCATCCTTCCTCTAATGGGAACAGTTTCTTTCTCCTCTGTCTAGACCCTTCATGATTTTGAACACCTCAATCAAATCTCCTCTCAACCTTCTCTTCTCTAAGGAGAACAGTCACAGCTTATCTAATCTATCCATGTAATTGAAGTCCTTCATCCCTGAAACCTTTCCCATAAATCTTTTCTGCACCCTCTCCAATGCCTTCACATCCTTCCTGAAAGTGTGGTGGCCAGAATTGGACACACAACTCCAGTTGAGGCCAAACTAGTGTTTTATGAAGGTTCATTATAACTTCCTTGCTTTTGTACTCTATGCCTCTATTTATAAAACCCAGGATCCTGTATGCCTTTTTAACCGCTTTCTCAACCGGCCCTGCCACGTTCAACAATTTATGCACAGTTACCCCGAGGTTGCTTTGCTCCTGCACCCCCTTTAGAATTGTACGCATTGTTTTGATATTGCCTTCTCTTGTTCTTCCTTCCAAAATGTATCACTTCACAAATCTCTGCATTAAATTTCATCAACCGTGTGTCCGCCCATTCCACCCACTTGTCTATGTCCTCTTGAAATCTATTGCTACCCTCCCCACGGTTCACAATACTTCCAAATTTTGAATCATCTGCAGATTTTGAAGTTGTGCCCTGTACACCCAAGTCTAGATCATTAATATATATCACGAAAAGCAGTGGTCCTAATACCGATCTCTGGGGAACCCCATATATACCTTCCTCTAGTCCAAAAAAAAAAGTTCACCACTACTGTTTCCTGTCACTCAGCCAACTTTGTATCCATGCTGCCACTGTCCCTTTTGTTCCATGGGTTCAACTTTGCTGGCAAGTCTATTTTGTGGCACTTTATCAAATGCCTTTTGCAAGTCCATGCACACCACATCAACTGAATTACCCTCATTAATCCTCTCTGTTCCCTCGTCAGAATACTCAATGAAGTTAGTTAAAAATGATTTGTTTTTAACAAATCCCTGCTGGCTTTCCTTAACTAATCCACACTTGGCCAAGTGACTATTAATTTTGTCCCGGATTATCGCTTCTAAAAGCTTTCCCACCCCTGAGGTTAAATTGAGTGGCCTGTAATTACTGAGTTTATCCTTGCATCCTTTTTTGAACAATAATGTAACATTTGTATTACGACCGACCATTTCAGTCAAAGCCCCCAATCAAAATATACGATTCTGATTGTGGTGGGAGAAACGCACTGTTAATTCAATCCTGTCCCCCCACAGATTGCCTAACATATTATTTTAAACTTTCCAAATTAAAGAAAGACCCAGCCAGCTAGGGGACATAGGTTTAAGGTGAGAGGGGTAAAGTTTAGAGGGGATGTGCGAGGCAAGTTCTTTACCGAGAGGGTGGTGAGTGCCTGGAACTTGCTGCCGAGGGAGGTGGTGGAAGCAGGTACGATAGCAACTTTTAAGAGGCATCTTGACAAATACATGAATAGGATGGGAATAGAGGAATATGGTCCCCGGAAGTGCAGAAGGTTTTAGTTTAGGCAGGCATCAAGATCGGCGCAGGCTTGGAGGGCCGAATGGCCTGTTCCTGTGCTGTACTGTTCTTCTTTGTTCAAATTGTACCATCTATTAACCCCCGAATGGGGCTAACCAAACCAGGTGTCTTTAAATCAACAAATTAGCTGTTTAATTAGGAAAAACTAAATTTTTAAACACTACTAAGACATAAACAACATCTAAAATAGAAGAAATTAGAGTCTTTACAAATTTACAGTCCAATGTAGCTTGAAGTCCTCACCGCCATCCGATGGGGGAGAAAAAGGTTCTTCAACAGTAGAACAGTCCGTAGTCTAATTCCAGCAGTAAGTGATACTTCCCTTCTCCAGCAATGAATTTCTTACAATTAATGACTTGCAAAAACTTTTTAAATGAATCAATTTGGCTTTAGAATTTTTGAGGGATAAAAAATTGTCTCAGTTGAACTTCCCTTCCTTCAGTTTAAATTATCAGAGATCTCTGTTTTGGCTTGACTTTTTTAGAATTTTGAGAGAATAATAAATGAACAGACTAAATTCCCTTCCTTCAGTTTAAATGGCTGAGAGCTCTTCTTTCAGGTGCTAACACCAGCTATCTGTTTCTGTCCTCTGTTAGAACGGTTTGTTTGCGCTATAAGCCAGTTCAAAATTGCATCTCTTGATGCTGTGGCTGTATCCAAGGCAACAAGAATGCACCTTCTCGGTAACTCCTGAGGCCTGCTTATTCTTAAAGCAGTACTGCTCCTTTGCTGTCTTAAAGTTACACCACATATTTCCTGAAAAAAAAACTACAGGATCATAACACTTGTAATTCTCCAGTCCTCTGGCACCACCCGCATATCGAGATGCATTGGAAGATTATGGCCAGTCTTCTTCTTTGGCCTCCTTGTCTCGAGAGACAATGGGTAAGCACCTAGAGGTGGTCAGTGGTTTGTGAAGCAGCGCCTGGAGTGGCTATAAAGGCCAATTCTAGAGTAACGGACTCTTCCACAGGTACTGCAGATAAAATTGGTTGTTGGGGCTGTTACACGGTTCGCTCTCTCCTTGCACTTCTGTCTTTTTTCCTGCCAACTGCTAAGTCTCTTTGACTCGCCACTCTTTAGCCCCGCCTTTATGGCTGTCCGCCAGCTGTGGCGATCACTGGCAACTGACTTCCACGACTTGTGGTCAATGTCACAGGACTTTGTGTCATGTTTGCAGACGTCTTTAAAGTGGAGACATGGGCGGCCAGTGGGTCTGATAGCAGTGACGAACTCGCTGTACAATGTGTCCTTGGGGACAAATTATGGCCAGTACCTCCACAATTTCCACCCTTACTTTTCTCCGTGTCCTCAGATGTATCCCATCCGGTCCTGGTGACATATCAATTTTAAGTACAGTCAGCCTTTCTAATAATTCTTTGTTAATTTTTAGCTCATCCAGGAGCTCAACTACTTCCTCTGTCACTATGACTTTGGCAACATCATCTTGGTAAAGACAGATGCAAAGTACTTATTTAGTACTTCAGCCATGCCCTCTGCCTCCATGCGTAGATCCCCTTTTTGGCTCCTAATCGGCTCCACACCTCCTCTTGTACCCTTTTACTATTAAAATACCTATAGAAGACTTCTGGATTCTTTTTTTATATTGGCTGCCAGTCTCTACTCATACCCTCTTTCTGTCTTTCTTTTCCACTTCCCCTCTGAACTTTCTATAGTTAGCCTTATTCTCACTTATTATGAACCTTACATCTGTCATACGCACCCTTTTCCTCCTCCTCCTTGAACTCTATCTCTTTCATCCTCCAGGTTGGTTGCCCTACCTTTCCTTCTCTTGGGAATGTACTTCAACGATTCCCGAACCATCTCCTCTTTAAATGCAGCCTGTTGTTCCATTACAGTTTTGCCTGCCAATCTTTGATTCCAGATTACCTGGGACAGATCCCTTCTCACCCCACTGAAATTGGCCCTCCTCCAATAAAGTATTTTCCTCCTAGATTGCTCCTTGTTCTTTTCCATAGCTAACCTAAACCTTATGATACAATGATCACTGTTCCTTGTCTGTGTTGTGTTTGCACATCCAATTCGAATTATTTAATGATTTGATTTTTTTAGCATTAAGGTCCTGCCTGCCTATGTTATTTTCTTTGCCTAATTCAAATAACTGAATAATTCATTGTTTTTACACTAAAAGAATTAGAATGATCAGGTTTAAATTGTATTGGAAACTCTTTTGATCCATAGATTGCTGGAATAAAGAATACTGTCTGATTTAAAAGGTACAATAATGAATTTAAGTTAATAAAAACAAGAAATGCTGGAAATACTCAGCAGGTCTGGCAGCATCTGTGGAGAGAGAAGCAGAGTTAACGTTTCATGTCTGGCTGCAATCTAACCTAGATGTTCTAAGCTGTTCATAAACTGCAGGGATGAGGCTTGTGTGATTTATGAATGTCCTCTGAACCACAAGGCAACAACTTTGAATTAAATTTTTTCAGATACTGAGAAATTGTCATATTTTTTTAAAAAAAAACAACCTCCCTTCCGAATTGTTGACATGAACATTGTAGCGTCAGTGTTATCGCATTTAGAAGGTGGCATTCCCTTCCTTTGTGGAGTTATTACAGAATTACCAGGGAACCGATTGCAGAGAAATGTTAGTTATACAGTATCACATAAATTTAAACCACACTTACTCACTAAATTAAACTAAAACTGGCAAATGAGATAAAAGATATTTAGGAATGCTTATGTAAAAACATACTTTTGGAATCATTTAGATTAAGATACTGCTTTTTGTGCTAAGCATTCAGTTATGTCTAAGTATATCTAAAATCTTCTAAGAGGGAGCAGTTTGTGTGACTGCTTTAAGTATAATCTTTCAAATGTCAGTTTAAATCTAAAATGTATTTTATTTTACATTGGTGAGCAGTAATTTGACATTTATTCAAAAAAGCAGAATTTGGAAGGAATTCTTAACAGTTAGTTTCTGCTAGAAGCTCACCTGTTAAGGGAAGCAGGTTTGAAAACTGGAACAAGAGTAGTTCCCTCTTTTCATCACTTCATATACTACCAACTTAAACAGTGAAATCTAGATTGTAGGTTGGTGCACTGACCGATTGCACCAAGGAGTCACAGATCGTGTGTTCATTCCTGTATTTTCCCTACCTCATTCTTTCACTGCCAGTTTTCATTGATATTCTCTCCCAGAGAGGGAAGGAAATATCAGAAGTTGAATCAATCTAACAACAGACTGAGGAGTGGTATTAGCAAGAGATTTTGAAACGAGTTGCTGTACACCTTCTCACTTTATTAATGTCTGATAGCCCTAAGAACGCGGCTTAAAAATATATAACTTCTTAAATAGGAACAGAATATTTTTGTTTTAAGCATTCTTTATGCCCTTTCATGTTTCTTTTATGTCAGTCATTGAGATTCTTTACACTTGCTGCAGCTCTCTCCACTGTTATAAAGATCCTTATAGTGCCACAGCTCAGCCAATGGGAAGTTGGAAGGGGAAGGATAGTGAGTTAGCTCTGCCTGCACACAGTGCCTCGACTAGTGTACTGATGAGAGTAGGATCAATTAAAAAGAAGATTATTTAGGTTAATGTTTTGGCTGCTACTGAGGCTCATACTCACAATCTGCAGTATTTTGAATTATAGTTACTGTATTGCTGGGTTCTTCACAGATTCAGTATAGTTGGGAAATTTGTTTTAGAAATTATTACTACAATTGATTTTTTCAGATTTTCTTATGTAACTTTTTTTAAATTTCAGCTGCAGAAAAATGGCCTTCGAAAAAATGGTCTTCTGAAAAATGGTCTAACTTGTGACTTCAAATTTAGTACGTGGAAGAGCACTTATAAGCCCCCTGTTAATGATGACCCAGAGACGAGCAGCAGCGATACATCTGATGATGACGTGTGAGAGGTTAAAGAAAGACATAAAAATTATTTGGGTATAATAATTATCATTGTGGTAAACTGCCAAAAATAAACTGCATTAAAAGCAGTACAGTACCCCACCAGAAGAAATTTGAGGGGACTTCTTTATTCAAGAATACAGATTGTTGGACTTGGCCTAATTTGAACTTTGCTTAATGCTTTGTAACGGCCTTTTGTAGTAATGAGGATTTCAGTTGGATTTAGCATTGATCTGCTTCATCACTGCTGACAGAAGATGCATTACTACAATGTGAAAAAAATACTGATCATGGGATAATTCACAGATCTAATAAACCGAATTGAAGTTCAAATTGTGTATTGTTCCATGGAGCTTTTGGCTTAAAGTTGTTCCATTCGTTGAAACAGCACTTTGAAAACACAGTATCCTGCTTGCTGAATCATATTCATTACCAAAACAGGACTCAGCAAGTCCACTGTCTACAGAAAAACAGGTGATGTAGCATGTTGGTCAAAAGTGGAGAAAGATGCAGCAGAATTTTCATTGCCTAAATTTAATGAGTGCTCTTGTACTGTTCCATTTCTTTCTCAAAGTTAATTGCTTTTTAACCATATGTAGTTTTTTATCACCACATTCTTCAATGGGCGGCGCAGTGGTTAGCACCGCAGCCTCACAGCTCCAGCGACCCGGGTTCAATTCTGGGTACTGCCTGTGTGGAGTTTGCAAGTTCTCCCTGTGTCTGTGTGGGTTTTCTCCAGGTACTCCGGTTTCCTCCCACCACCAAAGACTTGCAGGTTGATAGGTATTTGTTGATAGGCCATTATAAATTGCCCCTAGTATAGGTAGGTGGTAGGGGGATATAGGGACAGGTGGGGATGTGGTAGGAATATGGGATTAGTGTAGGATTAGTATAAATGGGTGGTTGATGGTCGGCACAGACTCGGTGGGCCGAAGGGCCTGTTTCAGTGCTGTATCTCTAAATAAATTTTTAAAAAAATTTGTAGGAAGAAAAGTTCTGAGATCAAGAGCTTTATCTGCGCTGCACACAGCCTTGATATTCAGGGTGGACTGTACAAAGCAAACTATTGAAAATTGACATATTATTTTGATAAAGCAGTTATTTACAAGTCTTACCAAAAGGTTATGATCACAGTTGCTGGATCTATTCACTAAATGGAATAAAAACTGGATTTGCAGCAAGTCTGCTGCTGGTCTGACTTTGTGCCAGAACCATTTTTGGAGTTGGTGCTCCTGCATATTTAATATCTGTCTTCTGGGCAGCCTTCAAATTCCCATTACCTTGTAACGGATGTGGAAATCTTTTATAAAAACAAAAACCCTTTGTGGTTATGATCATAATGCACTGTGGCTTTAATCTCCACACAAGGACTTGAGCACATAATCTAGGTTAACACTTCAGTCCAGTACGAAGGGAGTGCTACATTGTCTGAGGTGTTGTCCTTCAGATAATGCATTAAACTAAGCCGGTTCTGGTTGTTTAAGATGGACTAAAAACATCCTATTACACTATTCAAAATGCATGGAATTTTCTTGGTATCCTAGTTAAAATTATTCCCTCAACCAATAGCAGGAAAAGCTCAACAATAGCCATTCAGCTCATTGCTCTGTGCGCGACCTTGCTGTGTCCGGAATGACTACTGCATTACTGTGTAACAGTAATTGAACAATCTAACTCATTCTTTGAAATACTTTGTGATTTTGATAAGTGGTACGGCACAATACAAATGTAAGTTCTCTTCCTTTCTGCTTTCATCCATTCCAAATTGTGTGGCTTTGGTTTCATGAAGAGTGGGTATATGTGCTAAATTATTTTAGTGAACCATTGCAATCTGACTGCATTGATTTTGTTTTACTTGTCTTAAAAAAAAAAGTAGTAGTTATAATTTGACTGTAAAGATATCCTTAAAGCATTTAATATACAGCTATTTAAAATTTAAATTGTATATAACTCTTGGCAGGTGTGTTATATGCACAAGGATCTCTGACTGGCCAAAGGAATACACAATTAATGGGAAAATACTGAGAAGTGTAGAGGAAGTGAATGTTCACAGATCCCTGAAGGTAGCAGGACAGGTCGATAAGGTTGTTAAGAAGGCATATGGAATCCTTTCCTTGATTAGCTGAGGTATGGAATATAAGAGCAAGGAGGTTATTCTGGAACTGTATAACTCATTGGTTAGGCCACAACTTGAGTACTGTGTGCAATTCTGGTCACTTCATTACAGAAAGGATATAATTGCACTAGAGAGGGTACAGAGGAGATTTATGAGAATGGTGCCGGGACTGGAAAAATGCAGCTATGAGGAAAGATTGGATAGGCTGGGATTGTTCTCCTTGGAACAGAGAAAGCTGAGGGGATATCTGATTGAAATGTATAAAGTTTTGAGGTGCCTGGATAGAGTGGAGGTCATTTTACTTTATTCACTTTAGCAGAGAGGTCAGTGATGAGGGGCATAGATTTAAAGTGATTGGTAGAAAAAGTAGAGGGGAGATGAGGAAAAGCTTTTTCACCCAGAAGGTGGTAGGGATCTGGAACTCACTGCCTGAAAGAGTAGTTGAGGCAGAAACCCTCAACTCATTCAAAAGGATTCTGGATATGCACCTCAAGGGCCGTAATCTGCAGAGCTATGGAAGGTGGGAATAGGATGATTTTTCGGCCGGCACAGACATGATGAGCGAAGTGCCTTTAAACTTTCAATGATTCTATGACTCAGTCAATTATTTAAACACTAACAGATCTCTCCTGGCATTCCTTCCTGACTCAGGCTACGCTATTTTATAAAGTTTTATAGTGTATAACATTGGATATTATATCCAGACCACTGATTTTGTGGGGACTGAATAAGCCTAATTCAATTTTTATTTCACAGTATTCTGGTATTGGAAATCAAATTTTCTGTGAAATCCATAAGTGGCCTTGATAATAGTTGATCAATTTCCACAGGAGTTCTCCTACTCATTGTCATAACCTAGGCAGAATAATCAGAGAAATGCCAGAGACACTGCTTGCACCATTTTTTCTAGACATTCTGTGGCTCTTTTGGTGAAGTTACAGTGGGCAAATGGGAGAAACCCTGCAAAAATTCAGCTGTAAGCCTACAATTCTAGTTTTTTAGCTCTTGGTCTTTTAAAATGTAGGAGACGCAACAAGAAGGTAGGTAACATATCCCAAGCTAGAGGTAGTACCAGAATCAGAAAGAGAGAGGCTGTCCTTGAGATGGAAAATACTCAAGTTAGAGAAAGTGGGGTCTGGAGACTGGGGCTGAGAGGAGTAGGGAGGCAGAGGCTCAGAGGAAGGAGGGTATGCTTGAGGTTGTCAGGTTAGGGATGGCTGGAGAGGGTTTGCTTTTTGGGAGCAGTTTTGAGGCATAAGATCAGGAAGACTTGGCATTTGTGGCTAGAGTGAACTGAGTTGAAGCAGTAAAATGATCCTGAAGTTTGGAAATGCTGCAGGGGTATCTCAGTTTTGTATCTCTGAACGGGGGATCTTGAGTTTTAGCAGCATCAGCTTCAACAGCACTGGAGGGAGGGTAAGAAAGAGGCCCTGCCATATTGGCAATACTCGGGAGTTAGAATCTGGGAGGTGACTTTCAGGGTTTCACAGTATTAGGAGTTTGGGGGTATAGTGGAGCAGATGCTTCAGCAGGAATTAAAGCAGTCACAACAGGAGCATAATTGACCATCTCCAGCTGCTTTGTCAGCATACCCACAGTGGAGGATTCTGGAGCAGCAGCAATATGGTGCATGTATGTGTCATCAGACTCCAGAGTATATCTATGCCGTGGGGGAGGATCATTGTCACCACAGCAAATCCAAGTGGCGAATTTAATTTCTAGGCAAGTAGGCCAAATTGAGCATCAGGCCTTCAATCCAGGAATGAGCCTCTCCAAAAAAAAAAAAATTTTTAGATTTACAAGTTACTGAGTAAGAATGAGCACCATTTTGCAGAATTGTCATTTTATGGATCTCTTAAGTAAAAAATGTTAATTTTACTGATGACATTTTCCAAGCTGAAAATTTAAGATTGCCACTTAACCGACTTTGCAAAATATTTTGAGTATTTTCTTCGCTTCATTAACTCCTTCTCTCTGCTTGGTAAGTTTATCTCACTATGCTTTAGTTTCTCATTTTGCAGTTTCCTCTACACTTTTTTTTTCCTCACCTTTTTGATTGATGTATTCCTACCTCCTTAATGGTTGCTGGTTTACAAATTTAAACTAAAGTGGCATGAAACCTGTGAGTAAGGTGTGACATGATAGGCTAAATATGTGCTATGTCTACACTATTTTTAGTGGTGCATTAGAGAATATGGTACATGCATACGAACATACAAATTAGGAACAGGAGTAGGCTATTCAGCTCCTTCGAGCCTGCGCTGCCATTTAATAAGATCATGGAGAGCTGATTGTGGCCTCAACTCCACTTTCTTGCCTACCCCCAATACCGTTTGACTCCCTTGTTAGTCAAGAATTTATCTACCTTTTCCATAAAAATATTCAATGACCCTGCCTCTACTGCTCTGTGGGGAAGAGAGTTCCAAAGACCCACAACACTTTGAGAGAAAAATATTTCTCCTCATCACCGTCTTAAGTGGGCGACCCCTTATTTTTTAAACTGTGTCCCCTAGTTCTAATCTCTCTCACAAGGGGAAACAGCCTTTCAGCATCCATCCTGTCAAGTCCCCTCAGGATCTTTCATGTTTCAATACGATCACCCCTCATTCTTCTAAACTCCAACCTTTCTTCATAAGATAACGCTCCCCCCCCCCCCCCCACCCCACCCTCCCCTCAACCATCCCAGGTATTAATCGAGTGAACCCTCACTGAATTGCCTCTAATACATTTATATCCTTTCTTTAAATAAGATCAAAACTGTAGATCATTCTCCAGATGTAGTCTCAATATCCTATACAACTGTAGCAAAATATCCCTACTTTTACATTCCATTCGCCTTGCAATAAACAACACCATTCAATTTGCCTTCTAACCACTTGCTATATCTGCATACCAACCTTTTGTGGTTTTGGTATCTTATGCTGACAGGAAAGCTATAATAAGATCCAATGACCTGAATCTTGCAGTCAGTGCCGAAGTGCTCGCCACTGACTTTTTGTAGAAAGCTGTGCACAAAGATCTAATAGTCTCTAGTGTGGGTTTCACCTTTGCTGACAATTTGATTCTGGCGCCAACTGTAGGGGATCTTGGGTATCCAACAACAGTGATATCAAGCAGCCAATGACATTGAAGAATTCTCATGGACAGCAAACCAGGAAATAAAATGCATGGATTATCTGTCACTTTTTAGTCACTTTATGGAGAGCGACATAAAGAGTGGGACATACACATGGGATTAAATAACAAATTGAAATATAATACACAAACTTTTAAATTTATTCCACAGATGTAAAGTTAGTTTTTCAGGGCCAGAGAGGTTGTTAGGCAGGAATTATGAACTCAGTACATTGTTTCAAAACCCAGTTAGATCTCAGACAACACAGCATAACTTTTTCACAGGTTTTCACAGTGAGGCCAATAGTGCAAAAGTGGAAACATGCATTAATTCAAATGATGTCCATCTGCGGGGATTTCAATAGCACACCCCGTGGCAGAGTAGGGAATCACTAACAGCAACTTCTGGATTTCTGCATTTAACTGTGAACGTGTGGACTCCAGAAATTGTTAGTTTCACAGATGAAAATACATAAACAGAAGAGTTATAAAAATTAGAACAGTTTTAAAAGACTGGTACATTTTCTGTCAACAAAAATGGAGGACAAGTCACATAACACATATCACTAGAATCCACCTCCATGTCTACTAGAATTAAAACCAATTAACCCTGTCTACATAGAATTGAGACAGTTTATTACATATGGATGTGAGCTATACACAAAACGAACTAAAACAAAGACACGCCAGACTCTAAGGCTCCAGCTACCCTTCACCACAACAGAGTCTGAACAGCCCTTATTATCAAAATAGGACCATTGAAAGCTATTGTACAACCAATCAGGAACTAAAACCAAAAGTCACATGAGGAAAACTAACACTTAATGAGTTTATCTTTAAACATAATGGTTTTGAAGAACAAAGGAGACTTCTCGATTCAGTCATCAAGTTATCAACATCAGTCTGGACTCTCAAACACACGGTCAACAGTGAAAGCTTTCTTTCGTTCCAGCACAAGGTTGAGAGAGAAAGGGACCAGTTCCAGCTAACATTTGAACCCTGCTGAGACAAGTTGAAAGCCAACTGCAGCAGAGAAAAGAGAGTGCCTTTGAAACAACTCCACCTGTGAAAATTGAACGAAGAATACCAATACCATTATCAAACAGAAGTGAGCCACCAGAAGTCTTCATCCCTGCAAGTACAAGAAAACCAGCAAACAGGCCTGCAACTTTAAAACTCATCTTCCGAGAGGATCCCAAAGGTTTTCCTGAAACAACAGACTTTTGCACCTTGAACTCTTCCCACCTCTTACCCTTTCTCTTTGTGTGTACCTGTGAGAGAGAATGCGTGCGTGAGTGCTGTTGCGAAAATTTTCGGTAACTATTTAATCTTAGCTTTTCTCAGGTTTTAAAACCTGTCACTGTCTGTTTATTTGGCAAACAAAACACAGTCTGAAACACTCATTTAAACAAAAACACTGTCTGTAGTCAGTTGGGAGGTGAGTGGTGGAAACTAGCCACGCCATCACCCACCTGGCCATAACACTAACCACTGACAGTTTTGTTGTCATTACAACTGCAAAATTGGGGCCAATATATTTTAATCTGGTTGATCCCCTCTTACAATATTAAATGTATCACAGGGCCACATACAGGGATAAGCGATGTTGCAAGTACATTAAAACCTGTACAAACTGAGAGATCCAATTAACTTACATGGTAAAATGTAAAGGAGGTACTCAGAAACCATGGACACCTGCAAAATAAAAACTACAAACACACTTCAAGTCACAAAATCATTTTACAATGTAAAGCACTGGACACCCAGGTCAGTGCAAGGCAGCAGTGGGTTATATGAAAGAAATGGCTTTTGAGGAATGGAGAGCACTTTAGCCAGCAGACACAACGGCAGAGAAATTGCTTTGTCTTTGGGATTGAATACCAGCAGGGATAGAGCAATTTCTCTGTTCCTATGGATATTGGGTAAAGAACTCCCCGTTTGACTGAAAATTTTTGCAGTGCATACAATGACTATTTTGAAAATAAGGACAGCTGCAAAAATAGGATAGCTGATCCCATTCCCTAAGGTATCTGGATTTGTAGGTTTCACTTATGATCAGGTGAAGGGGGGTGGGGGGAGAGACACTGTAGAAGGGCTCCCCTCTTGTCCCTCTCCTTGTTGACCACAACAGGTTTTTTTTATGTGAATGTACTTGCCAATTCAGTGAGTGAGTAACTATTTATGTGCTATGATCATAAAAAGAACCAATTGGACAGGTTTTCTTGACTTTAACAAAGAAAGAGGTTAGCTTTATTGTACTTACACCGATCTAAGTAAAATAAAAACCTACGCTGCAACTTTCTCTCTCTCTCTCTCTCTCATTCACATTCTCACTCACTCACTCACTCACTCGGTTCACACATACAAATTGGTTACAGTGTGGGGAAGGATTGATTGGTCAGATTAGAGTCTGGAGCAATAAAAAGGGGTATACAATCTGTGTTAGTTGGTGACTTGGCTGACTTCAAGCTGAACTCTGTTGTCCTGAGGCAGATATGGGCAACTGATTCAGTGGTTTTTCTGGAGACAGCAATGTGGGTGATTCCCTTCATGGGATCTCTGCAGCAGCGATAGGCCTTGGTTATGGCTAGCAAGCAGGGTTTGAAGCTTGAAAGTTGGATTGGAGAGAGAGAGAAGCAACCCGACTTCGGTCTTCTCTGGTCAGTGTCTAGTTACTTGTCTCAGTTGCTGCAGAGAAAACACCAGCAGAAACACACAGATGGTGGGCCTATCACATGCCTGTCACCCAGTGATTCAACATGATGGCTCATTGTATATTCCATCTTGCAACTTAATTAGTTCATGTCTAGGAATTCCTTTCTCTCAACCAGGGTCCCATTGTTCGAGTGATTAGGTTTGAGTGGCTTGTCTCCACTAGTGTAATGTCCCAAGTGATTCCTTTATTATCTTGTTCATTGGGAGCGGGACAGGTAGTTCACACAAAATTCCCCAGGTCATTGTTTGGAGCGATCTGGGCAGATAACTTGGTCTCCACCTTGAAGCGTTGGAATGTAGCATATAGTGTTGCAAACCGTGGCCATCTTGGCTGCCAGCAGTCACCTTTTATCTGTTCCCTTTTCCCTTTCTTAATTTTAATTCCGGTTTCCAGCCGGTGGATTTAAACATCATCATTCAGCATAGCACGATTTCGTGTCACACGGTACTTGTAAACACTTTTATAATGGATTTTCTCATTGAAATAAGGGTCACCATGTTCTCAGTGCATTTAATATACTGTTTACTGTACTTTGTTTGTTGGGTGTATCATTTTTATTTATTCACTCATAGGATTTGGAAGTCACTGGCAAGGCCAGCATTTATTGCACATCCCTAATAGCCCTTGAGGAGCAAGTATTGAGTCACCTACTCGAAGAACTACTGATGGTGTGGTGTAGATATACCCACAGTGATGTTAGGGAGTTCCAGGATTTCAATCCAGTTACAGTGAAAGAGCAGTGATATATTTCCAAGTCAGGATGAAGTGTGACTTGGAGGTGAATTTAAAGATGGTACTGCCCTTGTCCTTCTGGGTGATAGAGGTCGCAGATTTGTGGGGTATTTATCTATTTTCATTTGTACTAGCTTTTTTTAAAAGAAGTTTATACCTTTGAATCCAGCATATATAAATAGCTGTTTTACAGAATTATTTGTAGATCTGATTGAGATCAAATTTCAGAAGTTTTTATTCAAATTTTATATTGAGTGATTTTAAAATGGGCTTTGTGTACATGTGTGTTAAGCAGGAAAAGATTTTATATGTATAGTGTTACGACCAGATGGGAAAGGTGTCTAGGGGTCCCTCTCAGTCTTCACGTGGTCTTACCATAACGAGGTTTAATTTTGATCACACCATGTTTTTAGCTCCCCCTTGGTGAAGCCTTGTTCACCGCTTTCCAATTATATGGCAGAGAAACCAGCACAAACAGGTTTTCATAGGTTTAAAGAAGAAAAGTTGAAATTTATTAAACTTAAACTCTAATTCAGTTAACGCCTAAGGATACACGATGTGCCCACACTAGCATGCATATGCGATACACACAAGCAAATAGAAACAGAAAAGAGAAGAAAAAAATGAAGTGGAAATGTTTGAGGCAATATATGAAGAGTTGTTGTTACGGTTCTTTGAGCTCACTGTAGAGTCCTTGATTATAGATAGATCTTGCTTTTTGTTGGGGCCCAGTATTCTTAAACCTTGTTCGCAGTAGGAGACTTCTCTCTTGGGGTTCATGTGTCTTCAGTGGATTCAGAGGCTTGTGAGAAAGAGATGGGAGCAGGCAGGAGAAATCTTCTCAGCCCAGGAGCAATCTTCTCAGCCCAGGAGCAAACAGTCTTTCTGCTCAAACTCTCTGTGGCTAGTTCCAAAAACCCTGGACCAGCCAGTTAGTCATGTGACCATCTGGTCCAACCAGTCCTGGCCCCTGTGGATTGCATCACCCCAGCCGGCCCTGAAATGTGCTTGCCCACCCCCCTCACTGTCCGGTAATCAACATCCATTGTGGGTTGAATGTGTCAGGGAATGGTCCTTTGTCTTCACAAGCACCGTCTGTTAGTATGCAAATATCTTTTCCAGCCATGGCTGAACTGTTCAACAAGTAATTTCCTCGCTCCAGCAACAGTTAAAATTCAATGTTCATATGACAAAACCAATGTGCCTCATTCTTGGCAGGTGGGGGCCTGCATGACACCTCCACACCAGCGGAATGAAATGCAATTTGAGAAAAGCACATTTCATTGAAAGGGTTGAGAGAAAATATAAGATACAGAAAAGAAAACCATGCATTTCTTTCATTCATTCCCATTCATTCATAAATCCTAAATCTTATTACAGCCTGTCTTTCTTGGTGCCAGTGCTGTTTTAATTGTCCCCTTTTGGCATCCCAGTTAACATGTGGTTCTTTGGGGAAGTTTTTCTTCAGTTTGCCCATTTCCCTGGCTGCCTAAGGTCTTTGAGATGGTTAGGTTTAATTAGCCCTGAGTTGGAATTTTTTTCTTTCTCAGGAGAGTCAGTAGTGGGTGGGTCTATCCTGAACTCTCTTTCAGTGCTTTGCTGAGTAATTCAAAGGCTTTTGACTCCAGTGGATGGGTGGTTTGCTTTTATTCTGACCGTGGGGGAGGATTCTTATCTAATCTCCCCTTTGTCCTCTGGGACACTCCTGCCTGCAGGTATTTGTGCAGACTCTACTGCACTCCCCTGTGGCACTTTGACTAGGTGTGGCATCACCCTCATGGTTTCTCTGCCACCTAGAGGTCTTTCTTTGTCTCTGCAGGTTCCTGTAAATGCTGTTAGCAACTCTGGTGGGGTGCTTCTAGTGTCTGCATTTACATAGGAGGATGTGGGGTCTAACTTTTCAAATTTTTCAGGTTTGGCTGACTGGACAGTAAGGGTTTTCATTCGGGATTCCTCCCGGACTTCCTTTAACCTGCACTCTTGGTCGCTTTTTCTTCTTCCCTTTCTAACCTTTTGCCAGCCTCGTACCTGCCTGTCCCCTTTTGTTCTCGGCGGGGGTCCCTTACAGTTCACCAGCCCTCTTCTGGAGGGTCCTCCTAACACCAGTACAGGACTTAGGGGTGCAGGTTTCACTGTAGGTTGGGGTTTTCCCTGAACCTGGCACATGTGGCAACTCCTGCAGTACGCCACCACATCTTTGTGGAATTTTGGCCAGTCAAACTGCTGTCTTATGTGGGTTTCGGTTTTTTTATATACCGGCATGTACAGCCACTGTAGTCTCGTGGGCCCTTCTTAATATTTCTCTCCAGTACCTCTGCGGCACCACTAACTGGTAAACTACTGTCCACACCTCACTGTCAGGTCTGTGAGGAGAACTCCATTTCCTCATCAGTACTTCATTCTTTAAATAGTAGCAATCAGAGACTTCCTCTGCTTCACTTTTTCAAACTGAGCAGCCTGTGCTAACTCTTGCAATATTGGGTCAGCTCACTGAGCCTCAGCTAGAAAAAATCCACTTAATTAATTTTGTTGGTCTCCTAACTTTCCTCAGACAGACAGACCTGGTCATTTGCTTGCAGTGCCAATTCAGTCTCCTCTGGGGGAGCTTGTTTGATCACGGCTTGATCCACTACACATTCAGGGAAACTGCAGGAGTCTGTCTCCTGCCACTACTCTGTCTGTCTGACCTCCTGCAGTCTTTCACTACTGGGGGAGTGCTACCAGCTTCACCCCCACCAGATTATTACCTAGGAGCAGGTCAACCCTGTCCACAGGCAAACTAGGGACAATCCCTACAGTCACCGGTTCCGAAACCTTCTCACCCTTTGTCCTTTTCAGATTTGTGGGAGTGATTAGGAAAGGTTCTGCCCTGGGAAACTGACTTATAAATTAAAGCAAACTCATCGGCTAGAACGGCCACTTGCCGGGCTCTCTGAACCCGCTGCCGCTCTACCTGGGTCTTTATGGAGAGTGGGAGAGAGTTTTTAAATTCCTCTAACAGAATTACTTCTCTGAGATTCTCATGGCTGAGCTGTACTTTAAGAGCCTTCAGCCACTGGTCAAAAGCCAGCTGCTTACTTTTTTCAAACTCCAGATAAGTTTGATTAGCTTACTTCTTGAGGGTTCTAAACTTTTGGCGATAGGCTTCGGGTACTAATTCATATGCCCCGACGATAGCATTTTTTGTCAGTTCATAATTTGATGAACTCTCGTCTGGCAACAGGGAATAAAGCTCATGGGCTTTTCCAGTTAGCTTGCTTTGTAATAAGAGACCAGGTTTCAGCTGGCCATTTTAGCTGCCTTGCCAGTTATTCAAAGGACACAAAAAATCCTTCTACATCCTCATCATTGAATTTTGGAATTAGTTGAGCTAGTTTTAACAGTTTTGTACCCAGCCCTGAATTATGCTCCTCCATATTGGCCATGCTTTCACTGGGGTTACTCTGTCGCCCCCAAGTTAACTCAAGCTGCTTCAGCTCTCTTTCTTCGCATTCCTTCCAGAATATTCTTTCTCTCTCTCTCCTCTCATTCCTTCTCCTGTCTTTCTCTCTCTCTCTCTCTCTCTCTCTCTCTCTCCTCTCTTTCTTTTCACATTCCTTCTGGAAGGCTCTCTCTTTCTCCCTGACCTCTAATTCAAGTTTCCTCTGTTCCAATTGTATCTTTGCTACCAGTACCCTGTCTGGGTCTGCTTCTAACCCTTTTTCTGCCTCTTCAGATTCAAGGGAAAAATGTTTGGTCACTAGTCTTAGGAGTTCAGACTTCCTAGCCTTGCCACATACAGTGATCCCACGCTGCTCATCCATTTTCCTCAACTCCTCTATAGACAGTACTTTTAACTTACCCCAAATTACTTCAACCTGGCTTGGGGAGCTACTAGCTTCAGTTGCAGACAAGTTGGTATTCAAGCACACATAACCACAAGAAAACCTGTATTGAAATCTTGCTCTTTTTTGATTGGGAGCAAATTTGCTTCCCACTTCCAATTTCTCGTTCGTCTGTGAGTCAATCCCAGATGAGCCCCCAAATTTCTGTTACGACCAGGTGAGAAAGGTGTCTAGGGGTCCCTCTCAGCCTTCACCTGGTCTTACTGTAACAGGGTTTTATTTTAAACAGTGTTTTTTGATCCCCCTTGATAAATCCTTGTTCACCGCTTTCCAATTATAAGGCAAAGAAACCAGCACAAACAGGTTTTCTTAGGTTTAAAGAAGAAAAGTTGAAATTTATTAAACTTAAACTCTAATTTGGTTAACGCCTATGGATACATGACGCACCCAAGCTTGCATGCATATGCGATACACACATGCAAATAGAGACAGAAAAGAGCAGAAGAAAAAAATGAAGTGGAAAAGTTTGAGGCAATATCTGAAGAGTTTTTGTGATGGTTCTTAGAGCTGACTGTATAGTCCTTGTTTGTAAGTAGATCTTGCTTTTCGTTGGGGCCCAGTATTAGTAAACCTTGTTTGCTGTAGGAGACATTTCTCTCTTGGGGTTCATGTGTCTTCGGTGGATTCAGAGGCTTGTGAGAAAGAGATGGGAGCAGACAGGCCGAAGGGCCTGTTTCAGTGCTGTATCTCTAAATCAAATCTAAATCTAAATCAAAGTTTGCCGAGCTGAGGGCCACAGATAGAGACATGAAGAAACAGTCCCTCGTTGTCTGATTTGAATTTTTTTCTTTTTCCAATACAAAGAGCAAGTTAATCGAATTTTGAATGTTTTTGAGATGAACTGACTCTGATTAGCATCACTCATGTTTTATTGACAGTTTAAAAAATATAGAACTAATTAGTGACCTGCTTGTTTGTGTGACAGAGGCAGGTGCGTACACATTCAAGATCTCTTGGAAACTTTCTAAACCGTTGCAGTCAAGCCTAGGCAACACCTATCCTTACCAGTGCTGCCAAACCTGATTCTCACTCCTCAATGTTATTATGCTCTCTTCTCTCCCCTCATTGATCACAGAAACAGAAATACATGAAAGATCCAGTGCAATCTCCCCTAATTATGGCAAGCCCCATGTCTCCATTCACAAGGGTTCGGACTGCATGCCATGCTGCTGAGCTCCAGTACCGCACTGCAGTTCTACTAAAGCCTAAAGACCACCCTTCCCAGTGCAGCAAACCCTCATACCCCACTAGGACTACTTCAAATACCATCTTGCTATGTATCCTAACTTAAAAATGGTAAGAGATAGTAGAATATAGAAAATAGTGGAATATCTATATAATAATTTTATATAGGTGATGTATTCCTTAAAATCTCCAATAGAAATTGCATTGTTCAAATGTCCACACATATATGTTACATATCTCTCACAATTGCCTGTAATGCTAGTGACTTGATAGCTGTGGAAGTCTCAGCATTTGTGGCTTAAATCTGGCTTTGATCCCTGAACATCCTTGAGTGCTGTTGATTTGTGTTTTAGTATAACATTTTCTTCTTTTTGATTGTATTCCAGTGTCTGCAGCTGTTTTTCTTTTATTTATTTGTGACAATCCCATGCAACTGCCAAGTTTATTCAATCAATATTTTCTCCTTTTAAGGCCAGGCTTTCTTTATTGTTGGGGTCAGCACCTTTAGTTTATTATCTCATTTTTGTCCATGCTTAATTCATTTTGTTGCTGGAATTCATTTCAATCACACTCCTGGAAAGAAGTTTTATTAATTTGATACCCAATTTCAATAAATCCACTCTTGACAAGTCAAGCAGCCAGAATGTATTTATCTGTTTAATTCATTGCTCAAATTCATTGAAAATCCCACTTCCAACAGGAAGTTAAGGAGCCCAAGGTTTTATTATTTGACTTGAGTTTGGTTAGCTAATAACGTCTTGCATTTAACATAGTGAAAAAAGGATAGAATTGGTTATGAACAAGTATTTGGCAAGATCTGGAATAATGCTTTGTCTTTTAATACAACTATTACGACTCCCTTTGCCTTTGTCCCATGACATCTTTGTCATTTAATCTCTCCTGCCCTCTGCCCTATCACACACCTTCTCTTTTGTTCTTGTCCCCCCTCCCCCTTTCACTAGCTCAAAGCCTTTGAACCTTTGCCAGTTCTGATGAAAGATCATAGACCTGAAACGTTAACTCTGTTTCTCTCTCCACAGATGCTGCTAGACCTGCTGAATATTTCCAGCACTTTCTGTTTTTATTTCAGAATTCCAGCATCTGCAGTATTTTGCTTTTATATTATGGATGACATCCAAGCTTGAGGTGGCAGGTGCCATGTCTGTCACTTGCATTTAACGTTCAATGACCATCTTGAGCAAGAGAAAGGCCAGTAATCTCCCCTTAATCTTCCATAGCACCATCATTGCTGAGTTCCTTCAACACAGCATCTCGCTGGGAGTCACCATTTACTAAAAGCTAGATCAGCTACATCAACAATGTAGTCACAAGAGCAGGGAACAGGCTGAGTATTCTGACAACCTGCTCACCTCCTGACCACACAAGCCTCTCCATCATCTACAATGCTCATAATGACTGTGATGGAATATTCACCACTCACCAGAACGGGTACAGTCCAACAATTTGCAACAATCTCAACATTATTCTGTCCCTAGACTCAATATCCACTCTCTCCTTCATTTGTGCATTGTGGCTGCAATATGTATGATCTACAGGATACAATGCAGCAACTTGCCAAGGTTAGTTTGATAGCCCATCCCTCCCTTGTGACTTCTACCACCAAGAAGGAAAAAAGCAGTAATGTCCTGGAAACACCATCACCTCCAAGTTCCTCTCCAAGTCATGTTCCATCCTGATGAGGACATTCCTTCATCATTATTGGATTAATAACCTGAGGATGATATATAAAGCAAAGATTCAGAGGAGGGCCACTAGATTGATACCTAGTTAAAGACCATTAGTTATCAAGACAAGCTAAGAAAGTTAGGTCTTTTTACTGTAGAAAAACATAGACTTTGAGGAGATTTTATTGAAGCCTTTAAAAGAAGGAGTGGATTAGATTAAGTCCCTGTGGACAGGCTGCATGGATTAGGGGGGACCAGGGAACATGAGTATAAGTTATGTAATCATACAACTAGGTTAGATGTCAGAAGGAAATTCTTTTCACAGACTTGTGAACCAATGGAACAATCTGCCAATTTATATAGTGAGTGAAGATTTACTGAAAATGGTCAAAACGAAGGTGGATTTGTAACCATGGCTGACATCGCTGCATCTATATAAAAAAACAAAGCTGAGGTTTTGTGTGTAGTTGGGGCGCGGTTAGAGGGGGCTGGTGTCTAGTTAATGTGGGCTCTTGTAACTTGTTTCATTAGCATAAAAACAAGTAACAGAAAAAACCCCCAGAAAGACAGAGTATTTCTTAAATGGTGAGAGGTTGGGAAGTGTTAATGTCCAAAGGAACCTGGTGTCCTTGTTCATGAGTCACTAACAGTTAGCATGCAGGTGCAGCAAGCAATTAGGAAGGCAAATGGTATATTGGCCTTCTTCACAAGGGGTTTTAAGTACAGGAGTAAAGAAGTCTTGCTGCAATTGTATAGAGCCCTGGTGAGACTGCACCTGGAGTATTGTGCACAGTTTTGGCCTCCTCCTCTAAGGAAGGATATACTTGCCACAGCGGGAGTGCAAAAGAGGTTCACCAGACTAATCCCTGGATTGTCTTATGAGGAGAGATTGAGGAAACTGGGTTTGTATTCTCTAGAGTTTCGAAGAATGAGAGGTGATCTCATTGAAACTTACAAAATTCTTACAGGGCGTGATAGGGTCGATGTAGATAGGATGTTTCCCCTGGCATGTGGGTCTAGAACCAGGCAACATACTCCCAGAGTAAGGGGTAAGCCATTTAAGACTGAGATGAGGAGGAATTTCTTCACTCAGAGGGTGGTGAATCTTTGGAATTCTCTACCCCAGAGGGCTGTGGAAGTTCAATCATTGAGCATGTTCAAGACAGAAATCGATAGATATCCCTTGATGTCATAAGTATCCAGATATGGGAATATCGTGGGAAAGTGGCATTGAGGTAGATGATCAGCCATGATCTAATTGAAGGCGGAGAAAGCTCAACAGGCTGAATGGCCTACGCCTTCTCCTATGTTCCTAGCATATTGGGTTCAGAGAGGAATTTACCAGTTTTTCCTCTCCCAACAGATTGTTTGGCTAGTTGGTGGAGAGGGGTGAGTTGAGGCGGGGGAGACGAGCACTGGAGTCATGGTGTACATAAGTTGCACTATGACGGTTTGGGATAGGCTTGGTGGACCAGATGATCTTTCCCTGTTCATTTTCAGACATTTATATGTTTGTAAGTGCGTATAAACATTAGAGTTTTTACAGGATAGTATTTGATCTCCCACACAGCATGTCTGACAATATGGCTTCTCCCTATTTCTGTGGACTTTGTGTTGCTGCTTCTATCTCTGTCTTTCTCTTTGGCTTCTCTCAAACTTTTTTCTTCTTTGTTTTCTTCCCTTTTGGAGTGAAGGTGGTGAGTGATGTGATGGGGAAAGTTGACAAAACCAAGAATGTCAACTGTCTGAATTTGGAGGCAGCACTACAGAGAACGGTGGAGCACTGAAGGAGGCTCAAACACCAGAGGACTCTCAGAATTCTGATAAAGTGATGTCAACATTGACGTCACAGTGAGTATAGAGGAGGAGCTCTGAGGGTGAGTAAACAGTAAGTAATTTCTTTCTTTAAGAAAATCAGTCTTCAATTGAAGAGCCTGAAGGAACAGGCGAGTGAGGTGATGGGTGAGTTTTTCTTTGTCCAGATAGGGACAAGTCTTCAGTTTATTTCTGCTAAGTTCAGCCAATCATCGAACAATTGGAGACATGGGAGGTCACCTCAGTCCCATCAAATGCTCCTCCTGTGCCATATGGGAACTCCAGGATGTTTCTCATGTCTTGGAAGTGCAGGAAGTAGTGTCAGCTGGAGGAGCTCGACCTCCAGGCTTTGGAGTTTGAACAGTTGCTGGCGTCACTTCACATCTGTAAGGCTGAGAGCTGTATGGATGGCACCTTTCTGGAGGTGGTCACTCTACAGCTTAAGCGTGTGGAGGCAGAGAGAGAATGGGTGACCACTAGACAGACAAGGAGAACCAGGCAGATATTGCAGACAGTCCCCTGAGTGCATTTTGCTGTCTATCTGATATTCAGTTTTGAATACTGGCGAGGGTGATGAGTCCTCTGAACAGTACCAGCAGAGTAGTGTCCACGGCACCATTGGTAGCTCAGCTGTATGGGGGGAGCAGGGACCGGAGGTGGGTGGGTGGTGGTGTTGGAGAAGGAAGTTCAGAAAAACAATAGTGATGGAGGATTCAATAGTTAGGAGAACCGACAGGCATTTAGTGGCTGAAGACATGACTCCAGGTTGGTATGTTGCCTTCCTGTGGTGCCAGAGTCAAGGATGCCACTACGCAGCTGCAGAGCATTCTGAGGGGGGAGGGTGAACAACCAGAGGTCATGGTCCATATTGGTACCAATGACATAGGTCGAAAGAAGGATGAGGTCCTATAGGCAGATTTTAGGCAGCTGGGAAAAAAACTTAGAAAGTGTGACCTTAAGGTAATAATCTCCAGATTACGCCCAGTGCCATGTGCTATTGAGTACAGAAATAGGAAGGTAGCGCAGATGAATGCATGGCCAGAGAGATGGTGCTGAGGGGGGGGCTTTAGATTCCCTGGGGATTGGGACTGGTTCTGGTGGAGATGTGATCTTTATAAGCTGGGCGGGTTGCACCTCAAGAGGGCCAAGATAAAATTGTGGTGGGTAGGTTTGCTCGCTATTGGGGAGGTTTTAAATTAGCTTGGCAGTAGGGTGTGAACCTGAGCATAGATTCAGAAGGGAGAGAAGCAAAGCTGGAAATGGAAAGCAGGAAATTGGTAAGTAAGTATGAAGCGCAAAAAATAAAAGCTGGAAAATAGGCAACACAAGTTTGGCAATGCTTAATGCTTTATACTTTAATGCAAGGAATCTAGTGAATAAGGCAGATGAGCTGAGGGCATAGATAGACACTTGGGAGTATGATATGATAGCTATTACTGGCACATGGCTTAAAGAAGGACAGGAATGGCAGCTCCCCATTCCTGTTTACAAGGTTTTTAAATTGGATAGGGTGATAAAAATGGTGGAGGGGGTGGTGTTTGCAATACTGGTAAAGGAAATGATCACATTTGTGAGGCGCGATGATATGCTAGAAGGATCATCAAATGACGCCAGATGGGTTGAACTGAGGAATAAAAAAGGGGCAGTTACACTGCTCGGAGTGTTCTACAAACCCCTGAACAGTCAAAGGGAGATAGAAGAGCAAATATGTCGGAAAATTTCTGAGAAGTGCAGAAGCTATAGAACAGTAATAGTCGAGGATTCCAACTAGCCTAAACATTAACTGGGATAAGTTCAGTGTAAAAGGTATAGATAGTGTAGAATTCTTAAAATGCATTAAGGAGAACTTCTTTTTGCCAGTGCGTAGCAAGCCAAGAAGAGATGGGGCAGTTCTGGATTTAGTTTTAGGAAATGAAGCTGGGCAGGTGGATGGTGTAGTGTAAGGGTTTGAAAGGGTTAATGTTTTAGATGGTGAGAGTAACACTGGTGATGATGATGTAATAGTCACATGGATAATAGGCTTGGAAGAAGCAAGAAGTATCATGAGAGGTGCTAGCTAAACATGCTTAAGGAGAGTGTATATAGTTATATAAATAAAATAAAAAAGTTACTATTTACCTTACACAGACTCTGAGAATTCTGTAGACAAAGCTTAACCTAGCATCTTAAATGTTAATAACAATATATAACAGATGGAAGTATCAATGAGAAAGCATTTTGGAGTAGTGATCATAATTCAGTTAGATTTAGTGTAATTATGGGAAAGGACAACGATAGACCAAAATTCAAAGTTCTAAATTGGGGAAAGGCCAATTTTACTAAGCCAAGATGTGGTTTGGCAAAAGTGGACTGGAAATAGCTACTTGAAGGTAAATCAGTGTCAGAGCAGGGGGAGATATTCAAAAAGGAGATGGAGAGGGTTCACAACAAATATGTTCCCAGAGAGAAAAAGGTAGGACTCCCAAATCAAGATGCCCCTGAATGTCAAAGAGGATATTATGAGGCAAAAAAAGGGAAGCTTAATTCAGTTACCAAGGCCTCAATATTGCTGAAAACCTAGAAGAGTATAAAAAGTGTAGGGGTGAAATTAAAAAGGAAATTAGGGAAGCAAAGAGAGGGCATGAAATAATATTGACAAATAATATCAAGGAAAACCCAAAGATGTTTTATAAATAAATAAAGAGCAAGAGGATAACGAAGGAAAGAGTAGGGCCGATTAGAGACTCAATAGGTAACTTGTGTGTGAAAGTGGAAGAAGTCGGCAGGGTTCTGAATGAATACTTTCCATCAGTCTTCACAAGAGGAGGGATGTGCAGATACTTGGTGAAGAAGGAGGGTGTGGAATATTGGATTGTATAAACATTATGAGAGAGGAAATATAGAGGTTCAGCATTTTTGAAAGTGGATAAATCACCAGGCCTCAATGAAATGCATCTCAGATTGCTAAAGAAGGAAATAGCAGAGGCTTGACTGTCTTTTTCCAGTCTTCTCTGGCTATAGGCATGGTGCTGGAAGCCTGCTGAGGTACCATTGTTTGAAAAGTGTGGAAGGGCTAGACCGAGTGATTACTACAACTTGTATTTATATAGCATCTTCAACATAATAAAATGTCCCAATGCACTTCACAGAAGCATCATAAAACATAATGTGCCACCGAGCTGCATAAGGAGATATTAGATGTGGTGGCCAAAAGCTTGGTCAAAGAAGTAGGTTTTAAGGAGTGTTTTAAAGGAGGAAAGAGAGGCTGAGAGGTTTAAGGAGGTAATTCCAGAGTTTAGGGCCTAGGCAGCTGAAGGCACGTTCACCAATGGTATAGTAATTAGAATTGGGGATGCTCAAGAAGGTGGAATTAGCCAGAGCGCAGATATCGCGGAGGGTTGTAGGGCTAGATGGGGAGGGATAGGCCAGTTAGCCTAACCTCAGTGGTGGGCAAATTATTGGAAAAAAATCTGAGTGACAGTATAAATTGTCAGTTAGAAGGATTAATCAAGGACCATCAGCAGTGATTTGTTAAGGGAAGGTCATGTCTGAATAACTTGAATTTTTTGAGGTAAAAAGGTGGGTTGGTGAGGGTAGTGTGTTTGATGTAGTCTACGTGGAATCTAGCAAGGCTTTTGACAAGGACCCACAAGATAGACTGGTCAGAACAGAGCGAGCCTGTGGGATCAAAAGGCAAGTGGCAAGTTGGATTCAAAATTGGCTCAGCAGCAGGAAGCAAAGAGAAATCGTCATTGGATGTTCTTGTGACTTGAAGATTGTTTCCACTGGCGTTCCACAGGACTTGGTACCAGGTCCCTTGCTTTTTGTGATATGTATATTTAGACTTGAATGTAGGGGGCATAAAGTGTGCAGTTGGTACAAAAACTGATCATGTGGTTGATAGGAAGAAAGTTGTAACTGCAGGAAGAAATCAATGGGCTGGTCAGATGGGCAGAAAAGTGGCAAATGGAATTCAATCTATAGAAGTGTGAAGTCATTCAGCCCATTGTGTCTATACTAGCTGAAAAAGAGCTACCTAGCTGAATCCCACTTTCCAGGTTTTGGTCATAGAATTATACAGCACAGAAACAGGCCATTCGGCCGATCGTGTCTGTGCCAACCATCAAGCACCTCTCTGTTCTAATCCCATTTTCCAGCACTTGGCCCATAGCCTTGTATGCTATGGATTTTCAAGTGCTCATCTAAATACTTCTTAAATGTTGTGAGGGTTCCTACCTCTACCACCCCTTCAGGAAGTGTGTTCCAGATTCCAACCACCCTCTGGGTGAAAAAGTTGTAACTCAAATCCCCTCTAAACCTCCTGCCCCTTGCATTAAATCTATGCCCCCGGTTATTGATCTCTCTGCTAAGAGAAAAAGTTTCTTCCTATCTCTCCTATCAATGCCCCTCATAATTTTGTATACATCAATCAGGTCCCCCCTCAGCCTTCTCTGCTCTAAGAAAAACAACCCCAGCCTATCCAGTCTCTCTTCATAGCTGAAATGCTCCAGCACAGGCAATATCCTGGTGAATTTCCTCTGCATCCTCTCCAGTGCAAACACATCCTTCCGATAGTGCAGTGACCAGAACTGTACACAGTACTCCAGCTGTGGCCTGACTAACATTTTATACAGCTCCATCATAACCTCCCTGCTCTTATATTCTATGCCTGGGCTAATAAAGGCAAGTATCCCATATGCCTTCCTAACCACCTTATCTACCTGTGCTGCTGCCTTCAGTGATCTATGGACAAGTACACCAAGGTCCCTCTGATCCTCTGTACTTCCTAGGGTCCTACCATCCATTGTATATTCCCTTGCCTTGTTAGTCCTCCCAAAATGCATCACCTTTCACTTCTCAGGATTAAATTCCATTTGCCACTGCTCCACCCATCTTACCAGCCCATCTATATCATCCTGTAATTTAAGGCTTTCCTCCTCACTATTTACAACACCACCAATTTTCGTGTCATCTGGGAACTTACTGATCATACCTCCTATATTCATGTCTAAATCATTAATGTACACTACAAACAGTAAGGGTCCCAGCATCGATCCCTGAGGTACACAGGCTTCCACTCGCAAAAACAACCCTCAACCATCACCCTCTGCCTCCTGCCACTAAGCCAATTTTGGATCCAATTTACCAAATTGCCCTGGATTCCATGGGCTCGTACCTTCTTAACCAATCTCCCATGTGGGACCTTATCAAAACCTTACTGAAGTCCATGTAGATGACATTTAATGCTTTACCCTCATCTACACATCTAGTCACCTCCTCGAAAAATTCAGTTAAGTCAGTTAGGCACGATCTCCCCCTGACAAAGCATTGCTGACTATCCTTGATTAATCCCTGCCTCTCCAAGTGGAGATTAATCCTGTCCCTCAGAATTTTTCACAATAGTTTCCCTACCCCTGATGTTAGACTCACCGGCCTGTAATTACCTGGTTTATCCCTGCTACCCTTCTGAAATAATGGTACCACATTCACTGTCCTCCAGTCCTCTGGGAGAACTCCTGTGGCTAGAGAGGATTTGAAAATTTGTGTCCAGAGCCCCTGCTATCTCCTCCCTTGTCTCACATAACAGCCTGGGATACATCTCATCTGGGCCTGGGGATTTATCCACTTTTCAGCCCACTAAAACAGCTAATACCTCCGCCCTTTCAATGCTAATTTGTTCGAGTATATCACAATCCCCCTCCCTGATCTCTACACCCACATCGTCCTTCTCCAAAGTGAACACAGATGAAAAGTAATCATTTAAAACCTCACCTATGTTCTCCAGCTCCACACACAGATTGCCACGTTGGTCCCGAATGGGCCCTACTCTTTCCCTGGTTATCCTCTTGCCCTTAATATACTTATAAACTGCCTTGGGATTTTTCTTTATCTTGCCTGCCAGTGTTTTTCATGTCCCCTCTTCACTCTCCTAATTACTTTTTTAAGTACCACCCCCCCCCCCCCTACACTTTCTATACTCCTCTAGGGACTCCCCTGTTTTCAGTGCTTTGATTCAGCCATAAAGGCAAATTATTATCTAAATGGAGAGAAACTTCAGAGTGCTTCGGTGCAGAAGAATCTGGGTGTCCTCGTGCATGAATCGCAGAAAACTAGTATGAAGGTGCAGCAGGTAATAAGGAAGGCAAATGGAATTGTGGCATTTATTGCTAAAGGAATAGAGTAGAAAAGTAGGGAAGTGTTGCTGCAGCTGTACAAGGCATTAGTGAGACCGCATCTGGAGTATTGCGTGCATGTTTGGTTCCCTTACTTGAGGAGAGATGTGATTGCATTGGAGGCAGTTCAGAGAAGGTTCACTAGATTGATTCCAGAGATGAGGGGTTTGTTTTCTGAAGAGAGATTGAGCAGTTTAGGCCTTTACTCTCTAGAGTTTAGAAGAATGAGAGGAGATCTAATTGAGGTATATAAATGATTAAGGGGATTGACAAAGTAAATGTAGAGAGGATGTTTCCTCTGGTGGGGCAATTTAGAATGAGAGGTCATGGTTTTAGGATAAGGGGTAGCAGATTTAAAACAGAGATGAGGAGAAATTACTTCTCTCAAAGGGCCGTGAGTCTGTGGAATACACTACTCCAGAGTGTGGTGGATGCCGGGACATTGAGTAAATGTAAGGAGGAGATAGATAGATTTTTAATTAGTAATGGGTTGAAGGGTTATGGAGAACGGGCAGGAAAGTGGAGTTGAGGCCAAGATGAGATCAGCCATGATCGTAATGAATGACGGAGCAGGCTCGAGGGAATTGCCTACTCCTGCTCCTAGTTCTTATAAGCCTCCATTTTTTTCCTTATCCAATCCTCTATATCCCTTGACATCCAGGGTTCCCTAGACTTGTTGGTCCTACCCTTCACCTTTACAGGAACATGTTGGCCCTGAACTCTCACTATTTCCTCTTTGAATGACTCCCACTGGTCTGATGTAGACTTTCCTACAAGTAGCTGCTCCCAGTCCACTTTGGCCAGATCCTGTTTTATCATATTGAAATCGGCTTTCCCCAATTCAGTACTTTTATTTCCGATCCCTCTTTGTCCTTTTCCATAACTACCTTAAATCCTAGAGTTATGGTCTCTATCCCCAAAATGCTCCCCCACTGACACTTCTACCACTTGTCCAGCTTCATTCCCTAGGATTAGGTCCAGTACCGCCTGTTCTCTTGTAGGACTTTCAACATGCTGGCTCAAAAAGCTCTCCTGGATGCACTTTAAGAATTCCACACCCTTTAAGCCTTCTGCACTAAGACTATCCCAGTTGATATTAGGGAAGTTGAAATCCCCTACTATTATTACCCTATTATTTTTACACCTCTCTGAGATTTGCCGACATATCTGCTCCCCTATCTCTCCCTGACTGTTTGGAGGCCTGTAGTACACTCCCAGCCAAGTGATTGCCCCCTATTTGTTTTTAAGTTCTACCTATATGGCCTCATTTGAGGAACCTTCTAAGATAGCATCCCTCCTTACTGCAGTAATTGACTCCTTGATCAACAGTGCAATGCCACCTCCTCTTTTGCCCCCTCCCCTGTCTTGCCTGAAGATTCTATACCCTGGAATATTAAGCTTCCAGTCCTGCCCCTCCCTCAACCATGTCTCTGTGATAGCAATAATATTACATTCCCAATTGTTAATCAATGCCCTCAATTCATCTGCCTTACTAGTAAGACTCCTTGCATTAAAATAATGCAATCCAGCCTTGCATTGTTCGCTTGTGCCTTAACCGGTCTATATTTGCTCTGCTTTCCAGACTGACTCAGTTTCTCTTATATATTTGACTTTGCCTCACCCCTTACTGTATCCCATCCCCCTGCCAAATTAGTTTAAACCCCACTCCCCCACCCCCCACAACAGCACTAGCAAACCTCCCAGCAAGGATGTTGGTCCCGTCCGGTTCAGGTGCAACCCGTCCAACTTATACAGGTCCCACCTTCGCCAGAAACAGACCCAATGATCCAGGAAACTAAAGACCTCCCTCCTGCACCATCTCTTCAGCCACGCATTCATCTGTTCCATCCTTCTATTCTTATACTCACTAGTCTGTAGCCCTGTAGGTTAACTTCATAATCATGCTCTCTACATTTAAGACTAAATCATTGGTATGTACCATGAAAAGTGGGAGGTTGAATAGAGGGTTAAGGGTGAGGTGAGTGACTATGGAGTGAGGAGGATACAGAGTTTAAGCAGGTATTTCAGAGAGGAAGAGGTGGGATTAAAGATGAGTGAGTGGTAGTGATGGGAAAGGTGAAGAGGTGTAGGACACTGTCATGCTTACAAGAAGTGCGACGATGAAAAAATACAGATGAAAACTGAAAAGTTATCCAATTCTCTTTTAAATATTACTGAATCTGCTTTCACCAACCTTTCTGGTGGTGTATCCCAGCTCGCAGCAATTCCTTGTGATTAAAAAACAAATTTCCTGATGCCGCTTCTGGTTCTTTTGCCAATTACCTTAGATTTTTTCACCCTCCTGTCATTGAAGCAGTTTCTCCTTATTTACTATATCAAAACTGTTCAGAATTTTGAACACCTCTATCAAATCCCCTCTGAACCTTTGTCACAACCGAGGCTAGAGGATTGCACTGTCTTTCTCTAGTTCCACTTCTCCATGGGTCACAACATATGTTTAAATGTTTTACCCAGTTAACAAAAAGGCCACGGCCTATTATATACTTTATCTATTTTAGTTTCAGAATAAAATCCACCAACCAGATTTCTTCAATAAATAACAAAATTATTAATTTATTATAAAGCAAGACTTATTCAATAAAGATGCAAAGCTTATGAACACACAGGTTGAAATATGAAAGTTCCCTTCTAAATTAACCAAACATATATGCACATAGACACACCGAAAATAAAGAAGTTTTCTCTGCAGAGATCTCTTTACAAAAAAGACAAAAAAAAAATACTTTGGCCAAATACTTGTTAATTCTTCAAGGAAAAGGGTAAGACATGGTATATTCCCAGTTGGTCCTATATTCTGGCATCCAAATACGAGTAGACGGCTGTCACTGGGATCTTTTTGAAGTGATTCTTTTCGGGCGATGGTGAGGATTAGTCTGGCAAGCTTTCCAGAAGAATCACTGCATTAGGGGTTTTAGCTATCACTCTGGATTCTCAGGGTTTCTCAAAAAGGTGGAAAAAAGATGAGCTGGTGGCTTCTCTCTTAGCAGGCTTACCGCCAACTGACTCAAAACAATATTCAAAAATGAAACCAACTCTTGAGCGCCACAAATCTTGAAAGGTCACTTCTCTGTAAACAACTCCCATAGTCATAAAAAAAAATTGAACAAACACTTTCTGCTTAATGCACTTTAAGTTTATTAAATACAAAACAATGCCTTACCTTCAGGAGCAGAGAGCAGTCGGACCTGTGTGAAAACGTCGAGAACCGGGAGCAGATAAATCCAATGCGAGGCTTGGGGCCTTCACTTACCTTCAGGAGCGGAGAGCAGTTGGACCTCTGTGGAAACGCCGAGAACCGGGAGCGGATAAATCCAGCGCAAGGCTCGGGGCCGTCACTTATCTTCAGGAGCAGAGAGCAGTCGGACCTGTGTGGAAACGAGAACCGGGAGTGGATAAATCTAGCGCGATGCTTAGGGCCTTCACTTACCTTCAGGAGTGGAGAGCAGTCGGACCTCTTTGGGCGTGCTGGAGTTTTGAAAAAAAAGCCAACAGTGACGTCACAGGAAAGCTGCAAGGTGATTGGTTGATGAGTCACTGCTATTGGGGAATAGCTCTAAATAGCTGGGTAAGTAACTAAAGTAAGGAGAAAGGTCTATAGTTTTTTTTTATTATAGTAGGCAGTGTTTTTTAGGGAATTGAGATCCCTTGTGTAAATAATCTA
This sequence comes from Heterodontus francisci, assembly GCF_036365525.1. Taxonomy (NCBI): domain Eukaryota; kingdom Metazoa; phylum Chordata; class Chondrichthyes; order Heterodontiformes; family Heterodontidae; genus Heterodontus; species Heterodontus francisci. The sequence continues at coordinate 100,082,136 of NC_090371.1, forward strand.
GTTGTTGGGTAATCTAAGGGGATAAATTAAATTAAGGGTAAGTCATGGCAGGACAGCTTGGCAACATGGAGTGCTCCTCCTGTGCAATGTAGGAAGTTAGGGACACTTCCAATGTCCAGGGTGAACACGTGTGCAGGAGGTGTCTCCAGCTGCAGCTACTCGAGATCCGCATTTCGGATCTGGAGTGGCAGCTGGAGACACTGTGGAGCATCCACGAGACTGAGATCATTGTGGATAGCGCGTACAGGGAGGTGGTCACACTGCAGGTAAAGACTGCTCAGACTGAAAGGGTGACCGCCGGGAAGAGTAGAAGAACTAGGCTGGTAGTGCAGGAGTCCACTGGGTCCATCTCCCTTTCTAACAGATCTTCCACTTTGGATACTGTTGGGGGAGATAGCTTCTCAGGGGAATGCAGCAAGAGCCAAGTCTGTGGCACCACAGGTGGCTCAGCTACACAGGAGGGGAGGAAAAGGAGTGGGAGAGCTATAGTGATAGGGGATTCTGTCGTAAGGGGTACAGATAGACGTTTCTGTGGCTGCAAATGTGACTCCAGGATGGTATGTTGCCTCCCTAGTGCTAGGGTCAAGGATGTCATGGAGTAGCTGCAGGACATTCTGAAGGGGGAGGGTGAACAGTCAGAGGTCGTGGTACACATTGGTACCAATGACATAGGTAATAAGAGGGATGAGGTCCTGCAACAATAATTTAGGGAGCCAGTTAGCAGATTAAAAAGCAGGACCTCAAAGGTTGTAATCTCTGCATTACTCCCGGTGCCACATGCTAGTGAGTATAGGAATAGGATAGAGCAGATGAATACGTGGCTGAGGTGATGGTGCAGGAGGGAGGGCTTTAGTTTCCTGGATCACTGGGACTGTTTCTCGCAAAGGTGGGACCTGTACAAGTTGGACGGGTTGCACCGGAACAGGACCAACATCGTTGCTGGGAGGTTTGCTAGTGCTGTTGGGAGGGAGGTTTAAACTAATTTGGCAGGTGGGGGTGGGGTACAGAGTGAAGGTACAGTAAGGGGTGATGCACAGTCAAATATAGAAGAGAAACTGAGTTAGTCTGGAAGGAAGAACAGATATCGACCAGTTAAGGTACAAGTGAAAAATGCAAGGCTGGCTGGCATTTATTTTAATGCAAGGAGTCTTACTAGTAAGGCAGATGAATTGAGGGCATTGATTAACACATGGGATTATGATATTATTGCTATCACAGAGACATGGTTGAGGGAGGGGCAGGACTGGCAGCTCAATATTCCAGGGTACAGAATCTTCAGGCAAGACAGGGGAGGGGATAAAAGAGGAGGTGGCATTGCACTGTTGATCAAGGAGTCAATTACTGCAGTAAGGAAGGATGATATCTTAGAAGGTTCCTCAAATGAGGCCATATAGGTAGAACTTAAAAACAAAAAGGGGGCAATCACTTGGCTGGGAGTGTACTACAGGCCTCCAAACAGTCAGGGAGAGATAGAGGAGCAGATATGTCGGCAAATCTCAGAGAGGTGTAAAAATAATAGGGTAATAATAGTAGGGGATTTCAACTTCCCTAATATCAACTGGGATAGTCTTAGTGCAGAAGGCTTAAAGGGTGTGGAATTCTTAAAGTGCATCCAGGAGAGCTTTTTGAGCCAGCATGTTGAAAGTCCTACAAGAGAACAGGCAGTACTGGACCTAATCCTAGGGAATGAAGCTGGACAAGTGGTAGAAGTGTCAGTGGGGGAGCATTTTGGGGATAGAGACCATAACTCTAGGATTTAAGGTAGTTATGGAAAAGGACAAAGAGGGATCGGAAATAAAAGTACTGAATTGCGGAAAGCCGATTTCAATATGATAAAACAGGATCTGGCCAAAGCGGACTGGGATCAGCTACTTGTAGGAAAGTCTACATCAGACCAGTGGGAGTCATTCAAAGAGGAAATAGTGAGAGTTCAGAGTCAGCAAGTTCCTGTAAAGGTGTAGAGTAAGACCAACAAGTCCAGGGAACCCTGGATATCAAGAGATATAGAGGATTGGATCAGGGAACAATGGAGGCTTATGGCAGATACAAAACGCTGAAAACAGCGGAGGCACTAGAGCAGTATAGAAAGTGTAAGGGGGTACTTAAAAAAGTAATTAGGAGATGAAAAACATGAAAAAAATACTGGCGAGCAAGATAAAGGAAAATCCTAAGGCATTTTATAAGTATATTAAGGGCAAGAGGATAAGCAGGGCAAGAGTAGGGCCCATTAGGGACCAAAGTGGCAATGTGTGTGTGGAGCCGGAGGATGAAGGTGAGGTTTTAAATGCTTACTTTTCATCTGTGTTCACTATGGAGAAGGACGAAGTAGGTGCAGAGATCAGGGAGGGGGATTGTGATATACTTGAACATATTGGCATTGAAAGGGAGGAAGTATTAGCTGTTTTAGAGGGCTTTAAAAGTGGATAAATCCCCAGGCCCAGATGAGATGTATCCCAGGCTGTTATGTGAGGCAAGGGAGGAGATAGCAGGGGCTCTGGACACAAATTTTCAAATCCAGGTAATTACAGGCTGGTGAGTCTAACATCAATGTCATAGAGTCATAGTGTCATAGAGTGATACAGCACCAAAACAGGCCCTTCGACCCACTGAGTCAGCGCTAACCATCAACCACCCATTTATACTAATCCTACACTAATCCCATTTCCCTCTCCCATCCCCACCTTCCCTCAATTCTCCTACCACCTACCTACACTAGGGGCAATTTACAATGGCCAATTTACCCATCAACCCGCAAGTCTTTGGCATGTGGGAGGAAACTGGAACACCCGGAGGAAACCCACGCAGTTACAGGGAGAACTTGCAAACTCCACACAGTGGTTGAGAAACTACTGGAAAAAATTCTGAAGGACAGGATTAATCTCCACTTGGAGAGGCAGGGATTAATCAAGGATAGTCAGCATGGCTTTGTCAGGGGGAGATCGTGCCTAACTGACTTAACTGAATTTTTCGAGGAAGTGACTAGATGTGTAGACGAGGGTAAAGTAGTTGATGTCGTCTACATGGACTTCAGTAAGGCTTTTGATAAGGTCCCGCATGGGAGATTGGTTAAGAAGGTAAGAGCCCATGGGATCCAGGGCAATTTGGCAAATTGGATCCAAAATTGGCTTAGTGGCAGGAGGCAGAGGGTGATGGTCGAGGGTTGTTTCTGCGAGTGGAAGCCTGTGACCAGTGGTGTACCACAGGGATCGGTGCTGGGACCCTTACTGTTTGTAATGTATATTCATGATTTAGACGTGAATACAGGAGGTATGATCAGTAAGTTCGCAGATGACACAAAAATTGGTGGTGTCGTGGATAGTGAGAAGGAAAGCCTTAGATTACAGGACGATATAGATGGGCTGGTAAGATGGGCAGAGCAGTGGCAAATGGAATTTTTTCCTGAGAAGTGTGAGGTGATGCATTTTGGGAGGAGTAACAAGGCAAGGGAATATACAATGGATGGTAGGACCCTAGGAGGTACAGAAGGTCAGAGGGACCTTGGTGTACTAGTCCACAGATCACTGAAGGCAGCAGCACAGATAGATAAGGTGGTTAGGAAGGCATATGGGATACTTGCCTTTATTAGCTGAGGCATAGAATATAAAAGCAGGGAGGTTATGATGGTGTTGTATAAAACGCTAGTTAGGCCACAGCTGGAGTACTGTGTACAGTTCTGGTCACTGCACTATCGGAAGGATGTGATTGCACTGGAGAGGGTGCAGAGGAGATTCACCAGGATGTTGCCTGGGCTGGAGCATTTCAGCTATGAAGAGAGACTGAAAAGGCTGGGGTTGTTTTCCTTAAAGCAGAGAAGGCTGAGGGGGGAAGGAACTTTTTCCCTTAGCGGAGGGATCAATAATCAGGTGGCATAGATTTAAGGTAAGGGCAGGAGGTTTAGAGGGGATTTGAGAAAAGAAATTTCACCCAGAGGGTGGTTGGAATCTGGAATTCACTGCCTGCAGGGGTGGTAGAGGCAGGAACCTTTACAACATTTAAGAAGTTTTTAGATGAGCACTTGAAATACCATAGCATACAAGGCTATGGGCTAAGTGCTGGAAAATGGGATTAGAATAGTTGGGTGCTTGATGGCCAGCACAGACATGATGGGCCGAAGGGCCTGTTTCTGTGCTGTATGACGCTATGCACATTTTGTAGCCATAATCAGTAGTTGCCTTTCTCTTTCACAAGAAAAACTCAATATAAACTTTACTTGAATAAACAGTTTGAAATTTAACCTCTAGCTTTCTTTCAAATAATGATGAAAAACAGTTGAGCAGAAACTTTCCCTTTGTTCTCAGGATATGGGTAACATTGGCGCAGTTGCATTTATTACCCACCCTTTGTTGCTCTGAGAAGGTGCCAGCAGGTCTTCTCCTTGTACCATTTGTATTAATGCGGGTCATGGGCTGGTGTTGGGTATGGAATTCAAAGATACTTACCTAGTGACAATGAAGACATATGTCTAAGTCAGATTGGTGTGTGACATGGGATTGATGCTATTCCCATGGCATTGTTGCTCTTGTTATCTAGGTCACAAGGATGATAGCTGCATTGCTGAAGTGCATCCAGTGGATCAAGGATTCTCAATCTTTTGTGCTTCTAAGGAACCCTCCCATGTTATAAAAATTCCATGGATTCCCCTTCAACTTAAGTATTTTTTCTGTATGAAAGTTATACAATTAAACATGTTATTGTTTTGGTTTTACTTCCTCTGAAACTTATAGCTGATGCTGAGCAACAATTCTGTCAAGTGTGGAGGTGTCTTTGACAAGCACTCGTGCATTTTGTAGTATGTTCATCCTGGATCAGTACCTTGTTTTCATTGATGTCATTGCTGAAAATCCAGCTTCACATAAGGAGATTGAACTTTTAGTGTTGCAGAAGAAGCAGTGCTGTGTTCACCTGGGGAGGTGGTGGTGTAGTGGTAATGTCACTCGACTAGTAATGCTCTGGGGACATGGGTCTGAATCCCACCGCGGCAGGTGGTGAAATTTGAATTCAATTCATAAATATGAAATTAAAAGCTAGTCTAATGGTGACCATTAAACCATTTTCAACTGTTGCTAAAACCCATCTGGTTCATTAATGTCCTTTAGGGAAGGAAATCCTCTGTCCTTACCTGGTCTGGGCCTACATGTGACTCCAGACTAACAGCAATGTGGTTGACTCTTAAAACAATACCCTCTGAAATGGCCTGGCAAGCCATTCAGTTCAAGGGCAATTAGGGATGGGCAATAAATGCTGGCCTAGCCAGCAATGCCCACATCCCACAAACGAATTAAAAACAAAATTGCACAATCGCCAACATGATCCTGCTTTGTTTGATGGGCTCACACATGCACTTTCCAGCAGGGATCATTGTTTAAGAAATCAGGTGTGGGAACAAATGTTGGAGGACCTCTTGTTTGACTCAGAATGGATAACGGAGCACAGCCCAGGAATCCTGTGCCAGTATGACATTAAGCGAGTGCATTTACCCAACAATTCATCGGTAGGGGCCTATATATTTACTATATATGTACATATATTACACAAGATACATTGCCAATGTAGACACCTATATAACAGGATGCATTGCCAAGTATGACTTTGGTTAGACAATCGATTTTTATTAAAATTATGCAAAAATGTATGTCTAACCTATGCATACACATCTTTGAAAGATAACTAATTCGCATTCATTTTTAATAGATTCTCCATCAAACCAAGAGCTCCTATACTATATCAGGCATTGTTTGCACCCTGTCTTTATCCCCCACATATAGCTTATATGTAGTTTTACTATGTTTAATGAAGACATTTCAATGCAAGTACAAACTTGGTGAAAGCTACACGTCTTAATTACTCAGGTGGCAGTGAAAGAGAAAACCCAGTGAGGGAAAGAAAATGAAAGAGGAGATTGTTTAATCTGGGAAAAGAACATCGGCTTGGATTGAAAAAAACACATAAAACAGGAGCCGGACTTTAGGGAAATAAGAGCTAAACCTGATTGGCAAATAACAGATGGATATTTGTTTGACTCGGTTGCTGTGTTGAGGTTTATTCTCACAAATATAAATTCTGAGACAACGCTCAGATTCTTTAAACAAAAAAAAAAGTCAGCAGCAATAAAACAATTATATTTGTGATTAAAGATTGCTGAACACAGATTAAAAGTGTGGAAATGAATGAATGAATGAAGGAGAGGAAAGTGCACATTGCCCTTGTGAAGAAAAATGAATGCTAAAAAGGCACATGTTAAAAGCAATTATTAGAAGGGATACAACTAATCCAACCGATAATAAAAACAGTAAGTGCTGGAAATACTTAGCAGGTCTGGCAGCATCTGTGGAGAGAGAAACAGAGTTCATGTTTCAGGTCTGTGACCTTTCATCAGAACTTTCATTGACATTCAATGGCATTACCATCACTGAATCCCCCACTATCAACATCCTGGGGGTTACCATTGACCAGAAACGGAACTGGAGTAGCCATATAAATACCATGGCTACAAGAACAGGTCAGAGGCTAGGAATCCTGCGGCGAGTAACTCACCTCCTGACTCCCCAAAGCCTGTCCATCATCTACAAAGCACAAGTCAGGAGTGTGATGGAATACTCTCCACTTGCCTGGATGGGTGCAGCTCTGACAACACTCAAGAAGCTTGACACCATCCAGAACAAAGCAGCCCACTTGATTGGCACCCCATCCACAAACATTCACTCCCTGCACCACTGACGCACAGTGGCAGCAGTGCGTACCATCTATAAGATGCACTGCAGCAACACACCAAGGCTCCTCTGACAGCACCTTCCAAACCCGTGACCTCTACCACCTTGAAGGACAAGAGCAGCAGATGCACGGGAACATCACCACTTGCAAGTTCCCGTCCAAGTCACACACCATCCTGACTTGGAACTATATCGCCGGTCCTTCACTGTCGCTGGGTCAAAATCCTGGAACTCCCTTCCTAACAGCACTGTGGGTGTACCTACCTCACATGGACAGCAGCGGTTCAAGAAGGCAGCTCATCACCACCTTCTGAAGGGCAATTAGGGATGGGCAATGAACGCTGGCCTAGCCAGCAACGCCCACATCCCATGAATGAATAAAAAAAAAACTGAGAAAAGTTAGAAATGTAATTAATTGGTTTTGAGCAAGTGAAAGGGAGGCGGATGGGAAGAAGAACAAAAGGGAAAGTCTGTGATAGGGTGGAGGGCAGGACAGATAAATGGCAAAAGGATAATGTCAAGCTTGTCCTGTTGAAGCTGCACCCATCTAGGCAAATGGTGAGTGTTCCATTACATAATTTGCATGGGCACTGTGGATCAATAGATAAAGCTCCTTCCTTGTTAGCAGGATATCCTGGCTTCGCATCCTAACAGTGCCTGGGAGCTAATGTAGATCAGAGAGCACAGGGGTGATGGATGAATGGGACTTGTGTGAGTTAGCACACGGGCAGCAGAGTTTTGGATGACCTCAGGCTTACAGAAAGATGGGAGGCTGGCCAGCAGTGCATTGGAATAGCCAAGTCTAGAGGTAACAGGTATGAATGAGGGTTTCAGCAGCAAAAGGGTGAACTTGTGCTATGTTACGTAGGTGGAAATAGGCAGTCTTGGGGATGGAGCAGAGATCTAGTCAGAAGCTATTCACGGCGTCAAATATGACACCAAAAGATAATTCAATTAATAAATTTAATGATATTGTAAAATATGCATTCCTAAAATTTTCAGTTCCTGAGAGAAAAAAAAATCAGAAAGCAATTTGTGGGGAAAAGGCAAGTGTCACCCGGTGGCCAGATTGTGGAATTACAGGTTTTCTTGGGTAGTTTCGGTTATAAGTGGGTCATCAGAATTTGTAGGAACACCGGAACTGCTGCACTGAAAAACAAATTCTTTTCCCCCCTTGCTGCATGATGTGGAAACTGTGCAGGAAGGTTTCCACATATAGCCTGCCCTGTCCATTTAATGCCAAGGAGATGCAGTGGCGGCTCCAGCTCCGCCTCGTATGATGACAGTAGGCGATGACCGGCGGGTAGCGCACGTCGCTGGCAGGCTGCCCAGGAGACGACCACGGAATGGAAGGCAAGCTCTCGGCAGCAAGAGTACTCTGCACCGAGTCCCATACAACATGAGTCTGCGCTTCTTGCTCTTGATCTCCTTAACGCCCATCGTATGTGATGAAGGTAAGAGCTCAGCAAGCAATCATTTCCTCGTCCAACACGCACTTCGCTTTGTCCACTGAACACAAAGGCGAAGTTTCCATCCAGTGTGGTGATTGATGCACTCAGTGTCTAATTAAATAACTGTCTACAATACCATTCATGACACTGGACGAATGAGGGTCGATTAGGCGGGTCTTCCTGTAAAGTGAAACATCGCTAAGCAGCTGGTCAAACTTGTCTTAACAGTTTTATTTTAAATCTAAATTTTGAGTGCGGTCACCTATTTATACTATGGACAGAATATTACACTTCATTCCTTTCAATTAATTCTGCTGCCTGCAGTAACTAGAGAGGAAGACACAACCTCCATTCATAACGAGGCACAAACCTCAAGGCACTGGCATAGCAGTGATTTACGTTATTCAATTCACATCCACCTGTGACGCCCTCCTATTTTTGATCTGTTCTGTTTGTTTAAAAAAACCCTAGAAAGTAATTCCGCATAGAACCGAATGGAGCCTCTTGCATAGATGCATACCAGAATTAATATTTATAAACAAAATTGCAACTTAAACTATAAAATCTTAACTTTAACGGTAACCTCCACCAGCCTTATAACCCTCCAATTCTAACCTCATGTGGATCCCCAACTTCCTTCACCCCTCTTCTCTGCAGCTCCCCCCTACCCAAACTCTGATTCATAGCCCTGCTTTCAGTTATCTAGACCAGAAGCACTGGATTCCCGCCCATAAACCTTCCTGCTTCCCCACTACTCAACTACTTAAAACCTCTGACAAAGCTTTTGGTCACCTGCCCTAATTATAATCCCGTGAAGCGCCTTGGCATGTTTTATTTTCATTCTCGGGAGGTGGGCATCACTGACAAGGCCAGCATTTATTGCTCATCCCAAGTTGCCCTTGAGAAGGTAGTGGTGAACCACCTTCTTGAACTGCTGCAGTCCATGTGATGAAAGTATACCCACAAGGTTGTGCAGTCGAGAGTTCCAGGATTTTGCTCCAACTATGAAGAAGGAATGGCAGTAAATGTCCAAGTCAGAATGGTGTGTGACTTGGAGGTGACAGTGTTCCCCTGCTCATGCTGCCCTTGTCCTTCTAGGTGGTGAAGGTTAGGGGTTTGCTAGGTGCTGTTGAAGAGCCTTGATGAGTTGTAGCAGTGCATCCTGGAGATATTACACACTGCAGCCAGTGTGCAGGTGGTGGTTTATGATTTTCATTTGGGAGTCACAGATACCCTAAGAAGGGGGTGGAGCTCATCATGTGATTTTAAAGTAGCTTATTAAGGAGCAACAGCTTAAGTATAATGTACAGGTTAAATAAACAGAAAATGCATACGACCATGAGAGGTGAGAAAAGTTTACTAATCCCGAAGAGCGAACGGACGAATGAAGCCCGATTTCTGCAGCTGGAGGTGGCAGTCTCTTGTCTGTTCTGTTTGCAGTCGTCTTCTCTTTCTTCTTTGTCTTCTCAAACTGACTGAGGTGCCAGGAGGTTCTTTCCCGGTTGTCTACTGCCTGAAGAGGACTGACCCTTTCCCCTCCAAGCACCTGTTTATGTTCTTTATCTCTAGGGGCTGGTGGCTCACCTTATGTCAATCACTTGTTTTATCCCATTTGGCCAATGATCGGAGAATAGGTACCCAATGTGTAACCTCCCCTCTGTCCATCACTTCGGCTCAAGGTCATTTTACAGCTTTTCTCCTGATGGGTGCCATTCATTAACTCCTGCCAGACCCTTGTATAGCTAAGAGGATATAAGGCACCACAAGACTCCCTCCTATCAGCTTAGAAATGTCTATAGTATCTACTGGCTTATATATGACTCCCTTTTCCTTGACCCTTATCTTTGTTTATACCAGTCATATCCCTGGCTGCTAAGAACTGTTTCTCTGTCTCTTCCTGAGAGAGAAAAGAAACAGCTTTCTGACAGGCAATCACAATATTATGTCTGCTAGTTCTATAATATTCCTAAAGATGCCATTTCTTACAGTGGAGGGAGTGAATGTTTAAGATTATGGATGCGCTGTCAATCAAGCAGACTGATTAGCCTCCAACAATCGCAACCATCTTCCTTTGTTCTAGGTATGACTCCACCAATGGACTGTTTTCCCCCTGATTGGCTATTACTGCCTCTCTCAGCATCTCCCTCCCTCCCTCTGTGTACTTGTGAACAAGGTCACAGCACAAAAAGCAGCCCTTATCAAAATCATAAATGACATCCCAAGTGACTGTGATCATGATTAACTATCTCCCCTCATCATTCTCAATCTGTCTGCAGTCTTTGACATGGTTGACCAGAATATTCTCCTCTGATGCCTCTCCACCGTCATCCAGCTGGGTGGGACTGCATTCTCCTGGTTCCATTTTATCTATCTAGTCATAGCCAGAGAATTGGCTTCTCTTCCCTTTCCCACACCATTACCTCTGGTGTTCCCCAAGGATCTATCCTTGTCCCCCTCGTATTTCTCATCTACATGTTGTTGCTTAGTGATGTGTTTTAGAAACACTGTCAGTTTCCACATGTATGCTGACAAACCCAGCTCTACTATACCACCACCTCTCTCGACCCCTCCACTGTCTCTAAATTGTCAGACTGCTTGTCAAACATCCAGTACTGGAAAAGCACAAATTTCCTGCAATTAAATAACGAGAAGACTGAAGTCATTGTCTTCATTCCCTGCCACAAAGTCCATTCCATAGCCATTGATTCCATTCTTCTCCCTGGCAACTATCTAAGGTTCACCCAGACCATTCGCAACCTTGGTGTCATTGTTGAGCCCGAGATGAGTTTCCGACCACATATCCACTGCATCATCAAGACTGCCTACTTCCACTTCTGTAAGATCGCCTGACTTCTCCCCTGCCTCAGCCCATCTGCTGCTGAAACCCTCATCATGTCTTTGTTACCTCTAAACTTGACTATTCCAATGCTCCCCTGGACAGTCTCCCATCTTCACCTTACATAAACTTGAGCATATCCCAAACTTTGCTGCTCGTATCCTAATTTGCACCAAGTCCCATTATCCCTGTGCTCCCTGACCTACATTGGCTCCCTGTCTGGCAACACCTCGATTTTAAAATTCCTGATTTCGTATCAAATCTTGTTTGCAAATGTTCCTTCCAGCACTTAGCTGATAATTGAGAGTAGGCTGATAACTGGGTTGGATTTGTCCTGCTTTTTGTGGACTGGACATACTTGTCAATGTTTTCACATTGCTGGGTAGATGCCAGCGCTGTAGCTATGTGGAACAGCTTGGCTAGTTCTGGAAGCACAGATCTTCAGCACTACAACCTGGATATTGATAGTACCCATAGCCTTTGCTGTGTCCAGTGTACTCACATGGAGGGAATCAAATTGGTCCCAGACTGGCATCTGTGATGGTGGGGATCTGAGGAGGGTTCCGAGAAGGATCATCTACTTTGCATTTCTGGTTGAAGATGGTTGTAAATACATTTAATCCTGTGTTGTAGGTTTACCAGATGGGCATCTCATTTTCAGGTAGGTCCTGCACTCCTCATTAAACCAAGGTTGGTGACCCAGCTTGATGGTGATGAAGGAAATGCACAAGAGGTCAGAATTTGAAGAACACAGAGTTCTCAGAGGGTTAGAGTCATAGAGAGATACAGCACTGAAACAGGCCCTTCAGCCCACCGAGTCTGACCATCAACCACCCATTTATACTAATCCTACATTAATCCCATATTCCCTACCACATCCCCACCTTCCCTCAATTCTCCTACCACCTACCTACACTAGGGGCAATTTACAATGGCCAATTTACCTATCAACCCTGATAGTCTTTGGCTGTGGGAGGAAACTGGAGCACCCGGCAGAAACCCACGCGGTCACAGGGAGAACTTGCAAACTCCGTACAGGCAGTACTCAGAACCGAACCCGGGTTGCTGGAGCTGTGAGGCTGTAGTGCTAACCACTGCACCACTGTGCCGCCCTATGGTTCTGGGGTTGGAGGAGGTTATAGAGATAGGGAAGGTTGAAGCCATGGAGGGATTTAAACACAAGGATGAGAATTTTTAAATCAAAATAGTATTGGTCTGGGAGCAAATATTATGGAGGAACTGGTTTTTCCTAAATTGCACCCTCCCCCCCCCCACCATGTCCCCTACCTCATACAGCAGCAAATCTCAGCACCACATCCTCTGGACTCATCACCATAGTAAAACCAGCTTAAAATTGTATCAAGAGTCACACTGAAGCACTTTGCTATATGACTGGAAGTGTCAATGTTGTCACACCCATTTCTACTGGCAACTTTCCTCTCCTTTTCCTTTCCCCTTCCCACTATGGCAGTCATGTGGCTGCTCCCCTAGGTACAGATCATCAGGCATCCTTCCCTGGCCCCTTCATTTCCTTCCTCTCCTCATGGTCACTCCTACTGTGCACCCTTCCTGTCCTCCCCTCTCTATCCTTCCTTTCTCTTCTCTTAACCTACTTTCGCTCTCACAACACTCTATTCCACTCTCTCTTTACCCATCTTAGTCCAATTATACTTCTGCCCTTTAACCCTGCTTGGAATGGTTTTGACTCCTTGGGGTAGAAAATTTGTCCTGCGCAGTGATGCAAAATGTTGTATGCAACCTACTAAATTTTTTTTTTGTAATGCCTGGCTGATTCGTTTAAGTGCGTGGGCCCTGCATGCACTTGTGCATGGCCTGCACGGGAACTTGCGGGTTGCTATGCGGCTTAAAGGAAATGTTGGTTGTATGCCCACCCGATATTTAGTTCCACAACTTCAATACAACTCAATATCAAGCCGGGTGATAACACGCGGTACAGCTCATTTAGTGTGCTATATTTACCCCACCCGGAGTCTAAACACAATGGGAGAATCCGCTAGCTTTTCTTTAGTCTTTATAATAAAATGAGTCATCTATTCTTGCTGTCAGCAATGCAGATTGGGAAGGGCACTGTACATAGAGGAAATCTTCAACTAGAATTCTGGCACAATATCAAGAGGCAGGTGATGTTTCTACTTTCTGGTAATTCAAGTTTTACTATTGGTGTGCCATTGTAAGTATGAGAGTCGACAGCAAATGCATCTCTTGAGAATAATGCTAAGACATAGTTTAGTGTAATATGGTACTACAGTCATGTTAAAAGTTGTTTAATCACTGTGTGATTGTTCATTGTATTATGCATAAATGCAATTCACAGGAAAGTTTCACCTGACAGCCCCACCCACCCAAAAAATGTACTGATCCAGCATAAAAATTGAGCAGATTTTGCATATTGAAGTGGGAACGGTAGCATAGTGGTAATGCTGCTAGACTAGTATTCCAGCAGCCTGGACTAATGCTTTGTTGACGGGTGTTCAAATCTCACACAATAGCTGGGGAATTTAAATTCAATTAATTGATAAATCTGGATTAAAATGCTACCAGCTTGTTGGAAAAATCCATCTGGTTCACTAATGCCCTTAAGGGAAGGAAATCCTCCATCCTTACCTGTTTTGGCCTACATGTGACTCTAGACCCACAGCAATGTAGTTGATCCCTTTGGCAGGAAACAACGGGTAATTGTTGACGGCTGTCTTAGCGACTGGAAGGCTGTTTCCAGTGGCGTTCCGCAGGGCTCAGTACTGGGTCCCCTGCTTTTTGTGGTGTATATTAGCGATTTGGATGTAAATATAGGGGACATGATCAAGAAGTTTGCAGACTACACAAAGATTGGCTGTGTGGTAGATAGCGAGGAGGTTAGCTGTAGGCTGCAGGAAGATATTGATGGTCTGGTCAGATGGGCAGAAAAGCGGCAAATGGAATTCAACTTGGAGAAGTGTGAGATGTTGCATTTGGGGAGGTCTGATTAGCGACCAAAAAGGAGACCTACACATAGATTCACAGAGTGGTTGCAGTGCAAATGGAGGCCATTCAGCCCATTGTGTTTGTGCTGGCTCTCTGAAGGAGCAATTCACCTAGTGCCACTTCCCCGCCTTCTCCCCGTAGCCTTGTACATTCTTTTCAGATATAATCCAATTCCCTCTTGAATGTCTTGATTGAACCTGCCTCTACCACACTCTCAGGCAGTGCATTCCAGATCCTAACCACTTGCTGCATGAAAAAGATTTTCCTCCTGTCACAAAGAGCATGGCTGAGGTACATTTGTCTTTACCAAGGAAGAGGTGCTACCAAAATCATACTGAAAGAGGAGGTATTTGAGAAATGAGATGGGCTAAAAAATGATAAAGTGGAGGTACTAGCTAGATTGGCTGTATTCAAAATTGGTAAGTCACCAGGACTGGACGGGATGCATCCGTGGATGCTGAGGGAAGTAAAGGTAGAAATTGCAGAGTTACTGTCCACAATTTTTCAATCCTCCTTAGATATAGGGTACATATATTTTTACTCTTTGGCAATATAGGTTTTGTTATAAATTTAATGCAGGGGTGCAGGATCTATACTGAGAGAAGGACAAAAATGAATGACTTCACACTTACCTGAAATCCATATGCCACAGTTTTGCTCACTCACTTAATCTATCAATGTCTCTGTAATCTTATGCTCCCCTCTACACTACTTACTATGCCACCAATTTCTGTGTCTTTGTCAAACTTGGATATATTGCTCTCTATTATGTTATCTAAGTCATTAATAAGTATTGTGAACAGTTAAGGCCCCAGCACAGATCCCTGCAGGACTCAACTGGTCACTTCTTTCCAATTCGAGTACATACTTTCAAGAAAGCATGCGATGTCGAATGATGATTTTTAATCCACTGGCTGGAAACATGAATTAAACTTTAAAAAAAAGAAACATATAAAAGGTGACTTTATTAGCAGCTAAAATGGCCATCCCAATTTGCATCACTACACTCCACATTCTAATGCACCAAGGTGGAGACGAGTTGTTTGCCCAGTTCCAACAAGAATAATGACCTAAGGAATCTGAGAGAACTACCTATCCTGCTCCCATTAGCAGAACATTAAAGCCATATCTTGGACATTAAATTGGTGGAGACAAACCAGTCAAACCTAATCACTTGAACAATGGGACCCTGATTGAGTGAAGGGAATTCCGAGACATGGGCTGATTAAGTTGCAAGAGGGAATACACACTGGTAACCACCATGTTGAATCATTGGGTGACGGTCATGTAACAGGCCCACCATCTGTGTGCTTAAGCTGGTGTTTTCTCTGCAGCAGCTAGAGACTGACAAGAGAAGACCCAAGTGGGGTCCCTTCTCCCTCTCTCTGTCTCCAGTCCACCTTACAAGCTTCGAACCCTGCCTGCTGGCCATAAACACCTCGGGCTATCACTGCTGCCATCAGGGACCCCATGAAGGAAATCGTCCGCATTGCTGTTTCCAGGAGAACCACATTTGCAAACCAGAAGCTTCAGGAGCACCGAATTCAGCCTGAAGCCAGCCAACCTCCACAGACTGTATACCCCTTTTATTGCCCGACCAATCTATACTTCCCCACTTTGTAACCTAATTGTATGTATGTGAAAGTTGGAGCAGAGTTTATTACTTTACTTAGATCTGTTTAAGTACAATAAAGCTAACCTCTTTGTTAAACTCAAGAAAACCTGTCCGATTGGTTCTTTTTATGATTGTAGCATATAAATAGTGAAACACTCACTGAATTGGCAAGTATATCCACTTTAAAAAAGAAATAAACCTGTTGTGGTCAAATGAGGAAAGGGAAAAGAGGGGATCCCTTTGACCCTACTCGCCTGATCGTAACAGAAATTTGGGGGCTCTGTATCTCTGATCAAACCCAAGGACAAATGAGAAATTGAAAGTGGGAAACCAAATAGATCCCTAGCAATAATTTAAAGACTTCAATACAGGTTTTCTTGTGCTTTTCATTGCTTGAGTACTAAAATGTCCACATTCGAAGCCAGTACTTTTCTAGAACAAAGTGAAGTAACTTGGGACATTTTAAAAGCCCTATCTGTTGAAGAGTTAAGGAGTATAGCTAGGCATTTAGTGATAAATATCCATCCAAAAGCTAGGAAACACAAAATCCTAAAACTTGTGGCCAATCATTTTGAAATTGAAACTGAAGAACCAGAGACAGGCATAGAATCTGAAACAGACTAAGTAACATTAGTCAAGATACAGCTGGAACTGCGGAAACTAGAGGAAGAATTTGAAGAAAAAGAAAAGGACAGGGAGAGAGAATTCCAGGAATGGACAGGGAGAAAGAGTTTTCCAGAAGAAGAATCAGGAAAGAGAGTTAAGGCAGCTCGAACTGACTAGGGGAAGACCCAATGAAGGCACTACTAGTGAAGGAACTACCCCTAGCTTAGGATCGAGTGCTGAGCTCTTAAAGTCTCCCAGTTGATACGAAAGTTTGTTGAAGGGGATGTAGAAGTATTTTTCATCTCGTTTGAAAAGCTTTCAAAACAGTTGAAGTGGCCAGCACAGGGCTGAACCCTGCTCCTGCAAAGCAAATTAACAGGAAAAGCCCATGAGGTTTATCCCCTACTTTGAGAGTTCATCAAACTATGAGATGACCAAAAATACTATCCTGAGCACATATGAGCTCGTACTGGAGGCGTACTGCCAAAAAAATCTGAACTCTCCGAAAGCAGCCTGAACAAACTTACATCGAGTTTGAAAGAGTTAATTAACTTGCTTTTGACCGATGATATGGGTGTTTAAAATTGAGCCCATCTTTGGAAACCTCAGAGTGGTGATTCTCCTCAAGGAGTTCAAAAGCTCGCTTTCCCTTTCCATAAAAACGCACGTGAAGGAACAAAAGGCTCTAAGAGCCAGGCAGGCAGCAACCCTGGCTAATGATTATACTTGTCCACAAGCCCTTGCCCCAAGGGAAATCCTTCCCTAGTCACCTCCAAAAACCTGAAAATGACAGAAGGTGGGAGAGTAATAGGAGGATGAACAACGAGAAGGGAAAGCTGGAAACACAGGGGGCCCTCCTCAAGCCATAAAGGAAGATGCTAAGAACAGGAATTATGCCCAAAAGCCTGTGTGTTTCCAATGGAACAAGGCAGTTCACCTTTAAGCTGACTGCTGGAACTTATGGGGAAAACCCATAGGATTAGTCAGGTTACACCAGACCTTTGCAGTAAAAGGGGCCCTGATGGAAAGCACGGCAGATCAGTCTGTGGCTCTAACATACATACCACTGTGAGTGCAGGAGAACTTAACAAAATCCCTGAGAGTTACCAGGATTTTGTGTCCAAAGGAAAAGTGACCTCATACCCCTCGAGTGAGGCAAGAAAGCCCATAGTCATACTTAGGGATACAGGGGCCACCCAATCCCTCTGTTGTCCTTTCCTGCAGAGTGCATTGAATGTCAGAGTATTAGTAAATGGTATTGGAGGAAGGTATATGCCCATACTTTTATATCGAGTGCAACCTTGTTTCAGGACCCGTAACCGTGGAGATTGTCCCTAGTTTACCTGTGGATGGGGTCAACCTGCTCCTTGGTAGTGATCTGGCGGGGGCGATGGTGGTAGTTTTCCCAAGGTCAGGGAGACGAAGCAGTTACAGGAGAAGGTCCACAGCATTTTCCCTGACTGTATGGTGACCTGGTCCATGGCCAAACAAGCTCCATCAGAGAAGGCTGAACTGGCACTGCAGACGGATGACTCTGCTGTCTGGTTATCCGAAACCTTGTTAAGGAATTTAGAGGAGCCAAAGGAAGTGTTCAGCAGGTCTTCCTTGGTCAAGGCTCAGCAAGCCGACCCAGGGTTAAAAAAGTTAGCACAGGCTACTGAAGCTGAAGCAGAGGGAGTTCCAGAGTGCTACTATTTAAAGAATGAGGTGCTGATGAGGAAGTGCAGACCTCCTCACAGACCTGCAGACGAAGAGTGGACAGTGGTGCCGCCGAAGTACCATAGGGAAATATTGAGAATAGCCCACAAGATTTCAATGGCTGCACATGTCGGTATTAGAAAAACCCAAGCCTGCATAAGACTGCATTTTCACTGGCCACAACTCCACAAGGATGTGGTGGAATTCTGTAAAACTTGCCACATGTGCCAGTTGTAGGGAAGCACCAACCGGCATTAAAACCTGCACCCCTAATTCCCATACTGGCCTTCAGCAGAGTGCTGGTGGATTGTGTGGGGCCCCTGCCCAAAGTAAAAGGGGGCTGCCAGTATATTCTCACCATTATGGATGTAGCTACCCAATTTCCAGAGGCCATCTCCCTAAGAACTATCTCTGCCAAGTTAGGAGTGGAGGGGCTAACCCAATTCTTTGTGTGACATGAGCTGCCTGCTGAGATCTAGTCGGATAAGGACATGAATTTCATGTCCGGTATTTTTCAAAAGGTCATGGGTAATCTGGGCATACCCCAGTTTACCACCCACAGTCACAAGGGGCTTTGGAGCAGAGCCTAAAGACAATGATCAGGGCTTACTGCTCTGCGTACCCTCACGATTGGGACAAAGGGCTGGGATTTTTTCTGTTTGCTACCAGGGGCTCACCCAATGAGGCTTTAGTCCCTTTGAATTAGTTTATGGACACGAGGTGAGAGGTCCTCTTAAACTGATCAGGGAGAGGTTTTTGGGACACAGGGACGAACATTCCATGTTAGACTACACCTCCATGTACCATGAGTGGCTCATGGAATCCTGTGCAGTGGCTCAGGAACACCTAAAAACCTCCCAGACAGCTATGAAAAGGCAGGCGGATAAACATGCCAAGGTCAGAACATTTCTGCCCAGAGACCATGTATTAATGCTACTTCCAATACAAGGAAACCACTGAAAGTCCATTTCAATGGCCTATACAGAGTAGTAAAGAGGATTAGCAAATTGAATTATTTAATTGACACACCAGACCACAGGAAAAAGCAAAGGTTGTGCCATATCAACATGTTAAAGCAGTATCATAGCCAGAAGGGGACAAACAAGCACAAATCTGTCAGGCAGTCAGGAAAGAGGAGAGCGAAAGCGACAGTGAGGACGAGTTAGAGGGAAGCCTGGAGGATTCCCAAATCGATTCCCCTACTGTCCGGTTAGCTAACACCGAAAGGTTAGGGAAATTAGACACTGTACTCTTCTACTTAAATGCAGAACAGAGAGGAGACCTAACAGGGCTGCAGTTTCAAGAAATCTGCAGTAACAAACCAGGGTGCACAACCCTAACCCTACAAGATGTGGATGAAGGAGAGACCAATAAAGACACATAAAACAAAATCCCTATTGCCTAAATCCCAAGAAACTGACCAGGTGCCAGAGGAAATTCAGTATATGCTGGAGCACAAGCTGATTGAGCCCAGTCAGAGCAGTTGGAGTTCCCCAGTTGTGCTCATGCCCAAGCCCGATAGCTCAACAAGGCTCTGCATTGATAACAGGAAGGTTAATGCAGTGACCAGAGATGACTCCTACCCATTCCTTGCCTGGAAGACTGTATTGATAGAGTAGGAAATGCCATGTTGAAAGGATACTGGCAGGTTCCCTTAACCCCGAGCTAAAGAGATCTCGGCTTTTGACAGCCCAGATGGCTTATTCCAATGTCGGGTGATATCCTTTGGATTAAGAAATGCCCCAGCCACCTTCCAAAGGCTGATGAACCAGGTAGTGACTGGCCTACCCAACTGCATAGTGTACTTGAATGATCTGTCAGTGTACAGTGATACCTAGGGGCACCACCGAGACCAGTTAGAAGCCCTCTTCCGAAGGTTACAGTTGGCTGACCTAGTGGTAAATCTTGCTAAGAGCGAGTTCACTAAAGGTTAGATAACTTACCTAAGGGCATGTTGTGGTTCAGGGGAGAGTGCTGCCCAGAGCAGCGAAGGTACAGGTAGTGATGGATTTTCCCATCCCCACGATCAAACAGGAAATACTGTGATTTTTGGGAATGTGTTGGCCTTACTGCAAGTTTGTCCCAAACTTCAGCACTATAGCCACCCCACTGACAGACCTATTACAGAAAAGAGCAAAGGTGGTGTGGTCAGGGAGGTGCCAAACAGCTTTTGAGAGACTGAAAGCCATCTTAACCAAGCTGGCAGCTCCAAACTTTAATAAAACATTTAAAGTGGCAGTGGATGCTCGTGACCGAGGGATAAGTGCCGTCCTGCTCCAAGACGATGAGTTAGGCATTAAGAGACCAGTTGGGTATTTCTCCAGAAATATTAAACAGACATCAAAGGAGATATTCTACTGTGGAAAAGGAAATTCTGGGACTGTTGCTGGCTGCCAAGCACTTTGAGGTATATGTCCAAAATGGATATAGTGAGACCATAGTTTATACCAGCCACAATTCTATGACATTGGTGGAGAAATTCAAAACCCAGAATGCAAGGTTATTTTGATGGAGTCTGCTTTTGCAACCTTACCACTTAAAGATTACCCACATTGCAGGAAAAAACAATGTGATAGCTGATGCTTTATCCAGAGTATAACTCAGCACCAAATCATCCCTAATGAAATCTAAATTGGAGCATAGCTATGGCAGTATGAGATTGAGAAGTGAGTGTTTGAGGATGAATGTGTGTGCACAGTTTCTTTTTTATTTACGACCTTATAATGAAATGAAACATTTCATTCCACATGGTGTGAAGGTGTCATAAAAGCGTGCTATGTCGAATGAAGTCTTTTAATCCACCAGCTGGAAACCTGAATTAAATTTTTAAAAATGGAAAAAGGAAAAGATAAAAGGTGATTGCCGGCAGCTAAGATGGCCGCCGAAATTTGCATCACTATACCCTACATTCCAATGCATTGAGGTGGAGACGGGTTGTCTGCCCAGTCCCCTCCAGAACAATGACCTGGGGAATTTTGAGTAAACTACCTGCCCTGCTCCCATTAACCAGACATTAAGGCAAGCACTTGTGTTATGACCAAGGCGGGAGGAGTGCACTGTTAATTCAGTCACACTTCTCCACAGATTGCAACTTATATTTAAATTTTCCCACTTACCGAAACCGTCAATCAGTTACTCTATTTCTCCCCCAGAATAAAGCACACCAACCAGGTTTCTTTATTAAACAACTCAATTATCTGGTTAGTATAAACCAAGTCTTAACCAATAATGAATTAAAACATACACACAAATGGATATATTAAAGCCCCTTATTTTATCCTAGCCCTCATGCACACATACATACACAACAAGTTAACCAGGAAAAAAGGGATTTTTGTTTAAATAGAAGGAATAATAAAAAAACACTTAGACTGAAAAGAAGATATGGAAGTCCTTTGTTTTGGCAAGGTGTCCGAAAGGTGAATAGGCAGCTGTCAATGGAATCTTCCTAGAATAGTTCTTTCTAGGTGATGTTGATGATCCGTTTGGGTAGGTTTTCAAAGAGATGCAGCTACAGAAGGCTTCACATAGGTCTTGCATCAGGTGGGCAGCAACAAAGGTTTCAATTCTCACATATTTGATGCAAAGTTCCTTCAAAGGTGTGAGGTTTCTGCAAACATGCAGGATTTTTTCAAATACAGGAGGCAACAAGAAACACACTTGACACAAGATTTGTTTATCAAGAGCAAGATGGGCTGGCTGGAACCTCTTCTGTTCTCCTGGCAGGTCAATAAGCAAAATCCAACCTTCTGTTTATGGCAAACCAACTGTCTCTTTTAACAGTACAATATGAAACCAACTTTGTCCAATGACAACCATAAATCTTGGTCTGTCATTCCCTTGCAAACATCCTTTCAAAGTCACAAGCACAATCCCCCGCTGGGTTATTTGCAAACAGATGCTTTCCAGTAAGATCTGCCCCACCAGCCAACCTTCTGTTGACCTTCCCTTTGTTTTTTAAACCACAAAGTTCAGCAATTTCCATCTGAATCAATGTCTAGTATTCAACTATAAGTTCTTTCAGATATATTTTACAAAAGAAATAGTAGCAGTCTTGTAACACTTGGCACATAAAGGGGTGGAGACGAAACACTCAAACCTAATCACTTGAACAATGGGACCCAGGTTGAGAGAAGGCAATTCCTAGACATAGGTTGATTAAGTTGCAAGAGGGAATATACACTGGCAACCATCATGTTGAATCACTGGGTGATGATCATGTGACAGGCCCACCATCTGTGTGCTTAAGCTGGTGTTTTCTCTGTAGATGCCAGAGAAGCAGCTAGAGACTAACCAGAGAAGATCCAAGTGGGGTCCCTTCTCTCTCTCTCTCTCTCTCTCTCTCTCTCTCTCCAGTCCATCTTGCAAGCTTCGAACCCTGCCTGCTGGCCATAACCACCTAGGCCTATCACTGCTGCAGACAGAGACACCATGAAGGAAATCATCCGCATCACTATTTCCAGAAGAACCACAGAATCAGCTGTTCATATCTGCAAACCGGAAGCCTCAGGACCACTGAATTCAGCCTGAAGCCAGCCGAGTCAGCAACCTCCACAGACTATATACTCCTTTTATTGCTCCGGACTCTAATCTTTCACCACTCTGTAACCTAATTGTGTGTGTGTGTGAGAACCTCGAGTGAATGTGTGTGTGAAAGTTGGAGCGTAGTTTATTATTTTAGTAAGATCATCGGTTCAAGAACAGTAAAGCTAACTTCTTTCTTTGTTAAACTCAAGAAAACCTATTCGATTGGTTCTTTTTATGATTGTAGCACATACATAGTTAAACACTCACTAAATTGGCAAGCACATTGGCCTTAAAAAAGAAATAAACCTATTGCGGTCAAACAAGGGACAAGAGGGGAGCCCTTCGACCCCTCCTCACCTGATCATAACAATACCCATTATTCACACTCTCTGTCTTCTACCATCCAATCAATCTCCTAACCAGGTAATAACTTGCATTCAATTCCATGATCTTTAAACTTAGTGAACAGTATCATATGTGAAAGCTTATCAAATGCCTTTTGAAGGTCCACATAAAGTATGTCTATGGTCATTCCCTTATCTACCACTTTAATTACTTCTTCAAACCATTTAATTAGGTTCATTAGACCTGATCAACCCTTTACAAGTCCATGTCGGCTCCCTCTAATCAACACAGATTTCCCTAAGCACTCAGTCACTCCGACCATAAATACAGATTCCACCTTTCTACCAGTAGCTGGTTGACCTATAGGTCAATAATTTCCTGGTTTCTCTCTTTGCACAAGGTCTGTATTAAGAGGTGGAGGGGTACAGGGTCTGTACTGAGAAGAGATGAGAGTTTAGGGTCTGGACTGAGAGGAGATGGGAGTACAGGGTCTGTACTGAGAGGAGGAGAGCTTACAGGGTCTGGACTGAGGAAGAAAGGGTACAGGGTGTGTACTATGAGGAGGAGGGGGTACAGGGTCTGTACTAAGAGGAGATGAGGGTTCAGGATCTGGAGTGAGAGAAGATGGGAGTACAGGGTCTGTACTGAGAGGAGGAGAGCTTACAGGGTCTGGCCTGAGGAAGAAGGGGTACAGGGTCTGTACTATGAGGAGGAGGGGGTACAGGGTCTGTACTGAGAGGAGATGAGGGTTCAAGATCTGGACTGAGAGGAGATGGGAGTACAGGGTCTGTACTGAGAGGAGGAGAGGTTACAGGGTTAGTACTGAGAGGAGGAGAGGTTACAGAGTCTGTACTGAGAGGAGACGAGGGTTCAGGGTCTGGACTGAGAGGAGATGGGAGTACAGGGTCTGTACTGAGAGGAGGAGAGGTTACAGAGTCTGTACTGAGAGGAGGAGAGGTTACAGGGTCTGTACTGAGAGGAGATGAGGGTACAGGATCCTGACTGAGGAGATGAGGGTACAGGGTCTGGACCGAGGGGCGGAGGGGTTCAGGGTCTGTACTGAGAGGAGGAGGGGGTATAGGGTCTGTATTGAGAGGTTGAGGGGGTACAGGGTCTGTACTGAGAGGAGGAGGGGGTGCAATATCTATACTGAGAGGAAGAGAGGGCACAGGGTCAGAACTGAGAGGAGGAGATATCAATCTGTACTGAGAGGAGGAGGGGGTTCAGGGTCTGTTCTGAGAGGTCGAGGAGATACAGGGTCTGTATTAGAGGAGATGTGGGTGCAGGATCTCCACTGGGAGGAGATGGGGGGTACAGAGTCTGTATTGAGTGGAAGAGGGGGTTCAGTGTCTGTACTGAGAGGAGATGGGGGGGGGCGGTTAACAGAGTGTATATTGCGTGGAGGAGAGGGTACAGTGTCTGTACTGAGAGAAGATGAGGGTACAGGGTCTGTACTGAGAGGAGGAGTCGGTACAGGGTCTGTACTGAGAGGAGGAGTGGGTACAGGGTCTGTACTGAGAGGAGATGAGGGTACAGGGTCTTGACTGAGAGGAGATGGGGGGGGTACAGGGTCTGTACCGAGTGGAGGAGGGGTTACAAGCTCTGTACTGAGAGGAGAGGCAGAGAGGGACTGGGTGGCTGCCAGACAGACAAGAAGTACAAGGCAGGTAGTGCAGGAGACCCTGGAGGGCATCCCACTTCTAACAGGCATTCAATTCTGAGTACCGATGGGAGACAGGGTTTCTCTGGAGAGTGCAGTGAGAGTCATGGCTAGAGCACCATGGGTGGTTCAGCTGTGCCGGGAGGGAGGAGAAAAGCCAGGAGAGCAATAGTGGTAGGGGATTCTGTAGTTAGGGGAACAGACATGATTCCAGGATAGTATGTTGCCTCCCTGGTACAAGGGTCATGGATATCGCCGAATGGCTGCATAGTATTCTGGAGGGTAAGGGTGCATAGCCAGAGATCATGGTCCACATTGGTGACAACGATATAGGTGGAAAAAAGGATGAAGTCCTGCAGGCTATGTTTAGGGAGTTAGGAGAGAGATTAGCAAGCAGGACCTCAAAGTTAGTAATCTCCGGATTACTCCCAAGGGCGCGTGGTAGTGAGTATAGAAATAGGAGAATACACCAGATGAATGCGGGGCTGGAGAGTTGGTGCAGGAGGGAGGGCTTCAGATTTCTGGGGCATTGTGACCGGTTCTGGGGAAGGTGTGACATGTACAAGCTGGGCGGTCTACACCTGAATAGGACTGGGACAAATATCCTTGCAGGAAGGTTTGCTAGTACTGTTGGGGATGGTTTAAACTAGATTGGCAGGGGGATGGAAACCTGAGGACAGTTTCAGATAGGACAAATTCAGGGCAGGGAACGGGAGGCAGAAAATTAGCGAGTGATTCTGAAAGAATCAGCAAAGATTAAAAAGTGTGCAGCACAGGAATTTGGCAGTATTAATTTATTTAAATGCAAGGAGTATACCAAATAAAGCCGATGAGCTGAGGGCACAGATAGACACATGACAGCATGATATCATTGCTATAATGGAAACTTGGCTTAAAGAGGGGCAAAAATGACCGCTCAACATTCCTGGATATAGAGTTTTCAGGCAGGATAGAGAGGGGGATAAAAAAGGAGGGGGTGTAGCATTATTGGTTAAAGAATCAATTACAGCCGTGAGGAGGGATGATATACTAAATGAATCATCAAGTGAGGCCATATGGGTTGAGCTCAGAAATAGAAAAGGGACAGCCATACTACTAGGAGTGTACTATAGACCCCCAAATAGTGAGAGGGAGATAGAAGAACAAATATGTAGGCAAATTTCTGAGTGCAAAAACAATAGGGCAATAATAGTCGGGATTTCAACTACCCTAATATCAACTGGGATACAAACAGTGTGAAGGGCACAGAGGGCACAAAATTCTTGAACTGCATTCAAGAGAACTTTTTTAGCCAGCACGTAACAAGCCCAACGAGAGGGGTTGCAATTCTAGATTTAGTCTTAGGAAATGAAGCTGGGCAAGTGGATGATGTAACAGTGGGTGACCATTTTGGTGATAATGACTATAATAGTTAGATTTAGAATTATTATGGAAAAGGACAAGGATAAAACAGGAGTAAAAGTTCTAAGTTCTAAATTGGGGAAAGGGAAATTTTACAAAGCTGACAGGTACCTGGCGAAAGTGTACTGGATACAGCTACTTGAAGGAAAATCAGCGGCAAACCAATGAGAGACATGCAAAAGCGAGATTCTGTGGGCACAGTGTAGACATGTCCCCAAAGAAAAAGGGTGGTATTGCCAAATCTAGAGCTCCCTGGTTATCTAGAAGTATACAGGGTAAGATAAAGCAAAAAACGAAAGCTTATGACAGTCACAAAAATACTTTAGAAAGCATGAAGGAGTATTGAAAGTACAGGGGCGAAGTAAAAAAGGAAATTAGGAAAGCAAAGAGAGGACATGAAAAAATATTGGCAGGGAAAATCAAGGAAAACCCAAAGTTATTTTATCAGTACATTAAGAGCAAGAGGATAAATGGTCACTTAGAAAGGCATGGATTAATCAGGGATAGTCAGCATGGGAAGGTTGTGTCTTACTAACTTAATGGAATTTTTTGAGGAATTAACAAGAGGATTGATGAGGGTTGTGCAGTGGATGTTGTCTACACGGATTTTAGTAAAGTATTTGACAAGGTCCCACATGGCAGACTGGTCAGAAAAGTAAAGGCCCATGAGATATAGGGGAATGTGGCAAGTTGGATCCAAAACTGGCTCAGTGACAGGAAACAAAAGGTAATGGTCGATGGATGTTTTTGTGAGTGGAAAGTGGTTTCCAGTGGCATTCCACAGGGCTCAGTGTTGGATCCCTTGCTGTTTGTGGTATATATTAATGATTTGGACTTAAATGTAGGAGGCATGACTGGGAAATTTGCTGATGACACAAAAATTGGCCATGTGGTTGATAGAGAAGAGGATAGCTGTAGACCCCAGAATGATATCAATGGTTTGGTTGAGTGGGCAGAAAAGTGGCAAATGGAATTCAATCTGGAGAAGTGTGAGGTAATACATTTGGGGAGGACAAACAAAGCAAAGGAATACACAATAAACAGGAGGATATTGAGAGAGGTAGAGGAAGTGAGAGACCTTGGAGTGCATGTCCACAGGTCCCTGAAGGTGGCAGGACAGGTAGATAAAGTGGTGAAGAAGGCATATGGAATGCTTTCCTTTATTGGCCGAGGTATAGTATACAAAAGCAGGGATGTAATGCTGGAACTGTATAAAACGCTGGTTAGATTACAGCTAGAGTATTGGGTACAGTTCAGGACGCCACATTACAGGAAGGACATAATTGCTCTGGAGAGAGTACAGAGGAGATTTATAAGAATATTGCCAGGGCTTGAAAATTGCAGATATGAGGAAGGATTGGACAGGCTGGGGTTGTTTTCCTTAGAACAGAGGAGGCTGAGGGGTGACTTAATTGAGATGTACAAAATTATGATGGGCCTAGATAGAGTAGACAGAGAGATCCTGTTTCCCCTAGTGGAGAGGTCAATTACCGGGGTCACAGATTTAAGGTGATTGGTAGAAGGATTAGAGGGGACATGAGGAAAAACTTTTTCACCCAGAGGGTGGTGGGTGTCTGGAATTCACTTACAGGAATGGTGGTGGAGGCAGAAATCCTCAACTCATTTAAAAGGTACCTGGACCTGCACCTGAAGTGCTGTAACCTGCAAGGCTACGGACCAGGTGCTGGAAGGTGGGATTAGATTGGGCAGCTAATTTTTTCAGCCCCTGCAGACATGACAGGCCTCTTTCTGTGGCGTAACTTTTCTATGGTTTCTATGGTTCTAGGTGTCGATCGATAACTTAAAAGTGCTAGTCGAAGATCCTCATTCTTTTTTAACAGTGTGTTTACAGTCCGTACTCCTCTCTCTGCTTCACCATTAGCCTGAGGGTACCTCGGTGAACTAGTGACATGGACAAAGCCGTATGCTTCTGTAAATAAATTGTGGCCCATTGTCAGATATTACAATATCTGGAATTCAATGCGTAGCAAAAATTTCTCTCAAGGATGTGATTACAGCTTCTGAACTTCAACCTTATAGCTGTTTAACTTCAATCCACCTTGAATAATAATCGACAAGTATTAGGAACATTTTACTCTTATGTTCAAAAAGATCCATTCATAGACGCTCCCATGGTCTGGATGGAAAAGAATACATGAGTGGTTCTTCCGTCTCCTGTCGGTTGAAAGCACACATGATACATCTCGATATCATCTCTTCAATTTCTTTCGATATACCAGGCCACCATTTTGAATATCTGACCCTGGCTGTAAACTTCATAATTCCCAAATGCCCTTGGTGTAATCTCTCCAAGATCTCTAATCTCAATACTCTAGGGATAACTAATCTCTCATCATAGATCAGTAAATCATCAATAATGGTTAAATGGCCCCTCTGTTCATAATATTGACTTAGAACTTAGGGTTATATGGCATATTCTCCAGCCATCCATTCAAGCAATATTCCCTGATTTTCGCACCTACATCGTCTGTTTTCTGTGCTTTCCTGATTTCACTCAGTTTTTGGGTTGTTGTCGTCGTCAAATCAAAAACTTTTACTTCTTCAAGAAGCAATATATCTCCTTCTGGTCTTGCTGCTGAAATACCTGATAAAGCGTCTGGTGTGATCTGTTGTTTTCCTGGAACGTATTCAGTTTTTGTGTCAAAACCTCATCAGTCTTAACCTGATCCTCTGTACTCTTGGAGGTAATTTTGCAAGCTCCTTTGAGGTTAAAGGAGTAACAAGTGGTTTATGATCTGTTCCAATTTTGAAATGAAGATCTGGGACGTAATCTGAAAATTTTCATATGCCCAAGTTGCTGCCAAAGTTTCCTTCCCTATATGACTGCGAATCTGTTTGGTTTCAATTAACAAATGAGAAACAAAATCTATAAGTCTGCGTCTCGCATCTCTAGGGACTTGAAATAAGACTGCTCCCAATCCCTTTGAAGTTGCACCCACAGTTAGAATGTTGAATAGCTCTGTGTTGTAATTTTCGAACACTTCTGGTGATACTAACTAGCATTTTCTTGATTTTCTCGAAGGATTCTTGTTGGCCTTCTTTCCAACACCAAACATTATCACTTTTCAACAACTGCTGTAATGGCTCATTAATCATGGCTAAATTCGGTAGAAATTTCCCCACTTGATTCATCATTTCCATAAACCTCTGAAGCTCTAACATGTTTAGACTCTGGGAAGTTCTTTATCATTGTTGCCTATTGAGGATCTGCCTGAATACCGGGCCCACAAAATCCTATCATTGGCTATGAAAAAACACATTTCCCGTTCAATGTGAGACCTGCTTCTTCCAATCTCTGTAGTACTGCTCTCCTTGACATTGTCCTTTGAAAGAATTCCGGTCCTGACATAATTCGGAACAGCAACCTGTTAAAACAGAATCATCCAAATGGTGTTATGAATGTTGTTAAGAGGTTAGATTCCTTATCCAATGGTAATTGCCAAAGTCCGCTGTTAGCGTCCAATTTGGTAAAAATTGTGCTTTTACCTAGCTTTGCCAAACTCTCATCTACTGATAACATTGGATGGATTTCTCTTTCCACTGCTTTATTTAGTTGTGTGAGGCCAACACAAATTTGAGTGGACCTATTAGGTTTCTTCACTGGAACCATATCTGAGCACCATCCTGTAGGTTTTGTTACAGGTGAAATGACTCCTTGTTTTTCCATTAATTCAGTTTCCTTTTTAACTTTCTCTAGGAGTGGATGTGGAACCTTCCTAAGTGTGAACAAGACACTGGCCGGGATTTTGTGAGGTTCCCTGCGGCGGGTCGCAGGCGGGGGGACATGGAATATTGTGACGGGTGGTGAGGGGGGCGGGGGGGGGGTGGGGGGTGTTGGCGGGGCGGAGGGCCTGTCGTCTCCCCGTTGCCAAGCGATCTTCCTGGGGGCAGGATAGGCTGACGACGACCTTCCCACCCAGAGGCCAATTGAGGCCCTTAAATTGCCTATTAATGGCTAATGAAGGGCTTCTTCCCACCTCAGCTGGGATCTTAGCAGCAGGGGCCTCCACTGTGTGGGGAGGACGCCTTGCAACATGAGGCGCCCTGCCTGTGGGCTTTGTGGCCCAAGGAGGATCCCCACCGGGAACAACTTTACCCTCCCCCCCAGAACCTCCCTCCCTCAGACTGCATCACCACCCCCACCACCACCCCCCTCCCCTTCCGGACTGGCCCTGGCGACACCGCCTCACCTACCTTTTATCCAGGGTTCCAGTGCTGAGCCTGGGTCCGAGGCCTATGCAGTACCGGCAGAAGCCACTGCTCCTTCTGGTGCTGCTGATATTGCTGAGCTGCCGGCCCTCTGATTGGCAGGCAGCTCATGGCGGTGGGATACCCATCTTTAAAGGGACGGGGCTCGCCTCGTGATCCTTTTGATTTAAAAAGACCGGGGGATCACTCTGGGTGGGTGGGGGGGGGGGGGTATAAAAAGGCAGAGGCGGGGTTCCCCTGCCTTTTTGGCCCAGCGCCGGAAGCCCTGCCTCCAACACAAAATCCAGCTCATTGGCTGTGCTTCCTTTCTCAGAGTGATATGTATGCTGTTTTTAACTTCCCAATCCTCTGAATAATTTTGGAAATTCAGCTGTAAAATCTCTAGGCTGCTCTTCTTTACATTTGAACTTGTCTACTCTACATATTAGTTATATGTCTATGTAAGCCTTTCTGCTTAGGAGAACTTTGATTTTTAATCACATATAAAGTCTCAGGGATTTCTTCTCCCCGGTAAGTCAGTCATGTTTTTAACTCTCCTATTAACTTCAACTCAATGCCACCAGGCCCATATAACCTCAAACCTGTTGGTTTAAGACTTTTCTTTTTCAGCCATGGTTCTGTGTCTGATAAAACTGAAACTGCTGTTCCAGTATCCAGTTTAAAATTGGTCCTGTTTCCTTCCACATGAATTTCTGCTATCTAGAATTCTCACTGGTTCCCTGGATCTCTCCTAAAAAGGACATTTCCGTACTTTGGACATTTTGTATTTCGTTAACTTTTGTGCTCTCTCTGGATTTTCCCACATTTGTCTGCAGTGCTAGTTTTTTATTGTGACACATTGACTGGAAGTGTTCCTTCTTCCTACACAAGAAACACTCCGTTTCTCTGGCTGGGCAGTTTTCCCACTGGTGCCTCTCTTGGCCACACCTACTGCAATTGGTTGCTTCTGCCTCGAGATGCTTTTCCCGCCTTTCTGGCCTTTTGTCGCCATTTTTCGCCTTTGTTTTTCTAACAAATTCAATTGAGTCTGATACCCTCAGGATTGGACTCTCTCGGTCCCCTTGAACCATGGGTTGGTTAAACTGTCTGACCTCCGCTTATCTGATTAAATTGAATGGCTTTCAATAATATTAAATCTTCCCTCGACTGTAGTTGATCTGAAAGGGCGTCATCTAATACCCCAACTATGATCCTGTCCCTAAATCAGTTCTTCCCATAAGCTGCCGTATTCGCAATCCGCAGCGATTTTATGCAAATCATTAATAAACGAATCGATACTCTTGCCTTTCTGCTCCACGATAACATTCTTTCTTACTTTAAAGTAAGTCTTGTGTGCCCCGGTAGTTTCTTCGTACGTAGCCCTCTTTTCATCTATGCCTTGGGTGATGTGGATGTCATCTGCACATTCTCCCATAGCATAAAATAATGTACTGACCTGCTCTTTGTCTGGCTCCCGCGCTAGACCTGATTCAAAACGGTACCTTTCAAACCTCCGGATCCATTTTGGCTATGGCTCGGCTTGGTTAGGTCCAACTACACTCTTGAAGTGTTCTGGTAGAGGCAAAGACTTATCCATTTTTTTGCTTTCTTTCCTTTTCCGTTGTTACGAGGGGATATAGGTTTAAGGTGAGAGGGGCAAAGTTTAGAGGGGATGTGCGAGGCAAGTTCTTTACACAGAGGGTGGTGAGTGCCTGGAACTTGTTGCCGGGGGAGGTGGAGGAAGCAGGTACCATAGAGACGTTTAAGAGGCATCTTGACAAATACATGAATAGGATGGGAATAGAGGGATACGGACCCCAGAAGTGCAGAAGGTTTTAGTTTAGGCAGGCATCAAGATCGGCGCAGGCTTGGAGGGCCGAATGGCCTGTTCCTGTGCTGTACTGTTCTTTGTTTGTTCTTTGTTCTTTGTTATAATCGCTTTTCCGCTGCCACCATATAATATTCTGTTAACTGTTGACTTAGTACAGAAAATACATATGAGTCGGAGGGTGAAGGTAACAGGAGTTTATTTACACACATGTTGCACCTAAGGCTTCCACTACAACTCTTCCATGAGGTTCTGTACAGATTACATTATATCACTTCCTGTGATGATGGTCACAGTCTATTTACATATTCTGCCCAGTAACAACCCTAGGCAATATAAAGTAAAGGAGGTCATGTGGTGGTATCGTCATGCTAAAGTCTTCACTTTAGACCATGCAGATAATTCCTGTTAGCCAAGATGGGTAGCTTTATTGTAAAATCCCAAGTTAGTGCCCCATTCCCTTAAACCATAACCCAATCAATACAGAACACCAGTGAATAAAGCCAGTAGAATGCTGAACTACATAGCCAAAATAGTGACGTATAGGTTAGAGGAGGTAATGATCAAACTTTATTGTGCTCTAGCCAGACCGCACTATGAATGCTGCATCCTGTTCTGGTTGGAGAAACTTGGGTTTTGCAGCTTAGAAGGGAGATGTTGGAAAGTTAATCTTATGACGTGTTTTTAAGGACACAGAAAATATTGAGCCCGAATTTAACATAAAATTAAATTGCAGAACTAGGGAACACAGGTTCAAACTAGAGAAGGCAGATATTGACAGATATTGGGAAGTTCTTTTTCACATAAAAATTGATCAACATGTGGAATAAACTTCCAGACATAATAGCAGAGGAAAAAACCCTGGAACCATTTAAGAAGCAATAGGTGCTACAGTCGGGAAGGGGGAACATGTGAATCTCTCTGGATGGGTGAATCAAATGGGCCAAATCGCCTTCCTCATCTGTAATTATCTAGTGACCTTGTGAATCAAAAATAAAATACTGCAAATTTCTCAGTTGTCATGATAGATGCTGCCTGATCTGTTGAGTATTTCCAGTAATTGTTTTTTATTATTTCAGCTTTCTTGCTTCCATAGTTTTT
The DNA here is from genome assembly GCF_036365525.1 of Heterodontus francisci. Taxonomy (NCBI): domain Eukaryota; kingdom Metazoa; phylum Chordata; class Chondrichthyes; order Heterodontiformes; family Heterodontidae; genus Heterodontus; species Heterodontus francisci. The sequence goes on from NC_090371.1 coordinate 100,115,105, forward strand.
TGTTTACATTTTAATATAGGCAGTTTACAGCACCACCTAGTGATCAGGATCAGATGTAACAAGAAGTGTGTGAAATGTTCGGAAGAGCAAAACAGCACCTGAGTATTGAAGATAGAATCATTGCAAGGCATGTTACCATGTGGTCTGCAGAATATTGTATACTTCAGACAAATCAAATTGACTGGTGATTTTATCACTTGTAAGCTACTTAGCCAATTTTATTATTAAAGTGATATTTAATACAATCAATGCCAGCCAAAATATCATACAATGTATACTTTTCATTGACAAATAATTGCCCAGTATAATAAGTGGTAACCTTGTAGCCACTTAAAGAAAAGTTTAAAAAAACATAATATTGAGCCATTCAGCCCATCTAGATCTTACTGTTTTAGGGCATATTTTGGATGTGCTTAGAAAAATTATTGTAATTATCTTGTTTTGGAGCATGCTTTAATATCTACACTCTTAGTTTGATCAGGAATTGGTTTATAGAAAGTATTGACCTAAAATTTCCTGGAGATTTTCATTGTTGTAATGATGCAACAAAATTGCAGGCGCAGTAAAAGCTCCAGAAAATTGTCATCAACTTCCACGATTACTTCCTCCACTCCCTAATTTCTTAAGATATTTGCACTACTCCATTATTTCCCTCACTGAAACAGTTGTACAGCTAACTATCATGGTCCTGCACCCCATTAAAATCAGTGGTGAGATCGAGTTTGCTGAATTAAAGACACCCCGATCATCACTGCCAATTAGACGATTATAGATGGCATTGGTGGGCTGAGTATACAGGAATCATAGCAGCAATATATTCAAAAGTGGCAGCCTCACTTCTGGGCATTATAATACATTTGCCATCTGAATTCTAAATTTTCTTAATCAGATTGATCAAAGCAGAGCCCATATTTTTCAATGTTTAATGTAATGTGAATGTGAATGCTATTATACTTAATGCTCACACTGCTTTGTCCAAGATTTCAGTCATCTGTTCTAATATATATTATATAGCTTGTTGTCAAATGTTTGTCTGATAATTGCTGCTGTGATGTGTCTTGGGACGTTTTACTATGTTAGAGGCAGTATATAAATGCAAATTGTTGTTGCTAGGATACTCTGATTAAAACAAACTATGGTAACCCTTGAAAGACCGTGAAATTGCTCTTGGGTGACTGTTTTCTGCATTGCTTATGAAATTACTTTATGAAGAAGCATACAGAACAGAAGAAGGCCATTTTGTCGAACATGCCTGTGCCAGCTCTTTGAAAGAGACATTCACCCCTGCTCTCTCCCTATACCATTGCAAATTTTTCCTTTCCAAGAATGTATCCTATTCCCTTTTGAAAGCTATTGTTGAACCTTTGAAGAAATTTCTCGCTCTTTTTCACTGCATATGTAGCACCAAGTTGTGTTGTCTTTGATTCAGTGCTTAATCTTTTGGGTTTTTTTTCTGATGTCAATCAGGAGTAAAGTATGACACTCTTCTGAGAATCTATAGCTTATAGCCATAGCCCTGTAATGCAATGTGAGAGTTAGAGAAAAACTGCTACTTTCCTAATAATTTTTGTTCTTGTGCCAATATTTGTTCAGTACTTGTTCCCATTTATATCTTCCAGCAATTTGCTTCTGGAAATCAATAAATATAAAAATAAATCAGGTGAAAATTCCTGCAGAAATCATCAACTAACATGAATTCTTAACTATCCATAGACTGTGCTGCTCCTGAACCAAAGTAATGCTCATGTGGCACATTCTAATTTTTTCTCCCAGCAAATTGGGATGTACATTTGCCACTGGAAAATCAAGTAACAACACGGTCTAACTTATGATGCTCATTGCCATTGCAGTGAATTCCAGGCCACCACGTGGAGGACCTTCAAAATATAACTCATACTTTTTTTTCCAAAAATGTTCTGGTGACAAGATCACAAATGACTTATGGTTCGAGCCACTAGTGGGATATAGACTGGATTTCATCTTTTGTAATCTGTATACTAAAATTGTTAATGATGAAAAATGTATTTAAATGTTTCATTGTAGAGTTGTCTCAGTGATGTTGCTCTGAACCATTTGGTGCAGACAAATTTAACTGGAACTACAGGCAGTTGGAATGCTAATTAGAATGCACTTGCAGTGTAGTCACTGATCTCAGACCAGTTCTGAAGAAGGGTCACTGACCTGAAACGCTAACTCTGCTTCTCTCTCCACAGATGCTGCCAGACCTTCTGAGTGTTTCCAGCATTTCTTATTTTTATTACGGATCTTAGATCATTGGCTAAAGTATCGAGTCGCAACCTTCAGTACCTCATTTTGATTGTCTGGCTGTGACTGGGACTGTTCATTTCAGGACAGAACACTCTGCATGCTGCCTTGTTTTCAGTAAATCAATCAATGTTTCTCGTGTCTGTTGCTCATCCTGGTATATCCCTCATCATTACTCCTTCAACTCAGAGAGGTGTAATCCTGAATTTATCCAATGCACAGCTGGCCCTGTCCTCAATAGCAAGGAAAAGCAGTAGCAGATGAGTGACAGCACAATGTAACCCCAGGGTGCCATGCTGTGAGTGTGTGAACTGAAAAATTAAGTGAAAAGAGTAAAGGAAAAGGGCCAAATACCCTGCTGTGAGTCACCATCTCCAGTCTGACATGTCCTTCCTCTGCCAATGATATCAGTGTTCTTCCAGACTTCCTCCTGTTGAGTGTAAAGTTATCCTGCAAGAAGAGTAAGAGTGGGCTACGGTGCGACATGTGATAATGTTGCGAAAATGTGTGAGGCAGCTTAACAGAGTGTGCACACTGAGAGGAAGAAGGAGGAAATGTGTACAAAGGAGCAAGGGATGAGCGAAAGTGGGCACAATGTGAAGTACCAGAATTTAAGAAAAATGTGAAAACAAATCCAAGTCCAAACAAGGTAAAAGCAGAATGGTGTTTGTGCCTGTTTTGAGGGCAGTAGCAGATGTTGAGTCTGTGAGTGTAAGCGGAAAGAAGTGTAGCAAAATGTCCCGTTGTGATTGGAGGAGAGGCTTGTGCAGTGGAAGAGGGATCGATTGGTAGTGTTTGTTGGAAAAGTGTTTACTGTAGGACTGTATTCTGGTAAGGGTAGTCTTACCTTGGCAGCTCTGGTAAGGTCATTAAACTTCTGCTGGCACTGGCAGGTCCTGGGGGCTGTGGCAAGCTTATAACTCATTTAAAAAGGACCAATTATCAAATTCAGTCAGGCCCATTGCCCTTGTCTGATAGATTCTGTAGCTGAAAATATTTAACCTAAGTTCAGTTTTTAATATTGTGTGTTACAGATGTCATGGGATCTCATGTTGATGTGCAGGTGGAAGTGGAAAACTCTACTACCATCCGTATTGAGTGGGACTCACATCTTCATTCTATATTGCAATGTGTTCTTTTCGTCTTCGTAAAAGGAAGCAAGGAAGATGAGATATTTTTACTGCCCAGGTAAAACAATGTACAGAAAGGGGTTGAGGGAAGAAAGGAACCAGTAAGACTTTATACATTGTTTCAGTTTTTGTTCCTTATTATTCCTCTTTCCTTTATTTAAATTTGATTAAGTAAATCATTCTTAAAACTGTTGTGGACTACATAATTCAAAGGAATTTCAGACACATATGTTAATTGTAAGGCTGAGTGACTTTGAAACATTTTAATCTCGTGGTACATACTGTGAGATGCACCGCAGTAATTGCATTTTGTGATTATGCTAATGTACTGTTCAATTTAAAATCAGGGTTTTTGTGAAGTTACAGTGATGGAATGGGAGCAGCAGTGTCACAGTTCCAGACCATTAAAATACATAGAAATTATGATGCAGAAACAGGCAATATTGCCTAACCAATGCAAGTTGACCCTCTGTCATGCCAACTTGCTTTGTTGAATGATAGTTTTCCATAATCCACAAGCCTGTGTCCTCAGTACCTTGCTCTACGGCAGCGAGGCCTGGACAACGTATGTCAGCCAAGAGCGACGTCTCAATTCATTCCATCTTCGCTGCCTCCGGAGAATCCTCAGCATCAGGTGGCAGGACCGTATCTCCAACGCAGAAGTCCTCGAGGCGGTCAACATCCCCAGCATACACACCCTACTGAGCCAGCGGCGCTTGATATGGCTTAGCCATGTGAGCCGCATGGAAGATGGCAGGATCCCCAAGGACACATTGTACAGCGAGCTCGTCACTGGTATCAGACCCACCGGCCGTCCATGTCTCCGCTTTAAAGACGTCTGCAAACACGACATGAAGTCCTGTGACATTGATCACAAGTCGTAGGAGTCAGTTACCAGTGATCGCCAGAGCTGGCGGACAGCCATAAAGGCGGGGCTGAAGACTGGTGAGTCGAAGAGACTTAGCTGTTGGCAGGAAAAAAGACAGAAGCGCAAGGAGAGAGCCAACTGTGTAACAGCCCCGACAACCAATTTTATCTGCAGCGCCTGTGGAAGAGTCTGTCACTCTAGAATTGGCCTTTATAGCCACTCCAGGCGCTGCTTCACAAACCACTGACTACCTCCAGGCGCTTACCCATTGTCTCTCAAGACAAGGAGGCCAAAGAAAGAAAGAAGAGCATATGGTTACATAAAACTATCAGCCCCATTTCTCATAACATGCAGATCCCACCTCTAGCTTCTAAAATATTTGCAGTCTCAATATCTGAGCTGTTGACTTTGGGTGTAAGATCGAGTGGCGGTGTCTCTTCATCTTCACTGTCTTCTTCCTTTTCCTCCACGACCTGGGCAGGTTCCAGTTCTTGGGTATCTGAAATGAAAAAGGGGAGAAGAGAAAGTAAGAATTACGTGCTTACACCAACTGCAGCTTCTCAAACAGAAGAGATTGAGGGGTGAGTGTGAAATGGATGAGAGAAGGAGGATTAGAAATGCAGATACCCTCAACCGCAATATCTCTAGCCCTGCCAGTGGCCACAGCCTCAGTGATACCCCTTCCTATGATGGCTAGCTCTGTCTCCTCCATCGGGTTTAAAAGATGCAGGCACATATGTCCTCCTCCGGTGCATTGCTGCTGCCTGCTGTTATGCTCCACGTTGTCCTGCAAGAAAGAGAAAAGTTTAGTCAGTGAGTTTCCTGCAATATGTTTGGTTGCTGGCACATCATAGAGTGGTGCAGTGGTTAGCACCGCAGCCTCACAGCTCCAGTGACCTGGGTTCAGTTCTGGGTACTGCCTGTGCGGAGTTTGCAAGTTCACCCTGTGACTGTGCGGGTTTCCGCTGGGTGTTCCGGTTTCCTCCCACAGCCAAAGACTTGCAGGTTGATAGGTAATTGCCCCTAGTGTAGGTAGGTGGTAGGAGAATTGAGGGAAGGTGGGGATGTGGTAGGGAATATGGGATTAATGTAGGAATAGTATAAATGGGTGGTTGATGGTCAGCACAGATTCGGTGGGCCGAAGGGCTTGTTTCAGTGCTGTATCTCTCTTTGATGTGATTGTCATGGTTGAATAGCTGCGTGTGTGTGCGAGTTGTGGGTGAGGTGAAACCTATGAATGTTAGGGTTGTGTCCTAATTGATAGAGAGTGCTGGTAGATAGGGGGTGTAGTTAGTTGAGCAGTGAATGAGGCTGCTGGTGCAGTTGGTAGGATATGCCATTTGAAGATGAACTCACTCATCTAGACAACTCATGTGAGATTGTTAAACTTATTCCTGCATTGCATCCAGGTTCTAGGAGCAACAGTCCTCTGATTGACCTCCGCTGCTACCTCTGCCCACTGCTTCTTGTGCATGTGTCTGGAGGATCTCCTATCCCCTTACAGATACAGGACATCTTTCCACCTGTTCCATCATTTTTGGAAAACCTCGGTGTGTGCTCTCTCATGTTCAGTCATTCCTCAATCTTTTACAGCACAGACAATTTCACAAAGGACTTCCAGCCACAATGCATCTCCCCTATTAAGAGATGCAGGCTGCCTTTAAGTAGTGCTAGCCAATCACAATATTGGGCCCCCTGCTAATGTGTGCGGCCAGTGACCAGTGCAGGTAGGGTTGGTTGCAAGTAGCAATTATGTAAAAAACGAGGCAGCACCATTTTAATGTGCTGCCTACAATGCAATGAATGGGTGCAGGTTAATCCTTTTCTGGTCATATCCAATTTAACCCCCTGTCTCTCCTGTAATAAAATCTAGCATTCCATTCACTTTTTGAATGGTTTATGTAAAATATTCTTGTTATCAATCTTAATGTTGCTAATTTCACTTTCATTCACTTCAGGATTCACCTCATCTTTGATATTTCTTTAGTAAAGACACAATAGTGACAAGAGCAAATAAGCAATATGCCATATCTTTAATGTAGAAAAAACATCCTAAGAATCTTCATAAAGGCTGAATCAGACAAAAATGGACATTGAGCTAAAGAAAGAGGTATTAGGCAGAGTGACAAAAAGCTTAGTCAAACAGATGAGATTTAAGAAGGGTTTTGAAAGAGAAGTGGGAAATGTACAAGAGGTGAGAGTTAGAACACAGAGTTCTGGGAGGTGTGGAGCATCTGCTGTACTGCTGGAAGAAATTGCAAATATAGGGAGGGCTGAGGCCATGATACTATCTAAACATGAGGAAGAGAATTTAAATTAGAGGTGCTGGGAGACTAGGAGCCAATGTAAGTTAGCAACCACATGGGTAACGAGTGAATAGGATGTGATGTGGCACAGGATTTTTTTTCATTTGTTCATGGGATGTGAGTATCACTGGCAAGGTCAACATTTATTGCCCATTCCTAATTGGCCTTGTGAAGGTGATGGTGAGCTGCCTTCTTGAACCGATACAGTCCATGAGTGCAGGTACACTCACAATGCTGTTAGGGAGGGAGTTCCAGGATTTTGGCCCAGCGACAGTGATATATCCTCAAGTCAAGAGTGGGCATAAACAGGGCATTTTCAAGTTGGCAGACAGTAAGTGCCCCAAGGATTAGTGCTGGGGCCTCAGCTATTCACAATCTATATCAAGGACTTAGATGAATAAAGAGACAGAGAGTAGTGTATCTAAGTTTGCTGCTAGGTGGACCCACTTGCGGCATTGTATCCCTGCCCTCCTAACTACCCTCTGGCTGCTGATCTCCTCCGCAACCTCCATCCAGGCCTTCTTGGTGGTCTGGAGAGGCCTCCTCCTTCTGTCTTGTGGGAAGAGGACCTCCCACCTTGCCTCAGCCGCCTGGAGGAGGACATCTGTGAACCTTGGGGCCATGTGGTTGGCCCTCTCTGCCATTGCCGCAAGCAGGTTCCGGTGTTCTTGGAGTCTGAACCATATGACCAGTGGAAGAATGAAGTGGCTATGTGGACATGGGTTACATTTCTACCAAAGACGAAACAAGGTATGGCTTTGGTGTTGTGACTTCCGACCAAAAGTAAAATCAGAAGTCAGATATTTTCTGAACTGGATGCTTGTCAGTTAGATACTGATGAAGGGTTGGATCTTCTGTTAGAATTCGTGGATGAAATTTACAAGAAAGATGACCTAGTGAATGCATATGAGACACGGTCAGACTTTGATAGATTTTGGAAAATAGATTGTTATTCAATGGTGGAAGGTATCATGGACTTTAACAGTCTGTATAAAAGATTGAGGAAATTCAATTTGGAGATTCCTGTTTCACTGCTAGCTTTTAAATTGCTAGATTATGCTAGGGTGGTGCATATGGACAGGCTCCTGGTTCTAACTGGGGTTCAGTTCTTGGACAAAGACTCCCTGTCGAACCAAATGTCCGCGGCCTTAAAAAAATTTCTAGGGAAACAGTCATTTCCCGCAGTCCTGGTAGAACAAGCGGGATACTCTGTGGTGACACAAAGAATGGAGGACTCAATGTTTACAAGATTTAGAAATAATCCAGGTACTGGAAGCAGGTCTAAGTTCAATGGAAGAGTTAAAGACAGGAGTAATGAGGATGAAAGCACCTTTAGCAGGTCTGAATATTACAGTGGAAGACAGAATTGGAACAGCAATCATAGGCGAATGAGTCCCAGGAATGCCCCAGGAACAGTTACTAGGTGCTTCAGATGTCATTCAAAGTATCATTATGCAATGAACTGCCCTAAGTGGAGGGGCAGAGTCTTTGAAATAATGCGGAGAATTCTGAGGCAGAAGAGGAAGATACTGATGGATCTGATTGAATTGTATTATTGAATTATCACAAGGAGTTTTAGTCCTGTGATGAATGTATTAGTTGCGGATTCTTTCAACTGTGCTGTACTGGATAGTGCTTGTATGTCAATAATAAGTGGAACTGATTGGTTACAGTTTTATCTGGATTCACTCAGTAGTGAGGATCGATGCAAGGTGAAGGAGCATAAAAGTGCTACCAGCTTTAGGTTTGGTGATGCCAACACATTGAAGTCATTGAAGAGAGCAGTAATCCCATGTAAAATAGCTGGAGTAAGCCACTTTATCAGTACTGAAGTAGTCTCTGGTGAGATACATTTACTCTTGAGTAAGCCTTCAATGAAAAAGGCACAGATGAAAGTTGATATGGAGCATGATAAGACAATTGTTTTTGGGAAGCCAGTGAATTCGCAGTTTACCCAGTCAGGGCATTATTGTATCCCCTTAATAAAACCTGATATTTCTATTCAGAGTGTTAGAGAAGTATTGATGGCATCAGGTGTTAAGAATCAGAAAGATAAAAGGCAAATTGTCTTAAAGTTACACAGACAATTTGCTCACCCTTCTTGTCAGATTAAAAACCCGACTAAAAGATGCAGGTGTGATTGATGAAGAGTAAACAAGGATAATAGAAGAGATTAGTGAGAAGTGTGAAATCTGTAAAAAGTATCAGAGGACACCATCATGTCCTATTATCAGCCTTCCATTGGCACGTGACTTTAATGAGGTAGTTGCCATGGATTTAAAGGTATGGGACAAAGACAAAAATATTTTAAATCTACATTTTATAGACCTAGTAACTAGATTTAGTCTTTCTACAATAATAAATAGCAAAGGCAAAAGGGTGATTATAGACAAAATTATGGAGAAATGGATAGACACTGCGCTTGGGACACCAACTAAGTTTTTGATTGATAATGGAGAGGAATTTGCCAATGACGAGTACAGAGATATGCGTGAAAACATGAACATTATAGTTATGAATACAGCAGCTGAAAGTCCTTTCAGCAATGGGCTTTGTGAAAGGAATCACGCAGTGGTTGATGAAATGTTACATAAAATCTTAGCTGACCAGCCAAACTGCCAGTTGACAACTGCCCTGGCGTGGGCGGTTCATGCGAAGAATTCACTTCAGATGGTTAGAGGATATAGTGCCTATCAAATGCACTATGGGCAGAATCCCAAATGTCCTTGTGTACTGTGCAACAGTCCTCCTGCTCTAGAAGGTACTACAATTAGTTCCATTTTTTTCACATCTGAAGGCTTTACATGCAGGGAGACGGACTTTCATCAAGTCTGAGGTCTCTGAGAAAATCCGCAGAGCTCTGAGGCATTGTATAACGCCATCGGAGTCGGAATTTAGTTCAGGAGAATTGGTGTATTATAAAAGAGAGGGCAATCGGTAATGGAAGGGCCCTGGTAAGGTAATTATTCGTGATGGTAAGACAGTAGTTATCAAGCATGGAAATCAAACTGTTAAGGTTCATTCCTCACGATTAATTGGGGTTGATTACAAAATCTCAGAATCTGAGCAGCTGATGCACCTTGTACCTCAAATACTCATGTGTTTTGTGATGAAGGTCTTGAGGCACAGAATATGGTAGATCAAGAGCTTGATAGTAATGTGACCGATCATGATGCACAGGAGAAAGCTATCGCATCCAAAGGCCAATTGTCTATAGTAGGTACTTGGGTGAGATATATTCCAGAGGGGTCTAATAAATGGAGGGCTGCAACAATTGTGGGACATGCAGTAGAATCTACCAGCAGGTTTAAATATTGGTTAAATCTTCAAGTTGATGGCCAAGAAGCCAGAGCCTTGGACTGGCAGAATGGGGTGAAAGAGTGGAGGGTAAGAAAGCGCAGTGCAAATTTTGATTGCTGGTCCAGCAGTGACTCTTGTGTAAGGAAATGATCACATACTGGAGAAAGAGCCTCCGATAAAGTGCGAGGGAGATCTTCTAGCAGTAGTTCCGAAAGACATCAAAGTGCTAATAGAGGCCGTAGTATGAACAGGTTCCACAATGAAATGAAGGCTAGAGGGCAGTCTCGGAATAGAACTAGAAGCAGAAGTCCTCATGATCGTGAAGTTTTAGTGGCTGCCAATAAACTTGAGGGTAAACTAATAAGAGAAGCAAAAGATAGGGGACAGCCAGCCTTGTCACATAGATGGATTTGTACTGAAAAAGTCCTTCCTGATGGAACTTATAAGGCTAAAGCGAGGCTAGTTGCGAGGGGTTTTGAAGAGCGACTGGGTGATACCAATGTTAAAGTGGACTCTCCCACAGCTGGAAAAGTAATCTTGAAAATCTTTTTGGCTCTTTTGGCCACATATTCATGGGAATATAGATCCATTGACATAAAAGCTGCATTTCTGCAGGGTGATACTTTTCAGTGAGAAGTGTTTCTGAAACCACCCAAAGAGGCAGCAGATGCAGAAGGAAAATGATGGAAACTGAACAAATGCATCTATGGCCTTAATGATGCTTCCAGGGTGTGGTATTTCTTGGTCAGATTTGTTTTGTTGAAAATTGGTTGTGTTCAACTAAAAGCAAATCCTGCAATGTTTTACTGGTATCATAAAGGGAAATTTACAGGCATCTTCCTGATGCACGTTGATTATTTTTTATGGAGTGGTGTGAAACAGGGCTGTGTTCTCGCACCCACACTTTTTGGGATTTTCTTCTCCCTGCTGCTTTCACATGCGTTCAAGTCCTCTGAAGAAGGAATTTTCCTCCATACAAGATCAGGGGGCAGGTTGTTCAACCTTGCCCGTCTAAGAGCGAAGTCCAAAGTACGGAAAGTCCTCATCAGGGAACTCCTCTTTGCTGACGATGCTGCTTTAACATCTCACACTGAAGAGTGCCTGCAGAGTCTCATCGACAGGTTTGCGGCTGCCTGCAATGAATTTGGCCTAACCATCAGCCTCAAGAAAACAAACATCATGGGGCAGGATGTCAGAAATGCTCCATCCATCAATATTGGCGACCACGCTCTGGAAGTGGTTCAAGAGTTCACCTACCTAGGCTCAACTATCACCAGTAACCTGTCTCTAGATGCAGAAATCAACAAGCGCATGGGAAAGGCTTCCACTGCTATGTCCAGACTGGCCAAGAGAGTGTGGGAAAATGGCGCACTGACACGGAACACAGAAGTCCGAGTGTATCAGGCCTGTGTCCTCAGTACCTTGCTCTATGGCAGCGAGGCCTGGACAACGTATGTCAGCCAAGAGCGACGTCTCAATTCATTCCATCTTCGCTGCCTCCGGAGAATACTTGGCATCAGGTGGCAGGACCGTATCTCCAACACAGAAGTCCTCGAGGCGGCCAACATCCCCAGCTTGTACACACTACTGAGTCAGCGGCGCTTGAGATGGCTTGGCCATGTGAGCCGCATGGAAGATGGCAGGATCCCCAAAGACACATTGTACAGTGAGCTCGCCACTGGTATCAGACCCACCGGCCGTCCATGTCTCCGCTATAAAGACGTCTGCAAACGTGACATGAAATCCTGTGACATTGATCACAAGTCGTGGGAGTCAGTTGCCAGCGTTCGCCTGAGCTGGCGGGCAGCCATAAAGACGGGGCTAAAATGTGGCGAGTCGAAGAGACTTAGTAGTTGGCAGGAAAAAAGACAGAGGCGCAAGGGGAGAGCCAACTGTGCAACAGCCCCGACAAACAAATTTCTCTGCAGCACCTGTGGAAAAGCCTGTCACTCTAGAATTGGCCTTTATAGCCACTCCAGGCGCTGCTTCACAAACCACTGACCACCTCCAGGCGCGTATCCATTGTCTCTCGAGATAAGGAGGCCCAAAAGAAAGAAGAAAGAAGAAACTGCGGATTTTGAGAAATATGTTAAGATTAGGGCAGAATTTAAGATTGGGAGTCAGGCTTGTGGGGCCTTTAAATATATTTGTTTAAATATTATGCAGACGAAGTCTGGAATAAGTTTGAATCAACAATCCTATTTAGAGAGCGTTACTCCCATCCCGGTTAATCATGTTAGGTCATCACAGAAAGATGATGATATTCTATTTAAAGCAGAGATTGAGCAATTGCAAAGCCTGATGGGTCAATTAAACTGGTTGGACTCAGACTAGGTCTGATGTTAGTTTTGATGTGCTGGAGTTAAGCACGATGATGAAACATCCAAAAGTTGAGAATGTTATAAGGGCAAATAAAATGTTGAAAAAACTAAATCTGGAGAAATGCCTACTGAAATTCCCATCCCTAGGTGACCCAAAGAATATGAAGCTAATAATTTTTAGTGATGTTTCACATACTAATCTTGCTGATGGGTATTCGAGTGCAGCTGGCTTCATATTATTTCTGATGGGTGAAAATGGGAAATGTTGTCCTTTAGCTTTGGAGGCTAAGAAAATAAAATGGATCATTAAAAGCACGTTAGCTGCAGAAACACTGGGTCTTGTGGAGGCAGTGGATATGGGGTTCTATTTGTCAAATATTTTGGGTGAAATTCTGAACAAGAGACATACTGAAGATAGGATACCCATTGAATGTTATGTAGATAATCATTTTTTGTGGGACAATGCACTCTATAAAAAGTGTGAGTGAGAAAAGACTATGTATTGATCTTGCTTGATTGAAACAAATGCTGGAGAGAAAGGAAATATCCAAACTTAAATGGGTAGATACAAGTCATCAGCTATCCAATTATTTTACAAAAAGAAATGCTTGTACAAAGAAATTGTTTGAAGTGCTAGAGGAGGGGCATCTCACAATGTAATACTTTGTACCTAATTTGGAATTTATTTTGAAATGTTCTTTGAGCATGATAATACTTCATGCATAGTATGAAATTTATTTTGAAATGTTGCTGGGCCATGTAAATCCAAGTTGTATTGTAAAAGAAATAAGGGAATCTGTTAATCGGTTAATTGTGTGTCAATGGTTTGATTACATGCAGATGAAGGGTGTTAATTGGAGTCTTAGTTGAGCACTTATAAGCAGACACTCACTGAGACTGATGGTGGCTTTTCAGTGAGGAGTTACAGGTTTATAATCCTTTTATTCTGCACAATAAATGTGAAACTGAGTAAATATAAGCTCTAGCATTATCCTTCCATAACAAGCTTTCTGGAATTTATCAACCAGGATTCTGTTCTATCTTTAACTTGAGTCATATGACTACCAATAACATTGTTGCCATCAGTTCCTTCAGTGCCTTCTTGATGCCTCTCTTCTCTAAAAAAAAACTGGTCCAACATTTATTCAAATTAATTATAAATTCCTTAAAATATTTGTAACAAAAACAAAAATCACTTTCATAATATCTCCACCCTTGGAGAAATGAAACGGCATTTTTAAATGTGTTTCATTACAAAGTGTGGGAAAAATAAAACATAAAAATCCCAAAACACATTTTTACACTCATATTCATTCACTTTTCTGATAGTTAATACAGTCCTGCTCTGTACCCTCTCTTCATTCAGATAACTCAAACAAAGTTAGAGTCTCAATAAAGCATCTGCAATAACATTAAGTTTTCCCACAATGTGGACAATCTTCAAGTGACAAGGTTGTAATAGTAAACCCCATCGGAATAGTCTGACATTCTGGTTTTAAATTTTTTCCACAAATGTTTATCACCAAATTAACTGACTGCAACTTTCCAAACAGAGCCCCCCTAGTTATTACAAGCAAGGAATTGGGTAGGAGTCTGTCTTTGTTACTGCATTAACTTTTCTGTAGTCTATACAGAGTCTAATTGAACTGTTAGGTTTAGGCACTAATACTACTGGTGAACTCCAGCTGTTTTGACTGAGTTCTATTAGGTGGTTTTCCAACATATATTGGATTTCTGCATTTACCTGGGCCTGTTTCTCTGGACTTAAGCGGTAAGGATGCCGTTTTATAGGAATGGATTCCCCTAAATCCACATCATGTGCAGCTAAGGTTGTACATCCTGGCTTATCCCTGCAGACTCTTTTAAATGCTGTGAGTAACCTTGTTAGGTTTTCTCATTGTTCTGCATCTAAATATGAAAGCATAGTGTCCAATCTCCCTAACCATTCAGTATCAGCTAACCGGAGAGGAGGAGGTTCAATTTGAGAGTTGCCTAGGCCTCTTTCTACCTCATCCTCACTATCTGTTTCATCCTTCACTGTCCCTACTACCTGACATACCTGTGCTTGCTTATCCTCCTCCCGGTGATGATATTGTTTTAACATATTGATATGACACAGTCGATTCTTTTTCCGGTGTTCTGGTGTGTCAATCAAATAATTTACTTTACCAGTTCTCATGACCACTTTATATGGCCCACTGAACCATGCTTTCAACAGTTCACCCTGTAAAGGCAGTAATACTAACACTGTATCCCCTGGTTGAAATGTTTGGGTCTTAGCATGCTTGCCTGCCCATTTCATCATAATTGTTTGGGAAGCTTTAAGGTGTTCCTGAGCCACTTTGCAGGCTCTCGTGAACCATTCCCAGAGCATGGATACACAATCTAGTACAGAAGATTCAGCCCTTTGTTCCAAAAACCTTTCTTTAATTAGTTTTAAAAGAACTCTTCTGTCATGTCCATAAAACTAATTCAGAAGGACTAAAACCTGTAGACTCATTAGGTGGATCCCTAGTGGCAAACAAAAGGAATTACAGCCCTTTATCCCAATCCTGGGGATATTCATGACATTGTTTTGAGGGTCTGATGGTACCTTTCTAAAGCTCCCTGTATCTGTGGGTGGTATGCTGAAGACTTTAACTGTGTTATACCTAAGTTATCCATAACTTGCTGAAAAATTTTGAACATAAAATTGGAACCTTGCGAACATATGAATTAGGAGCAGGAGTAGGCCACTCTAAAGGCTGCTCGGGTATAAAATTGAAACCTGACCTGGGCGCGACCCGACCACATCCAACCCGAACCCGAATGTTTTTCCGTGCCCGACCCGATCAGACCCGACACGAATATCGCAATAAATTTGATGACATGTTATTGTGTTCCACCTTGTCCAAATGGTAATACTTGTGATCCTGTTTATCTGTTCCAGCAGCAGGCTATTCCTGTAGATGGAATTGTGGGGAATCATGGGTGAGCCTGTTACCATGGGTTCCTGGAGGCAGCACTGTCCAGCCTGTCCTGACCCGAGCCTGAATGCTGGACTCGTAATATAGACCTGACCCGACCCGAATCCGACACATTTAGTTGGGCTCTGGTCAGGTAGCCAGGCTTTAGGCCACGCGGCTCTTCAAGCCTGCTCCGCCATTCAATAAGTTCATGGCTTAACTGATTACTCCATTTCCACCTACCCCCGATAACCTTCGACCCCCTTGCTTATCAAGAATCTATCTACCTCTGCCTTAAACATATTCAAAGACTCTGCTTCCACCGCCTTTTGAGGAAGAGAATTCCAAAGATTCATGACTCTCTGAGAGAAAATGTTTCTCATCTCGGTCTTAAATGGGCGACCCCTTATTTTTAAATAGTGACCCCTAGTTCTAGATTCTCCCACAAGGAGAAACATCCTTTCCACATCCACCCTGTCAAGACCCCTCAGGATCTTAAAGGTTTCAATCAAGTCACCTCTTACTCTTCTAAATTCCAGCGTATTCAAGCCGAGCCTGTCCACTCTTTCCTCGTAAGCATCCCGCCCATTCCAGGTATTAGTCTAGTAAAGCTTCTCTGTACTGCCTTCAACACATTTACATCTCCCTTAAATAAGGAGACCAGTACTGTACACAGTACTCCAGATGTGGTCTCACCAAAACCCTGTATAGCTGAAGCATAACCTCCCTACTTTTGTATTCAATTCCCCTCGCGATAAATGACAACATTCTATTAGCTTTCCTAATTACCTGCTGTACCTGCATACTAACCTTTTGTGATTCATGCACTAGGACACCCAGATCCCTCTGCATCTCAGAGCTCTGCAATCTCTCACCATTTAGATAATATGCTTCTTTTTTATTCTTCCTGTCAAAGTGGACAATTTCCCACTTTCCCACATTAAATTCCATTTGCCAGATCTTTGCCCACTCACTTAACCTATCTATATCCCTTTGGAGCCCCCCTATGTCCTCTTCACAAGTTACTTTCCTACCTATCTTTGTGCCATCAGCAAATTTAGCAACGATACCTTCGGTTGCTTCATTTAAGTCATTTATATAAATGGTAAAAAGTTGAGGCCCCAGCACAGATCCCTGTGGCACACCACTCGTTACATCTTGCCAACCAGAAAATGACCCATTTATGCCTTCTCAGTTTCTATTTAGCCAGCCAATCTTCTGTCCATGCCAATATGTGATCCCCTACACCATGAGCTTTTATTTTCTGCAATAACTTTTGATGTGGCACCTTATCAAATGCCTTCAGGAAATCTAAATACAATGAATCCACCGGTTCCCCTTTACCCACAGCACATGTAACTCCCTCAAAGAACTCCAATAAATTGGTTAAACATGATTTCCCTTTCACAAAACCATGTTGACTCTGCCTGATTACCTTGAATTTTTCTAAATGCCCTGCCTTACCGTCTTTAATAATAGCTTCTAACATTTTCCCTAAGACAGATGTTAAGCTAACTGGCCTGTAGTTTCCTGCTTTCTGTCTCCCTCCCTTTTTGAATAAAGGAGTTACATTTGCTATTTTCAAATCTAGCGGCACCTTCCCCGAATCTTGGGAATTTTGGAAAATTAAAACAAACGCATCAGCTATCTCACTAGTTCTTTTAACACCCTAGGATGAAGTCCATCAAGACCCGGGGACTTGTCAGCCCACAACTCCAACAATTTGTTCAGTATCACTTCCCTGGTGATTGTAATTTTCTTCAGTTCCTCCCTCCCTTCCATTTCCTGTCTTACAGCTAATACTGGGATGTTACTTGTATCCTCAATAGTGAAGACCGATGCAAAATACCTGTTAAATTCATCTGACATCTCCCTATTATCCATTATTAATTCCCCAGACTCACTTTCTGTAGGACGCTCACTTTGTTAACTTTTCTTTTTAAAATATCTATAGAAACTCTTGATCCTTGATCTGACTGAACTTCAATTGGTAATCCATATCTAGTGAAGAACTGGGTTAACTTCTCTACCACTACCCTAGCAGAAATTGTTCTCAAGGGAATGGCCTCTGGGAACCGAGTAGCCATATCCGTGATAGTGAGTATGTATTGGTGTCCCGCTTTTGTTTTTTGTAAAGGTTCTACACATAGAGTCATAGAGTTATACAGCACAGAAACAGGCCCTTTGGCCCATTGTGTCTGTGCCAGCCTACACAGTCTACTAACACCCTACTAAATGGTTCCCCAATAATTGGTATGGGAATTAGAGGTGCCAGTTTTATGGCAAGTTGCGGTTTTCCCACAATCTGGCATGTATGGCACGTTTTACAAAACTGTACCATGTCCTTGGAAGGACCTGGTCAGTAAAAATGTTGACTTGTACATGCTTTGGTCTTCCGGATCCCCATATGTCCTGCTATAGAAATCTTGTGCGCTAACCTTAATAGTTTCCGGCGATACTTTGGTTGTACCACTATCTGACAAATAACCATCCAGTCTTCATCTGCAGGTCTGTGAGGAGGTCTCCACTTCCTCAGCAGAACCCCATCTTTAACATAATCTTCTGGAACTCCTTTTAGCTCAGCTTTTGTTAGAGCTGTTTGTCCCAATTTCTTTAACTCTGGATCAGCTTGCTGAGCCGCGGTCAGAGAAGAATCATTAAACACTTCCCTTGGAGTATCCAAATCCCAAAAGAAAGTTTCAGATATTCGGCTATCTATCTGTAGTGCCAACTTTACCTCCGACAATGGAACTTATTTGGCCATTGCTCGGGCCACTACACATGAAGGAAAAATTTCTGGAACCATATCCTGTAACTGTTCGGTCTCTTTAACTTTACATGTTTTTTCCGTGACTACTGGAGAAGCTATTACTTTCGCTCTGGCCAAATCATTCCCCGGAGTAAGTCAACTCCGTCTACTGGCAAACTATGGACAACTCCTACAGTTACTGTTCCAGACATTAGGTCACACTCTAGGTGCACCCACTACCAAGGTACAGGTATATACTCCCCGCCAATACCACTCACTAAAACTTTAGCATTCAGTGTGCTGTCTGGTGGAAATGTTATGCCTTTCCCCAGCAAAAGATTTGGGTGGCTCCAGTATCCCTAAGTATAACTAAAGATTTGCCTGCGTCACTTGAGGGATAAGGAGTTACTTTTCCTTTCTACAAGAATTCCCTATAACCCTCGGGTATCTTATTCACAACCCCTGCAATCACATTGGTTTTTATACTTGGCCTTACAGCTGCAGTCAGAGATACGGCCTGATCTGTCATACTCTCAGTCAGGGCCCCTTTCTCTGCATTGGCTTTGTGCACCCCAATAAGTCCCATGAGGTTACCCCACAACTTCCAGCATTCTGTATGAAGATGTTCCACCTTGTGACAATGGTAACATTTAGGCTTGTGGATCTTACTTGCACCCTCAGCACCTTTCTTTCTGGCTTGAGGAGGAGATCCCGGGGCATTCCCAGCTGTCCCTTCATGTCCCCGGCTGCTTGCCTTCCTTTCACTCTCCCACCATCTATCCTTCACGAGTTTGTGGGGGTTTGGGCTTATACACAAGCTCATAATCATCAGCAATTTTCGCTGCCTGTCTGGCCTTTCAAACCTTTTGCTTCTCCACATGGGTTCTTTCTAAGGGAGGGAGTGAATTTTTAAATTTTTCCAAGAGAATTAATTTCCTAAGGTTCTCATATGTGGCTTCCATCTTTAGTGCCCATATCCAACGACCAAAATTAGTTTGTTTTAGCCTCTCAAATTCTATATAAATCTGCCCAGCCAATCTTGGGAGGTTCCGAAATTTCTGTCAGTAAGCTTCAGGGACTAACTCATAGGCAGCGAGAATAGCCTTTTTTGGCATCTCATAATCTGCAGAAGCCTCCTCAGAAAGCATGGCATAAAGTTCAGGAGCTCTGCCCATCAATCTGCTTTGCATAAGCAGTGTCCAGCTTTACTTTGGCCATTTCATCTGTTTGGCTTTCTTTTCATAAGAAATGAAAAATGCCTCTACGTCCCTTTCTGCAAACTTAGGGAGGGCTTGAACAAACCTAAATTGGGTCCTAAGCTGGAGCCAGATCTTTCCCCACCAAAATTTTTACTGGAGTCAAGACTACCCCTTCGTCTTAGTTTTTTTAAAATTCGAATTCCCTTCCTTCTCTTTCACTTTCTCTTTGAAATTCAAACTTAAGTTTTTCCAATTCTATTGCTTTTGCTTTGCCAAGTTCAAGCTGCTTCATCTGTAACCGAATTTTATCTAATTCAATTGCACTACACTTTGGTTTGCTTTCTGCTTCTTCCAATTGTAAATGCTGTGCTATTACTTCAATTATGTCTTCTTTCGTATCTCCTGGCTTTACCTCTAACACCAACAGTTCTGCCAAATTCTTTAGTTTAACCTTGGTTATATTCCTCAAATCACTCGGGGATACATCCTCTTTCTCCAGAAAAGTCGCAGCAATTGTTAAAGACATTCCGGTGGTGTAAACTTTACTCTATTGCACAAGAAACCTGGTTCTTTTTCTTTTTTCTTTTTCACTTATTATTACCTCACTTATAATTGTATGTCGTTAGCATTGGGTTTATCCCGGCAAAAGAGAGCCCTGGATTAATATGTTACAACCGAGGTGGGAGGAGTTCACTGTTTATTGTAGTCCCACTTCTTCACCGGTCGCAACATATTATTTAAAAATTTTCCCACTTATCAATATGGTCAATCATATACCAGAATAGAATACACTAACCAGATTTCTTTAATGAACAACAAAATTATCAGTTTATTATCAAACAAGTCCTAACTAGTAATGAAGTAAAACATAAACACACGGATTTAAATATTAAAGTTCCCTTTTTACCTTAGTCCCTTCACACTCTCTCACACACACAGTTCACCAAAAAAAGGGATTTTTGAAAATTCAGAGCTCTGTTACAGACAAAAAAACACACTTGGCTAGATTACTTGCTCATTTTTTGAAGAAAACAGCAGAAGAGATATGTCGGTCCAAAACTGGGATACAGTCTAACTTCCGAGTACACATAGACAGGTCACTAGGATCTTTAGAACAGTTCTTTTCAGGTGGCATTGAGAATTATTTTTAGCAGGCTTTCTTCAAATACAGGAAACAAGTTGTATTGACACATGGACTTCTCAGGGTCTTTAGAGTTTCACTGGAAAACGGAACTGTGTTCTGGTCTTCTCTTCTTCCTTGGAATTCTCTCCTCCTGCAGCAAACTTGGCTTCATCTCATTCTGGAAGGTAAAACACACACCAACCAATAACCAAAAAGCTTGTGAGTTTTCTTCCCTTCCAGGTATGCTCTGCTGCTACTGGGTTTGTCCAATCAAAGGGGCACTTGTCATTTCTGTGCCCCTGCTACCAGGGTTTCTGTTCTATCTTTGAGACATGTGACAATCAGTAACATTGTTGCCACCAGTTCCTTCAGTGCCCTCTTGATGGCTCTCTTTTTAAAAAAAAACTGGTCCAACATTTATTCAGTTGAACTATAATTTCCATTAAAAAACAAAAATCACTTTCATAACAGATCAAAGATGATGATGGTGACCCATGTGGGTGGGACCCTCATCCTCCATGATGACATCGTGAGCCCTTGGTTGGAACTCTGGATGACTGGAGGAGAGCACCAGCTGGGGCACAACTCGCCTGCCCTCATCTCTTTGCCACTAGCGCTATAGACCAGTCGAGGCTAGATAGTGTGGAATGCATCCCGTGTATGTCAGTGCGCAATTCCTGAATGCTCTCCAAGTGCCGTCACATATGGCTCTCCATGAGGTTGGCCACTCTCTCAGTGGAGGAATTTCAATGAGTGCCCATCTTGCCATTGCCAACTTCCTTGTGGTCTGTGATCCTAGCTAGTTCCATTGCTTCCTCCTCCATGGATGTTATGATTTGAAGGCAGGGGCCCCGCCACCTGTCTGGGTCTCTCCCGGGCATTATGAGCCCATTTCTCCTGGAGAGAGTGAGATAAGGCGCTGCTGTCCTCTATGGCCAATAGCAGCTGCTCATATTAGAAGGTGCATGCATCATGGGTGACAGGTCCTCAGCAGCACTATGGCTCTGAGCAATTCTGAGGGGTCAGTAAGTGCCCTGGGCACACACTGCTCCCATGTTCACGAGGAGCATGCGCCCTGAGGTTCCTCAGCTGGTGTGTCTGGTGGAGGGTGAATTCCCAGAGGCCTGTCCTGAAGTTTCGGGGTAGCATTCACCTTACCAGACAGTATCAGGTCATTAAAACGTTTCCTGCACTGGATTCAACTTCTGCAGATCACACCTCTTCTGCTGACTGTGTCCGCAATATCCATCCACACCTGCTTGGTCTGGGAGGGTGGCCGCCTCCTGCTACCCACTGGGATGTGGATCATCCTCCTCTGCCTCACGGCTTCTAGCATGACCTCCAAGTCAGCTTCTGAAAATCAAGGGGTTGTCCTGCCCCGGCTTTCAGGCCTCCAGTTCTGCTGAGACATTGTGGAATTCAAATTTTCTATGATCTTTCACTCTGTGGTTACAGCAGTGAAATGACAACCACTGTAATGGTTGTCAGTTGTCAGTTTAACCATTGTCAGTTTAAATCGGGCCCTCACTTGAGCTGTCCTGCTTGTGTTCCCATCTCCGCAGATGTTAATTGGCTGCCAAAACCCATCTCCAGAGCAATTAAGGGGTGGGCCCCATAAAACTTGGGGCTGATTACTGTTTCCCCTGGAGGTGGGGTGCGGAAGGTTGTGGGGGGGTGGGGGGTAGTTCGGGAACTGGAAACAGTCCTGACTTCTGTTTCTAGTTTAGCCGCAATGAAAATCCAGCTCAGCTTGCCTTTAACAAATCCTTCCCTTGAATAATCCATGCAGCTCTAAATGTTTACTAATTTTATCTCACATTACGGATTCCAAGAGTTTTCCCATAACTCTTATTTTCTAGCTGGTTTATAGTTATCCATGAGTCCATGATGAGGCAGATGGCAATGGTGTATAGAAGGAATAGCTTGAACTGTCTTCTTACTCCACATTTACTTATAAATGTATTCTGAATTAATATCCTTTAAGATTGGTTTGAAACAGTATTGAGATTTTATTTACCACCACATCCCTCCAGCACTCAAGCCACAATCAACTGAAACCAAAATTACACGTATACCTAAGTTGAGGTTTCTATTGTACAGCAGCATATTAATTCAAATGCCTGGAGGCTCTCCCTGGTCTTTGCTTGTCCTTGAACTTTCAAAAGTGAAATGATGTTTTGCAAATTATACATTAGTTGCCATTTAGGCTTAAACCTTTTCATGGTAAATGTCTGTATTTCATTTAGGTTTGGATAGTATTAACTTACTCATTCATTCTTTTAAGTTTCACATTTTAGGAAGTAGATTTTTCAATTTTGTGTTTAATTGAAAAATGAACTAAAATTTAGTTTAGTACAAAGAACAATTACTTCCCCTTGTAACCTTCAATTGTGTTCCCATCCAGTTATTTGGGAGAAGGGCTCTCCACTTTGTACTTGCAACTATTTTTTTCCTGGAAAATCATATCAATTGCAGATAAGGCCATCTCTGATCACTTCCTCGTATCACTCGCCACCAACATCCCCTTTCACGTCCCGACCCTACTTCCTTCTGTATTGGTCTCTGTAAAAAAAAAAAAAAATCCCCCTAGTAACTTACAGCTGCACTTCCAAATCCCAATTGTCCAGCCTCTGGCCCTCCATTTGCCACATTTCTACAGCCACTGATTTGCTGAACTGCACCATCACCTTCTATTAGATTGGGAAATAGCGAATGTAACTCCTTTATTCAAAAAGGGAGGGAGACAGAAAGCAGGAAACTATAGGCCAGTTAGCTTAACATCTGTCCTTGGGAAAATGTTAGAAGCTATTATTAAAGACATTAGAGCAGGTTGCCTAGAAAAATTCAAGATACTCAGGCAGAGTCAACATGGTTTTGTGAAAGGGGAATCAAGTTTAACCAATTTATTGGAGTTCTTTGAGGGAGTTACATGTGCTGTGGATAAAGGGAAACTGGTGGATGTACTGTACTTAGATTTCCAGAAGGCATTTGATAAGGTGCCACTTCAAAGGTTATTGTGGAAAATAAAGGCTCACGGTGTAGTGGTAACATATTGGCATGGATAGAAGATTGGCTAGCTAACAGGAAACAGAGAGTAGGTATAAATGGGTCATTTTCTGGTTAGCAAGATGTAACGAGTGGTGTGCTGCAGGGATCTGTGCTGGGGCCTCAACGTTTTACAATTTATATAAATGACTTGGATCAAGGGACTGAAGATATGGTTGCTAAATTTGCTGATGACACAAAGGCAGGTAGGAAAGTAGGAAGAGGACGTAGGGAGGCTACAAAGGGATATAGATAGGTTAAGTGAGTGGGCAAAGATCTGGCAAATGGAATATAATGTGGGAAAATGTGAAATTGTCCAATTTGGCAGGAAGAATAAAAAAGAAGCATATTATTTAAATGGTGAGAGATTGCAGAGCTCTGAGACGCAGAGGGATCTGGGTGTCCTAGTGCATGAATCACAAAAGGTTAGTATGCAGGTACAGCAAGTAATTAGGAAAGCTAATAGAATGTTATTGTTTATTGCAAGGGAAATTGAATACAAAAGTAGTGGGGTATTGCTTCAGCTATACAGGGCATTGGTGAGACCACATCTGAAGTACTGTGTACAGTATTGGTCTCCTTATTTAAGGAAGGATGTAAATGCGTTGGAAGCAGTCCAGAGAAGGTTTACTAGACTAATACCTGGAATGGGCGGGTTGTCTTATGAGGAAAGGTTGAACAGGCTAGGCTTGTATCCGCAGGAGTTTAGAAGAGTAAGAGGTGGCCTGATTGAAACATAAGATTCTGAGGGTTTTTGACAGGGTGAATGTAGATAGGATGTTTCTCCTTGTTGGGGAGTCTAGAACTAGGGGTCACTGTTTAAAAATACGGGGTCGCCCATTTAAGACAGAAATGAGGAACAATGTTTTCTCTCAGAGGGTTGTGAGTCTTTGGAACTCTCTTCCTCAAAAGGCGGTGGAAGCAGAGTCTTTGAATATTTTTGAGGCAGAGGTAGATAGATTCTTGATAAGCAGGGAGGTGAAAGGTTATTGGGGGTAGGCGGGAATGTGGAGTCCAGGTTACAATCATATCAGCCATGATCTTGTTGAATGGCGGTGCAGGCTTGAGGGGCCGAGTGGCCTACTTCTGTTTCTAATTCATACGTTCATATGTATGCACCTCCACCTTTGATGCCTGTCATGAAGACCCCCACCTGCCAAGAATCAGGCATGCTAATTTCGACATATGAGCATCAATTTTAAACTGTTGCTGGGGTGAAGAAATGACTTGTTTAAAGAGATCAGCAGTGGCTGGAAGAATATTTGCATACTAAGAGACAGTGCTTAGAGAGACAAAAGAGTTCCTCACTGATTCAATTAACAGAGATTGGACTGGGCAATAGTGATCCATGACTTGTCGGTATAAGAGACAGCACTACACCCCCCGCGCCCCCCACCACCGAGAGCTTTGGAATCCACAAACGCAAGAGTTTGTTGAAAAAGTTAGTCACATGACTAACCTGCTGGCCAACTTGGAGGTTTGAATTGTGCTCACAGGACAGTTTTGAACACGGACCACAGAGTGTAACTGAACCTGGAACAAGACAGCCTCTCTCCTGGCTGGCTCTCTCTCGCATTCTCACAGACTTCCGGACTCACTGAAGACACGTAAACGTCGAGAGAGAAAAGACTCCTACATCAAAACAAGTTGAAGTGTGCACTGGGCCCCAACGAGCAGCAAGACTTACCGGCAACCAAAGACTCCACATTGAACTTAAAGGACCATAAATAACTACCAGATATTACCTCAGACTTTCGCCTTTATTCTTTCTATTTTCTGTCTGTCTCTGCATGTGTGTTTATTGCGTATGCATGCTAGCGTGGTCGTGTTGCGTATTCGTGGTCGTTAACCGAATTAGAGTGTAAGATTAATAAACTTCCACCTTTCTTGTTTAAATCTAAGAAACCCTGTCTGATTTGATTTCTTTGCCTTGCAATTGGAAAGCAGTGAACAAGGATTCACTAAGGGGGGAGCTAAAAATAGTGTTTTTAAAATTAAACCCTGTTACCGTTAAACCAGGCTGAGAGGGAACCCTTAGATCCCTCTCTCACCGGTCATAACATGCGCTAATCCCCAGTAAAACCATTATTCTCTCTCACCCTAGCTATTCCTCTGGTACAGCCCTCATCTCCACACCCTTAAGTCCAAGGGACGCATACTTGAAAGAATATGGCGGACAACTGGTTTAGCCATCCTCCACTAGATTTGGCTGGACCGCTTAAAACACTATCAGTCCTGCTCTCATCTGCTAAGATTGCTCACTTTTCCAGGGTCCTCCTGGAGTACAAAGATAAATAATGGCTTCTTTTCTCTACTGCCCCTCTCTCCTGCCCCCTCCACCCTCACCTCCAACAATAAGTGTGAGGAGCTTATGGACTTTGTCGGTAAGATCGAGACCATCCGATCAGCTGCCTCTGCCACATCCTTCCCTTTCACTGGCCTACCGGGCCAAACTTATTCTAATGCTACCCCCTGCCCAGCCCTGAACTTGTATCTTTCTCTAGCTTCTTTCCAATCTCCCCTCATGCCCTCTCTGAGCTCATCCTGTCCAGGAGACCCACCTCCTGCTCCCTCGATACTATTCCCACTAAATTGCCGACCACCCATGTCTGCATGTTAGCCAGTATTGTTAATGGTTCTCTCTCTTCAGGTGTTGTCCCTCTCTCCTATAATATCTGCTATCATTACGCCTCTCCTCAAAAAACCAACCCTTGACCTCACCATCCTTGCAAACTACTATCCCATCTCCGGCCTCCCTTTCCTCTCCAAAGTCCTTGCACGCCTTTAAAAATTATGAAAGGTTTTGTTGGAGTGGTACAGAGAGAATGTTTTCACTTGTGGAGAAGAGCATAACTAGAGGACGTCAGTATAATATAGTCACCAAGAAATCTAGTAGGGAATTCAGAAGAAACTTCTTTACCCAAAGAGTGAATGTGAAACTCGCTACCACAGGGAGTGGTTGAAGTGATTAGTATAGTTGCATTTAAGGGAAAGCTAGACAAGCATATGAGGGAGAAGGGAATAGAGGGTTTCAATGATAGATTTAGATGAGGAGAGATGGGAGGAGACTTGAGTGGAGCATAAACACCAGCATGGACTAGTTGCCTGAATGGCCTGTTCCTGTGCTGTATATCCTATGTAATCCTATGTGCTGTTGCTTCCCAAATCTGTTTCTATCTTTCCCAGAACTCCTTTGAATCCTTCCAATCATGTTTCCACCCCTGCCACAGTATTGAAACAGCTCTTATCAAAGACACAAATGACATTCTATGTGACTGTGACAGAGGCAAACCATCCCTCCTAGTCCTTCCACACCATCCTGCTCCAACGCCTCTCCACTGTTGTCCAACTAGGTGTGACTGCTCGTTCCATTCTTACCTATCCAGTCATAGCCAGAGAATCATTTGCAATGGTTTCTCTTCCTGCTCCCCTACCGTTACCTCTGGTGTCCCCCAAGAATCTATCCTTGCCCCCTCCTATTTCTTATCTACAAGCTGCCTCTCAGTGACATCATCTGAAAGTGTTAGTTTTCCTTGGAGAAGAGAAGCTGAGAGGTGATTTGATAGAGGTATTCAAAATCATGAGGGTTCTGGACAGAGTAGGTGAAGAAAAACTGTTCCCACTCGTGAAAGGATCGACAACGAGAGGGCACAGATTTAAAGTATTTGGTAATTATTTGGGGAAAAGGCAGGGAAATGAAACTGAGGGAATTGCTCTTTCGGAGAGCCAGTGCGGACATGATGGGCTGAATGGCCTCCTTCTGCACTGTAACGATTCTGTGATGTGTATGCTGACGATACTCAACTCTACCTCACCACCACTTCTCTCAACTCCTCCACTGTTGCTAAATTATCAGACTGTATATCCGACACCCAGTACTGGATGAGCAGAAATTTCCTCCAATTAAATATTGGGAAGACTCAATCGTTTTCTGTCCCCACTGCAAACTCCGTTCCTTAGCTACTGACTCCATCCCTTTCCCTGGCAACAGTCTGAGATTAAGCCAGTCTGTTTGCAACCCTGGTGTCACATTTGACTCCGAGATGAGCTTTCGACCACCTATTCACACCACCACTAAGACCACCTAATGTTACCTTTGTAACATTGCCTGACTTCACTCCTGTCTCAGCTCGTCTGCTGCTGAAATCCTCATTCATGCCATTGTTACCTCTAGACTTGACTATTCCAATGCACTTCTGGCTGGTCTCCCAGATTCTATCCTCCGTAAACTTGAGGTCATCCAAAACTCTGCTGCCTGGGTCTTAACTCACACCAAGTCCCATTCCCCTATCACCCTTGCGCTCACTGACCTACATTGTCTCCCGATCAAGCACCATCTTGATTTTAAAATTCTCAACCTTATTTTCAAATCCCTCCCTGGCCTCGCCCCTCCCTATCTCTGTAATCTGCTCCAGCCTCACAACCGTCTGAGATATCTGTGCCCCTCTAATTCTGGCCTCCTCAGCATCCCCGATTTAATTCGCTCCACCATTGGTGGCCGTGCATTCAGTTGCCTAGGCCCTAAACTCTGGAATACCCTCCCTACACCTGTCAGCCTCTCTACTTCGAAGCAGTTCATCTGTCATGGAGGCCAGGAAATGGACTGAATCCTATTCTAAGCAGCTGGAAGTATGCACCTGGGGAGAGGTAACTGGGAGGGGCTGCACAAGGACTGACAGTGGGCCAAAATATTTTTGTTCTCCCTGGCTCTTCAAGATTGAAATAATTCTTTTTCCCTTTCCTGGAATGGCCTGCTCCTTTAAGGACTGCTGGCTAGGCTGCTCCATGCAGGGACAAATGGGTATAATTTGTATTATATAGACTGACCATTGGTCCACAAAAATCACATCAGGATCTTACATTGGGCGTAGGATCCTGATTTAATATTTAAATAAGGCTTCCACCTGTTTAGGGTGGAAGTGCTAGATGCCTAGAGTGAGGTCTGCTGGAAGACTGCACTAGGCAGGCCTCTTGCGAGATCTCAATGGATGTAAATCTCGATATTTTTTGAGCCACCACCGTATTTTCTTGACGGGTAATGGGTCGGACCTCAAATAAAAGTCAGCTCCCATGTCTCCTCTCAATCTTCTATTCTCCAGTAAAAATAAATTCAACTCTGAGAGTCTCCTTTAAAATATGTCTTAGAGTCGTCCGTGCCAAATTTCTCTGAACTATAACCAGTGTATTAATATCCTTTTTAAATCATTCAGAATTCACAAAATGTTCCATATATGGTCCTATTGTCAACTTTACAGCATTTACCTCCCACACTGAGCGTTGCTCCAAGATTTTGTTCCTAGCACAGATTAATTTTTAATTTCACCAAAAAGTCTCAAAATAAATATTTTCACTTCCTGATTTTCATTTCCTTTAGAATTTCACCAGATGGTGCTGTTGCGCTCTCTACTATTGCTAGATGAAGTGCATGAGAAATTAGTCAATACTTTTTTAAGCAGCAGCAAGCAGGCAGTCAGGACAAGTATTCTGCATCTAGTTTTGACTCTATTGTGAAGGACAGAATCCAAACTACAGGCCTGTAAGACAGAGTTGATGAACATTTCCTGAAAGGTCTGATATCAAACCTTCTATGAAAGTTAAATTAATCAAAACAAGATTATACACAAGAACGTTAAAATTAATCAATGGACAGGAACAGGTGGGGTCGATGTTTAGATTTTGAAAGCTCTACCTGAGGAATTTGGTGTTCCTCTAGTTCATTTTTTTTTATTCGTTCGTGGGATGTGGGCATCGCTGCTAGGCCAGCATTTATCGCCCTTGAGAAAGTGGTGGTGAGCTGTCTTCTTGAACCGCTGCAGTAAAGGCCTGCTACCCGACCTGAACCCGACGGGACCTGACGACATGAATTGGGTTTGGGTCGGGCCGCTGTTCTGGGTCCGGCCTGAGGGCTCGGGTCAGGTCGGGTCTGACCTGAGTTAGGTCAGTTATTAATTATCCCTGTTTTTATGGGGACTATATACTTCTTGTTGCTAATGTAATCAAAAGAATCAAGGATTATTCTTAGTCAGAAGGTTGTGGGTACAAGCCCTATTCCAGGGCGTCAGCACATAATCTAGGCTGTCACTTTCATATAATACTGAGTGCATTGTTGGAGGTGCTGGTGCAGAATTTCTACTTGGGGAGCAATTGGCAATATGCACCCAGAATGCACTGGACACTGCGCCAATATTGTTGAGGTGACGTCAAACCTCCCATGACTCAGTGCAATCAAGCTGCGTAATTGCTTGTAATTGATTGGTGACTGGAGCAGGCCATT
Source organism: Heterodontus francisci (assembly GCF_036365525.1). Classification (NCBI taxonomy): domain Eukaryota; kingdom Metazoa; phylum Chordata; class Chondrichthyes; order Heterodontiformes; family Heterodontidae; genus Heterodontus; species Heterodontus francisci. The sequence continues at coordinate 100,144,630 of NC_090371.1, forward strand.
CTCCAGCATCATAAAGAGGAGTCAACTGCCAGGAAATGAGCCATTCTTGCATTATAATTGGCATCAATTGACAGCTTTGACCTGCCCTTGACACATAAGACATGTGATCAGAAGGCAATTGAAGCCACACTGGTGTGCTATGCTCTTCTGTAATTGACTGAATTTAGACTAATTCAAACTGAGTTAAAAGTAATTGAAAGTAATTGCAGCAGTTGCAGAAGATTGAAACAGATCTGAGTTCAGCTTCAATTGACTGCTGGTCACTGCAGATGCAGGTGATTGATGCTGGAATCATGTGACCATTGGGTGGCTATGTGCCCGACCTTCTCAGCGCAATTCGCGGAATCTCGCCATTCTGACGTCGGTGTGTGGCCAGTGTTGTGGGCGGGGTCTGCTTTGAGTGAATGGACTTTTGAACCAACGTAAAAGACTCCAGCGTTAGGGTTATGAGAATAACTCATTAATTACGTTTAAAATTAAATGATATTTAGCACTATTTCATTCCATTCTCCCCAGATTAGTAATATCTGGACATAAATAATGTGGAAACTCCACATGCTGCCTTTTGGGTGAGATATTAGATTGAAACCTTGTTGGATAGATATAAAAGAATTCATAGCACTTTTCTGAATAAGAGCTGGAAGTTCTTTTGTTTTCCTGAACAACATTCCTGTCTCAACAAATGCATTAATCTATTGATCTATCATCTATCAATATATCATCTATCAATCTCTTTTATTATTTTTTTAATTGCAGAAAATGTTAGTTGGGACCTGTAGACGCTGGGATTACCAGTTCATGTTTTGTTACATTGTACAAGATGCACAGATGAAGGGAAATATGACTTACAGCCACTTTCTAAGTGTAGTAAGCTATATATAGTATAAATACATTGTTGAATTATGTTGATGCTTTTAATTTTTAAATGAATTACCAGACACTGTACTTGTGGTGTTTTGTGTTTCACGTTATCATCTACTGTTTTATCATATTTTTCAGCTGCTTGGTGGCATGTCTATATATTTAATTAATACCTTCTTTAAAATTTCAGAAATGGAAGTTTGAAATTAACAGATCGAAAGGCTGGGACTCTTTACACTGTCAGCTTGACCTGTTTTAATGGTGAAACAATTCTCAAGTCTTCAAATGTCAGCATTGATACAGGTATAATACTGTAGCTTTTAATATCTCTTCAGAAAGAAGACATGGTTTGGGTATAAAAACAGCAAATTCTGGAAATGCTCAACAGGTCTGGCAGCATCTGTGGAGAAAGAAACAGATTTAATGGGCTGAATTTTCAGAGCCCCATGTTGGTGGGCTTGGAGGTGGCGGTGGAAGGGGGTGGGGGTGGAAGCGTGTGGGGGGGCCAGGAAAATAGTGGGGAGCCATGCAGGACAGTTCCCTGATACATTCACGCCATCAGGGAACTTTCCCAGGGGTGACCTAGGAGTAGGATCGGCTTCCTGCACCACGTGATGGACAGCCGATTTACATAGTTAATGCTCCAATTACGGGTGATTTTGCAGCCTCACCAGTATTTTGTTGCTGGAAGAGCAGCATCCCCGCTGCATGTGGAGGCCACCGGCTCAATGGAGGTGGCTTGGCCTTCCTGCGACAGGCCTGGTGACATCAGAGCTGGAGGCTCAATACCCCAATGACAGGGTCGCGGGCAGGAAAGGCCACACTTGTGGCCCAAACAATCCATCTGGAGGGGTTTCCCCTTTGCTCTGAGGGGCCTAACAGCTTCGAAACCTTTACTTAGCTGAATGCCTCTGAGGGTACATCTACGTTGATGTACCGATGCCCACCTCTTCCACTGGGGCTGCTGAGGCTCCAGAGCTGCTGGCCTTCTAATTGGGCTGGCAGCATCGGGAGCCCACCCGCTATCCTTAATTGGACGGTGAGAGTGGAGGTGGCCAATTAGGAGGCTGCCTCCTGGAAGATTGCTCCGCTGGTCTCACTGTCGGCAAGTGCAGGCTCAGGAGCCCCATTTAGTCCCAATGTCAGGGCTCCGTAGCCTGCGGGAAACTCCAATGCAATGTTTTATGTCGATGATCTTTGATTATAACATTGAACGTTAACTTTGTTTCTCTCTTTCCACAGATGCAACCTGTGCATTTCCAGCATTTTCTGTTTTTATTTCAGATTTCCAGAAGCCACAGTATTTTGTTTTTGTACATGGTTTTGGTAGTCATGTAACTTGGCATTAGCTTTGTCTTGTGTTCAGCTACTACCATAAACTGGGCAAGAAGTATAAGAATATTTTTAGTTCATTGAATATAAAGAAGAAACCTACAAGATGTTTATAGGGAGGTGTAAATCAGGGGAGTGATTTCATATTTGTGATTTCTGTGGGCATGTTTATTTAATACTAGCAGCAACAGGTGATCTCTGCTTAAATGTTCCCTCATTGCTTCTGTTGCTTCATTTGAAGCAAGGATTGCTTATAATGTAGTACATTACCATTATTACATTGCTAAAACCTGCTTTAAAATGAAGCATGTAAGCAAGTAGCCTCTACTTTCTTACATATATTTCTGTGCTTGTGGTCTTTCATGTCCTTGCTTGAACGTTTATCATTTCTCATCATCTCTGTGGTCTTTATTGGGATTCTGTAGTAATCAAGTGGGAAGATGGCTTTCAAATCTTGAAGTATATCTGCCTGTCCAGTCTTTGTAGACTAATAAGAATTTGGCCAATCTGTACTGGTGGTACATGTGCATTCATCCAGTCACTAGTAATTTAACTGTCCTTTGGAGTATTTAAGTCAGCATGATAGTGGTTCTTATCCTTGCTGTATAGCACAGGCGAGCCTCCTCCGTGAATAATACCATCCATGCTGAGTGTAATACCACCGCCATTCCATCACATCTGAGGTATTTCCAAGTCCTGTCTCCTTTCAACTTGGCTACAGTCAAATCTTTTTTGGAATTTTTATCCTGTTCCTTCCCTTCACTAAATCTCCAATTAATAAATAAATAAAATAATTAATAAATAAGTGGCCAGAGTTTTCATGGAGGATAAAGGGTTTATCAGCAAATGAAAATGGATTTTCCAATTTCTCAATTTGTTGAGGACTGTTTTAATCTCCCTACTGCCTCCATGCTAGTTCTATATTCTACTCTTTCCTTTAAATGAAAATCTCTCAGATTATATATTCAATGACTTATATAATGACTCTGAAGTTCATTCAGAGTCTGTGTTAACATAAAATAGACTAGTGTGCCAAGGCTTTGTACTCCTAAAGTTACATGAAGTAAACTTAACTTTTTTGCTTGTCTTGCATTGAAATAGCACTTTTTTGCATTCTAGGTATAGAGCCAAGTTTTCGCCCTTCAACATCACCATCCACATCAACAGCAAAAACTCAGTCCAGTTTAAGTGACCACCTGAACCATGCTAAGTTACTCAATTCGTACGTACAGCTTATATACTGGCTTCAAAGTGGAATTTGTGTACAACTATTGTCCTCAAAAAATGTATATCAGATTTTTGTAAAAATCACTCAAAACTTTAATTGGTTTGAGTATTTCACAGCAGCAGGGTAAATTTTAGAATCATTTACAATCTGGAGGCTAAAGAAAGACTTGCATTTACTGTCACTGGGTCAAAATTCTGGAACTCCCTTCCTAACAGCACTGTGGGTGTACCTACACCACAAGAACTGCAGCGGTTCAAGAAGGCAGCTCACCACCATCTTCTCGAGGGCAATTAGAGATGGGCAATAAATGCTGGCCTAGCCAATGACGAACACATCGCATGAACAAGTAAACAAAAAGTGCCATTCATGACCTCAGAACGTCCCAAAGTACTTTTAAAGTACTGTTGTAATGTAGAAAATGTGGCAGCCAATTTGCACACAGCAGCTCCCATTAACAGCAATGTAATAATGACCATATAATGTTTTTTAGTGTTGTTGATTGAGGGAAAAATTGGCCAGGAAACCAACAAGAATATTTTTGCTCTTCTTTGAAATAGTGACCTGGGATCTTTTACATCTGCTGGAAAGGGTCTTAGTTTATCGTATCATCTGACAGATGGCATCTACCCAGCAGTGTGGATAACGAATAAAAAAAATCCTCAGTACTGCACTGGAGTGCAATTTTTGTATATAACCCATTATAAAATACACACTAAATTCTGGTATTATTAGTTGTTGCAGAAGATGCACCAACATCCAAAGTGGTGCATGAATTTAAAGGACAGGAGAATGAGAGGAAAAGCTGCTGTCCCAGAAATTTTGTCATTTCTTTTGCTCAAATTGGACCTGATTTAAGGTTAGCTTGCAGAAAAAAGGGTAAGTTACATGCATATCTTGTCAAACCAGAAAGTGTTTGAGGTCACAAGCTTTAATGGCCACAAGGTTTGTCTGAAACATCAGCTTTAACTCAAATAATAAGGATTATCCAGAGGAATTGATCATCCCTGCTAAAACAACGGGATGTGGAGCAGGCTTTGCCGTGGCTCTTCCACTAATCACGGCATTAGCATTCTGCTTCCAGGTTTCCTCACTTATCAGAGAGCATGGGTACAAAATCCAATAAAGGATTTCTAATTAAAGGGACGTGGCAGGGGTCAGAAAGGCTCTACTGGACATGGATTTCTGATCCTGGGAAGGCTGCCTCCTGGGTCTCTCACTCTTACCTGAAGATCCTGCTGTAGGATCTGAGGGACTGCAGTGAGGTGAGCTTTCCCAAGGACAGGAGAAAGAGGACAACCTCTCCAAACAAGCAGGCCTTCATGAAAGTGACGGAGGAAGTCAGCAGCAGAGCTGTGGTCCCTCCAACAAGGAGACAGTGATCAGAGAGGATACAGGTCCTCGGTAGGGTGGGAAAGGTGAGTGGCATAATACTTTCAGGTGCCAAGCTCCACACAACTTCCCAGCATTCTCCTGCAAGGCACTCCTCAGAACAACACACCTTGCTCATTCCTCTTTCTTCAGACACCTCACATCCCCATCTGAACAGCCAGCACTCACTCACCCTCATCCTATTGCCCTCTCCCACCCATCTGCTAATGTTGTCCTGCACTGTAGCTCAGTTGGTAGCACTCTTGCTGCTGGAGTCACAAGATGCTGGGTTCAAGTCCTGCTGCAGGGCTTGAGCACAAAAGTCAAGGCTGATTCTCTAGTGCATTATTGAGGGAGTACTGCACTGTTGGAGGTGCTGTCTTTCAGATGAAATGTTAAATTGAGGCCCTATCTGCTTGTTTGGGTGGATGTAAAAGATCCTATGGTGCTTTTTGACGAAGAGCTGGGGAGTTATCTCCAGTGTCCTGGCTAATAGTTATCCCTCAATCAACATCACAAAAAAACATGGTCATGATCACATTGCTGTTTGTGGGAGCTTGCTGTGCGCATACCAGCTGCTGCGTTTCCTACATCACAACAGTGACTACGCTTCAAAACAAAAGGTTTCACTGGCTGTAAAGCGCTTTGTGATGTCTGGTGTTCATGGAAGGCGCTATATAAATGCAAGTAATTTTTCCCCCCCCCCCCTTCTTAACCACACAAGCCATTTCTAACACTCAAACTCTCTGCTTCCTCTCCTTGCAGGAGAAGAGAGCACACAACTTCGGGAAGAGTCAAAGATCTGGGGGCTGGTGGGAGTGGAGTAGCCCTCCACTGACAGGGACCTTGTTGGCCACTGGTAATGCATGCCCACCTGATCCACTGGGAAGGAGGACCTGTTCCAGAAGGATGTAAATGTCGGCAGTGACGTGCCGTGAGAGCCTGAGCCTCTGGTGCCACTTGTTGAGAGAGCTGATCCTCTACCTGTAGACTCTGTGTTGGGGGTCTCACCACCTTGGAGCTGGATCTCTTTGTCCATTCCCTGTGCCCTGTGGAGTGGCATATGGCTGAGGAGAAAGTAGCTGTTGCTGGTGTTGCTCCTGCTGGTGTTGTTGGTGTTGTCGCTACTCTTGTTCCTCATCAGAGGTGCAAGGTAGAGCTGCATAAGTTGCTGCCAAGCTGTGATAAGGGCTGGTAGCAGGGAAGTGTAGCTGAACATGAGTGAAGTGCGAGACAGGTGTATTGAGTCCAAGAAGTTGGCAATCACAAGTCAAGCAGTGAAAGCACTCTGAGAAGTGCTGTGAGCACCAGTATCTCACCTGGTCATGGCTACAGCTCTTCAGTTTTACTGTTCCAAGGCTTCCCAGCCTGCCAGTTTCACTGAAGAAGCACTCCCTGTTGTGCAGTCACCAGGTTGACACTGACGAGTTGCTGACAGCTCGGGAAATGGGTGCGCAGGCTGTTAAAGCCAGAATGGTTGGTTAAAGCTGCAGTTAATGATCTATTTGAAAATTTAGTTCCTCACCCGGCAGTTCCAAGAGGGTTCCCCGTTTTCCTGCAAACCCACCTGGGTGAAACCCAGAAGTGGACGGGATGATGTCGGGATTCCGATCCAAAGTCACTTTTAGGGGATTTAAATCCATGCACGCACCTGAATCCTGCTCCCTTGCCCATTAAAAATCCCCCGTCGTTTCACAGCTGTGCAACTAAGATTATTTTGCAAGCTGGTTATCAGCAATCTTTTGCTGCCCATTCTTCTACCATAGAGTCATGACGATAGTATTCACTGTTCGAATTCCCTTAGCAAACTGATTCCTGACCATGCACCAGCCCGCTGTCGTCATCAGAGTGCGCCAAGCTGCACACATACGCAGCTACATCTTGCCTAGACGTAGTGATGCATGCGCAGGATGATGTCATCGCGCAGCGCCAACGTCATTGCGTATCCGCACCAGGTCCACGTTCGCGCATGCGCGATAAAGTGTCATCGGGTATCCAACCCCCCACTCGACTGGAGGAAGCGACTGAATGGGAGACTGAGGCTGGAGCTCGATCCCTGTCACTCACTCCCACCCCACTAGCCACTCTCCCCCCTCGGCAACTTGCTCCAGGCCTCGACGCTGCCTCCTCTCAGCCACTCGCTCCAGACCTTGCTTCTCCCCCCCCCCCACCCCCCCAACTCCCCTGGCCGATTGTTCTGCGCTTCGTACCCACCCCGCTCTCCGGCCGCTTGCTCCCCGCTTCCCGCCCCCCCAGCTGCTAGCTCTAGGCCGCGCCACATCCCTCATTTCGGCCACTCGCTCCTATGTCGCCCCATCACCCCTTGCTTCTTCAGGTGGTGCCTGGTGACTGATCAAATGTGGGAGCGAGTGGCCGAGAGGGGGGACGCGCGTGGCCTATAACTAGCGGCAGGAGGGATGGGGAGTGAGCAACCGGAGAGCGGGGTGGCACGAAGTGAGGAACAATTGGCCAGAGGAGTGGGGGGGGGAGGGGGCGGGGGGAGGCACAGGTCTGGAGCGAGCGGCTGAGGGGGGGAAGCGGCCGGTGGGGAAGAGGGGGAGGAAGCTTGTTGCCGAGGGGGGAGAGCGGCCAGTGGGGCGGGAGCTAGTAGCTGTATTCGGGTGAAATTGGTCCTGGTCAGTCATATAAACTAATCACAATAACGAATTGGCAGCACATTTTATACTCTGCCTGATTTTCTTTTCCATTGATCGGGTGCCAGTTTACTATCTTCCAATGGAAATTCAATCATAAAATTCCTTTTGTATTTAATAGCATTACTGGAATATTCAATGGATCGGAGGATTGCAGTTAGTATTCTATAACTACATAGTACATATAACTGGGCTTTCATCCAACTTAATGTAAGGTTGGTTTGCTAGAACGATCTAGCCATAAGCATTTCCTATGATAAATTGAGCAGCGTCATCTTTAATCCTGGCAGTAGTCTGAACGTCGTAGACACTGACGTTCCAGTCGAAGGTCCTGCATTTGCACATGTACAAGTACTACACCACCTAGTGGTTGCGTTGTCAGCAAACGCAGCCTTCCCTTAGATGGTCTTCTAATGGAGGCCTTCAGGGGGAAGGTTTAAACTAGTTTGGCAGGGGGATGGGGACCTGAGGGCAGACTCAGTTGGGACAAATCAGAAATGAAAATGGAAGGCAGAAAATTAACAGATGAGTCTGGAAGACAGAGGAAACAAAGGTTTGAAAATCAAAGAGTTTTGCAGTGCTCAAGGGTATCTATTTCAATGCAAGAAGTATAGCAAATAAAGCAGATGAGCTGAGGGCACAGATAGACACGTGGCAGTATATCATAGCAATTACAGAAACATGATTTTAGGAGGGACAGGAATGGCAGCTCAACGTTCCTGGTTACAGGGTTTACAGACGCGATAGGGAGGGGAATGTGAAAGGAGAGGGAGTGGCAATTTCGGTCAAGGAAACTATTACAGCTGTGAGGAGGGATGGTATGTTGGAAGGTTCATCAAATGAGGCCATAAGGATTGAGCTAAGGAATAAAAAAAGGGCAATCACTGCTGGGAGTGTACTATAGACCCCCAAAGAGTCAGAGAGAGATAGAAGAGCAGATATGTAGGGAAATATCAGACGTGTAAGAACAATAGGGCAGTAATAGTAGGGGATTTTAACTACTCCAATATTAACTGGGATAGTTTTAGTGTGAAGGGAATTGAGGGAGCACAATTCTTGAGGTGCATTCAGGAGAACATTTTTGCCCAGTATGTAGCAAGTCCAACAAGAGAGGGTGCAGTTTTAGACTTAGTTTTAGGATAACCTGCCACTTAGAAAGGCACAGGTTAATCAGGGATAGTCAGCATGGATTTGTTAAGGGAAGATCTTATTTGACCAACTTGATCAAATTTTTTGAAGAAGTAACAAGGGAAATAGATGAGGGTAGTGTAGTTGATGTGGTCTACATGGATTTTAGCAAGGCTTTTGACAAGGGTTCCACATGGCAGACTGGTTAAAAAAATAAAATCCCATGGGATCTAGGGAAATGCAACAAGGTGGATAAAAAATTGGCTCAGTGGCAGGAAACAAAGGGTGATATTGTTGATGGCTGTTTTAGCGACTGGAGGGCTGTTTCCTGTGGCGTTCCACAGGGCTCAGTACTGGGTCCCCTGTTTTTTGTGGTATATATATTAATGATTTAGACGTAAATGTAGGGGGCATGCTCAAGAGGTTTTCAGACGACACAGAGATTGGCCATGGGTAGATAGTGAGGAGGATAGTTGTCAGCTTCAGGAAGATATTGATGGTCCGGTCAATGGGCAGAAAAGTGGCAAATGGAATTCAACCTGGAGAATTGTGAGGTGATGCATTTGGTGAGGTCAAACAAGGCAAAGGAATACATGATTAATGGGAAAATACTGAGAAGTGTAGAGGAGGTGAAGGACCTTGGAGTGAATGTCCACAGATCCCTGAAGGTAGCAGGACAGGTCGATAAGGTGGTTAAGAAGGCATACGGAATCCTTTCCTTTATTAGCTGAGGTATAGAATATAAGAGCAAGGAGGTTATGCTGGAACTGTATAACTCATTGGTTAGGCCACAATTGGAGTACTGTGTACAGTTCTAGCCACCTCATTACAGAAAGGATGTAATTGCACTAGAGAGGGTACAGAGGAGATTTACGAGGATGTTGCCAGGAACTCAAAAACGCAGCTATGAGGAAAGATTGAATAGGCTGGGGTTGTTCTCCTTGGAATAGAAAAGGCTGAGGGGAGATCTGATTGAAATGTACAAAACTTTGATGTGCCTGGATAGAGTGGAGGTGAAGGGTCTATTCACCTTCGCAGAGAGGTCGGTGACGAGGGGGCATAGATTTAAAGTGATTGGTAGAAAAATTAGAGGGGGGATGACGAAAAGTTTTTTCACCCAAAGGGTGGTGGGGGTCTGGAATTCACTGACTGAAAGGGTAGTTGAGACAGAAACCCTCAACTCATTCAAAAGGATTCTGGATATGCACCTCAAGTGCATTAATCTGCAGGGCTATGGACCAAATGCTGGAAGGTGGGATTAGAATAGGTGGATCATTTTTCGGCTGGCACAGACATGATGGGCCAAGTGGCCTCTTTCTGTGCCTTAGAATCATTGAATCATAGCAAGTTTATCAGGCATGCAGCTACATTAAAGGAAAAATGTAGAAATACATAGATGTTACTGGCCATTCAAGCTAATTTATCCGGGGAGGAAATGATTCACATTTATCAACCCCAGTCCCATATCCCTTCATACCCCCCTTTCCTTCATCCATGTATCCAATCTAATCTTGAATACTTACATAGTTTCTGCCTTAATTACTAATCCTGGAAGTGAATTCTACATCCTCACAATGCTTGGTTCTAAATCTCTTACATTTAGTCTTGTTCATATGAATCTTGGCCCCTTGTTTTTGACCCTTTAATTACTGGAAATAGTTTGCTTCTATATAATCAGTGCCATGCTTTCATAATTTTAAACATTTCCATCCTATCGTCCAGTGATCTGCATTATTCCATTGAAAAAAAAAATCCTAGTTCTTCTGTCATATTTGTATTTCCTTATACCAGACAATATACTAGTGAAATAAAAACAGTGTTGGAAATAGTCAGCAGGTCTAGCAGCATCTGTGGAGAGAGAAACAGAGTTAATGTTTCAGGCCTGTGACCTTTCATCAGAATTGGCAAAGGTTAGAAATGCAATAGGCTTTGAACAAGTGAAAGACAGGGGGAAAGAAGAACAAAAGGGAAGGTGTGTGATAGGGCAGAGGGCAGGAGAGATTAACTGACATGACAATGTCATGGAACAAAGGCAAAGGGAGTGGTAATAGTTGTAGTGAAAGACAAAGTATTAGTCTAAAGAGAGTGTTAATGACAGAATAATGAGCAGCTCTGTCCTAAAGCACAAACATGAAGAACAAGTTTAAGACAGGCACGTGGTTAAAAAATAAGATAAAATAAAATAAAAAAAGCCAGTCATGCTTTGAAATTTTTGAACTCAATGGTGAATCCAGAAGGCTGTAGAATGCCTAATCAGAAGATGAGGTGCTGTTCCTCGAGCTTGCATCAGCAGGCCAAGGACAGAAATGTGGATGTGAGAGCAGGGTGGTGAATTGAAATGGCAAGCAACCAGAAGCTTGGGGTCATGCTTGCAGACTGTGCGGAGGTATTCTGCAAAGCGGTCACCCAATCTGCATTTGGTCTCCCCAATGTAGAGGCGATGGTATTGTGAGTAGCGAATACAGTACACGAAATTGAAAGAAGTACAAGTAAATGGCTGCTTCCCCTGGAAGGAGTGTTTGGGGCCTTGGAAGGTGAGGAGAAAGGAGGCAAAAGGCAGGTATTACACCTCCTGCGATTGCATGGGGAGATGCGTTGGAAAGGGGACAAGGTATCAGGGCTGATGGAGGAGTGGACCAGGGAGTTGCGGAGGGAACAATCCCTTCAGAATGCTAGGAGAGAAGGGGAGGGGAGGGGAGGGGAAGATGTGTTTGGTGGTGGTGTCACGATGGAGGTGGCGGAAATGGCAGAGGATGATGCTTTGGATGTGGAGGCTGGTGAGGTGGAAAGTGAGGACAAGGGGAACCTCGTTGTGGCTCTGGGAGGGAGGGGAAGAGGTAAGGGCAGAAGTGTGGGAAATGGGTTGGACACAGTTGAGGGCCCTGTCAACCACAGTGTGGGGGCGGTGCGGGGTGGGGGAAGCAATCCTTGGTTGAGGAAGAGCTGTTGTGGAAGGTTGCATCATCAGAACAGATGCATCGGACACGGAGAAAGTGGGAGAATGGAATGGAATGGGGTCCTTATAGGAGGCTGTGTGTGAGGAAGTGTAGCCCTCGTGAAATTTGCATTGTATCGTCTCTAAAGCTTCAATATTGTTCCTACAGTATAGAGTCCAATACTGTGTCAGTAAACATGAAGTCTCTAACTGAAGTCTTATTAAAATTTTATATAGGCTTATCTTTACCTCTTGGCTTTTATATTCTGTACCTCTGGAGATAAAACCTAGTATTCTATTAGATTTTTTGTAGTCTAATCAACCTGAAATCCTAGGAACCTGTACCCTAAGTACCTTTGCTCTTCTACAGCACCAGGCTCACTTCCATGCAGAGTATAATTACTGCATCGCTTCATGTTTACTGACACTAAATTTCATCTGCCACTTTCTAGCCCTTTCCCCATCTTATCAATATCCTTCTGCAGTTTTCTTTGGTCTTCTAAAAAATAACTACACCTCCTATTTTCGTTTCATCAACAAATTTTGACACCATTCCCTCTGTGCCTGTATAGACTTGACTCTACAATTGTGGGATACTGCCACCCATGGGTGCAGATGTCCATGATGTCACCACCGGTTCCAGGTGGTGCTGTATTGGGTCACACCATTATCTGATATTAATTGAAACTCAGGTAGCAAATCAGGCAGTATATAGGTGGCTCAGCTGCACAGGATGGGAGGAAGAGGAGTGGAAGAGGAGTAGTGATAGGAGACTTGTTAGTTAAGGGAACAGACAGGCGTTTCTGCAGCAGTAAACATGACTCTGGGATGGTGTGTTGCCTCCCTGGTACCAGGGTCAAGGATGTCAGAGAGGCTGCAGAACGTTCTTCTGGTGGAAGGTGAACAGCCAGAGGTCGTGGTCCACATTGGTACCAATGACATAGGTATGAAGGGGAATGAGGTCCTGAAAGCAGATTTTGGGGAGCTAGGAAGGAGATTAAAAAGCAGGACCTCAAAAGCAGTAATCTCAGGATTACTCCCAGTCCCACATGCAAGTGAGCATAGGAATAGGAGAACTGAGTGATTGAACATGTGGCTGCAGAACTGGTGTAGGAGGGAAGGCATCAGATTTCTGAGACACTGGGACCGGTTCTGGGGCAGGTGGGACCTGTACAAGATGGGCGTGTTGCATTTTAGCAGGACTGGGACGAATATCCTGACGGGGAGATTTGCTAGTACTGTTGGGGAGGGTTTAAACTAAATTGTCAGGGGGATGGGAACTTGAGAGAGAGCTCAGATTGGAGGGAACCAAAACTGGTAACTTGTCTGGGGTGTGGGAACCAGGAGCAAGTATTAGAGAAGAATACCAAGGTGCACAGAATACTGGGGGAGATAGATAGCACAAAAGTAGGGAATGAAGCTGGACAAGTGGTAGAAGTATCAGTGGGGGAGCATTTCAGGGATAGTGACCATATGTGTAAGATTTAAGGTAGTTATGGAAAAGAACAAAGATGGGTCAGAAATAAAGGTACTGAATTGGGGGTAGGCCGATTTCAATTTGATAAAACAGGATCTGGCCAAAGTGGACTGGGAGCAGCTACTTGTAGGAAAGTCTACATCAGGCCAGTGGGAGTCATTCAAAGAGGAAATAGTGAGGGTTCAGAGCCAACATGTACCCATTAAGGTGAAGGGTAGGACTATCAAGTCCAGGGAACCCTGGATGTCAAGGGATATAGAGTATTGGATCAGGGGAAAAAAGGAGGCTTACGGCAGATCCCAAGCGCTGAAAACAGCAGAGGCACTAGAGGAGTATAGAAAGTGTAGGGGGTACTTAAAAAAGTAATTCGCAAAGAGGGGACATGAAAAAACACTGGTGGGCAAGATGAAGGAAAATCCCAAGGCGTATTATAAGTATATTAAGGGCAAGAGGATAACCAGGGAAAGAGTAGGGCCCATTTGGGACCAAAGTGGCAATCTGTGTGTGGAGCTGGAGGACGTAGGTGAGATTTTAAATGATTGCTTTTCATCTGTGTTCACTATGGAGAAGGACGATGTAGGTGTAGTGATCAGGGAGGGGGATTGTGATGTAGTCGAACAAATTAGCATTGAAAGGGTGGAGGTATTAGCTGTTTTAGCGGGCTTAAAAGTGGATACACCTCAGGCCCAGATGAGATATATCCCAGGCTGTTATGTGAGGCAAGGGAGGAGATAGCAGGGGCTCTGACACAAATTTTCAAATCCTCTCTGGCTACAGGAGAGGTGCCAGAGGATTGGAGGACAGCGAATGTGGTACCATTATTCAAGAAGGGTATCAGGGATAAACCAGGTAATTACAGGCCGGTGAGCCTAACATCAGTGGTAGGGAAAATATTGGAAAAAATTCTGAGGGACAGGATTAATCTCCACTTGGAGAGGCAGGGATTAATCAAGGATAGTCAGCATGGCTTTGTCAGGGGGAGATCGTGTCTAACTAATTTGATTGAATTTTTCGAGCAGGTGACTAGGTGTGTAGATGAGGGTAAAGCATTAGATGTAGTCTACATGGACTTCAGTAAGGCATTTGATAAGGTCCCACATGGGAGACTAGTTCAGAAGGTAAGAGCCCATGGGATCCAGGGCAATTTGGCCAATGGGATCCAAAATTGGCTTAGTGGCAGGAGGCAGAGGGTGATGGTCGAGGGTTGTTTTTGCGATTGGAACCCTGTGACCAGTGGTGTACCGCAGGGATCGATGCTGGGACCCTTGCTGTTTTTAGTGTACATTAATGATTTAGATGTGAATATAGGAGGTATGATCAGTAAGTTTGCAGATGACCCGAAAATTGGTGGTGTTATAAATAGTGAGGAGAAAAGCCTTAGATTACAAGATGATATAGATGGGCTGGTAAGATGGGCAGAGCAGTGGCAAATGGAATTTAATCCTGAGAAGTGTGAGGTGATGCATTTTGGGAGGACTAACAAGGCAAGGGAATATACAATGGATGGTAGGACCCTAGGAAGTACAGAGGGTCAGAGGGACCTTGGTGTATTTGTCCATAGATCACTGAAGGCAGCAGCACAGGTAGATAAGGTGGTTAGGAAGGCATATGGGATACTTGCCTTTATTAGCCGCGGCATAGAATATAAGAGCAGGGAGGTTATTATGGAGCTGTATAAAACGCTAGTTAGGCCACAGCTGGAGTACTGTGTGCAGTTCTGGTTGCAACACGATAGGAAGGATGTGATAGCACTGGAGAGGGTGCAGACGAAATTCACCAGGATGTTGCCTGGGCTGTAGCATTTCAGCTATGAAGAGAGACTGGATAGGCTAGGGTTGTTTTCTTTAGAGAAAGGCTGAGGGGGAACCTGATTGGGGTATACAAAATTATGAGGGGCATAGAAAGGAAGAAACTTTTTCCCTTAGCGTAGGTATCAATAACCAGGGGGCATAGATTTAAGGTAAGCGGCAGGAGGTTTAGAGGGGATTTGAGGCAAAGTTTTTTCATCCAGAGGGTGGTTGGAATCTGGAACACACTGCCTGAAGGGGTGGTAGAGGCAGGAACCCTCACAACATTGAAGAATATTTTAGATGAGCACTTGAAACGCCATAACATACAAGGTTACGGGCCAAGTGCTGGAAAATGGGATTAGAATAGATAGGTGTTTGACGGCCGGCACGGACATGATGGGCCGAAGGGACTGTTTCTGTGCTGTATAACTCTATGACTCGAAGACTCTAACACCTTCAGTAACTATCCCTCATATTAAGTCACTCTCTAGGCGTACTTTATACAAAGATACGGGTATACAATTCCATTAACTAAAACTTTAGTGTTCAAGGCACTCTCTGGTGGAAACATGATATCTTTCCCCAGCAAGAGTGTTTGCTCCCGTGTCCCTGAGTATAAGGATAGGTTTTCCTGCCTCACTTACAACATACGGAGTTAATTTCCTCTTTGACAAAAATTCACTATAACTCTTAGGTATTTTATTCTTAACCCACACACTCCTTTTAGTTTTAGTATCTGGTTTCACATTCACAGCTGTTGTTAAAGCTATAGCCTGGTCTGCTATACTCTCAGTCAGAGTCTTTCCTCTGCACTAACTTTGCGTACCCCAACAAGTCCTATGGGTTTACCATGCAATTTCCAGCACTCTGAACAATGATGACCCGTTTTGTTGCAATGATAACACTTTGACTTGCAAACCTCACTTCTACCCTCAGCAGCTTCCTTTCTGACCTGAGGAGGTGATCCTGGGGCATTCCCAGCTGTTCCTTTTTGTCCTCAGCTACTTGCCTTCCTTTCACTCTCCCACTTTCTATCCTTGTCGGGTTTATGGGGGTGACGGACAAAATATGTAGGCTTATTCACAGGCTCAAAATCATCGGCAGTCTCTGCTGCTTGCCTAGCTTTAAAAACTTTCAGGTTATCTATGAGTTCTCACTACTGAAGGAATGGAATTTTTAAATTCTTCTAAGAGAATCAATTTTCATGTGGTTTCTATCTTTAATGGAACTATCTTTAGTGGAAGGGTGCTTTTCTGAATGGAGGGATGTGACTAGTGGTGTTCCGCAGGGATCAGTGCTGGGACCTTTGCTCTTTGTAGTATATATAAATGATTTGGAGGAAAATGTAGCTGGTCTGATTAGTAAGTTTGTGGACGACACAAAGGTTGGTGGAGATGCGGAAGTGATGAGGATTGACAGAGGATGCAGCAGGATATAGATCGGTTGGAGACTTGGGCGGAGAAATGGCAGATGGAGTTTAATCCGGACAAATGTGAGGTAATGCATTTTGGAAGGTCTAATGCAGGTGGGAAGTATACAGTAAATGGCAGAACCCTTAGGAGTATTGACAGGCAGGGAGATCTGGGCGTACAGGTCCACAGGTCACTGAAAGTGGCAACGCAGGTGGATAAGGTAGTCAAGAAGGCATACGGCATGCTTGCCTTCATCGGTCGGGGCATAGAGTATAAAAATTGGCAAGTCATGCTGCAGCTGTACAGAACTTTAGTTAGGCCACACTTAGAATATTGCGTGCAATTCTGGTCGCCACACGACCAGAAGGACGTGGAGGCTTTGGAGAGGGTACAGAAGAGGTTTACCAGGATGTTGCCTGGTCTGGAGGGCATTAGCTATGAGGAGAGGTTGGATAAACTCGGATTGTTTTCACTGGAACGACGTAGGTGGAGGGGCGACATGATAGAGGTTTACAAAGTTATGAGCGGCATGGACAGAGTGGATAGTCAGAAGCTTTTTCCCAGGGTGGAAGAGTCAGTTACTGGGGGGCATAGGTTTAAGGTGCGAGGGGCAAAGTTTAGAGGGGATGTGCGAGGCAAGTTCTTTACACAGAGGGTAGTGAGTGCCTGGAACTTGCTGCCAGGGGAGGTGGTGGAAGCAGGTACAATAGAGACGTTTAAGAGGCATCTTGACAAATACATGAATAGGATGGGAATAGAGGGATACGGACCCCGGAAGTGCAGAAGGTTTTAGTTTAGGCAGGCATCAAGATCGGCGCAGCCTTGGAGGGCCGAATGGCCTGTTCCTGTGCTGTACTGTTCTTTGTTCTTTGTTAATGCCTGTATCCAACTGTCAAAATTCATTTGCTTTACCCTCTCAAGTCCTAAATATGTCTGCCCAGCCAATCTCCGTAAGTTCCTCGACTTCTGACGATAAGCTTCAGGGACCAACTCATATAGCAAGAATAGCCTTTTTTGCCACCTCATAATCTGCAGAAGCTTCTTCAGAAAGCATGGCATAAGCTTCATGAGCTCTGCCTAGCAGCCTACCCTGCATGAGCAATGTCCAACTTTCTTTCAGTCATTTCACCTATTTGGCTATTTTTTGAAAAGATATGAAAAATGCCTCTATGTCCCTTTCCTCGAACTTAGGAAGAGCCTGTATAAATTTAAACAACTTCTCGCTAGGTTTTGGTCTAAATTCAGATTCTTCCTGACTCGAATTTTCCCTGGATTTAAGACTACCTTTTTGTTTTAGTCCCATCTCTTTTAGCCTAAATTCCCTCTCTTCTCTTTCACTTTCTCTCCGAAATACTGTCTTTCTCCCTTTCATCTTTTTCCAATTCAAGCTTTCTTAATGCTATTGCTCTTTTTCCTTTTCCTCTTTTCCCAATTCAAGTTTTCTCATTTCTAACTGAATCCTAGCCAATATCACTGCATCATTCTCGGACCTACTACTTTCATGTCTCTCATATTCCCTTTCTTGTTCCTCGTATTGCCTTTCATCTGTATCATCATCATCATCTTCTACTAATTCCAGTTGTTCGGCTATTATTCAATTACCTCTGCTTTTTTGGAACCTGATTTTAATTCCAACCCCAATTTTGCTGCCATTTCTTTTAAATTGTTCTTAATTAAAGTTATCAAGTCACTCAGGGAAACATTCAGCTTTCTCAAAAACTCTACTACAACCACTAATGCCATAACAATGGTATAGACTGTACGTTATTGTACAAGAGACCTGGTTCTTTTAATTTCTTTGCAATTGGTGTTAGATTTATATCCCAACAATAGAGTTTCCAATTGATATGATCCCAGACTTGAAAGCAATTAATATGTTGCCGAACGCAAGATCCCAATTTAAATATAAAAGCAAAATACTGCGGATGCTGGAAATCTGAAACAAAAACAAGAAATGCTGGATTCACTCAGCAGGTCTGGCAGCATCTGTGGAAAGAGAAGCAGAGTTAACGTTTCGGGTCAGTGACCCTTCTTCGGAACGAAGAAGGGTCACTGACCCGAAAAGTTAACCCAATTTAAATATGTTATCTCAGAAATGAATAATTAATATGATTCCAAATGCGAGCCTTCCAGATTAGCCTGATTCTGATCCCAGATGCGAGCCACCGAATTAAATATGATTCAACTGTGAGCGAGCCCCCAATTAAGATATGATTCAAATCCCCAGACAAGAAACCGAATTAATATGATTCAAATCTTGAGCGAGCCCCCAATTAATATGTTACGACCGACCGCTCCAGTCAAAGCCGCCAATCAAAATATATGATTCTGATTGTGGTGGGAGAAACGCACTGTTACTTCAATCCTGTCCCTCTACAGATCGCCTAACATATCATCTTAAACTCTCCAAATTAAAGAAAGACCAAACCAAATTGGACCACCTATTAACCCCCGAATGAGGCTATCCAAACCAGGTGTCTTTAAATCAACATATTAACTCTTTAATTAGAAAAACTAAATTCTTAAACACTACTAAGATATACCTAGCCACTCCAGGCGCTGCTTCACAAACCACTGACCACCTCCAGGCGCTTATCCATTGTCTCTCGAGATAAGGAGGCCAAAGAAGAAGAAGAAGACTAAGATATAAACAACATTTAAAATAGAAAAAATTAGAGTCCGTGCAAATTTACACTCCTGCCGGTGGTGAAAAAGTGCAAGGTTGCTTGAAGTCCTCACAGCCGTCCGATGGGGAGATAAAGGTTCTTCAACAGTAGAACAGTCCGTGGTCTAATTCCAGCAGTAAGTGATACTTTCCTTCTCTAGCGATGAATTTCAACAATTAACAACTTGTGAACACTTTCAATAGAATCAATCTGACTTTCGAGTTTTTGAGGGATAAAAAATTGTCACGGTCTAACTTCCCTTCCTTCAGTTTAAATTATCAGAGATCTCTGTTTTGGTTTGACTTTTTTAGAATTTTGAGAGAATAATAGAGACTAAATTCTCTTCCTTCAGTTGAAATGGGCTGAGAGCTCTTCTTTCAGATGCTAACACACAGCTCTCTGTCTGAGTCCCTTGTTGGAACACACTTTGCACTATCAGCCAGGCCAAAATTAAATTGTAACAAATGTATCTCTCGATGGTCAGTCCAAGTGGCAGTATCCAAGGCAACGAGAATGCACCTTCTCAGTAACTCCTGAGGCCTGCTTATTCTTAAAACAGTGCTGATCCTTTGCTGTCTTAAAGACACACCACATATTTCCCTAAAAAAAAACTACAGATCATAACAATAGGCATATAAATCGTAAAAGTGTGATAAAAGGAGGAGTGGAGCCGATTATGGACCAGAAAGGAGATTTACACATGGAGGCAGATGGCATAGCTGAGGTATTAAATGAATACTTGGCATCTGTCTTTACCAAGGAAGAAGCTGCAACCCAGGCAATGTTGAAAGAGGAGGTAAATCAGACACTAGAGGGGTTTAAAATTGATAGAGGAAGTATTAGATAGGCTGTCTGTACTTAAAGTGGATAAAGCAACAGGGCCAATGAGATGCATCCAAGGATACTGAGGGAAATGAGGGTGGAAATTGCAGGGGCACTAGCCATAAATTTTCAATGTTCCTTAGACTGGTGGGAAAACTTCACTTGTGCAGGAGGTGGGGCTTCTGGCGCCGGTCTGAAAAGTCGGGGGGACCCCCGCCTCTGCTTTTTCGTGTCCTCTGGAGAGATCATCCGGTCTTTTGGGGTAAAATTTTAAGGAGGCGGATCCCCATCCCTTTAAAAACTTTATAGGGATGGGGATCCCACCCCCAAGAGCTATCAACCAATCACAGGGGCGGCGCAGTGGCGCAGTGGTTAGCACTGCAGCCTCACAGCTCCAGGGACCCGGGTTCGATTCCGGGTACTGCCTGTGTGGAGTTTGCAAGTTCTCCCTGTGTCTGCGTGGGTTTTCTCCGGGTGCTCCGGTTTCCTCCCACAAGCCAAAAGACTTGCAGGTTGATAGGTAAATTGGCCATTATAAATTGTCACTAGTATAGGTAGGTGGTAGGGAAATATAGGGATAGGTGGGGATGTTTGTTGGGAATATGGGATTAGTGTAGGATTAGTATAAAATGGGTGGTTGATGTTCGGCACAGACTCGGTGGGCCGAAGGGCCTGTTTCAGTGCTGTATCTCTAATCTAATCTAATCTAATATCAGCAGTGCCACCGGGAGCGGTGGGCCACAAATTGAAGACCACGGAGGGACCCACCCCCGCCAAAGCTTGCATGAGGGCGCCTTGTTTTCCAAGGCATCCTCTCCGCATGGAGGAGGCCCTCCCGCCACTGGTACGATCCCAGTGGCGGTGGGAAGAGGCCCGAAATTGGCCTCTGGGCGGGAAGGCCATCGTTGGTCTATCCCGCCCCCAGGAGAATCGGAACCTGGATTCCCGGCTTCCTATTCCATGGCGGGTGATTCTGCCCTGATTCTCCGCACCCCCCACCTCCCACCACGAAACCAGTCATCGGGATGAGCACAAAAATCCAGCCCAAAGTGTGAAATTTTCTCCCACTAAAAGCAATAGATGCCAGTTCAATTAAGAATTTTAATACTGAGATGTTTTATAGCCAAGGGTATTAAGGATTGTGGAACTAAGGTGGGAGGATGGAGTTAGGGTACAGATCAGCCATGATCTCATTGAATAGTGGAACAGGCTTGTGCAATTGAATGCCCTACATTTCTTCCTATGTCCCATCTCAGGTCTCCGTTTCCCTTCTCAGCCATTCTGCTAAATAAGGATAAAGGGACAGCCTGTGTGCCAACTATAATGGCTTAGTTTCCTTCAGTAGGAGCGATTTTAGACTGTGGCCCAATCTAGAGCCTTGAAGTCAAAGAAAAAATTGCTGTTGTTTAGGTGCAAGCTTATTTAAGTCAGTCTAACTTTGATGTCCATGCTATTTGCTTACTTTCAGGCCATTCAGCAAGTTCCCTCATTTATGTTTTCTCAACTGTTATTGTTTGGCTGCTAAATAGGATATACAGGATTCCACAGAAGAATAACTAGGAAAACAAATCCATGAACAATAATATTTGAAGGAAGTAATTTTCCAGAAAATGCTGGGAAAAGTATATTTTTCAATCACTTTAGAATGCCGCATCAATATTTTGAAAGGAAACATTAGACAGTTTTGTGCTTCCCTTGGAGATGGGCAAGTCAGTGGGGGGCGAGGGAAACAAAATGGCAGGGGCCGCCGTTCTTGACGTCACCCAGGGCCCCTGCCATTTTGTCCGGGGAGGGGAAGGCCGAGGATGGCCTTCCCGCTGCAGGCCACTTGAGGCCCTTTACTGGCCAATTAATGGGCCTCCTTCCGCCTCCACTTCAATTTTATTGAAGGTAGAGGGCCCTCCCTCTGCAGCAAGACATTGCCAGGTAAAGCCTTGCAGCCTCCTAGCAGGGTCGTGAGGGTCCTGGCAGCCACTTCCCTGGAACACCACCCCTCCCACAACCCTCACCAAGTGACCCCCTCCACATCCCCATTGCCAGGGGCCTGACAGACTAGGTGACCCCAACATCACTCATCTCTCCCAAGGCCTCTTCCATTCCTCGGCACTGCAGGCCTTCTACAGTACCAGCACTGGCCACCGCTCCCAGTGGCACTGCCAGTACTGCAGTGCTGCCGGCCCTCCGATTTGACTGGCAGCTCTGGAGGTTTGAGATTGTCCATTAAAGGGATGGTGTCCCCGGCGGCAGGCTGCTCACTGTGAGATAACAATGGGGTCTGACGGACCTTCCAGCCTGCCAACGGGGCCCCCATTTCCGGAATAAAATCTGGCCCATTGAGTTTGTTGCATTGCAAGACAAAGCTAAGTAGTCATTTGTATTGGGAAGGGGTTTTATAGTCCTTTAACTGTACCAGTAGGGGACAGCAAATCATTAACTTTGAAATATCACACCCATTTTAACATCACAAAGAGAAAGATGACTCTTGTTTCTAGCCATTATACTTTTAAGATATCCAACAAAGTTTTCAGAATTATATCATACGTTGGTAAATGAGGAATATCAATGTTTAATAACTTACTAGTGTATAAAAGCAATTATTGAGATCTTAAAAAGGGATATTTTCTGAGTTTAATGGTTACTGAACAATTATAATTGTGGATTACATTCTTTTAATTGACACTACCTGTTTATTTTGGTTCTCATTTTCCATACCCCAGTTCTTTTCAATAGGTGCCAGTAAATCTTTTTTGAAATGGATGCCCCCCTTTCTATCACTTCCTCTCTATTGTCTTCTTTAACACAAAACTTTCATTCTATTTACATTTTCTGCCATTTCACATGCTTGCACCTTCTCATCTGATGTAAACTTTGCTGTTTTCTCTAAATTGAAAACAGAAGAATTTCCATGTAATAGACTTTATAAAATATGCTTCCAATTGTGTGCCATTTCGGTGTGGAATCTTTATCCTGTCACTTCATGCATTTTATCAATTATAGATTGTACTGAGTCGTAATACATTGAAGCAACAATGTCCTTCATATCTGAAATAATGAGAATACAGAACATTAAAATTAACTTGATTCCCAAATTTATCTCTTGAAAAATGGTCAGAAAAGCAGAAACATGACACTCATCTATTTTGTAGTGATATACTTGTTAACTTATTACACTTTGTATACAGCGAACACTGTTGCTTTCAATGTGACGTATAATCAGAAATGTATTTTACAATAAATGAGACAATTTTTCTGTTATTACAGATTTTGTAGAAATATTGATATTTCCAGTGATTCAAACCAAGATTCGTCTCACTGTTTAACGTGGTCAGTCTTCGGAGAGATTGAGGAAACTTTTATGCAAAATACATGGATATCTAGTTTAGATCACAAGGGGGTTCTCTTGTTACACTTTAAGGTCCTATTATTAGATTGTGGAATTTGTAAGGTAATTCCCATAAATGTAAGATACATGGACTACTTATGGGGGCGGCACAGTGGCGCATTGGTTAGCACTGCAGCCTCACAGTTCCAGCGACCCGGGTTCAATTCTGGGTACTGTGTGGAGTTTGCAAGTTCTTCCTGTGTCTGCGTGGGTTTCCTCCGGGTGCTCCGGTTTCCTCCCACATGCCAAAGACTTGCTGGTTGATAGGTTAATTGGCCATTATAAATTGCCCCTAGTATAGGTAGGTGGTAGGGAAATATAGGGACAGGTGGGGATGTGGTAGGAATATGGGATTAGTGTAGGATTAGTATAAATGGGTGGTTGATGGTCGGCACAGACTTGGTGGGCCGAAGGGCCTGTTTCAGTGCTGTATCACTAAACTAAACTAAACTATAGATAGGTGATAGGGAAATATAGGGAAGGTGGGGATGTGGTAGGAATATGGAATTAGTGTAGGATTAGTATAAATGGGTGGTTGCTGGTCGGCACAGGCTGAAGGGCCTGTTTCAGTGCTGTATCTCTAAACTAAACTAAACTAAACCCGAGAAGGTATATGCAACAGACCCAAATTGGTAAAAGTTACCAAGTTAATTCATGATGTTTTATGATTTGCTTGTGATTGTAATGGACACTTGTTTGTCACAAGGTACTCCTTCTACAGATTGAACTAGTCATAGATACAATATAATGCTGATTTCTGAGAGTCATAGTGACATAGGGGGAGGCGGTGGCATAGCGGTAATGTCACTGATGAGTAATATAAAGGCGCCGGCTAATGTCCTGGGAACATGGGCTGAAATCCCACCACGGTAGCTGGTAGAATTTAAATTTATTTAATTAATTAATAAAAATCTAATGGAAAATTAGTCTCAGTAATGGTGCCATGAAACTATCGTTGATTGATGTAAAAATCCATCTGGTTAACTAATGTCATTTTGGGAAGAAAATCTGCTGGCCTACACATGACTCCAGACCCACAACAATGTGGTTGACTCTTAACGGCTCTCTGAAATGGCCTAGCAAGACCCTCAGTTGTCAAGGGCAATTCGGGATGGGCAACAAATGCTGGCCTTGCCACTGAAGCCCACATCCCAGGAAAGAGTATTAAAAAAATGCTTTTCGTAAATGCACCAGTTGTCTGCTCAGCTGTGTAGTCATCATCTTAATACTATATTTGTTCCTAGTTCATTGAAAAATGTTGTTCTAGGAGCAAGCATTATAAAGTGATGAACATTGCCAGGAACATTTGGGAGTTTAACTTGCTATCCCGAGGCAAGGGTACCTGCCATGTCCTACTTTACATATGCACGTTGAGTCTCAATTATGGTATCGGGACCCAGTGGCAAATTTAATTGTGATGTGTACGGAAAAGCCACCATGGCTTTGCTGCCAGATGAGGGCAATCAGATTCTGGGAAGAGAGGCTGAGAGGTTTTTTTTTCTTTCCTTTGTAGGCCTCCCCGGTCCTCTCTTCCCGAACATCAGAATCTTTGATACGCCCTGGAACTCGATCCCGCCACCTATCTTATGTCAGTGGGTGACCTCCTAGCTTTGCAATTCTCTGCCACTTTCTGACCATTCTGGGTGGGAAGTGGGACAGCAACATAATAATAAGACCCAGGTGTTAAAGCAGCCCAGGCCTCATTTTTGTAGCAGTGAGTGAGTTTCGCACTTGCCTCACTTGCCCAAAACCCAGTTAAGGTCAAGACCTACAAACGTAAAGTAAGTTAAGCAGCTAGAAAATTGCAAAGCAGAAACTACAAAGGGCTTACTGAATGATAGTCTGGAGAAACCACCAATATAAAAAAGTGAAAAATTGCTCAATGATTTTTCTTTAAAAAAATCATCCTTTTTTGAGTAATTGCTATTTATTTTATCCAAAGTAAGTTTTAAACAGATTCAAAAAATGACATATTTCATAGCAGTGTGCTTCAATTAACCCAATTAATCTTTTATGTGCCTTTTGATGCGTACCTTAAAATTTTTATTTGAAGGCCTCAGCATGTATCAAAAGCCTCCTTCAACTGCATATTTTTCACCAGAACAATTGAGTTTTCAATCACATTTGTGTCTTCTATAGCTGTTGTTTACTAGACTAATACCTGGAATGGGTGGGTTGTCTTATGAGGAAAGGTTGGACAGGCTAGGCTTGTATCCTCTGGAGTTTAGAAGAGTAAGAGGGGGCTTGATTGAAACATATAAGATTCTGAGGGGTCTTGACAGGGTGGATGTGGAAAAGATATTTCCCTTTGTGGGCGAATCTAGAACTAGGGGTCACTATTTAAAAATAAGGGGTTGCCCATTTAAGACAGAGATGAGGAAAAAAACTTTCTCTGAGGTTCGTGAGTCATTGGAATTCTCTTCCTCAAAAGACAGTGGAAGCAGAGTCTTTGAAGATTTTTGAGGCAGAGGTGGATAGATTCTTGATGAGCAAGAAGTTGAAAGGTTACTGGGGGTAGGCGGAAATGTGGAATTGAGGTTACAATCAGATCAGCCAGGATCTTGTTGAATGGCGGAGCATGCTCAAGGGACTGAGTGGCCTACTCCTGCTTCTAATTCCTATGTTCGTATGCAGTTTGTGAATTTTTCAGTATTTATCATCAGCTTTTGGAGTTGAAGTAAAGGGGTTTTCTCTTTATCCTTTGGAGATTTGCACATTTCTTTGCTTCTTCCCAAAGACTTTGAAAGAAATTAGAGATTAAATTATCAAAGCTTTATTTCAGGCATGTCTTATATTTCTACTCCTTTTCTGTTATGAACTGCTGACTTATACATTGCCTGTAATTAACACAGCTGTGATTAGCATGAGGACTGTTTGGTTGTTGACAATTAGAAACAAAGATTCTTTATCGAGAATGTATTTCTTTTGCTTTTCTCACAAGTTTGAAAAGAATTTTGGCTTGTTTCTCCAAGTGATTTAAACCCAATAGGAAAATGAGTTTTGAGTTATTTGGATTCTCTTGATTAGATGTGGTCGATGGTCGATGTCAACCACAACAAGTTCTGATGAAAGGCCACCTAGCTGAAACATTAACTCTGTTCTCTCTCCACAGATGCTGCCAGACCTGCTGAATATTTCCAACATTTTATGTTTTTATTTAAGTCACATCCCTCTCTGGTTGAAAAATCCAGGGTAAAAAATAAAAAATCGTTCTGTTTGTATTATTTTGGGGACTTAAGGGAAGTTTGTTTTAATATTACAAACTTGGAAACTAAACCAATCAACCTTTGAATATTTTACGGTACAATTTTGGATGTTTATGAAAATTTGTTTATTAAAACCTATACGTTGGTAAGCTCACAAATTGTGACTAAGTGCTTTTACTGCAGGAATGTAAAGACAGGAACTTACCTGATAGGGAAATCATTGAAGGGTGGTAGCTGTCAGCACAAACTAGTCTCTGGACAGGTTGGAAGAGGAGGCTGGCATGTAAGAACATGGTGTAACTAGGTTCCTAATCCGCCCCCTTCCCCTATCTTCCTAGATCTGTATCTGCTTCTCAATGCCCACAATTTCCGGAACACATTCGCAGTGTTCTCTGATCCCTGGAACACCCTCACTGCTCCAGGGCCTTGGGACCTCATTTTCCAAATGCTCCCAGGTGCTATAACAGACTTGAAGACACATTCTAAGTGCTTTCAGATCTTGCAACTGCTGCCAGTGCTGCTAAATGAGGCCCTCATGATACAAGAGCAACAATAGCACCGGAAGTCTATCAAGAAAGAGCTGAATACATTGAGCTGCCTGTTTGGCATCTGTAGCTCAGCAAGAAAATACTAGTTTGGCCTGAACCTGAAAGTGGGTCAGGCCTCCCAGCTGCCAATATCGCACCCATTCTGCATCCAATCCGAAAGTCTCTCTAGTGTGTCCTCCGATTCACCAGGAGCAATATCATGTGAAATCTACTGATATATGAATGTATTACACATATATATCCCAGCAGGACAGTCATTGAAAAAGCAGCCCAGATGTTCAAATTGAACACACAATATAATTATTGACTATGTATGCCCTAAAGTAATTAGCCTAATCTCTGAGTTGAGGGAATGTGACACCACAGTAAAATCAGTTGCTTTAAAACTCAATGCTGGCTAATTTGGGCAACATATTGGTATTGGATATGGTTGAATAATTAAGGTACTTGGCCAATTATTTTTTTATGACGTATTCAAAAAGAAACTGTTTTTGCATATTTAGTTCTGGAACTGTATTTAGTTTTAGTGACTGCTGCAGTGTTATGTCCTGCTATGACCAGGTGAGAAAGGGGTCCAGGCTTCCATCTCAGCCTATGCCTGGTTTAACCATAACAGGGTTTAATTTTAAAAACACCGTGTTTTAGCTCCCCCTCAGTGAATCCTTGTTCACTGCTTTCCAATTGCAAGGCAAAGAAATCAATCAGACAGGTTTTCTTAGAGATTTAAACAAGAAAGGTGGAAGTTTATTAATCTTAAACTCGAATCTGGTTAACGACTGCGAATACGCGACGCGGCCACGCTAGCATGCAAACGCAATAAACACACTCGCAGATAGAGACAGAAAAAGTAGAAAGAATAAAGGGGGAAAGTTTGAGGCAATAGCTGGGTATATTTACAGTGCTTTGAGTTCAATGTGGAGTCTTTGGTTGCCAGTAAGTCTTGCTATTCGTTGGGTCCCAGTGCACGCTTTAATTTGTCCTGATGTAGGAGTCTTTTCTCTCTTGAGGTTTAAGTAACTCAGTGGGTCCGGAGGCTTGTGAGAAAGTGAGAGAGAGCCAGCCAGGAGAGAGACAGTCTTGTTTCAGGTTCAGTTGCAATCTGCAGTCTGTCTTCAAACTGTCCTGTGTGTAGTTCTAAAAGAAAATCCAGAGCCAGCAGGTTAGTCATATGACTAGCTGGTTTAACCACTCCTGTGTTAGTGGAATCTCCATCTTAGCAGATACTGGAATGCGAGCTTTCTTACACCTTCAGTGTCTGGTGATGAAAATCCATTTGGGTTAATTGGACCAGGGAATAGTTGCTTTGTCTCTCCAAGCACTGTCTCTTAGTATGCAAATGTCCTCCAGCCAAAAGTCTGGTGATCCCTTTAAACAAGTCATTTTTTCATTCCAGCAACAGTGTAAAATTAATGTTCATATGATGAAATTCTTGGCAGGTGGGGGTCTTCATGACACTCTCATATTTGAAAAATTAACAGAATGGATAAATTGGTAGAGGGAGGAGAGAGAATAAGAAAGCAGAAGACCATCAACGGATATATATAAACTACAGAAAGTCAGAAGCAAAGGTTCCCAACAGAGTAATTACAATAATGTATTATGAACTGAAATTAATATAGGGGACATACTATTGCTGGCTGTGACAGTTGAGGTTTTTTTAGATTTGCATACAGTATGTTCATTCATTTTGGTCGAATAGAATTACTGTCACTTTTGGTGTGTAAGTCACCTTTATGCAGATTCGTAGGGCACAATCTTATATAGAACACCATAAGAATCACTGCAAATCATGCTTTACCGCTAGACTGTTTGACACAACACACAATATCCCTTCTTCTTCATTTTCTTATGGTAATCTTGACCTTGTGCACAGTTATATCATGGGGCATCACCCAGAAGGAGTGAGTGAAGTTAACTAGAATGCTTGGAATATGATTTCTGTTCTTAAGAAAAAAGTGACATTATACAGGAATACTTTTAATGAAAATAGAAATGGTATTCAGAATTGTTCCAGCTAATTTCAACCATTATCAAACAGGTTTCCTTTACATAAGAAATGATATCCATTTTACATTTATTTGATCCACATTAGCAAAAGTCACTTTAATATTTCACTATTTGATTTCAATTTCTGAATGCCAGTACAGACTGGTTAGCAATGGCATTTAAAGGCATTTAGGAACATAGGAGCAGGAATTGGCCATTCAGCCCATTGAGCCTGCCCCACCATTCAATATGGTCATGGCTGATCTTCCACTTCAGTGCCTTTTTCCCACATTATCCTCATATCCCCCTATGTCATTTGTATTTAGAAATCTGACAATCTCTGCTTTAAAGACACTCAATGACTGAGCTTCCACAGCCCTCTGGGGTAGAGAATTCCAAAGATTCACAACCCGCTGAGTGAAGGAATGTCACCTCATCCTGGTCCTAATTGTCTTCCCCCTTATTTTGAAATTGTGTCCCCTGGTTCTAGACTCCCTAGGGGAAACATCTTAGCTGCAACTACCCTGTCTGTGTTTTTTTTCTGTGTTGTGTTCCAACAGCTTAGCCACATGCAATGGCGAGTCATTATGCGTATGACATGAAAATGAGTTATAGAATGGTCATATTGATTTTACTTGAAATTCTTTTTGGGTGGTTAAATTGCACAGAAAACTTCTAAAAGTTGAGTAAAGCCTTTTGGTTAAAACTTTCGCAACTTTTCTGTGAATCATAAGTTTGTTTACAATTGTTTTACATTTGATTCCACATCTGCTTTAGTTTAGATTAAATGTGACGCAAACGGTTCAACACTTAGTGGGTGTTGACATTTTTAGTTTTGCAGATTGTATTTACAACAGTTGAGTGAAAATGTGAAATTGGCCAGTATTTCATAAGCTTTAAAATGTGTGTCTGCAGATTGTTGATTATAGTGCCAAAGCTGGTTGGTGCTGTAGAACTGATCCAGCAGAATGTACGTCAAGTTTTTATAATGCTGTTTATAAAATTTGACTGTTATTGTAAATGAAAATACAGCCATTTTATGATTGTACAGTGATATATAATTAAGGAATTTGAGGGATTCAAAGGTTGCCAGTGTAAAACGTTGCAGATATTTAAAAACTGTTCATATCCTCAAATCCGCACTTTGTTACTAGCTGCAAATTGTGCATCACCAATCTTTGCCCAGCCCAGTGTTTGGTTTAAGGTGCACCAACCACCTATTTGCAAACTCCAGTAACCTGCAACTATCCTCTTATATTCTTCCTCACCTTTTCCCATGTCTGTTGTTTTAGTGGCTTCAGCAATCTTCAATCTAATTCTTCCAGTGCCTATCACAAAATAATTACGGATAAGAAAGACCATTTGGGCCCATCTTGATTCATCTTTTCAGAACGACCCCCATTCTTCCACCCCATCCTGCCATTGTAGCAACTAATTGATTTTTTAAATGGTGCACAGTGTTTTGCCTTCACTACTCTATCCACAAGTCTGTTCCATGTATTGATCACTCTTTCCTACTATCAGTCCTAAATTTGCCATTTACAGGTTTTAACCCATGTTCACTTTCCTAATCTTGCAATTTAATTTAAAGTAATTTTCAGATTCACCTTTTCCATTCTATGAGCTACATTATATGCCTCTATCAGATCATCTTTTGCATGCCTCTTTTCAAGGCCATAAAGCTCAAATTTCTCTCGGGATCAACATTGGAGATCAACTTCATGGCTTTTTTCTGCATAGCCTTAAATACTCGAATGTCTCTCTTGTGTCTTGGTGACCAGAACTGGACATAGTACTCAGGACGTGGTCTGAGTAGTACAGTATACAGTTTGATAATACTTTCCTCTGATTTGTATTCTACTATTTTGATTGTACGTTAACACTTTGGCTTTGTTGATTGTTTCTTTGAATTGATTGGACATATTGGCTGTCAAGTTTACTGAGACTCCCAGATCTTTTTCAACTGCATGATTATCTATTTTGACACTATTCACAGGGCTTTATGACAAAACATTTGTATAAATGCTTGGGATACACTGCTAAACACGTCTTTACAATCTATAAACTGTCTGTTTACTCCTAATCTTTGCATTTTGTCACCTTATCATTAACATCTCCCTATCCAGGCAATGACAACCTCTTCTTTTCAGTAACAAGTCGCTTATCAAATGCATTCTGAAAATGGTACAATGGGCTAATTTTTCCTGGCCCAATGGCGATGGGCTGGGAGGGGAGTGAAGCTGGCAAAATGGCAGGGGAAGGTGTCAGGAGGAGAGCCCAACATCTTCCTGCTGCTATGGCATATTGCCAGTGGCGGGAAAGTAGGCATCTGGCTGCCCTCAGGATGGCCAGTTGAGCCACGTAAGTGGCCAATTAAGGGCCTCTGAGCATTTTCCAGCATTGAGAGGGACTGCGGCTACGTGGGAAGACTGCCCAGAGGGAAGATTGCTCAGTGAAACCTGGTAGCCTCCCAGCGGGCTCAGATGGTTGGGAGGAGCCCTGCTTTATGGCACTCAGTGGCCCACAGAGGCCCTGAATTGCAACTTAAGTGCCAGTGCTCCACGATTCCACCCCTCACCGCTGATTGGGGCTAGCTGCCAGGCCCTGGCTTCCCCCAATCTACTACAATTCTCTTTGTAGTCACCTCACCATTGAGGCGCCCTCTCTCTGGAGCTGCAGCCTCAGCAATGGCCATCGCTTGTGGTGACGCTGCTGAGCTGATGGGCCTCTACAACAACAACAACTTATATTTATATAGCACCTTTAAAACAACCCAAGGTGCTTTACAGGAGCATTACAAAACAAAGTATGACAACAAGCCAAAAAAGGAGATATTAGGTCAGATGGCCAAAAGCCTGGTCAAAGAGGTAGGTTTTAAGGAGTGTCTTAAAGGAGGAAAGTGAAGTGGAAAGGCAGAGAAATTACGGGAGGGTATCCCAGAGCTTGGGGCCGAGGTAACTGATGGTGGAGCGATTAAAATCAGGATGCTTAAGAGGCCAGAATTAGAAGAGTACAGATATCTTGGAGGGTTGTGGGGCTGGAGGAGATTGCAGAGATAGGGAGGGGCGAAACCATGGGGAGATTTGAAATCAAGGATGAGAATTTTAAAATCGAGATATTGTTTGACTGGGAACTGCGAGCTCAGGGGTGATAGGGGAACAGGATTTGGTGTGAGTTACGACATGGGCAGCAGAATGTTGGATGACCACAAGTTTATGGAGAGTAGAATGCGGGAGAACAGCCAGCAGTGTATTGAAATAGTCAAGACTAGAGGTAACAGTAAATGGCAGAACCCTTGGGAGTATTGACAGGCATAGAGATCTGGGCGTACAGGTCCACAGGTCATTGAAAGTGGCAACGCAGGTGGATAAGATAGTTAAGAAGGCATACGGCATGCTTGCCTTCATCGGTCGGGACATAGAGTATAAAAATTGGCAAGTCATGCTGCAGCTGTACAGAACTTTCGTTAGGCCACACTTAGAATATTGCGTGCAATTCTGGTCGCCACACGACCAGAAGGACGTGGAGGCTTTGGAGAGGGTACAGAGGAGGTTTACCAGGATGTTGCCTGGTCTGGAGGGCATTAGCTATGAGGAGAGGTTGGAAAAACTCGGATTGTTTTCACTGGAACGACGGAGGTGGAGGGGCGACATGATAGAGGTTTACAAAGTTATGAACGGCATGGACAGAGTGGATAGTCAGAAGCTTTTTCCCAGGGTGAAGAGTCAGTTACCAGGGGACATAGGTTTAAGGTGCGAGGGGCAAAGTTTAGAGGGGATGTGCGAGGCAAGTTCTTCACACAGAGGGTGGTGAGTGCCTGGAACTTGCTGCCGGGAGAGGTTGTGGAAGCAGGTACGATAATGATGTTTAAGAGGCATCTTGACAAATACATGAATAGGATGGGAATAGAGGGATATGGTCCCCGGAAGTGCTGATGGTTTTAGTTTAGGCAGGCATCAAGATCGGCGCAGGCTTGGAGGGCCGAATGGCCTGTTCCTGTGCTGTACTGTTCTTTGTTCTTTGAAAGAAAATAATGGAGTGAATTGATTAGGGCAATGTAATGGATATGTGTATATGGGTTCTCATCAGCCAACAAAATCAGAACTCAGTGATGCCATTGATTCTCTAGCCAGTGGAAAAGCCCCTGGGAAGGATAGCATTACTCCTGAAATAATCAAGAGTGCCAAGCCTGCTATACTCTCAGCACTCCATGAACTGCTTTGCCTGTGCTGGGATGAGGGAGCAGTACCACAGGACATGCGCCATGCCAATATCATCACCCTCTATAAGAACAAGGGTGACCAATAACTGACTCTTCCACCCTGGGAAAAAGCTTCTGACTATCCACTCTGTCCATGCCGCTCATAACTTTGTAAACCTCTATCATGTCGCCCCCCCAACCTCCGTTGTTCCAGTGAAAACAATCCGAGTTTTTCCAATCTCTCCTCATAGCTAATGCCCTCCAGACCAGGCAACATCCTGGTAAACCTCCTCTGTACCCTCTCCAAAGCCTGCACGTCCTTCTGGGAGTGTGGCGACCAGAATTGCACACAATATTCTAAGTGTGGCCTAACTAAGGTTCTGTACAGCTGCAACATGACTTGCCAATTTTTATACTCTATGCCCCGACCGATGAAGACAAGCATGCTGAATGCCTTCTTGACTACCTTATCCACCTGCGTTCAATGACCTGTGGACCTGTACGCCCAGATCTCTCTGCCTGTCAATACTCCTAAGGGTTCTGCCATTTACTGTATACCTCCTACCTGCATTATACCTTCCAAAATGCATTACCTCAGATTTGTCCGGATTAAACTCCATCTGCCATTTCTCCGCCCAAGTCTCCAACCGATCTATATCCTGCTGTATCCTCTGACAATCCTCATCACTATCCGCAACTCCACCAACCTATGTGTCGTCCGCAAACTTAATAATCAGACCAGCTACATTTTCCTCCAAATCATTTATATATACTACAAACAGCAAAGGTCCCAGCACTGATCCCTGCGGAACACCACCAGTCACATCCCTCCATTCAGAAAAACACCCATCCACTGTTACCCTCTGTCTTCTGTGACTGAGCCAGTTCTGTATCCATCTTGCCAGCTCACCTTTGATCCCGTGTGACTTCACCTTTTGTACCAGTCTGCCATGCGGGACTTTGTCAAAGGCTTTACTAAAGTCCATATAGACAACATCCACCGCCCTTCCCTCATCAATCATCTTCGTCACTTCCTCAAAAAACTCAATCAAATTAGTAAGACACGACCTCCCCTTCACAAAACCATGCTGTCTCTTGCTAATAAGTTCGTTTGTTTCCAAATGGGAGTAAATCCTGTCCCGAAGAATCCTCTCTAATAGTTTCCCTACCACTGACGTAAGGCTCACCGGCCTATAATTTCCTGAATTATCTTTACCACCCTTCTTAAACAAAGGAACAACATTGGCTATTCTCCAGTCCTCTGGAACCTCACCTGTAGCCAATGAGGATGCAAAGATTTCTGTCAAGGCCCCAGCAATTTCTTCCTTGCCTCCCTCAGTATTCTAGGGTAGATCCCATCAGGCCCTGGGGACTTATCTACCTTAATGCTTTGCAAGACACCCAACACCTCCTCCTTTTTGATAATGAGATGACTGAGACTATCTGCACTCCCTTCCCTAGGCTCATCATCCACCAAGTCCTTCTCCTTGGTGAATACTGATGCAAAGTACTCATTTAGCACCTCACCCATTTCCTCTGGCTCCACACATAGATTCCCATCTCTGTCCTTGAGTGGGCCAACCCTTTCCCTGGTTACCCTCTTGCTTTTTATAAACGTATAAAAAGCCTCGGGATTTTCCTTGATCCTGTTTGCCAATGACTTTTCATTACCCCTTTTAGCCCTCCTAACTCCTTGCTTAAGTTCCTTCCTACTGTCTTTATATTCCTCAAGTGCTTCATCTGTTCCTAGCCTTCCAGCCCTTACAAATGCTTCCTTTTTCTTTTTGACTAGGCTCACAATATCCCGTGTTATCCAAGCTTCCCGAAACTTGCCAAACTTGTCTTTCTTCCTCACAGGAACATGCTGGTCGTAGATTCTAATCAGCTGACGTTTGAAAGACTCCCACATGTCAGATGTTGATTTACCCTCAAACAGCCGCCCCCAATCTAAATTCTTCAGTTCCTGCCTAATATTGTTATAATTAGCCTTCCCCCAATTTAGCACCTTCACCCGAGGACTACTCTTATCCTTATCCACAAGTACCTTAAAACTTATGGAATTATGGTCACTGTTCCCGAAATGCTCCCCCACTGAAACTTGGACCACCTGGCCGGGCTCATTCCCCAATACCAGGTCCAGAATGGCCCCATCCCTAGTTGGACTATCTACATACTGTTTCAAGAAGCCCTCCTGGATGCTCCTCACAAATTCTGCCCCATCCAAGCCCCTAGCATTAAGTGAGTCCCAGTCAATATTGGGGAAGTTGAAATCACCCACCACTACAACCCTGTTACCTTTATATTTATGTTACAGTTATGTTTCTTTCCTGCAAGTTAAGAAAAATATTATAAATGTGAAGGTTGGATGCATTTTATAACATGAGTAATAATTGATATTTGGAAGGACTTACATAGCAGTGGCTTTGTGAAGGGGTTCATGTTATGCTGTGAAGCCTGATTTGTTTTTGTAACAGTCACTCGATCTTTAAGATCACAAGATTACTGCCTTGACTTCACTTCTGTGTTTTCAAATCGGAACTAATTCTGTTTTTGGGTTTATATCTTTTTGCTAACAGTATCATGGCTGCCAGGGCATTGTTTATATGTGATGCACGAACTAAAGAATTAACATTTGGAATATGCAAGTTCATTGAGTGATGATCTTGGAAAGAAGTTAGTGTGTATTCTGAGCAATTTATGGTTTAATTTTTTTATACCTATAAGCTATCAAACCATGAATACCCTTTATTAGTACAGCATAAACTGAAAGCAGGTTGAGTTAGCAGCATGTGTTCTGCAGTTCTTTAGTGATTAAAAAAAAAATGAAATAATAAACAAAAAGCATATAATTAAACAGCATTGACCTGAAACCAGCTGTATAATTTATCCACAAGCCTCCCCTCTAGTGACTCAATACACAGATATGTTTCCACATCTCATATGAGGGATTGAATAGTTAATTTCTGTAATTTGTTTCAATTTTCTCATATCTGTTTCTCTTTGGCCTCCGTATCTCGAGAGACAATGGGTAAGCGCCTGGAGGTGAATAATCATAAGCTTTCTGCTGAAGGTTTTTGCATTCATTCACAGCATGTGCGTGTCACTGACGAGAGCAGCATTTATTGCCCAGCCCTAGTTGCCCTAAGAAGATGGTGATGGGCCATCCTCTATTTGATATGACTGAGTGCCTCGCTGTCCACTTCAGAGGGCAGTTAAGAGTCAACAATGTTGGTGTGAGACTGGAATCTGCTTGTGGTAGATCATACTCAACACATAGGATAAACCAAAGTGGGTATGGAACAAAGAACAAAGAAAATTACAGCACAGGAACAGGCCCTTCGGCCCTCCAAGCCTGCACCGATCCAGATCCTCTATCTAAACCTGTCGCCTATTTTCTAAGGGTCTGTATCTCTTTGCTTCCTGCCCATTCATGTATCTGTCTAGATACATCTTAAAAGACGCTATCGTGCCCGCGTCTACCACCTCCGCTGGCAACGTGTTCCAGGCACCCACCACCCTCGGCGTAAAGAACTTTCCACGCATATCCCCCCTAAACTTTTCCCCTCTCACTTTGAACTCGTGACCCCTCGTAATTGAATCCCCCACTCTGGGGAAAAAGCTTCTTGCTATACGTCTCATGATTTTGTACACCTCAATCAGGTCCCCCCTCATCCTCCGTCTTTCTAATGAAAATAATCCTAATCTACTCAACCTCTCTTCATAGCTAGCGCCCTCCATACCCGGCAACATCCTGGTGAACCTCCTCTGCACCCTCTCCAAAGCATCTACATCCTTTTGGTAATGTGGCAACCAGAACTGCACGCAGTATTCCAAATGTGGCCGAACCAAAGTCCTATACAACTGTAACATGACCTGCCAACTCTTGTACTCAATACCCCGTCCGATGAAGGAAAGCATGCCGTATGCCTTCTTGACGACTCTAT
Source organism: Heterodontus francisci (assembly GCF_036365525.1). Taxonomy (NCBI): domain Eukaryota; kingdom Metazoa; phylum Chordata; class Chondrichthyes; order Heterodontiformes; family Heterodontidae; genus Heterodontus; species Heterodontus francisci. The sequence goes on from NC_090371.1 coordinate 100,181,570, forward strand.
TGACCTGCGTTGCCACCTTCAGGGAACAATGGACCTGAACACCTAAATCTCTCTGTACGTCAATTTTCCCCAGGACTTTTCCATTTACTGTATAGTTCACTCTTGAATTGGATCTTCCAAAATGCATCACCTCGCATTTTCCCTGATTGAACTCCATCTGCCATTTCTCTGCCCAACTCTCCAATCTATCTATATTCTGCTGTATTCTCTGACAGTCCCCTTCACTATCTGCTACTCCACCAATCTTAGTGTCGTCTGCAAACTTGCTAATCAGACCACCTATACTTTCCTCCAAATCATTTATGTATATCACAAACAACAGTGGTCCCAGCACGGATCCCTGTGGAACACCACTGGTCACACGTCTCCATTTTGAGAAACTCCCTTCCACTGCTACTCTCTGTCTCCTGTTGCCCAGCCAGTTCTTTATCCATCTAGCTAGTACACCCTGGACCCCATGCGACTTCACTTTCTCCATCAGCCTACCATGGGGAACCTTATCAAACGCCTTACTGAAGTCTATATATATGACATCTACAGCCCTTCCCTCATCAATCAACTTTGTCACTTCCTCAAAGAATTCTATTGAGTTGGTAAGACATGACCTTCCCTGCACAAAACCATGTTGCCTATCACTGATAAGCCCATTTTCTTCCAAATGGGAATAGATCCTATCCCTCAGTATCTTCTCCAGCAGCTTCCCTACCAATGACGTCAGGCTCACCGGTCTATCATTACCTGGATTTTCCCTGCTACCCTTCTTAAACAAGGGGACAACATTAGCAATTCTCCAGTCCTCCGGGACCTCACCCGTGGATGCTGCAAAGATATCTGTTAAGGCCCCAACTATTTCCTCTCTCGCTTCACTCAGTAACCTGGGATAGATCCCATCCGGACCTGGGGACTTGTCCACCTTAATGCCTTTTAGAATACCCAACACTTCCTCTCTCCTTATGCCGACTTGACCTAGAGTAATCAAACATCTGTCCCTAACCTCAACATCCGTCATGTCCCTCTCCTCGGTGAATACCGATGCAAAGTACTCATTTAGAATCTCACCCATTTTCTCTGACTCCACGCATAACTTTCCTCCTTTGTCCTTGAGTGGGCCAATCCTTTCTCTAGTTACCCTCTTGCTCCTTATATATGAATAAAAGGCTTTGGGATTTTCCTTAACCCTGTTTGCTAAAGATATTTCATGACCCCTTTTAGCCCTCTTAATTCCTCGTTTCAGATTGGTCCTACATTCCCAATATTCTTTCAAAGCTTTGTCTTTCTTCAGCCTCCTAGACCTTATGTATGCTTCCTTTTTCCTCTTAGCTAGTCTCACAATTTCACCTGTCATCCATGGTTCCCTAATCTTGCCATTTCTATCCCTCATTTTCACAGGAACATGTCTCTCCTGCACGCTAATCAACCTCTCTTTAAAAGCCTCCCGCATATCAAATGTGGATTTACCTTCAAACAGCTGCTCTCAATCTACATTCCCCAGCTCCTGCCGAATTTTGGTATAGTTGGCCTTCCCCCAATTTAGCACTCTTCCTTTAGGACCACTCTTGTCTTTGTCCATGAGTATTCTAAAACTTACGGAATTGTGATCACTATTCAAAAAGTAGTCCCCTACTGAAACTTCAACCACCTGGCCGGGCTCATTCCCCAACACCAGGTCCAGTATGGCCCCTTCCCGAGTTGGACTATTTACATACTACTCTAGAAAACCCTCCTGGATGCTCCTTACAAATTTTGCTCCATCTAGACCTCTAACACTAAGTGAATCCCAGTCAATGTTGGGAAAATTAAAATCTCCTATCACCACCACCCTGTCGCTCCTACATCTTTCCATAATCTGTTTACATATTTGTGCCTCTATCTCACGCTCGCTGTTGGGAGGCCTGTAGTACAGCACCAACATTGTTACCGCATCCTTCCTATTTCTGAGTTCTGCCCATATTGCCTCACTGCTCGAGTCCTCCATAGTGCCCTCCTTCAGCGCAGCTGTGATATCCTCTTTGACCAGTAATGCAACTCCTCCACCCCTTTTACCTCCCTCTCTATCCCGCCTGAAGCATCGATATCCTGGGATATTTAGTTGCCAATCATGCCCTTCCCTCAACCAAGTCTCAGTAATAGCAATAACATCATACACCCAGGTACTAATCCAAGCCCTAAGTTCATCTGCCTTACCTACTACACTTCTTGCATTAAAACAAATGCACCTCAGACCTCCAGTCCCTTTGCGTTCATCATCTGCTCCCTGCCTACTCTTTCCCTTAGTCACGCTGACTTCATTATCTAGTTCCTTACAGGCTTTAGTTACTACCTCCTTACTGTCCACTGACCTCCTCATTTGGTTCCCATCCCCCTGCCACATTAGTTTAAACCCTCCCCAACAGCGTTAGCAAAAGCACCCCCAAGGACATTGTTTCCAGTCCGGCCCAGGTGTAGACCGTCCAATTTGTAATAGTCCCCCCTCCCCCAGAACCGGTCCAATGTCCCAAAAATCTGAACCCCTCCCTCCTGCACCATCTCTCAAGCCACGCATTCATCCTGACTATTCTTTCATTTCTACTCTGACTAGCACGTGGCACTGGTAGCAATCCTGAGATTACTACCTCTGAGGTCCTACTTTTTAACTTGGCTCCTAACTCCCTAAATTCTGCTAGTAGGACCTCATCCCGTTTTTTACCTATGTCATTGGTGCCTATGTGCACAACGACAACTGGCTGTTCACCCTCCCCCTTCAGAATGTTCTGCAGCCGATCTGAGACATCCCTGACCCGTGCACCTGGGAGGCAACATACCATTCGGGAGTCTCGTTTTCGACCACAGAGCCGCCTATCTACTCCCCTTACAATCGAATCCCCAATGACTAGAGCCCTTCCACTCTTTTTCCCGCCCTTCCGAACAGCAGAGCCAGCCACGGTGCCATGAACCTGGCTACTGTTGCCTTCACCTGGTGAGCCATCTCCCTCAACAGTATCCAAAACGGTATACCTGTTTTGGAGGAAGATGACCGCAGGGGACAGCTGCGCTGCCTTCCTGCTCTTTCTCTGCCTTTTGGTCACCCATTCCCTTTCTCCCTCAGCAATCCTAATCTGCGGTGTGACCAACTCGCTAAATGTGCTATCCACGACCTCCTCAGCATCGCGGATGCTCCAAAGTGAGTCCACCCGCAGCTCCAGAGCCGTCATGCGGTCTAACAAGAGCTGCAGCTGTACACACTTCCTGCATGTGAAGGAGTCAGGGACATCAGCCGTGTCCCTGAGCTCCCACATTGAGCAAGAGGAGCATAACACGGGTCTGAGATCTCCTGCCATTTTTAATCTTAAGCTTAACTTAGTCTTAACTTAGATAAATGAAAAAGGAACGAAAAGCTTTTACCAATCACACGATAAAAAAAAAGAGGAAGGCAGGCTTCCTTCTCTAAAGAATATTGATGAACCCACTGGGATTTTTTGACAATCCGCTAACATCATGATCACTTTTACTGATTCCAGCTTTTTAAAACTTAAGTCAAAATTCTCAAACTGTCATTTTCTTTGGATTATTATTCCAGGATGTTGGATTACTGTTCCAGTAACAATTGGAAGAACTATGCATCATTACACTTTAATGAAATCTTAGTGACAATATGCAATATGTTGAAATGTTTGTTTCTGTCGGCTGCCCAAATTCTGTTTAATATGCTTGCATACTTCCAGTAATGGAGCTAATTATCCCCCTAGTTCTGTAACTCAGTGCTTCAACCTAAAATGGTCCTGTGGAAACCACTGGTAGCTGCGCCTTCAGTTACCTAGGCCATAAGCTCTGAAATAACTTCCCAACACCTCTCCACCTTACATTCCTCCTTCAAGACACTCCTCAAAACCTACTTTTGACCATCTGACCCAATATGTCCTGTTGTGGCTCAGTGTCATACTTTGTTTTATAATGCTCCTGTGAAGCGCCTTGGGACATTTTATTCTGTTAAAGGTGCTATAGAAATATAAGTTGTTGTTGTTGGTGGAAACAGAATGTTTCCACATTTGCCACAAAGGAGCCTTTAATGATGGTGGCACATAATTTAGGAGAAGCACATAATCACTCCCAAGACCTACCTCAGAGTCATTAAGGATTGTCTTGTTTTAATTTGTTCATGGGATGTGGGCATCGCTGGCTAGGTCAGCGTTTATTGCCCATCCCTATTTGCCCTTGAGAAGGTGGTGGTGAGCTGCCTTCTTGAACCACTGCAGTCCTTGGCGTGTAGGTACACCCACAGTGCTGTTCGGAAGGGAGTTCCAGGATTTTGACCCAGCAACAGTGAAGGAACTGGGATAGAGTTCCAAGTCAGGATGATGTGTGGCTTGAAGGGGAACTTGCAGTTGGTGGTGTTCCCGTGCATCTGCTGCCCTTGTCCTTCTAGTTGGTAGAGGTCGCGGGTTTGGATGGTGCTGTCAAAGGAGCCTTGGTGAGTTGCTGCAGTGCATCTTGTAGATAGTACACACTGCTGCCATCTTGTGTCGAAGGTGAAGGGAGTAAATGTTGAAGGTGGTAGATGGGGTGCCAGTCAGGGGGGCTGCTTTGTCCTGTGTGGTGTCGAGCTTCTTGAGTGTTGTTGGAGCTGTATCCATCCAGGCAAGTGGAGAGTATTCCATCACACTCCTAACTTGTGCCTTGTGGACAGGCATGGGGGAGTCAGGAGGTGAGTTACTCGCCGCAGAATTCCCAGCCTCTGGCCTGCACTTGTAGCAACAGCATTTATGGGGCTACTCCAGTTCAGTTTCTGGTCTATGGTAACCCTCAGAATGGTGATAGTGGGGGTTTCAGTGATGGTAATGCCATTGAACATCAATGGGGGATGGTTAAATTCTCTCTTGTTTGAGATGGTCATTGCCTGGCACTTGTGTGGCATCAGTGTTACTTGCCACTTATCAGCCCAAGCCTGAATGTTGTCCAGGTCTTGCTGCATCTAGACACAGGCTGCTTCATTATCTGAGGAGTTGCGAATGGTGCTGAACATTGTGCAATAATCAGCGAGCATCCCCACTTCTGACCTTATGATGGAGGGAAGGTCATTGATGAAGCAATTGAAGATGGTTGGGCCTAGCACACTAACCTGAGGAACTCCTGCAGTGATGTCCTGGGACTGAGATGATTGACCTCCAACAACCACAACCATCTTCCTTTGTGCTAGGTATGACTCCAGCCAGTGGAGAGTTTTCTCCTTGATTCCAGTTGGCTCCAGTTTTGCCAGGGCTCCTTGATGCCATACTTGATCAAATGCTGCACTGATGTCAAGGACAGTCACTCTCACCTCACCTCTTGTGTTCAGCTCTTTTGTCCATGTTTGAACCAAGGCTGTAATGAGGTCAGGAGCTGAGTGGCCCTGGCAGAACCCAAACTGAATGTCACTGAGCAGGTTATTGCTAAGTAAGTGCCACTTGATAGCACTGTCGGCGATCCCTTCCATCACTTGGTTGATGATTGAGAGTAGACTGATAGGGTGGGAATTAGCCGGATCGGATTTGTCCAGCTTTTTGTGCACAGGACATACCTGGGCATTCTCGCTAGTCCCTTGGTTCTCTCATATTTCTGGGAAGTTTTTTGTATCTTCCTCCGTGAAGACAGACACAATGTATTTGTTTAGTTTCTCTGCCATTTCCTTATTTCCCATTATAAATTCCCCTGTCTGTAATGGGCCTACATTTGTCTTTGCTAATCATTCCCTTTTTCCATACCTATAAAAGCTTTTACAGTCCGTTTTATGTTTCTTGTTAGTTTACTTTAATATTCTATTTTTGCTTTCTTTATCAGTTTATTGGTCTTGCTTTACTGAATTCTAAAATGCTCCCAATCCTCAGGCTCACTACTTCTTTAAGCAACTTTATAAGCCTCTTCCTTTGATCTAATACAATCTTTAACTTCTTTTGTTAGCCATGATTGGATCACCTTTCCTGCTGGATTTATGTGCCTCAAAAGATATAAGTTTGTTGTAAACCGAGATCTTGGTGTGCAGGGCATAATTTCAAAGTTTGTGGATGACGTGAAACTTGGAAACATTGTGAACTGTGAGGAGGATAGTGTAGAAATTCAAAAGGACAGAGACAAGTTGGTGGAAACGGCAGACAGGTGGCAGATGAAGTTCAATGCAGAGAAATGTGAAATGATTCATTCTGGTCGGAAGAACATGGAGAGACAATGTAAAATAAAGGGTACAATTCTAAAGAGAGTGCAGGAGCAGAGGGACCTGAGTGTATGAGTCATTGAAGGTGGCAGGACAAGTTGAGAGAGCGGTTAATAAAGCATACAGTATCCTGGCATTTATTAATAGGGGCATAGAGTACAAGAGCAAGGAAGTTATGTTGAACTTGGATAAGACTCAGAGGGAGGAGTTCCAGACCGGTAAGTATATATCAAAAAAAACTTACCTCGGAGATTCTCGGAGAAGACTCAGAGGGCGGAGTTCCAGAGGGGTAAGTTACTTCGGGTGGGAAAAAAAAACTGAAAAAGTGACGTCACAGGAAAGCTGTGACCTGATTGGCTGGTAGGGAATCTGTACCGAATTTGAAAATAAAACTGATAAAAATTGATTAAAACCCTAATTAACTAATTAATAAGTAGAGTAACTAAACCAGAGGGAGGAGATTACTGTATTTAGTTAGCATTTAGTATTTATTGTAGAAGTCTAGCACTCGGGACCATATAGATAAGTGTATCATAATTTAGGAAGGATTTAATAAGTATTTATTTATTTTATATTAATTAACTAATTAGTGCTAGAAATGTCAGTTAGAGGGGTGAAGTGCTTCACCTGTGAGATGTGGGAAGTCCGTGCCGCTTCCAGCGTTCCGGAGGACTACAACTGCAGGAAGTGTACCCAGTTGCAGCTCCTCACAGACCGCATGGATCGGTTGGAGCGGCAACTGGATGCACTTAGGAGCATGCAGGTGGCGGAAAGCATCATCAACAGGAGTTTTAGAGAAGTGGTTACACCCAAGGTGCAGGCAGATAGATGGGTGACCGCTAGAAGGGACAGACAGTCAGTGCAAGAAACCCCTGTGGCTATCCCCCTCTCTAACAAGTATGCCGTTTTGGATACTGTTGGGGGGGATGGCCTATCAGGGGAAAACAGCAGCAGCCGGAGCAGTGGCACCACGGCTGGCATTGTTGTTCAGCAGGGAGGGACAAAGTGCAGAAGAGCAATAGTTATAGGGGACTCTATAGTCAGGGGCACAGATAGGCGCTTCTGTGGACGTGAAAGAGACTCCAGAATGGTATGTTGCCTCCCTGGTGCCAGGGTCAAGGATGTCTCTGAACGGACAGGGGGCATTCTGAAGGGGGAAGGTGAACAGCCAGAGGTTGTGGTATACATCGGTACCAATGACATAGGCAGGAAGATTGATGAGGTCCTGCAGGGGGAGTTTAGGGAGTTAGGTAGTAAGTTAAAAAAACAGGACCTCTAGGGTTGTAATCTCTGGATTACTCCCTGAGCCACGTGCCAGTGAGGTTAGAAATAGGAAGATAGTGCAGCTAAACAGGTGGCTGAGCAGCTGGTGTAGAAGGGAGGGTTTCAGATATCTGGACCATTGGGATCTCTTCAGGGACAGATGGGACCTGTACAAGAAGGACGGGTTGCATCTAAACTGGAGGGGCACAAATATCCTGGCTGTGAGGTTTGCTAGCGTCACTCGGGAGGGTTTAAACTAGTGTGGCAGGGGGGTGGGAACCAGAGCAATAGGACAGCTGGTGAAATAAATGAGGAGGACAGAGTAAATAAAGCCAGTAGAACTAAGAGGAAGAGCAGGCAGGGAGATGTTGCTGAGCACAGCGGGACTGGTGGTCTGAAGTGCATTTGTTTCAATGCGAGAAGTATAACAGGTAAGGCAAATGAACTTAGAGCTTGGATTAGTACTTGGAAATATGATGTTGTTGCTATTACAGAGACTTGGTTGAGGGAAGGGCAGGATTGGCAGCTAAATGTTCCAGGCTTTAGAAGCTTCAGGCGGGATAGAGGGGGATGTAAAATGGGTGGGGGAGTTGCATTACTGGTTAAGGAGAATATCACAGCTGTACTGTGGGAGGACAACTCAGAGGGGTCAAGCAGCGAGGCAATATGGGTGGAGCTCAGGAATAGGAAGGGTGCAGTCACGATGTTGGGGGTTTACTACAGGCCTCCCAACAGCCAGCGGGAGGTAGAGGAGCAGATATGTAGACAGATTTTGGAAAGATGTAAAGGTAACAGGGTTGTGGTGGTGGGTGATTTTAACTTCCCCTATATTGATTGGGACTCGCTTCGTGCGAGGGGCTTGGATGGGGCAGAATTTGTGAGGAGCATCCAGGAGGGCTTCTTGAAACAGTATCCCCAACTAGGGATGGGGCCATTCTGGACCTGGTATTGAGGAATGAGCCCAGCCAGGTGGTCCAAGTTTCAGTGGGGGAGCATTTCGGGAACAGTGACCATAATTCTATAAGTTTTAAGGTACTTGTGGATAAGGATAAGAGTAGTCCTCGGGTGAAGGTGCTAAATTGGGGGAAGGCTAATTATAACAATATTAGACATGATCTGAAGAATTTAGATTGGGGGCGGCTGTTTGAGGGTAAATCAACATCTGACATGTGGGAGTCTTTCAAACGTCAGCTGATTAGAATCTACGACCAGCATGTTCCTGTGAGGAAGAAAGACAAGTTTGGCAAGTTTCGGGAAGCTTGGATAACACGGGATATTGTGAGCCTAGTCAAAAAGAAAAAGGAAGCATTTGTAAGGGCTGGAAGGCTAGGAACAGCCTGAGGAATATAAAGACAGTAGGAAGGAACTTAAGCAAGGAGTCAGGAGGGCTAAAAGGGGTCATGAAAAGTCATTGGCAAACAGGATTAAGGAAAATCTCTAGGCTTTTTATACATATATAAAGAGCAAGAGGGTAACCAGGGAAAGGGTTGGCCTACTCAAGGACAGAGATGGGAATCTATGTGTGGAGCCAGAGGAAATGGGCGAGGTGCTAAATGAGTACTTTGCATCAGTATTCACCAAAGAGAAGGACTTGGTGGATGATGAGCCTAGGGAAGGGAGTGCAGATAGTCTCAGTCATCTCATTATCAATAAGGAGGAGGTGTTGGGTGTCTTGCAAAGCATTAAGGTAGATAAGTCCCCAGGGCCTGATGGGATCTACCCCAGAATACTAAGGGAGGCAAGGGAAGAAATTGCTGGGGCCTTGACAGAAATCTTTGCATCCTCGTTGGCTACAGGTAAGATCCCAGAGGACTGGAGAATAGCCAATGTTGTTCCTTTGTTTAAGAAGGGTGGCAAGGATAATCCAGGAAATTATAGGCCGGTGAGCCTTACTTCAGTGGTAGGGAAACTATTAGAGAGGATTATTCGGGACAGGATTTACTCCCATTTGGAAACAAACGGACTTATTAGCGAGAGACGGCATGGCTTTGTGAGGGGGAGGTCGTGCCTTACTAATTTGATTGAGTTTTTTGAGGAAGTGACGAAGATGATTGATGAAGGAAGGGCAGTGGATGTTATCTATATGGACTTTAGTAAAGCCTTTGACAGGTCCCGCATGGCAGACTGGTACAAAAGGTGAAGTCACACGGGATCAGAGGTGAGCTGGCAAGATGGATACAGAACTGGCTCGGTCATAGAAGACAGAGGGTATCAGTGGATGGGTGTTTTTCTGAATGGAGGGATGTGACTAGTGGAGTTCCGCAGGGATCAGTGCTGGGACCTTTGTTGTTTGTAGTATATATAAATGATTTGGAGGAAAATGTAGCTGGTCTGATGAGTAAGTTTGCGGACGACACAAAGGTTGGTGAAGTTGCGGATAATGATGAGGATTGTCAGAGGATACAGCAGGATATAGATCGGTTGGAGACTTGGGCGGAGAAATGGCAGATGGAGTTTAATCCGGACAAATGTGAGGTAATGCATTTTGGAAGGTCTAATGCAGGTGGGAAGTATACAGTAAATGGCAGAACCCTTAGGAGTATTGACAGGCAGAGAGATCTGGGCGTACAGGTCCACAGGTCACTGAAAGTGGCAACGCAGGTGGATAAGGTAGTCAAGAAGGCATACGGCATGCTTGCCTTCATCGGTCGAGGCATAGAGTATAAAAATTGGCAAGTCATGTTGCAGCTGTACAGAACCTTAGTTAGGAATATTGCGTGCAATTCTGGTCACCACACTACCAGAAGGACGTGGAGGCTTTGGAGAGGGTACAGAGAAGGTTTACCAGGATGTTGCCTGGTCTGGAGGGCATTAGCTATGAGGAGAGGTTGGAAAAACTCTGATTGTTTTCACTGGAACGACGGAGGTGGAGGGGCGACATGATAGAGGTTTACAAAGTTATGAGCGGCATGGACAGAGTGGATAGTCAGAAGCTTTTTCCCAGGGTGGAAGAGTCAGTTACTAGGGGACATAGGTTTAAGGTGCGAGGGGCAAAGTTTAGAGGGGATGTGCGAGGCAAGTTTTTTACACAGAGGGTAGTGAGTGCCTGGAACTTGCTGCCAGGGGAGGTGGTGGAAGCAGATACGATAGCGACGTTTAAGAGACATCTTGACAAATACATGAATAGGAAGGGAATAGAGAGATATGGGCCCCGGAAGTGCAGAATGTGTTAGTTTAGGCAGGCATCAAGATCGGCGCAGGCTTGGATGGCCGAATGGCCTGGTCCTGTGCTGTACTGTTCTTTGTTCTTTGACACTGGTTCGTCCTCAGCAGGAGTATTGCATCTGGTTCTGGGCGCCGCACTTTAGGAAAGATGTGAGGGCATTGGAGAGAGTACAGAAAAGATTCACGAGAATGGTTCTAGGGATGATGAACTTCATTTATGAAGATAGATTGGAGAAGTTAGGACTGTTTTCCTTGGCGAAGAGAAGGCTGAGAGATGATTTGATAAAGGTATTCAAAATCATGAGGAATTTGGACAGAGTAGATAGGGAGAAACTATTCCCACTCGTGTAAGGATTGAGAATGCGAGGGCACAAATTTAAAGTAATTGGTAAGAGAGGCAAAAATGACATGAAGAAAAACATTTTCACAAAACGGGTGGTTAAGGTCTGGAATGCACTGCCTGAGAGTGTGGTGGAGGCAGGCTCAATTGAAGCATTCAAAAGGGAATTAGACTTTTATGTTATAAGAAAGAATGTGCAGGGTTATGGGGAGAAGGCAGGGGGAATGTCACTAGTTGAACTGTACTTTTGGAGAGCCGGTGTGGACAAAGGGCCTCCTTCTGCACTATAATAATTCTGTGATTCTGTAATTCTTTAAATTCTAGCCATTGCCTGTCTACCATCATGCCTTCTAATGTAGTTTCCCAATCTACCACAGGCAACTAACCCTAACCCTAACCCTCATACCTTCGTAGTTCCCTTTGTTTAGATTTAAGACCCTAGTTTTGGATTGAACTTCATAACTTTCAAACTTAAAGTAAAATTCTCTCATATTATGGTCACTTTTCCCAGAAGGCTCCTTTACAATGAGATTATTAATTAGCCCTTTCTCATTGCACAATATTAGATCTAAAATAACCCATTCTCTAGTTGGTTCCTCAACATACTGTTCTCGAAAACCATCTCGTATACATTCCAGGAATTCATCCTCCACAACATTAGTGCTAATTATGTTTACCTAGTCTATATGTAAATTGAAGTCCCCAATGGTTACTGTATTACACTTGTTACATGCACCTCTAATTTCCTGATTTATATCATGCCTAGCATTAGCACTACTGTTTGGTGGCCTATAAACAATTCCTACCAATGTTTGCTACCCCTTGCTTTTTCTTAGCTCTATCCAAACTGATTCTACATCTTGATCTTTCAATCTAAAATCCTCTCTCAGGAATGGACTGATCTCATCCTTTATTAACAGCACTAGACCACCTCCTTTTCCTTTCTGCTTATCCTTCCTAAATGTTGAATACCATTGGACATTCAGTTCCCAGCCTTAGTCACCCTGCAGCCACATCTCTGAAATGGCAATTAGATCATATCTGTTAACTTCCATTTGTGCCATTAATTCATCTGCCTTGTTGCGAATGTTGTGTGAATTCAGATAGAGTGCCTTTAATTCTGTCTTTTTATTATTTTCACACCTCTAGCCTTATCTGCTGGTGCACTCTTAAGTTTGTACACTCTGTCCCTTCTACCACACCATGATTTGCATACCCTTGTTGCTACTTTGCTCTCTTGCCTTCTCCTCACTTTAAATTATCACATTTTCTCTCACTTGATCCCTCATCCCCACTATTTAGTTTAAAGCCCTCTCTACTGCCCTAGTTACACAATTCACTAGAACACTGATCACAGCATGGTTCAGGTGAAGACCGTCCCAACGGTACAGCTCCCACTTTCCCCAGTACTGGTGCCAGTGCCCAATGAATCGAAACCCATTTCTCCCACGCCAATCTTTGAGCCACACATTTAACTCTCTAGTATTATTTACCCTATGCCAAATTGCTTGTGTTTCAGGTAATAATCCAGAGATTATTACCTTTGAGATTCTGCTTTTTAATTTAGCCCCTAGCTGCCCATACTCACTAAGCAGAACCTCTTTCCTGGTCCTATCTATGTCGTTGGTACCCACGTGGACCACGACAACTGGATCCTCCCCCTCCCACTGCAAGTTCCTCTCTGGCCCTGAGCAGATGTCCTGAAGCCTGGCACCAGGCAGGCAACACAGCTTTCTGGGCTCTCATTCTTGGCTGCAGTGCTGTGTCAATCTCCCTGTTACCACCAGGTAGGGGGGGGGGGGTCTAGGGGTTCCCTCTCAGCCTTTGTCTGGTTTAACCGTAACAGGGTTTAATTTTAAAACACTGCGTTTTTAGCTCCCCCTCGGTGAATCCTTGTTCACTGCTCCAATTGTAAGGCAAAGAAATCAAACCGGTTTCCTTAGATTTAAACTCAGTGATGCTCAGTTTGGATTCCACCAGGGCTACTCAGCTCCTGACCTCATTACAGCCTTGGTTCAAACATGGACAAAAGAGCTGAACTCAAAAGGTGAGGTAAGAGTGACTGCCCTTGTCATCATATAAATACCGTGGCTACAAGAGCAGGTCAGAGGCTAGGAATCCTGCGGCGAGTAACTCACCTCCTGACTCCCCAAGGCCTGTCCACCATGTACAAGGCACAAGTCAGGAGTGTGATGGAATACTCTCCACTTGCCTGGATGGGTGCAGCTCCAACAACACTCAAGAAGCTCGACACCATCCAGAACAAAGCAGCCCGCTTGATTGACACACCTATCCACAAACATTCACTCCCTCCTCCACCGACCCACCACTGTGGCAGCAGTGTGTACAACCTACAAGATGCACTGCAGCAACTCACCAAGGCTCCTTCGACAGCACCTTCCAAACCCGTGACCACTACCACCTCGAAGGACAAGGGCAGCAGATGCATGGGAACATCACCACCTGCAAGTTCCCATCCAAGTCACACACCATGCTGACTTGGAACTATATCGCCGTTCCTTCACTGTCGCTGGGTCAAAGTCCTGGAACCCCCTTCCTAACAGCACTGTGGGTCTACCTACTTCACATGGACTGCAGCGGTTCAAGAAGGCAGCTCACCACCACCTTCTCAAGGGCAATTAGGGATGGGTAATAAATGCTGGCATAGCAGTGACGCTCACATCCCATGAATGAATAAAAAAAAAACAAGAAAGGTAGAAGTTTATCAATCTTAAACTCTAATCCAGTTAATGACTACGAATATTCGATGCGACCACGCTAGCATGCATACGCGATAAACACACACGCAGATAGACACAGGAAAAGTAGAAAGAACAGAGGGGAACAGTTGGAGGCAATATCTGTTAGCTATTTACTGTCCTTTAAGTTCAATATGGAGTCTCTGGTTGCCAGTAAATCCCGCTATTCGTTGGGGCCCAGTTCATGCTTCAACTTGTTTTGATTTCAGAGTCTTTTCTCTCTTGAGATTTACATGTCTTCCATGGGTCTGGTGGCTTGGGGAGAAAGCGAGAGAGAGGGAGACAGTTAGGTGGGAGACAGCTAGGCAAGAGATTTGCTTGTTCCAGCTGCAAAACTGCCTTCTGAATTCAAACTGTCCTGTGGCTAGTTCAAAAAACCTGGACCAGCCAGTTAGTCATGTGACCAGCTGGTTTAACCAGTCCTGGCTCTGTGGATTGTATCATCTTGCAGGGCCTGGAATGCGCTTCCTTACACCTTCAATGTGTAGTGATCAAAATCCATTTGGGGCGAACTGGACCAGGGAATAGTCCTTTGTCTCCCAAGCAACTCTCTTAGTATGCAAATGTCCTTCCAGCCCAGTGTCTGTTGTTCGTCAAACAAGTAATTTCTTCACTCCAGCAACACTTTAAAATTGATGTTCATATGAAATTAATATGCCTCATTCTTGGCAGTTGGGGGTCTGTATGACACCCCTGACAATGCTACCACCTACTACCACATGGATGATAGTGAGGAGGATAGCTGAAGACTGCAGTAAGATATCAATGGACTGATCAGATGGGCAGTAATGTGGCAAATGGAATTTAGTCCAGAGCAGAGTGGTGTGATGCATTTGGGGAGGTCAAACAATGCAAAGGAATACACAATAAATGGGAGATACTGACAGGTGTAGAGGAAGTGTATGCCCACAGACCTTGGAGTGTATGCCCACAGATCACAGGTCGATAAGGTGGTTGAAAGTATATTCTTTCCCTTATTAGCCGAGGCATAGCATATAAGAGAAGGGAGGTTTTGCTGGAACTATATAAAACATTAATTAGGCTACAACTTGAGCACTGTGCAGTTCTGGTCACCTCATTACAGAAAGGACGTAATTGCACTAGAGAGGGTACAGAGGAGATTTACGATGATGTTGCCAGAACTGGAAATTGCAGTTATGAGGAAAGATTGGATAGGCTGGGGTTGTTCTCCTTGGAACAGAGGAAGTTGTATAAGACTCTTAAAAGGGGGGTCTCACTTCCCTCTGGGGCTTTGACTGACTATCAATCACATGAAACAGACTTTGAATAAAATTTCCACTTTATGTGGAACACCTTTATTAACTCACCAAGCATTAGTATATACTCACAACACCAGTTGCTTAGTAGACCCATGTACAGGAGCTCATTCCCTGGTGGTCAGGTCCTCTGAATGACTTCTCCTGCACTACTTCCTGTGACTGACCAAGTCACACTTCCCGGCTGCAGCAACAATGTCCCTGTGAGCTGTGGCTTTATACCCCTTTCTGATCCTGGTCCCTTGACATATAAGGTAATGTTTTGAATTCGGTCATCCGATTGTGTCTCAGTGCCTTATCAATCCTACCCTGGCTATGCAAGACCATCTGCATGTGGTCATATCCTGCTCTCAGCAGGGTGAGTTCTCAGGTGCATACCACCCAAGGATGTCATATCTGCATCTTGATAAGGCAAGTAGGAAATCATTCACACAAATTTCAAAAGGCTATTGTCCATGAGTGTGGTTGTAGACAGGCTGTTGGATGTTGTAACAGCCCAGGCTACCACATCAGTGGCATGTCCTAACTTGTCTGTCTATGTTTGTAAGTGGGGGTCCTTGTTCGGTTACATTGTCTTTTATTTTTAAAAGTCCAATATAAGCCCCAGCGATGATGTCTTCGGTCAGAATTCTTCGTCCTGATGTCTTTCACCTCCATGGTTTTACCACCGGGTGAGCTTCACACACTGGTCCACACCACAACTGGTTACATTTTACTTATGAACAGAAATGCAGGAGATATTAACAAATATTAACATATTCACAGCATATCAAAAATACAATAGATATCCAAATGCCTTACAGCTGAAGGGAGATTTGATTGAAATGTACAAAATTGTGAGGGGCTTGGATAGAGTAGATGTGAAGGGTCTATTTATCTTAGCAGAGGGGTCAGTGACTCGGGGGCGTAAATTTAAAGTGATTGGTAGAAGAATTAGAGGGGGGACTAGGAAATTATTTTTCACCAAGAGGGTGGTGGGGGTTCTGGAACTCACTGCGTGAAAGGGTAGTGGAGGCAGGAAACCTCATCTCATTTAAAAGGTGCCTGGATGTGCACATGAAGTGCCATAACCTGCAAGGCTACGGACCAAATGCTGGAAAATGGGATTAGGCTGTGTGGCTCTTTTCGGCCGGCACAGTCATGATGGACTAGGTGGCGTCTTTCTGTGCCATATACTTTCTGTGATTTCTATGATTTTACAACTACATTCCTCTTTACTCCCCCTGCTTTAATGGCTTCCTGTACCACAGTGCTGTGGTAAGTTTGCTCATCCACCCTGCAGCCCTCGCTCTTATCCATACAAGCTGAACGAACCTCAAACCTGTTGGACAATTGAAAGGGCTGAGGCTCTTCCACTTCTGCCTTCTTGATCCCCTTACCTGCCTCACTCGCAGTCACACACTGCTGTCCCTGATCACTGACCAGATCAGGAGACCCTATCCTAAAGGGTGTGACTGCCTTCTGGAACAAAGTGTCCAGGTAACCTTCCCCCCCCCTCCCCCACCCCCTCCCTGGTGCATCGCCATGTCTGTAGCTCAGCCTCCAGCTTTTTGACTCCTAGCTGTATCTCCTCGAGCCGCATTTACTGCACGTGTTTGCTGTGGATCACACTGGTGTCCACCAGCTCCCACATACTGCAGCTGCAACACATTACCTGCCCTGCCATCTTTATTTTGTGTTAGTTAATTTATTTTTCTTAATTAGTTTACAAGTAATAAACCCCACTACTACTAAGCCCCTACTAATGGGCGGCTGATCTGCCATGTCAGTTTTGCACCCAGGCACCAAGTTGTAAACCTACCTATAGGTTGTCAGACCATATAATTCAGTCTAAAACTAACAATGAAATTATTACAAGATAAAGGTTCACACATAAGCAAAAAATACAACTGAGCAATATTTAACAAACATTACTAATTTCCCCCGACTTGGAAGTCACAGTGCTCTGAAGTCTTAAAGATGGATTTCCACTTGTGTACTCCCAATATGGACCTTCATCTGCCACATCTATAATTGCAGGCACTTGGTCCATAATTTTTCAAACATTGAAAGGAATGGTTGGAAAATCATGGGTTGCATATGCATAATTTGTTGATGTGCATTCCTAGCAGTGAGGCTCTCCACAAGGAGGATGTAAGCAAGGAGCATAGCTTAGAGTAATAAAAGCAAGAAATGCTGGAAATACTCAGCAGGTCTGGCAGCATCTGTGGAGAAAGAAACAGAGTTAACGTTTCAGGTCAGTGAGCCTTCATCAGAACTGCATATCTTAGAGTTCTTTTCCCCCCAGAAAACTTAATTGGAATCCTTTCATCTTTGATTTGACTGCATATCCGTCCCCTCTTTTATACCTGTGAACTGAGTGAATTAAACATCCTCGACGTAGAGTCCTTGATTGTAGACTGCTCTTACTTTTCGTTGGGGCTCCAGTATTCTTCTTGTCCCTTGTTCGCTGTAGGAGACTTTTCTCTCTTAGTGTTCACATGTCTTCAATGGTTTCCGATGCTGGTATGAGCGAGATGAGAGCAAACAGGAGGGAGGTCTTCCTGATTTCAAATTTCTTGTTGGAAGTTCAAATTCAAAAAACTCCAACAGTCAGTCATGTGATTAAAACTAGTCTGACCACTTCTTCTGTGTTTGTGGATTCTGTTATCTTAGCAGTCAACCTGGAATGCTAGCACCCACCACTTTTAACGTCTGGTCATCAAAAGTCCATTGTTAGTTGAATGTGTCAGGGCATGGTCATTTGTGGCATGTTCCAACACTGTCTGTTACTATACAAAGGTATTTCCAGTCAGGGGCTTGCAGTTTTAAGTTTTAATGTTCATGTGGCAAAATAATGTGTGCCTCAGTCTTGGCAGGCTTGCCTGACATCACCTGTTGAACAGATAACTTTTGTACCGTGGTATTGTAGATTACTTAGAAGTCAACCCCAGGGCAAGCACAAAAGAAATTGCTTTGGAAGCAATTATGAAGCTCCATTTTAAACAGTCCATTGGATAAGATACAACTTCATATAAACATGATATTTTAAGGGCAATTTTACAAATGGATGGAAAATTGTGATGGACCAATGCCCATATTTAATCGTGGCAGTTGATACTCAGACATGGAATGTGGATTTGTAGAATAATTTCTTTTATGATATGAGACAGGAAGGAGCTCCACATCTATCACAATGCTAGTACCCTATTCTGTTTGTTATGTTTGTAAGTTGCTAGTTAAATATTTGAGTAGTGATTTTTAAATAAATGGTTCTAGTGTATCTTTATAGCATCATAACTTTCAAAATACTGGAGCACCAGTGAGTAGTGTTACTCTTTTATTATAAAAGAGATAACTGTTTGTAATTGGTTTGAAACAGTTTATTTTTATGTGATTTTATATACAAATATGCTGTCTGACTAAGTAAGTATATGTAATGCAGACTGTAAAATTATTAGGTTACTAAAAGTTACTAACCAGAGTACTAATTGTTAAAATACAGCTATTATAAACTAACAACTAACTAATTATCATAAACTAACATTTAGCTTTATTAGAACCCTTCTTTGTAGTATGGTAAAGTGGAAAAACTTAGAAATAAGGCTCAGTATAGAGAAGATGTCAAGGCAGGGGGATTCTGGGAGATTATGTCAAGTGTTAAAATGCTTACTAGCAGCAAAAGGGAGACCTTGAGAGCAGACAGTGTAGATTTGTCTTGTAATGAGATAAGGAACCTCGAAATGTAAAAGCATTGAGATAAAGTAGTCAACACAAAGGAGTGTTACTTGCGCAAATCCAAAAGGTTAGCAACCATCACAAAACGATCCTTGGTTGGTTAAGAAAGGCATCCTTTAATACAAGACTTATCACTGATTGGGAGAGGGGAGGGTTAACTGGAAAGCTGTCAGGATAAAAAAAAGTCTTGTCTTTGGCACTGTATGGTAGAGAACAACAACAACAAGAGAAAAGAAAGAGAGACAGAGACCAACAAGGGAAACTTGAAGACCAAAAGCCGCAAAAGAAACTCTCTTATATGGGTAGTATCTGTGTTAGACTGTTAATTACTGCCTGAGTTTGTGACTATGGTAGTTTAGTTTAGAGATACAGCACTGAAACAGGCCCTTCGGCCCACCAAGTCTGTGCCGACCATCAACCACCCATTTATATTAATCCTACACTAACTCCATATTCCTACCACATCCCCACCTGTCCCTATATTTTCCTACCACCTACCTATACTAGGGGCAATTTATAATGGCCAATTTACCTATCAACCTGCAAGTCTTTTGGCATGTGGGAGGAAACCGGAGCACCCGGAGAAAACCCACGCAGACACAGGGAGAACTTGCAAACTCCACACAGGCAGTACCCAGAATTGAACCCGGGTCGCTGGAGCTGTGAGGCTGCGGTGCTAACCACTGCGCCACTGCGCCGCCCACCTTTACCTTACCTTTACCTTGTCCTTACCTTTACCTCAGAAAGTCAATTCACAACAAGCTGTTGTGCTGCCAAGTCTGTTCCCACCTTAGAAGCATGTATAAAACACCCCTATCTTATCAAATCTTACAAGACATTGTATCCTTTCTGGCAATGTAATGTTTGAGCATCATTTCATTTCTTCAAGGATTATTTTGTTTTCTTTGTAAGGGATGTGCTGACTGGAGCTGTGTTTGGTTGCATTGGTGGCATAATCCTGATATACCTGTCCTATTCTTTTTACAAAAAGTGGAGAATGGATGAAAGACTGCGAGCATTCTTAAGGTAAGGCACATTTAGTAGATGTAACAGATTATTGGGTTTTTTTTTGTTTGGAAAAATTATGGATCATGTTTTCTTGATAAGTGTCTGGGGTTAAAATGAGTCACTGTAGAAGTAACTGTACTTTATTTCCAAAGATTAAGCAGATTTTTGCATGGTAATGAGATTTGCATATTTTAATCGGTCCTATGCTTTCAAATAAAAATCAGACTTTGCATCTCGGAGGAGCAATTCTTCATTAAATAAATAAGATTCTTGTTTCTAGATTTTTTTAACTAATATATTTCAATGCATTGTTTTTATTAATGCAAAAATATAGCTACATTTGGAAAGATGCTCCTTAACTGCCACTATATATTCCCACCTTCTTCTTCTTCTTCTTCTTGCAGTTCCATTTCACTTTACAGAAAGGGATATAATTAAGTTAGAGGATGCAAGATATCCTGGAGTTAAGTTTAAGGAAGTAACATGGTTAGGATTTGGGAAAAATCCTAAGTCATAAGAGTGAAACTTGAGTGCTTTGTCAGTCGTTTTAAACCTGAAGTATTGCTACCTTGAAACATTGGGCTGAATGTTATGAGTTCGCGGCAGTGCACTCTGATGACGGTGTGCATCCCACATGGATGCACCGTCCTTGAACCCCAGCGATATTATACACGGGGGCTAATTTAAATAGAGGGGGCGGAGCAACCACTCCCGATGACATAGAGCAGGCGGCCGCTGCATCCCCGGCAATGGCGTCCAGCGCCACTGCACAGGCACCGAACGCCATTTATAAAGGGCTTTAAGCCCTGACAATTAACTTTAATTTTTAAAGTTGTGTCATTATAAATTTTTATTAAATAAAACCTTTGTGATGGAGGCCCTTCCCCAACCCCACTCCCCACAATGATCATTTAATTGCCCGGGATAACAAAAACATGCTGTTTTCCCTATCCAAACTTTACCCCCCAACCTTCAAACTTTTGCTCTTCAACCCCTTCCCACCATCCTCACATCCAATCAGGATTGTTTTCTCCACTCCCCCACCCCTCCCGCCCTGAAAATTTTATTCCTCCCCCACCACCCCACCAGGTTCCCGCCTCGTACGGAGTTCCAAAGGTGCGCGAAGCACCAATGGCGGCTGTAATATCGGTGTGGGATGGCCGCCGCCTGCAGGTAGGTTTATGTACATATTGTTAATGTTAATTTGCATATGCTAATGAAGGGCCCGCTGCCAGGCGGCAGGGGCCGCACCGAGGTCCCCCCGCTGCCGGTAATATGCAGCGGGCCTTTCTCGACGTTACGGGTCGAGGCGGGCCTCTCCACACAGAATTTTACATGCCGTGGCGTTGAAGGGCCGGTATAATTCAGCCCATTGTTATATATGGGGCTGAATTAAATGAGCCTGCCGCCGGACTTCCTGTTGATGAAGGTGGCTGGCTGGTTCATTGGAGCTTTGATGGCCACATACATACAATCTATCACATCTTACACCCGTGGAAATCCAGTGATGGCCCCGAATCCCATGGCCCTTTTCACCTGTATGCCAGGGTCGGTCCAGTAGCGCACATATTCGCTAATGCTGTTGAACAGGGAATTGACACCTCTTTGATACAGTAGTGGGCTGTTGCCTGGGAGACCCCACACATGTGCCCAATGGATTCCCTGGAAAGATACATATGTGTCGAAGTTTAGTGTCATGGTGATCGTCAGGGCCATTGGCATATGGTGATCCCCAAATCCCAGAGCTCACAACTTGTCCTGCAGCAGGCTCACCCTCGTTCCAACAGAGTGAGCGACCATACACATCACACAGCAATTTGGTAACCCAATACGGTACACCCCCAAACCCTCACTGAAGCCCCTTTCAGAGCCCCTGACACCCTGAACCCCCTTGCAGAGCCCACAGCAACACAGTCCCAGAATGGCCTCCGAGCCCCTCTCTTCCTCATGCAGCAATGCTTGGGCTGCCTCCCTGTCGCGGCAATGTGGCCTCTCACCTCAGTGCTGCCAGGTTTTAACGCTCGTGAACCCGAAGGCACCTGAGTGCCACCTGCTGTTCACAAAATCGAGGGCCAATCATTAAATTGGAATTAATTATATTTGAATGCATTTAAAACAGCATTTCAGGAATTTAAAATAGCTTCCCATTGCATTGTAGTGGCAATGCCGCCATGATGCTTTCCCGCCACTGACAAAATCCGGAACTGGCGTCATGACGCTGGATTTCCGGGCGGGCAGTTCCGATGCGATTCTCCGTCCCCCCACGCCACCATTCCCACCTTCAACGGCCGTATTACATTCAGCCCATAGTGTGCTACATATGGACAAGAAAGATCGATGTTAGAAAAGAGGAATGTGACATCACAGTTTCAGAGACTTCACATCAAAATTTAAAGATCTATGCAACTGTTACTTAGGTTCACTATTCTGTGCATAAATGTGCCAAAAACCATTGAACGGTCTCTGTAGGAGCTATTTAAAACATTTTTGCTGTTGGATATTTGTTTAGTTCGAATGAACTGGCAGCTGAGCACAAAGAAACTGGTTACCAAATATATAGAGTGGATGCAAACAGTCCATTGCAGGATGAGCTACAAACCAGTGTTTGGTGGGGAAAGGAGGGGAAGAAATGTCAATATTTGTCTCAAGGGCCAAATCAGCTGTCCTGTTTTAGTTACTAAAATGCAGAGAAGGAGATTTGGTGGTAGTCGGGGGAAGGGGAATGCTTAAGGACAAACAGCATTAGACTTGTTCGTGTGAATTAGAAAGAAATTACAGCCTTTCAAGTTGTCTATTAGTAACTGCTTCCGCTATCTAATACCATATTATTAATGGCATTTCAATGCTGTAGAGGCTAAGCTGCATTCTCTGCTCATTGGGTATCTGCTTCAGGCAGCTGTTGACAATTATAGTCTGGTGACAACGAATGAATTATGGACACAGGAAGCAATAAGTATAGTCCATCTGTTTGTTGAGGAGAACAGGTGCATGATCTGAAAGGAAAGTCAAAGATTCTGCTAGATTATATGTCTTTACGGGTTTAATTTAGGTAATAGCAGATTCAATTATCTTGCATTCTTTGGGGGTAATTTTGTTTTTGTTTTTTAATATTAGTTATTAAGGTAACAACAAAGGACAGCCAGACACTCATACATGCGTGAGGTAAAGATATAAAAGTTTGTGACAAGGCCTTGAAAAATTAGATCCAACTACAAAAGAGACAGAAATGTAATATAATGTTTTTATTCACTGATACTGGTGCCAATTATTAGCTCAGTATTTGCCACGCCGATTATAGAATTGAGCAGATTTGTGTATTTTTTTCATGTTTTTGGCTTACTTTCCTTTTCAACTTTTAAATTACATTGTATGCACATTGTATGAATGCCTAAAATGGTTATACAAACTCTTTTTGTCTGCTGTTTCAATAGAGGCATTAACTTATTTACTTTAAAATAGTAAAACCAGATATACAAATTTCATATGAACTCATGAGCTCATACACTGTGAATATCGCTATAATTTCGAGGTCTGTATTTGTGTCATAATTTTAGGGTTTTTGTGCTAGGTATTGTCAAGTTCAATGCTATTCGTAACTGTGGACTTTGCATTGCGTAAGATCCATTGTCTAGTTAAATAATAATATGACCTAAGGATCACAACAGAGAACCCTTGCTCTCTATATTGTCGACTGAAATATGACAAGCGGTGCCCATATGAATTTACCTCATTACAGAAGGAGAACTGAAAATGATGCCCAGATTAACTATCTGGGAAAAGCAATAGATCAGATGGCAGACCAGCAGTGAAGAATATTTAAATACGACCTGGATAAGGTACATTCTGACACATCCAAAGGGGAGTTTATGGATAAACAAAGAAGTTAGAACCAAAGTGAAATTTAAAAAGAGGCATATAATATGGCATAGCAGAGAGAAAAGGGAACTATATGCAAAAAACAAAAAAAGGAAACAAACAATGGGATTAGAAATGTTCAGGAGTAAGTGTCAAAGCAGATTGACATCAGAACAAAAGGAAATAGAGGCTTTTCTAAACACATAAGTAAAAAAGGAGATAAAGATGGGGTGAGATCAGCTGGAAATGAAGGAGACTCTGTACATGACAGCAAAGAACTGGTGGAGATGCTTATGTATTTTGCACTTTTTTTGTTGTGGAAGGTAAAACATGAGGAGGATCTGGAACAGCCATTACTGAAGATAAATATTCAAAGAATACTATTTAAAACATAATGGGAATAAATGAAGCAAAGTTACCAGGTCCAGCATAGGTTGGGAACAAGATAGTGGAAACACTAAAGATTAATTTACAAAAACCTTTGGAAATGGGAATTGAACTGAAGGACGGAAAATTGGGAAATATTACTCCCTGTTCAAAAAAGAGAAATGTGTCCAGCACGAAAGTCTGCCCTAATTAATTTTACTTCCATAGAGTCAATATATAGTTGACATTTGTGAATACTTTGCAAGGCATGGACTAATATGGGACAGTCAGCATGTGTCTGGAAAGGGCAGGTCATGCTTCATTTCTTTAAAGAAATCACAGTATATGGAGAAGGAGAGCACTATTGTTACGACCAGGTGTGAAAGGTGTCTAGGGGTTCCCTCTCAGCCTTCACCTGGTCTTACCATAACAGGGTTTAATTTTAAACACACCGTGGTTTTAACTCCTCCTTGGTGAATCCTTGTTCACCGCTTTCCGATTATAAGGTAAAGCAACCAGCACAAACAGGTTTTCTTAGGTTTAAAGAAGACAGGTTGAAATTTATTAAACTTAAACTTTAATTCGGTTGACACTTACGGAAACACGACGCGCCCATGCCAGCATGCATACGCGATGCACATGCAAATAAAGACAGAAAAGAGCAGAAGAAAAATAAAGTGGAAAAGTTTGAGGCAATATTTGAAGAGTCTTTGTTACGGTTCTTCGAGCTCACTGTAGAGTCCTTGATTGTAGGTAGCTCTTGCTTTTCGTTGGGGCCCAGTATTCTTCTTGAACCTTGTTCACTGTAGGAGACTTTTCTCTCTTGGGGTTCATGTGTCTTCAGTGGATTCAGAGGCTTGTGAGAAAGAGATGGTAGCAGACAGGAGAGATCTTCTCAGTCCAGGAGCAAACAGTCTTTCTGAGTTCAAACTCTCCATGGCCACTTCACAAGAAAATCCTGGAACATCCAGTTACTCATGCGACCAGCTGGTCTAACCAGTCCCGGCCCTTGTGGATTGTATCCTCGCTAGCAGGCCCTGGAATGCACTTCCCCACCTTCGATGTCTGTTAGCATTTAAATGTTTTTTTCCAGCCACAGCTGATCTGTTTAACAAGTCATTTCCTCACTCCAACAACAGTTAAAAATCAATGTTCATGACAAAACTGATGTATGCCATTCTTGGCAGGTGGGGGCTTGCATGACACCTCCACACCCAGTGGAGTGAAATGCGATTTGAGAAACGCGCTTTTCATTAAAAGGGTCAAGAGAAAATATAAGATACAGAAAAAAAAATGCATTTCTCTCATTTATTCCCATTTATGCATAAATCCTAAAACCTATTACAACCTGTCTTTTCATGGTGCCAGTGCGACTTTTATTACCCCTTTTTGGCATCCCAGTAAACATGTGGTTCTTTGGGGATGTTTTTCTTTAGTTTGCCCATTTCCATGATTGCCTAGGGTCTTTGTTCCTGCTGAGGTAATTTTTTTTTCAGGAGAGTCAGTAGTGGGCATGTCTATTCTGAACTCTCTTTCAGTGCTTTGCTGAGTCATGCAAAGGCTTTTGACTTCAGGGGATGGGTGGTTCTCTTTGGTTCTGACTGTGGGGGAGGATTATTTGCGAATCTCCCCTTTGTCCTCTGGGACACTCCTGCCTGCAGGTATTTGTGCAGACTTTACTGCACTCCCCTCTGGCACTTTGACTAGGTGAGGCATCACCCTCATGGCTTCTTTGCCCTCAAGAGGTCTTTCAGTGTCTCTGCAGGTTCCTGTAAATGCTGTTAGCAACTCTGGTGGGGTGCTTCTAGTGTCTGCATTTACGTAGGAGGATGTGAGGTCTAACCTTTCATATTTTTCGGGGTTGGCTGACAGGACAGTAGGGGTTTTCATCCGGGATTCCTCCCAAACTTCCTTTAACCTGCACTCTGGGTCACTTTTTCCCCTTCCCTGTCTAACCTTTTGCCAGCCTTGTGCCTGCCTGTCCCTTTTTGTTCTCAGCGGGGGTCCCTTACAGATCCCTCAATATTCCAGGGTATAGAATCTTCAGACGTGACGGGGGTGAGGGTGGGGGGGGGTTTGTAAAAGACGAGGTGGCATTGCACTATTGATCAAGGAGTCAATTACTGCAGTAAGGAGGGATGATATCTTAGAAGGTTCCTCAAATGAGGCCATATGGGTAGAACTTAAAAACAAATAGGGGACAGTCCCTTTGCTGGGAGTATACTACAGGCCTCCAAACAGTCAGGGAGAGATAGAGGAGCAGATATGTAGGCAAATCTCAGAGAGGTGTAAAAATAATAGGGTAATAATAGCAGGGGATTTCAACTTCCCCAATATTAAGTGGGATAGTCTTAGTGCAAAAGGCTTAAAGGGGGCAGAATTCTTAAAGTGCATGCAGGAGAGCTTTTTGAGCCAGTCCTACAAGATAAGGGTTGCATCTGAACTGGAGGAGCACCAATATCCTTGACGGGAGGTTTGCTAGAGCTCTTCGGGAGGGTTTAAACTAGTTTGGCAGGGGGATGGGAACTGGAGCCACGGATCAGTGGATGGGGTAGCTGTTGAACAGGCAGATACCGAGTGCAGAGAGTCTGTGAGGAAGGTTAGACAGTTGACAGGGCAAAGTTGCAGCCAGTATGATGGGTTGAAGTGTGTCTATTTTAACGCAAGAAGTGTCAGGAATAAGGGTGATGAACTTAGAGCATGGATCAGTACTTGGAGCTACGATGTTGTGGCCATTATGGAGACATGGATATCACAGGGGCAGGAATGGATGTTGGATGTTCCGGTGTTTAGATGTTTCAAAAGGAATAGGGAGGGAGGTAAAAGAGGTGGGGGAGTGGCATTGTTAATCAGGGATAGTATCACAGCTGCAGAAAGGGAGGTCGTCGGGGAGGGTTTGTCTACTGAGTCATTATGGGTGGAAGTCAGAAACAGGAAAGGAGCAGTCACTTTGTTGGGAGATTTCTGTAGACCCCCCAGTAGCAACAGAGACATGGAGGAACAGATTGGGAGGCAGATTTTGGAAAGGTGCAGAAGTAACAGGGTTGTTGTCATGGGTGACTTCAACTTCCCTAATATTGATTGGAACCTCCTTAGTGCAAATAGTTTGGATGGAGCAGATTTTGTCAGGTGTGTCCAGGAAGGTTTCCTGACTCAATATGTAGATAGGCCGACTAGAGGGGAGACTATGTTGGACTTGGTGCTTGGCAACGAACCAGGCCAAGTGGCAGATCTCTCGGTGGGAGAGCATTTCGGTGATAGTGATCACAGCTCCCTGACCTTTACTATAGTCATGGAGAGGGACAGGAGCAGACGGGATGGGAAAATATTTAATTGGGGGAGGGGGAATTACAATGCTATTAGGCAGGAACTGGGAAGCATAAATTGGGAACAGATGTTCTCAGGGAAATGCACGACAGAAATGTGGAGGTTGTTTAGGGAGCACTTGCTGCGACTGCTGGATAGGTTTGTCACGATGAGGCAGGGAAGGGATGGTAGCGTGAAGGAACCTTGGATGAGAAAAGATGTGGAACAGCTAGTCAAGAGGAAGAAGGAAGCTTACTTGAGGTTGAGGAAACAAGGATCAGACAGGGCTCTAGAGGGTTACAAGGTAGCCAGGAAGGAACTGAAGAATGGACTTAGGGGAGCTAGAAGGGGACATGAAAAAGTCTTGGCGGGTAGGATTAAGGAAAATCCCAAGGCGTTCTACACTTATGTGAGGAACAAGAGGATGGCCAGAGTGAGGGTAGGGCCGATCAGGGATAGTGGAGGGAACTTGTGCCTGGAGTCGGAGGAGGTAGGGGAGGTCCTAAATGAATACTTTGCTTCAGTATTCACTAGTGAGAGGGACCTGGTCGTTTATGAGGACAGCGTGGAACAGGCTGATATGCTCGAACAGCTTGAGGTTAAGAAGGAGGATGTGCTGGAAACTTTGAATGATATGAGGACAGATAAGTCCCCGGAGCCAGACGGGATATACCCAAGGATATTACGGGAAGCGAGGGAAGAGATTGCTGCGCCTTTGGCGATGATCTTTGCGTCTTCACTGTCCACTGGAGTAGTACCGGATGATTGGAGGGTGGCAAATGTTGTTCACTTGTTCAAGAAAGGGAATAGGGATAACCCTGGGAATTATAGACCAGTCAGTCTTACGTCGGTAGTGGGCAAATTATTGGAGAGGATTCTGAGAGACAGGATTTATGATTATTTGGAAAAGCATGGTTTGATTAGAGACAGTCAGCATGGCTTTGTGAGGGGCAGGTCATTCCTCACAAGCCTTATTGAATTCTTTGAAGATGTGACAAAACACATTGATGAAGGAAGAGCAGTGGATGTGGTGTATATGGATTTTAGCAAGGCATTTGATAAGGTTCCCCATGGTAGGCTCATTCAGAAAGTAAGGAGGCATGGGATTCAGGGAAAGTTGGCTGTCTGGATACAAAATTGGCTGGCCCATAGAAGTCAGAGGGTGGTAGAAGATGGAAAGTATTCAGCATGGAGCTCAGTGACCAGTGGTGTTCCACAAGGATCTGTTCTGGGACCTCTGCTCTTTGTGATTTTTATAAATGACTTGGATGAGGAAGTGGAAGGCCGGGTTAGCAAGTTTGCCGATGACACGAAGGTTGCTGGAGATGTGGATAGTGTGGAAGGCTGTTGTAAGTTGCAACGGGACATTGACAGGATGCAGAGCTGGGCTGAGAAGTGGCAGATGGAGTTCAACCTGGAAAAGTGTGAAGTGATTCATTTTGGAAGGTCGAATTTGAATGCGGAATACAGGCTTAAAGACAGGATTCTTGGTAGTGTGGAGGAACAGAGGGATCTTGGGGTCCATGTCCATAGATCGCTCAAAGTTGCCACCCAAGTTGATAGGGTTGTTAAGAAGGCGTATGGTGTGTTGGCTTTCATTAACAGGGGGATTGAGTTTAAGAGCCGCGAGGTTATGCTGCAGCTCTATAAGACCCTGCTTCGACCACACTTGGAATATTGTGTTCAGTTCTGGTCGCCTCATTATAGGAAGGATGTGGAAGCTTTAGAGAGGGTGCAGAGGAGATTTACCAGGATGCTGCCTGGACTGGAGGGCATGTCCTATGAAGAAAGATTGAGGGAGCTAGGGCTTTTCTCATTGGAGCGAAGAGGATGAGAGGTGACTTGATAGAGGGGTACAAGATGATGAGAGGCATAGATAGAGTGGATAGTCAGAGACTTTTTCCCAGGGTGGAAAGGGCTATCACCAGGGGGCATAATTTTAAGGTGATTGGAGGAAGGTTTCGGGGAGATGTCAGAGGTAGGTTCTTTCCACAGAGAGTGGTGGGTGCGTGGGATGCGCTGCCAGCGGTGGTAGTAGAAGCAGATACATTAGGGGCATTTAAGCGACTCTTGGATAGGTACATGGATGATAGTAGAATGAAGGGTAGGTCGTTAGTTTGATCTTAGAGTAGGTTAAAGGTTCGGCACAACATCGTGGGCCGAAGGGCCTGTACTGTGCTGTACTGTTCTATGTTCTATAAGAGCAGGTACTGGACCTCATCTTAGGGGATGAAGCCGGACAAGTGGTAGAAGTGTCAGTGGGGGAGCATTTCAGGGATAGTGACCATAACTGTAAGATTTAAGGTAGTTATGGAAAAGGTCAAAGGCGGATTGGAAATAAAGGTACCGAATTGGGGAAAGGCTGATTTCAATATGATAAAACAGGATCTGGCTAAATTGGACTGGGAGCATCTACTTGTAGGAAAGTCTACATCAGACCAGTGGGATGCATTCAAAAAGGAAATAGTCCTAGAGTATAGAAAGTGCAGTGGGGGGTACTTAAAAAAAAGTAATTAGGAGAGCGAAGAGGGGCCATGAAAAACACTGGTGGACAAGATAAAGGAAAATTCCAAGGCATTTTATAAGTATATTAAGGGCAAGAGGATAACCAGGGAAAGAGTAGGGCCCATTCAGGACCAAAGTGGCATCTGTGTGTGGAGCCGGAGGATGTAGGTGAGGTTTTGAATAATTACTTTTCATCCTTGTTCACGATGGAGAACGATGATGTAGGTGTAGAGATCAGGGAGGGGGATTGTGATATACTTGAACAAATTAGCATTGAAAGGGAGACGGTATTAGCAGTTTTAGCGGACTTAAAAGTGGATAAATCCCCAGGCCCAGATGAGATGTATCCCAGGCTGTTATGTGAGGCAAGAGAGGAGATAGCAGTGGCTCTGACACAAATTTTCAAATCCTCACTGACCACAGGAGAGGTGCCAGAGGACTGGAGGACAGCGAATGTGATACCATTATTCAAGAAGAACAGTAGAGATAAACCAGGTGATTACAGGCCGGTGAGTGTAACATCAGTGGTAGGGAAACTATTCGAAAACATTCTGAGGGGCAGGATTAATCTCCACTTGGAGAGGCAAGGATTAATCAAGGATAGTCAGCATGGCTTTGTCAGGGGGAGATCGTGTCTAACAAATTTGATTGAATTTTTTGAGGAGCTGGCTAGGTGTGTAAATGAGGATAAAGCAGTTGCTGTGGTCTACATGGACTTCAGTGAAGCTTTTGATAAGGTCCCGCGTGGGAGATTGTTTAAGAAGGTAAGAGCCCATGGGATTCAGGGCAATTTGGCAAATTGGATCCAAAATTGGCTTAGTGGCAGGAGGCAGAGGGTGATGGTCAAGGGTTGTTTTTTGCGATTGGAAGCCTGTGACCAGTGGTGCACCACAGGGATCGGTGCTGGGACCCTTGCTGTTTAGTAGTGTACATTAATGTTTTAAACGTGAATATAGGAGGTATAGTCAGTAAGTTTGTAGATGACATGAAAATTGGTGTTGTAAATATGAGAAGGAAAGCCTTAGATTACAGGAAGATATAGATGGGCTGGTAAGATGGGCAGAGCAGTGGCAGATGGAACTTAATCTTGAGAAGTGTGAGGTGATGCACTTTGGGAGGACTAACAGGGCAAGGGAATATATAATGGATGGTAGGACCCTAGGAAGTACAAAGGGTCAGAGGGACCTTGGTGAATTGGTCCGTAGATCACTGAAGACAGCAGCACAGGTAGATAGGGTGGTAAGGAAGGCATATGGGATACTTGCCTTTATTAGCCGAGGCATAGAATGTAAGAGCAGGGAGGTTATGATGGAGCTGTATAAAACACTATTTAGATCACAACTGGAGTACTGTGTGCAGTTCTGGTCACCACACTATAGGAAGGATGTGATTGCACTGGAGAGGGTGCAGAGGAGATTCACCAGGATGTTGCCTGTGCTGGAGCATTTCAGCTATGAAGTGAGACTGGATAGGCTTGGGTTGTTTTTCTTAGAGCAGAGAAGGCTGAGGGGGGACCTGATTGAGATATACAAAATTATGAGGGGCATAGATAGGATAGATTGGAAGAATCTTTTTTTCTCTTAGCGGAGGTGTCAATAACCAGGGGGCATAGATTTAAGATAAGGGGCAGGAGGTTTAGAGGGCATTTGAGGAAAGAAATATTCACCCTGAGGTTGGTTGGACTCTGGAACACACTGCCTGAAGGCAGGTACCCTCACAACATTTAAGAAGTATTTAGATGAGCACTTGAAACGCCATAGCATACAAGGCTACAGGCCGAGTTTTGGAAAATGGGATTAGAACAGATAGGTGCTTGATGGCTGACATGGACACGATGAGCCGATGGGCCTGTTTCTGTGCTATATAACTCTGTGACTCTACGACAGTTCACCAGTCCTCTGATGGAGGGTCCTCCTAACACCAGTACAGGACTTAGGGGTGCAGGTTTCACTGT
Organism: Heterodontus francisci; assembly: GCF_036365525.1. Lineage (NCBI taxonomy): Eukaryota > Metazoa > Chordata > Chondrichthyes > Heterodontiformes > Heterodontidae > Heterodontus > Heterodontus francisci. Next base: position 100,213,248 of record NC_090371.1, read on the forward strand.
AGGTTGGAGTTTCCCCTCAACCTGGCACATGTGGCAACTCCTGTCATAGTCCACCACATCTTTGTGGAGTTTTGGCCAGTCAAACTGCTGTCTTATACAGGCTTTGGTCTTTCGTATACCAGCATGTACAGTCCCTGTAGTCTCGTGGGCCCTTCTTAATATTTCCCTCCGGTACCTCTGTGGCACCACTAACTGGTGAACTACTGCCCACTCCTTGCTCTCAGGTCTGTGAGGAGAACTCCATTTCCTCATCAGCACCTCATTCTTTAAATAGTCGTAATCAGGGACTCCCTCTGCTTCACTTTCGGACTGGGCAGCTTGTGCTAACTCTCACAATACTGGGTCGGCTTGCTGAGCCTCGCCTAGGGAAAATCCATTTAATTCATTCCCTGGGTCTCCTAACTTTCCAAAGGAAGTCTCAGACAGACAGACAGACCTGGTCATTTGCCTGCAGTGCCAATGCAGTCACCTGTCAGGGAGCTGGTTTAATCATGGCCTGATCCACTACACATTCAGGGAAACTGCAGGGGTCCTTCACCTGCCACTGCCCTGTCTTTTTGACCTCCTGCAGTCTTTTCTCACCACTGTGGGGGCTACCACCTTCACGCCCACCAGATCATTACTTAGAAGCAGGTAAACCCCATCCACAGGCAAACTAGGGACAATCCCTACGGTCACAGGTCCCCCGAAACTGGGTCTCACTCCATCTGCACCCGGTGTACAGGTACAGGCATACACTGCCCTCCAATACCATTCAGCACCAATCTGGTGTTCATTGCACTGTTTGGGGGAAAGGTCAGGCCGTTTCCCAGTAAAAGGGATCTAGTGGCTCCTGTGTCCCTGAGAATTACTATGAGCTGGCTTGCCCCACTTGAGAGGTATGGGGCTACTTTCCCTTCAGACACAAAACCTTGATAACCTTCAGGAATTTTATTAAATTTTCCTGCACTTGCAGCTGTAAGCTTCCTGGGTTTCACTCTTACTGCAGCTAAAGCCACAGCTTGTTCTGCTGTGCTTTCCATCAGGGTCCCGTCTTCACTGAGCAGGTGTGCCCTGATTTACCCTACAGGTTTTCCCTTTAGTTTCCAGCAGTCAACTTTTAAATGCCCTGATTTATTACAATGGAAGCACACAGTTCTCCGGGTCTCACTCTTACTCACAGCACCTTCCTTTTTGGCTAGAGGAGGGCCCCCTGTGTCTCCTGCTATTCTTTCGCTCCCAGGACTGCATGGGCTTATTTCACTTTCCTACCCTTTGTCCTTTTCAGATTTGTGGGGGTGATTAAGAAAGGCCCTCCCCTGGGAAACCGAATTATAAGCAAATAATTGCTTATAAAGCAAACTCATTGGCCAGAACGGCCACTTGCCGGGCTCTCTCAACCCGCTGCTTCTCTACATGGGTCTTTATGGAGAGTGGGAGAGAGTTTTTAAATTCCTCTAAAAGAATTACTTCCCTGAGATTCTCATAGCTGAGCTGTACTTTGACAGCCCTCAGCCACTGATCAAAAGCCAGCTGCTTACTTCTTTCAAACTCCAGATAAGATTGATTAACTTGCTTCTTGAGGGTTCTAAACTTCTGGCGATAGGCTTCGGGTACTAATTCATATGCCCTGAGGATAGAATTTTTTGTCAGTTCATAATTTGATGAACTCTCGTCTGGCAACAGGGAATAAACCTCATGGGCTTTTCTGGTTAGCTTACTTTGTAGTAAAAGAGGCCAGGTCTCAGCTGGCCATTTTAGCTGCCTTGCCAGTTTCTCAAAGGACACAAAAAATCTTTCTACATCTTCCACATTGAATTTTAGAATAAGTTGAGCTAGTTTTAACAATTCTGTACCCAGCCTTGAATTACGCTCCTCCATATTGGCCATGCTTTCACTGGGGTTACTCTGTCGCCCCCTAGTTAACTCAAGCCGCTTCAGCTCTCTTTTTTCGCATTCGTTCTGGAATATTCTTTCTCTCTCCCTCTCCTGCCCTTCATTTTCTTCACGTGCCTTCTGGAAGGCTCTTTCTTTCTCCCTCTCCCTTTCCTCAAATTCAAGTTTCCTCTATTCCAATTGTATCGTTGCTAGCAGTACCCTGTCTGGGTCTGCTTCTAACCCTGTTTCTGCTTCTTCAGATTCAAGGAAAAATGTTTGGTCACTAGTCTTAGGAGTTCAGACTTCCTAGCCTTGCCACGTACAGTGATCCCACATTGCTCATCCATTTTCCTCAACTCCTCCATAGACAGTGCTTTTAACTTATCCCAAGTTACTACACCCTGGCTTGGGGAGCTACGAGCTTCAGTTGCAGACATGTTAGTATTCAAGCACACACAACCACAAGAAAACCTGTATTGGAATCTTGCCCTTTTTTGATTGGGAACAATTTGGCTTCCCACTTCCAATTTCTCTTGTTTGCCTGTGGGTCAATGCCAGATGCTAGCACCCAAATTTCTGTTATAACCAGGTGAGAAAGAGGTCTAGGGGTCCCTCTCAGCCTTCACCTGCTCTTACCGTAACAGTGTTTAATTTTAAACACACTGTTTTTAGCTCCCCCTTGGTGAATCCTTGTTCACTACTTTCCAATTATAAGGGAAAGAAACCAGCATAAACAGGTTTTCTTAGGTTTAAAGAAGACAGGTTGAACTTTATTAAATTTAAACTCTAATTCGGTTGACGCCTACGGATACATGACATGCCCACGCTAGCGTGCATACGCGATACACACATGCAAATAGAGACGGAAAAGAGCAGAAGAAAAATAAAGTGGAAAAGTTTGAGGCAATATCTGAAGGGTTGTTATTATGGTTCTTCGAGCTCACTGTATAGTTCTTGCTTGTAGGTAGGTCTTGCTTTTTGTTGGGGCCCAGTATTCTTCTTAAACCTTGTTCGCTGTAGGAGACTTTTCTCTCTTGGGGTTCATGTGTCTTCAGTGGATTCAGAGGCTTGTGAGAAAGAGATGGGAGCAGACAGGAGAGATCTTCTCAGTCCAGGAGCAATAGGAAACTTTGCCTTCAAACTCTCCATGGCCACTTCACAAGAAAACCCTGGAACAGCCAAGTAATCATGTAACCAGCTGGTCTAACCAGTCCTGGCCCTTGTGGATTATATCCTCCTTAGCAGGCCCTGGAATGCGCTTCCTCACCTTCGATGTCTGTTAGTATGTAAAGGTTTTTTCCAGCCACGGTTGATCTGTTTAACAAGACATTTCCTCGCTCTAACAACAATTAAAAATTAATGTTCATGACAAAATTGATGTGCCTTATTCTTAGCAGGCAGGGGCCTGTATGATTCCATGTACATGTAAGCTGATATTTGATGAGGTGCCACATATCAATTATTACGAAAATGAAAGCATACAGTGTTAAGCCACTGTAGCTGTATGCATGGTGCAATAGCTTCAGGACTGAAAGAGTAGAGGTGAATGAGTGTTTTCAGATTGGTGGAATTTGAATAGTGATGTGTCTCGGGGCTCTGTGCTGAGATCTCTTGTTCATTTGTATAAAGAAATGATATAGGAACAAGAGGATTGGAATCAGGGTTTGCTGCTGATATTTTTAATGTGTATGAGAAACTTTATAGGAGACAGAATTAACAGAGTGGGCATAAAATGGAAATATACCCCAAATAGTAAGATTCAAAACAGAGAGGTCTATCAGTACAGAGGTAGAGGGGGAAACTGATAATATTGGATTAGTTGCTGGGTAGGAAATTGACATACGAACATACGAATTATGAGCTGAAGTAGGCCATTTGGCCCCTCTAACCTGCTCTGCTATTCAATAAGATCATGGCTGATCTGTTTGTGTCCCGAATTCCACACTCCGATCTATTCCTGATAACCTTTGATTCCCTTGGATAACAAGAATCTATCTAGCTCTGTCTTAAAAAGATTCGATGACCCGCCTCCACCCTCTTCTGAGGCAGAGAGTTCCAAAGTCGCACAAACCTCAGAGAAAAAAATTCTCCTCATCTCTATGTTAAAAGGGTGACCCCTAATTTTAAAATAGTGCCCCCTAGTTCTGGACTCCCCCACAAGAGGAAACATCCTTTCCGCATCCACCTTGTCAAGACCGTTCAGGATCTTATATACTTCAATCAAGCCTCCCCTCACCCTTCGAAACTCCAGTGAAAACAAGCCCAGTCTCTCAACCTTTCCTCATAAGACAACCCGCTCATTCCAGGTATCAATCTAGCAAACCTCCTCTGAACCACCTCCAATGTATTTACATCCTTCCTCAAATAAGGAGACCAAAACTGCACACAGTATTCGAGATGTGGTCTTACCAATGCCCTGTATAACTGAAGCATAACATCCTTACTTTTATTTTCAATTCCTCTCGTAATAAAGGATAGTATTCCATTAGCCTTCTTTATGACTTGCTGTAGCTGCATCAGAGCCCTTTCCTATCCTGAGTGGTGTGAAACAGGGCTGTGTTCTCGCACCCACACTTTTTGGGATTTTCTTCTCCCTGCTGCTTTCACATGCGTTCAAATCCTCTGAAGATGGAATTTTCCTCCACACAAGATCAGGGGGCAGGTTGTTCAACCTTGCCCGTCTAAGAGCGAAGTCCAAAGTACGGAAAGTCCTCATCAGAGAACTCCTCTTTGCTGACGATGCTGCTTTAACATCTCACACTGAAGAGTGCCTGCAGAGTCTCATCGACAGGTTTGCGTCTGCCTGCAATGAATTTGGCCGAACCATCAGCCTCAAGAAAACGAACATCATGGGGCAGGACGTCAGAAATGCTCCATCCATCAATATTGGCGACCACGCTCTGGAAGTGGTTCAAGAGTTCACCTACCTAGGCTCAACTATCACCAGTAACCTGTCTCTAGATGCAGAAATCAACAAGCGCATGGGTAAGGCTTCCACTGCTATGTCCAGACTGGCCAAGAGAGTGTGGGAAAATGGCGCACTGACACGGAACACAAAAGTCCGAGTGTATCAGGCCTGTGTCCTCAGTACCTTGCTCTACGGCAGCGAGGCCTGGACAACGTATGCCAGCCAAGAGCGACGTCTCAATTCATTCCATCTTCGCTGCCTTCGGAGAATACTTGGCATCAGGTGGCAGGACTATATCTCCAAGACAGAAGTCCTTGAAGCGGCCAACACCCCCAGCTTATACACACTACTGAGTCAGCGGCGCTTGAGATGGCTTGGCCATGTGAGCCGCATGGAAGATGGCAGGATCCCCAAAGACACATTGTACAGCGAGCTCGCCACTGGTATCAGACCCACCGGCCGTCCATGTCACCGCTATAAAGACGTCTGCAAACGCGACATGAAATCGTGTGACATTGATCACAAGTCGTGGGAGTCAGTTGCCAGCATTCGCCAGAGCTGGCGGGCAGCCATAAAGACAGGGCTAAATTGTGGCGAGTCAAAGAGACTTAGTAGTTGGCAGGAAAAAAGACAGAGGCGCAAGGGGAGAGCCAACTGTGCAACAGCCCCGACAAACAAATTTCTCTGCAGCACCTGTGGAAGAGCCTGTCACTCCAGAATTGGCCTTTATAGCCACTCCAGGCGCTGCTTCACAAACCACTGACCACCTCCAGGCGCGTATCCATTGTCTCTCGAGATAAGGAGGCCCAAAGAAGAAGAAGAAGTAGCTGCATACTAACTTTTTGTGACTCATGCACTAGAATACCTAGATCCCTCTGCACCTCAGAATTCTGCAGTTGTTCTCCATTTAAGTAATACTCTGCTTTTTGTTCTTCCTGCCAAAGTGAACAACTTCACATTTTCCCACATTATACTCCATCTGCCAGATTTTTGCCTACTCACTCAGCCTATCTATATCGGTCTGCAACCTCCTTATGTCCTCTTCACAACTTACTTTCCTACCTATCTTTGTCATCTGCAAATTTAACTACCATGCCATCGCTCCCCTCATCTAAGTCATCGATATAAATTGTAAAAAGTTGAGGCCCCAGCACAGACCCCTGCGGCACTCCACTCATCACATCCTGCCAATCAGAAAAGGACCCATTTATACGCACTCTCTGTTTTCTACCAGTCAGCCAATCTTCTATCCATGATAATATGTTACCCTTTACACCATGAGCTCCTACTTTGTGCAATAACCTTTTATGTGGCACCTTGTCAAATGCCTTCTGGAAATCCAAGTACAGTATGTCAATGGGCTCCCCTTTATCCACAGCGCATGTTACTTCAAAGAACTCCAATAAATTGGTTAAAGATGATTTCTCTTTCACAAAACCACACTGACTATTCCCAATTACCTTGAGTTTTTCTAAGTGCCCAGTTGTAGCCTCCTTAATGATCGATTCTAGCACCTTCCCCACAACAGTCGTCAAGCTAACTGGCCTAGAGTTACCTGTTTTCTTGCTTCCCCGCTTCTTGAATAGAGGGGTTATATTTGCTACTTTCCAGAATCTAGCAAATTTTGAAAAATTAACTCCAACGCATCTACTACCTCATTAGCTACCTCTTTTAAGACCCTAGAATGAAGTCTGCAGCTCCATCAGTTTGTTCAGTACCACTTCCCTGGTGATTACTGTGGTTTTGCTACAGTTATTTTAAGCTTGTGCTGGTAAGGAACAAAGTGAAAAATGGAAGGTAGGTTAACTGATGGTCAGGTCGGGTGCAGGAAAAAAATGGAAGGACTAGGGCTGGGTCGGGCTAGGAGTCGGATGGGGTTCTGTCGGGCTCGGGTCGGGTCTCATTTGCAGACCCAAGCAGGCCTTTACCTCTCATCCTTCCACCTCCTGATTTACAGCTATTACTGGAATGTTCTTTGTATCCTCTGTGATGAAGACAGAAGCAAAATATTTGTTCGTTTCATCCGCCATTTCCTTATTATCTATTAACTCCCCATTCTCACTCTCCAGAGAACCAACACTCACTTTACTTACTCTTTTCCTTTTTTAAGTACCTGTAGAAACTCTTGCTATCCATTTTTACAATTCTAGCTAGCTTCCTCTCATACTCTAATTTCTTTTTCCGAATTGACCTTTTAGTCATTCTCTGCCGTTCTTTATATTTTGACCAATCATCTGACCTGCCACTCATCTTTACGCAATTATATGCTTTGTCCTTAAGTTTGATGCTTTCCTTAACTTCTTTAGTTAATCACGGATGGTGGGTCCTCCCCTTAGAATTGTTCTTTATCCTGAGTATTCTGAAATATCCTCTTGGATGTCTGCCACTGTTTCTCTATTGCTCTATCTCCTCGCTAGTAACCCAGTTTACTTCAGCTAGCTCAGCTTTCATGCCCACATAGCTGCCCTTATTTAAGTTTAAATAAGGGGCTGCATTTTAAAACTCTGCCGCTGAAGTAGGTGGTGGACGTAAACAAACGCGGCCTGCGTGCACAGGGACCACGTCACAGAGCCACCGTGAGTTCAAAAGCGGCGGCTCATTTGTATGGCCGCAGCGTCTGCCCCCCGCGATGACATGGAGGGGGTGGGAGAGCCGACACCGGCAATGGCGTCTGGCGCCAATGCGCAAATGCCGCCGCCATTTTTAAAGGGCTTATAGCTCGCAATGTGCATTTTAAAATTAAAGGGCCAAGTAATGTCAAGTTTTGTGATACTGAATAAAATAACCTATGCACTCTCCCACCCCACTCAATGGCATATTGAAAATTTGACCTTCCCACAGCACCACCCCCCCCAAACTTCGGCACCTTTGTCCTTTACCCCTTCCCATCACACCCCCCCGACCAATACGCAGAGCTGTAACACCCCTTCCCCCTCCACCTTCACACACCGTACCAATCTTCATTGCCCCCTGCCACCGTTTCCGACAGCGGAGGGGTTTTAAAATCCAGCTCAAGGAGTCAATTGAAAGTAAAATTGAGCGAGATGTTAAACTCATTCATTTGTGCCAGTTTCTCACTGGTCAGACATGATTAAAATTACCCCCCAATGATCTTGATGGCCATTTGTAACTGAATTCCTACCTTTAAAGAAGGCAAGTGGGATTCTGGATTTTATATACAGGATAATTAAATACAAAAACAAGGATGGTGAATTGGTACAAGAGCTTGTTCCCATTGATTGTCTAATCAGTAACAAGGGGGAAAGACTAAGGATTATCACCAGAAGCAAAGGAGACAGAAGAACACAGCGGTTTAGTGAAACATGGAGTGATTTCCTTTAACGTGGTTAATGAGGCAGAAACTATAACATAATTTAAAAGGGATTGGATAAGTATGTGAAAGGAAGTATATAAAATGATATGGAAAAGGGCAGGAGATTGGGATTAGTGGAGCTAGCTCCAGTTAAAAATCTAGCACAGATGCAATGGGCCAAATGACTACTATAATTTCTATGATTTACCCTGTACTCAAATGGTTTACAATGGATACTTTAAAATGGTGTATATATTTATTTAAAGAAATTTGAGAAATCGTTGGCTGCTTGTGTAAATTTCTACTTTGCAATTTCAAGTGTAATTTAATGAAAAAGGTAATATAAACATGCATTTTTGTGTACTTTAAGAGAAGTTATGATTGCTCCAGGTTTCTAACTTCCTGTTATTTGTTTGTGTAGTAACGCAAGGCATTACTAATAGTTTGGTTTGGACATTTACATATGGTGATGGGTTTCCGGCTGACCAAAAATATGGATTATCAACAGCGTGTGTCACATTTGTGTGTTTCAACTAACGTGTGGGTGTATATTTCAAACACCAGTTTACTTAGTAAGATGTGTATTACTGCCAACCAGTCATTGTTATTGGCAAGCAAAGACATTTTTTTAAAGTTTATTTTCTAAATTACTGTGCCACTAGTAATACATTAGCCAAGAAATATTAGGTCTTGGATTCTACTTGTGTGCTTGGCAAAGAAGAAAACATATACAGCAGGAGTACTGTACGACGAGTGTGTGCTTTTCCCCTCAACAATAACACTGAAATCCTGCATTTTGCATCCTAAAGCAAGATTGCTCAAAGCTATCATTAAATGTTTTGAAATATCTTTTCTATTTAAGCAAAGTTGCTAACATGCTTATAATGAGGAAAGTAATTTCACTTGACTGCATTAAATATTCCTTTGCTAACATTTGAAGACATTAAAATTGAGGAAGTTGTGTTATTGGATTTTCTTTTGTCAGGGCTGTCACAGCACATTAAGTAACCAGAGAGCAAGTTCATGAGTTGAAGGGAGGCAAAAACTGTCAAACATTATGTTATGAAGTAGATCTATAAAGAGAAACAAGTTATGGCAACTAACCTGTAGAACACATTGAATTTGAGAAGCAATAGTCCACAGTATCATCAGTGGATTACCTGTGGATAACATCTGAAAGATTCGAACTATATGTTTTTGTTGAGACTTTTGAGTAAAAATTGGGAATAAGCTTATCTTGACTGTTTTCCTGCAATGAGACACCATTTTAGTCCATGAAAGAGTTGGGGGATGGTGTTATTGAACCTGCTACAATTGAGCAAAAGAGCCGAACATTATATCAGGGCATATCCATTTCCTCTTGAATGATTGATGTGATAATAAGACCCTGATTTTCCATTGAAGTTCTTGATTTCTTGCCATAACTTTGACAGGAGATCAGCTGAAAACCTGAAGAATGATGCAAACAGCAGAAAGCGTTTCTTTGGGAGATTTGCTGATCTGCTAAAAAGTTAAAGCAGGAACTTGGGACAACTCCCACGGAAATTCAGACCAAGAGCATTTGCATTACTAATTTTATTTATTTTTGCCAGGAAATGTACATGTATTGAATATGATAGGCCAATGGCACAGGTTGGGTTGGTTGTGCGGTAATTAGAAGCAGAGGCTCTGTTTCTTATGCTGCTTAGGTGATTGGTTATGTCAACCTCTGCATGGACAAGACCGGATATTTTTGTTTTCATTTTTCTTCTCTCTCTTTCCCCGGTTACCCCTTAAAATCTTGTCCTACAGCAACCTCAATACTAGTGGCTTACCTAGTAATTAAGATTGAGCTTTGAATTTATCATCTTCTGGCACTCTTTGGGATGGGATTTCCCAGTGGAGGGGGGAGTTCTGGTCAGGAAACCCAGAAACTCCACAGGGTACATGTTTTTTTCAACAGGGTCCTTGCCTGGTAGCCAGCCTGATTGATAGGCTTGGCTACCTGTCGGGTGGGGAATGCTGCAGAACAGGCCATCGTCCAGGAGTAAGTAGGTTTTCTGAAGCTGGGGTAGATATTACGTGGGTGGGTACAGCATGGCTTGGAGGGTCAGTGGGTATTTGCAGGGGGTCACAGAGAGATCAGGGACAGAGATGGGGTTTGGGTGTCTGATCGTTGCGGGGGAAGGTGGTTCTGTGATTGCAGGTTGATGATCGTGGGGGAAAGAGTCCGATCGCAGGCGAGGTCCCATCACAGGAAGGGAAGCAAGTAAGCATGGTGGGGGAGGGGAAGGCACTCCTACTCCTGCCAGCCAGAATTAAACCCGGAGGAGAGATAAAATATGAGGAACACCCCTTCATTGAAATACTTAAATGAGAAACACACCCATTAGGAGTGGATTGATTGGCTGTCCCCTATCCTGCCTCCATTAAAACCAGAAGTGTGCGGGTTCAAGGTGGGTGCGGTTCAGGTTTGAGGTTTTTAAAATTTTAATGTCCCACCTGACCCAAACACACAAGTTTTGGGAGGTTAAAATTCCCCCCCAGGTATCTGAGCTGGTGCAAGCCTCAATTTTATTGATTTATCTTCATTCAAGGTTCATGCACTTTTACTTTTTCTCTAAAATTACCAGATGTAACAAAAAAAATCTATTTGTTTCTATAAACATTTTGAGTATAACTTTAATTGTAGAGATTTTAATACATTAAATGGGATGGATTTTACTAAACCCACGACATTGGGCTCCGTGGAAAAGGTGGCCGAAAGATGGGACTGGCAGCGTTCCCCACGGAGGCCGACGCCCAGAGGGCCTGACCCGATCCTCTCGGTGGCGGCAAGACTCCGTGACGGCCCCCCGGTCACTGGGTGACGGGAACTGAATTGCAATATTTAAATGAACAGGATGAATAAATTTTTTTTTTTATTTGTTCATGGGATGCGGGTGTCGCTGGCTACGACAACATTTATTGCCCCTCCCTAATTGCCCTTGAGAAGGTGGTGGTGAGCTGCCTTCACTAACCGCTGCAGTCCATGTGGGGTAGGTCCACCCACAGTGCTGTTTAGGAAGGGAATTCCAGGATTTTGACCCAGCGACAGTGAAGGGACGGCGATATAGTTCCAAGTCAGGAAGGTGTGTGACTTGGAGGGGAACTTGCAGGTGGTGGTATTCCCATGCATCTGCTGCCCTTGTCCTTCTAGGTGGTAGAGGTCACGAGTTTGGAAGGTGCTGTCGAAGGAGCCTTGGAGAGTTGCTGCAGTGCATCTTGTAGATGGTACAGGCTGCTGCCACTGTGCGTCGGTGGTGGAGGGAGTGAATGTTTGTAGATGGGGTGACAATCAAGCGGGCTACTTTGTCCTGGACAGCGACAAGTTTCTTGAGTGTTGTTGGAGCTGCACTCATCCAGGCAAGAGGAGAATATTCCATCACACTCATGACTTATGCCTTGTAGATGGTGGACAGGCTTTGGGAAGTCAGGAGATGAGTTACTCGCCACAGGATTCCTAGATTCTGGCCTGCTGTTATAGCCACGGTATTTATATGGTTACTCCAGTTCAGTTTCTGGTCAATGGTAACCCCTAGGATGTTGATAGTGGGGGATTCAGTGATCGTAATGTCATTGAATGTCAAGGGGAGATGGTTAGATTCTCTCTTGTTTGAGATAGGGAAGGTCAGATTTAAAAGGTAAGTGTTTTGTGGGGGAAGGACAAATAGTTAATGTAGTTGTTACTGAGGGGGTGGGAAAGGGGCGTTAGAAATTTATTTGATAAATTTTGGGGGGATGTATCTTTAAAAATTGAAATATGCTGGCAGGGCTGGCTGACTTTAAAAATGGTGCCAGCGCCTGCACACAGGCATCTGATGCCATTGCTGGTGATGGACAGCCCGCCCCCGTCCACGTGATTGGCGGTGGGGTGGGGGGGGGAGGTCTTCCCCGGCTCTTTGGCGTGTGGCCCACATGTGCGGGCCACCATTTTTTGAACTCTCCACCAAGGTCGGCAGCGAGCTCTTAAAATCCAGTCCATTAATTCAGTTAATTCAGCTGTATTTATCTGATCTTTCATTTCGAGGGAAGGTTTAATCATGGACACAAAAGTGATCATCATTGCACTGAAAAGCAACCACATATGCATTTGATTTCAGATAGAAAGATATGCATTTTTCCTGCCAAACTTAACTGTTACATTGTACTTGCCAGCCAATCTCAATTTTCTCAGTGGAGGCAAGTGACATGTTCCCATTTCACATTTCCCAGTTAGTGATGCATTTATGCCACAAGTATCGTTGTGTAATTGTATTGCAATAGAATGTCAAGTTAGCTTTCAGTTGCTTGCATTTGTCAGATTTCGTTATTCAGCAAAGTTAAAACATTTATAAATACATTGTCATTTGGAGAAAGAAAGTTTGTGGTGTAATTGTTATCTGGGTGATTTTAGCAGTTTACTGAAGCATGTTGACTTTCACTCTGATGTCTGTCAATGTTAATTATTGTAATTGTCCAAGCCAGCATCAGTAAAATGCTTTACTGTGTCAGAACATCCTTTCCTGTCGAGTAACTGCATCATATATGGGAGAAATAACAATTCTGATTTCTGCTTTCTTTTTAAAGTGTATTGTGATTTTTTTTTTGCTGCTCCCCATGGGAGGGCAGAGTCACTCCTTTCCAATTCCAGCGTCTTTCTGCTGATGTAGGAAAAACAGCTGAAATAATCTGTCAAATATATTGGGATAGAGATTCCGCTTGTTTCTGTTAGCTTTGCACCATATTCCAGCGCAATCGGCCAAGCCAGCGTAAAAAGTCATTGAAAACATGAGCACATGTGTTTTTGGGTGTAACTCACTTACCCTTTAAGTTCGCTGACCATTCATGCTGTTCTAAGATTCAGTTCAACCGATCAGACCTCACCCACAAAATTGGCTGCGCCCCCAGGATGAAATTGAGTTTCCGCTGATTGTGCTGGTTCAGGAAGGCTTTTCAAATTGTCCTCATTTTTTTAGGTGCACAGGCACTAGTGGGCACAATTAAAGATATTTTATATCGTAAAATATTTAATTTGCCAAGAAACTGACGAGTGTACACCAATGAAACTGTTACATAGTTCAGTATAGCCTTTTAAACCATTTTCATTTATTTTAAATCAAGTTATTCACAGGTGGGGTCTGGTCACTTAATAGAAATGCTTGTTTTGGTGATAAACCCATTTCCAGCTGTATTAATAAAGCTGCACCAGGTTACCACTCTTAAGTACATGAAGGTATACCTTTTAATGCGGAAAAAATAAACAATTACATTCTATTATGTTGCCCAAACGGCATGGTACATGGAAGATTTTGCATTTGTGATTATACAAATGATTATTAGGGGAAACTTGTAACCTAACCAGCGCAATTTCCAACACATTTTGGGTGCAATTTTCCAGTTATACTCAAAGCGGAAACTCTCATATTTATACAGCAGCTAGTTGCTTTTTTGATGCAAACTGCACAAGCACACAAAATGGAAAATGATAACTGTCTTTTATTTCCATTTTTGAAGCAATAGGGTTTCATTGCATTTGTAAAGCACACATAAAAATGCTGCAGAAAGTGTTATAATGTGTTCTTTTTCTTTCCTTACCCAGACTCCGTCACGATGCAGAAGTCGCGCCTTACTTCATTTTTGGTGAGAATGAAGAGAATGCTGGGTGAACTGTCAATCATCCTGAAGAGACTGATGCACATTGTAGCTTTAATGCCTTATTTGCACATTTTACATTTTTGGATTGTTAATGTTACTTACTAGGTCAAGCCTATTCTTCAGAACTGCATATAGCTTTAACTCAACCTGGGTATAAAAAAAATAGTTAAAATATTCATGCCATCTTTTGAAAAGCTGTTGACCACTTTAGGTCTTTGATAATAATGTTCACAATTGTCCTAAACAACCGTTGATGAATCAATGGCACTCTTTGCACTGAGAATTTTCACCTCCTAATTTCTTTTAAATAGATTTCTTTCTGCTGAGGTTTAGAGGTTGATAAGAACATAAATGACATTTTGTAACTTTTGTATTTCTGTAACTGTAGTATTTTGTACTAAGCTAAATAAGTTTTATCTACCAGGATAAGGTGGGGGTCTCCAATGGATCAGTGGTAATGTTTCATGTGCTGTAATACTGAACAACATAGGCCAGGAAGGTCTCAGGTTCAGCTCCGAATCCTCACCATTAGATTTCAGCTGGGGCAAGAATTGACCTCAATGCCCTGGAGCTGGGCAAGAGAAATTCGCCAACATGTTTGTCAACTTAGTGACCCTGTTTCTAAAAGAAAGTGCAGATATGTTGAGATTTGTGGACCAATTTTACATTTGAAAATGGATGATTGTAGTCAGGAAATAAAGTGGAATTTAGTCATGCCCATTTCATGGCAGTTTCAGAGATTGATGAGTTTCCTAGGAGGTTGTGACCGAGGTAGGAACTTCCTTCCCATATTAAAATGGAGATTATTAAAAATGGAGGCAGCTTGGACATTTTTAGCCTACGACCATTCTGGAATCCCCAGTATACGCAGAGAAATCTGTCGGGAAGGAGGTCTAGAATGGACCTGCAGGTGGGAGGGCCTTTAAAAGGCCCACAGATTTTAAAGATCTTCTGGAAATCAATTCTCTGAAAAGCATTATTTTCAAAAGCAAATGCAAGAGTTCTTGATAAGGTTATAGCACATAACAAGCAAGAACAGCTTGTAACAGTGAAGGCCATCACTTTAGTAAATGAACTGATCTTTCTTAACCTACTCACATGTATGCTTGGGGAAGCTAATAGTGTTTAATAGCAATTCAGTAAAGAGCTCTGCTATAGGCTGATAAATATCAAAAATTTATATTGATACATTGGGGTTATAGTAGTGTCGATCAGAGGTGTGTCACATGCTTTGTCATTTATATCATAAAAATGCTTAATTAATTTAATGTAATTGTTATTAATGTGCTAATATGCTGTGCCTTAGAGCACCTTACAGAAATTTGGGCAAAATCCATCCACGAATGAGGGAGTTAAAGTCACATCTCTAGTGTTTGCAAAATTCCTAAAATGAAATGATTATGGTTTAGTGTCCAGTGCTAAGGCCTAATATATTTGCCAAAAACTTGCAGGACAGCAGTGAACACTGCATTCTAGAAGTAACAATTTTATCCCAGTTAGTGAATGAAATAAACGACTAAGCATCCACTGACTAAACATGTGAAAATGGCTTCATTATTTGCTGTCTTCATACTCTCAACTAAAGCAGGAATCTGGAAAGAATTTGAATGTGAATGATAAAAGGCAGCACAGTCCTCTCATGCTGTTTCACAAACTACTCATAACTGCCTCTACTATAAGTGCCTGAACTAGATCATTTCCAGTCACAAGAGAACATATTCAATAAAATTAAGAAAACTGCTAACAAAATCACAGGAATATGCATCTCTCAAATGCGTGATTTGTGACAATTTTATTTCATTAGTGACTATGAGAAAGTAGCAGCTGCAATCAGGATCCTTCAACATTTCTCAAACAGCGAATGAATCAGTTAGTCTGTGTAATTATCACAGTTTGATCATCTAGCTGTGGAGTGCACAGTTGTTGGAGAAAATGTCTCAATGGCAGCAGAAAAAAAGCTGAATTTGAACCAAGATCCTGCAGATACTGTAGGGTTCTTTTGTGGGGGTGAGGGGCATCAATTGGGGGGTTCAATCGGAGAAGGAAGGGGGTTCGATCAGGTGGGAGGAGCCTGATTACGGCTCCTCAGACTGGCACCACGATCCTGGAGGTAGGTACTAAGTCCTCACTTCGATGAAGATGCTGTATTCCTGGCATTGGGAAACCTGGCTGACAGTTGTTAAAATTGAAAACCTGAATGACAATGAGGTTCACAGCCCACCGGTTGGTCACCTGCCCAACTTCCAGCCTCAGTTAAATCTGGAAATGGGTGTGTTGAGGGCAGGTTTGGGTCGGGAAACTGATTTTTCTGATTTTAACTGCCACCGCCACCACCCGACTCAAACCTGCCCTTTTTTAATGTTAAATTTCAGCCTATTGTATCACCATTCAAACCTTGTCTGTTATATTTATTTACTGATGGAAATATATTCCCCAGGCTGATTCCGAAATGTGGCTTCACTGAATGCTGCAAGATTATACTGACTGCCCTTTGTGGATGCACTGGCCTTCTCCAAAATGGGGAACACTGACAGCACCATAGAACTGTGCAGTCATATACTTGGATCATGCAATTTATGGTCAATAGATTTACTCATTGACTAATACATGAATGCACAAAAGTAAAAGTGATCCATTGGGACACATACGCAGCATGTTTTAGATGTGACAATTGAAAATTGAGCTTTTGTTGTCTGCTTTTCAATGATAACATTACTGGGTAGCCACCCTTGAACTGGACTGGCCAGTTCAAAACTGAACGAGTGGCCATTCTTTGATGGCTAGTAAGGTAAAGGAATAAAAGTGGTCAGTTTCATTCCCATACATTCCATTGACAGCAGACCAAAGCACTCCTGGATTCCACTTTTTCAGTAGCATGTCTAACAATTATAACTTTTCATCAGTTACTGCCTTGAATGCAATTCTGCAGAGATTTGATGTGTAATGACAACACTTTGTAATTTTAATTGAATTCAAGAAGACCTTGTATAATAAAATTACAGAGTAGACCTGTGAAGGAAGAAATCAGACACATCACATATTTTGGAAAAAGTTGACATGACTCAAAAACACTTGATCGCAGGGTGAATCTGATACATGTCATCAAGCATGGCATTTGGCAGAGAAGCATTGCAACTCAGTTTACTTTTTTTATTCATTCATGGGATCTGGGTGTCAGTGACAAGGCTAGCATTTATTGCCCTTGAGAAGGTGGTGGTGAGCCACCTTCTTGAACATGTGGTGTAGGTACACCAACAGTGCTGTTAGGGAGGGAGTTCAAAGATTTTGACCCAGTGATAGTGAAGGAATGGCAATATATTTCAAGTCAGAATGGCATGTGACTTGGAGGGGAGCTTGCAGGTGGTGGTGTTCCCATGTGCCTGCTGCCCATGTTCTTCTAGTTGGTAGAGATCATGGGTTTAGAAGGTTCTGTCTAAGGACCCTTAATGAGTTGCTACAGTGCATCTTGTACACTCTGTCCCAATGGTGGAAGTGAATGATAAAGATGGTGGCTGAGTTACTGATCAAGTGAGCGGCTTTGTCCTAGATTTATGATCCAGTTAAGTTTCTGGTCAATTGTAATTCCCTGGATGCTGGTGGTGGGGATTCAGCGATGATAATGCAATCGAATGTCATGTGGAGATTAGATTCTCTCTTGTTGGAGATGATCATTACCTGACACTAGTGTGGCACTGATGTTTCATGCCACTTATTTGGCGAAGCCTGAATGTTGTCCATGGAGGTGGTGACATAGTGCTAATGGCACTAGACTAGTAATCCAGAGCCCAGGCTAATGCTCTGGGTACATGATTTCAAATCCCACCACTGCAGATGGTGGAATTTGAATTCAATTAATAAATCTGCAAGTCCAATGGTGACCATGAAACCATTGTCAATGGTTGTAAAAACCCATCTGGTTCACTAATGGCCCTTAGGGAAGGAAATCTGCTGTCCTTACCTGATTTGTCCTACATGTGACTCCAGACCCAGAGCAATGTGGTTGACTCTTAAAATGGCCTAGCAGGCCACTCAGTTCAAGGGCAAGTTGGGATGGGCAATAAATGCTGTCCGCGTCAGCGACGCTCACATCCCACAAAAACAAATTTTAAAAAACGTTTTGCTGAACGCAGGCACAGATACTACAGTATCTGAGGAATTGCTAATAGGACTGAACAGTGTTAAATCATCAGCGAACATCCCCACTTCTGACTTTATAATGGAGGGAAGGAAATGATGAAGCAGCTGAAGATGGTTGGGCCTAGGACACTACCCTGAGAAACTCCTGCAGCAATGTCCTGGGGCTGAGATGATTGGCCTCCAACAATCACAACCATTTTCCTTTCTGAAGGTATGACTCCAACCAGTGGAGAGTTTTCCAGCTGACTCTCATTGACTTCAATTTTGCTAGGGCTCCTTGGTGCCATACTTGGTCAAATGCTGCCTTGATGTCAAGGGAAATCGCTCTCACCTCACCTCTTGAGTTCAGCTCTTTTTTCCATATTTGGACCAAGGCTGTAATGAGGTCAGGAGCTGAATGGCCCTGGCAGAACCCAATCTGAGCATCAGTGAGGAGATTATTGGTGAGTCAGTGCCGTTTGATAGCATTGTTCATAACACCTTCCATCACTTTGCTGGTGATTGAGACTGATGGGGCAGTAAGTAGTCAAATAAGATTTCTTTATTTTTGTGAAGAGGATGATAACGACTGATTAAATTAAACTTTACATTTTATTGTCGTGACACCATCTGGCTTTATCAAAACAGGGAGCAACCATCACCAGTTAGAAGATTTTTATTATCAGTAGGGGTATAGTAACATAATGGTTATGTTATTGGCCTCAGATAATGATCTGGAGACATTAGTTCAAATCATGGCAGCTGGGGGAATTTAAATTCAGTTAATTAAGTGAATCTGAAATAAAAAGCTAGTATCAGTAATGGTGACAATGAAACTACTGGATTGCTGTAAAAACCCATCTGGTTCACTAATGCCCTTTAACGAAGGAAATCTGCTGGCTTTACCCAGGACGGCCTACATGTGACTGCAGAACCACAGCGATGTGACAGACTCTTAATTGCCCTCTCAAATGGCTTAGCAAGCCACCCAGTTAGATCAAAGTTTTTTTTTATTCATTCATGGGATGTGGGCGACGATGGCCAGGCCAGCATTTATTGCCCATCCCTAATTGCCCTTGAGAAGGTGGTGGTGAGCTGCCTTCTTGAACCGCTGCAGTCCATTTGGGGTAGGTACACCCACAGTGCTGTTAGGAAGGGAGTTCCAGGATTTTGGCCCAGCGACAGTGAAGGAATGGCGATATAGTTCCAAGTCAGGATGGTGTGTGACTTGGAGGGGAACTTGCAGGTGGTGGTGTTCCCATGTATTTGCTGCCCTTGTCCTTCTAGTTGGTAGAGGTCGCGGGTTTGGAAGGTGCTTTCTAAGGAGCCTTGGTGCATTGCTGCAGTGCATCTTGTAGATGGTACACACTGCTGCCACTGTGCGTCGGTGGTGGAGGGAGTGAATGTTTGTAGATGGGGTGCCAATCAAGCGGGCTGCTTTGGCCTGGATGGTGTCTAGCTTCTTGAGTGTTGTTGGAGCTGCACCCATCCAGGCAAGTGGAGAGTATTCCATCACACTCCTGACTTGTGCTTTGTAGATGGTGGACAGGGTTTGGGGAGTCAGGAGGTGAGTTACTCGCCTCAGGATTCCTAGCCTCTGACCTGCTCTTGTAGCCACGGTATTTATATGGCTACTCCAGTTCAGTTTCTGGTCAATGGTAGCCCCGAGGATGTTGATAGTGGGGGATTCAGCGATGGTAATGCCGTTGAATGTCAAGGGGAGATGGTTAGATTCTCTCTTGTTGGAGATGGTCATTGCCTGGCACTTGTGTGGCGCAAATGTTACTTGCCACTTATCAACCCAAGCCTGGATATTGTCCAGGTCTTGTTGCATTTCTACGCGGACTGCTTCAGTATCTGAGGAGTCACAAATGGTGCTGAACATTGTGCAATCATCAGCGAACATCCCCACTTCTGACCTTATGATTGAAGGAAGGTCATTGATGAAGCAGCTGAAGATGGTTGGGCCTAGGACATTACCCTGAGGAACTCCTTCAGTGATGTCCTGGAGCTCAGTTGATTGACCTCCAACAACCACAACCATCTTCCTTTGCGCTAGGTATGACTCCAGCCAGCGGAGGGTTTTCCCCCTGATTCCCATTGACTCCAGTTTTGTTAGGGGCTCCTTGATGCCATACTCGGTCAAATGCTGCCTTGATGTCAAGGGCAGTCACTCTCACCTCACCTCTTGAGTTGTTGTGCTAAACTATATTAAGAATCAAACTGGATGGACCATCCAGCATTGACCCTCTCACCAGACATGACAAAGGCACACCCCGTCCAGTTGGCCCTGCAAAGTTATCCTCACCAACATCTGAAGACATGTGCCAAAATTGGGATATCTATCGAACAGACTTGACCAGCAACAACTTGACATAGTCATACTCACTGAATCATACCTTACAGCCAATGTCAGAGACTCCTCCATCACTATCCCTGAGTATGCCCTGTCCACCAGCAGAACAGTCCCACTAGAGGTGGTGGCACAGTGGTAGAGAGTCAGGAGGGAACGACCCTGGGCGTCCACAACATTGGACCCCATGAAATCTCATGGTATCAGGTCAAACATGGGTAAGGAAACCTCCTGCTGATTACCACCTACCGACCTTCCTCAGCTGATGAATCAGTACTCCTCCATGTTGAACACCACTTGGAGGAAGCACTGGGGGTAGCAAGGACGCAGATTGTACTCAGGTGGGCAACTTCAATGTCCATCACCAAGAGTGGCACGGAGCACCAATGCTGACCAAGCTGGCTGAGTCCTGAAGGATATATCTGCCAAACTGGGCCTACAATAGGTGGTGAGGGAACCAACAAGAGGGAAAAACCTACTAGACCTTGTCCTCACCAATCTACCTGTTGCAGATGCATCTGTCCATGACAGTATTGGTAGGAGTGACCACCACACGGTTCTTGTGAAAATGAAGTCCCGTCCTCACACTGAAGATACCCTCCATTATGTGTGGTGCCACTAGCATGCTGAATGGGATGGATTCAGAACAGATCTGGCAGCTTAAAACTGGGCATCCATGAGGCGCTGTGGACCATCAGCAGCAGCAGGGTTGTATTCAACCACAATCTGTAACCTCATGAACTGACATATTTCTCACTCTACCAATACCATCAAGCTAAGGGATCAATCTGGTTCAATAGAGAGTGCAGGAGAGCATGGCAGGAGCAGCATCTGGCATATCTAAAAAAAGAGGTGTCAACCTGGTGAAGCTACAACACAGGACTACGTGCATGCCAAACAGCAGAAGTAACACAAGGGAAAAACTACTTGACTTCATCCTCAGCACTCTACTTGCCGCAGATACATCTGTCCATGACAGTATTGGTAAGAGTGACCACCACACAATCCTTGTGGAGACAAAAACTCCATTTTTTTAAAAGACGTGAAACTGGTAAGTGTTGCTGTTCAGAGAGACTTGGGTTACTCGTACAAGGAACACACAAAGTTAACAAGGCAAATGGCATGTTGGCCTTTATTGCAAGGGGATTGGAGGACAGGAATAAAGAAGTCTTACTAAAATTATACAGGGCTTTGGGGAGACTGCACCTGGAATACTGTGTGCAGTTTTGGTCTCCACATTTAAGAAGGGATATACTTGCACTGAAGGCAGTGCAGCGAAGATTTATTTATTTGGTCCCTGGGATGAGGGGTTGACCTGTGATGAGATGCTGAGTAAATTGGGCTTATATTCACTGGATTTTAGAAGAATGAGAGGTGATCTAATTGAGACATACAAGATTCTGAAAGGGCTTGATAGGATAGAAGATGAAAGATTGTTCCCACTGGTCAGGGAATCTAGAACATGGGGACACAGTCTCAGGATAAGGGGCCAATCGTTCAGGACTGAGATGAAGAGAACTTACTTCACTCAAAGGGTTGTGAATCTTTGGAATTCTCTATGCCAGGGGTTGTGGATGCTTCACCATTGAATGCATTTAAGGCTGGGATAGATAGATTTTTGGTCTTGCAGAGAATCAAAATTCTGGAACCTCCTCCTTATCAGCACTCTGGGTGTACGTATACCACATGGACTGCAGAGGTTCAAGAAGGAGGCTCACCACCACCTTCTCGAGGACAATTACAGATGGGTAACAAATGCTGGCCTTGCCAGTGATGCTTACATCCTATGAATGTATTTTTAAAAAATGTTATTGTTAGTCATGAGCTGCAGTTACTCTTTTATAGTCAAAGCAAGGTTGCATTGTGTTTTGAGACTAGGTTGTCTTCCTTTATAATCTTATTCAGAATTATAGAAATAAAACTTTTTTTATTGTTAAATGCAGCACTGATGTTCAAAACTACATTTTCACATCTTTTCCAAAATAGTAAAACTTTTACATTCACTTGAGATGTAGGTGAAGAAGAACTCTTGTTTAAACAGCACAGCATGTCTTACAGGATGTTGCAAAGTGCTGGGATTGATTTTGCTATCAGTTGCATCTGATAAACAAGTGTAAAGACTGCGGCCAGAATTTTACAGTCCCCAACTAGTGAGCTGGTGGCGGGGTGGGGGTGGGTAGTTGGTGGCCAAAAAATTTAGTAGGAGGCTGGGGGTGCTATTCCCAATGCCTTCCTGCCCCTGCTGCTATTTTACGCGAAGTGGCAGTGGCGAGTAACGGCTCGCCCACCCCAAGCCAATCAAGGCTCTTAAGTGGCCAATTAACAGCCACATAAGGGCCTCCTCCCACCACTGGAGGTATTTTACCCGCGGCGGGTGGGCGGCAAAGGCCCCAAGAACCCTGCCAGGTAAAACCTGATCGGGCACCCTGTGCCCCATGGAGGGCTGCTCCCAAAGCCCCGACCGTCCCCAACGCACAACGCCCAAAAACTCATCTTTCCAGGGCCGTCCTTCCTCATCTTGCTGAACCTGGGTATAGTTCCAGCAGTGGCTACCGCTCCAAATTGGCGCTGTTGGGACTAAGAGCTGCCGGCCTGCTGATTGGCCAGTAGCTCCATTAGGCGGGACTTCCTGCCTCAAGGAGGTGGACGTCCCGCCCAAGACCAATTAAGGGCCTGATGAGCAAAAATCTTGGCGTGGCTCCCCAAGCCCAGTGGAGCAGGGCTTGCCACTGACGTTTTGCGATGGCTTATATCCACTTCGCACACAATTTATTTTTTCAGTGAGATTTCCCAGCAGTGCCAGCAATTTTTCAGTTGGAACCTTTAAATGAGACCCCAGTGATGTGATTTAGACATCGACACACTTTCCTGCAGCTTGCGTGGGAATAGCATAGTCATGAACCCATCCATCTAAAATGAGCATCCAGTTTTGCTTACAATTATGTTATATGGTTTTCTGGTGAGATCTGAAGGAGAAGTCTTAATATCATGAGGTTATTATTCCAGATCTTTTGTTTTTTTGTTGCTGAGAATAGAATTGTTTTTACCAAATGATTTTACACTCCCAATTATTTGGAATATTCACAATATTGGCAAAAAGAATTGATCCATAGGGTCTAATATTCTATTTTTGTTTGTAGAGGAGTGGGCAAATTATTGGAATCAATTCTGAGAATAGGATAAACTGTCACTTAGAAGGGCACAGATTAATCAAGGATAGTCAGCATGGATTTGTTCAGGAAAGAACTTGTCTGACAAACTTGATCAAATTTTTTTAGGAAGTAACAAGGACGATTAATGAGGGTAGTGCAGTTGATGTGGTCTACGTGGATTTAAGCAAGGCTTTTGACAAGGTCCCACATGGAAGACTGGTTAAAAAAATAAACTCCCATGGGATCCAGGAAAATGCAGCAAGCAGGATACAAAATTGGCTCAGTGGCAGGAAACAGGGTAATTGTTGATGGGTGTTTTGCGACTGGAGGGCTGTTTCCAGTGGCATTCCGCAAGGCTCAGTACTGGGTCCCCTACTTTTTGTGGTATATATTAACTATTTGGAGGTAAATGTAGGGGGCATGATCAAGAAGTTTGCAGATGACACAAAGATTGGCCGTGTGGTTGATAGCGAGGAGGATAGCTGGAGGCTACTGGGAGGTATCGATTGACTGGTCGGATGGGCAGAAAAGTGGCAAATGGAATTCAACCTGGAGACGCGTGAGGTGATGCATTTGGGGAGGTCAAATAATGCAAAGGAATACACGATTAATGGGAGAATACGGAGAGGTGCAGAGGAAGTGTGGAACCATGGAGTGAATGTTCCCAGATCCCTGAAGGTAGCAGGACAGGTCGATAAGGTGGTTAAGAAGGCATATGGAATCCTTTCCTTTAGTAGTCAAGGTATAGAATACAAGAGCAGGGAGGTTAAGCTGGAATTGCATAAATCATTGGTTTGGCCACAACTTGAGTACTGTGTGCAGTTCTGGTCACCTCATTATGGAAAGGATGTAATTGCACTAGAGAGGGTACAGAGGAAATTTATGAGGAGGTTGACAGGACTGGAGAAATGAATGAGGAAAGATTGGATAGGCTGGGGATGTTCTCCTTGGAACAGAGAAGACTCAGGGGAGATTTGATTGAAATGTACAAAATTGTAAGTAGTCTGGATAGGGTGGATGTGAAGGGCCTATTTACCTTAGCAGAGAGGTCAATGATGAGGGGGCATAGCTTTAAAGAGATTGGTAGAACGATTCGAGGGGAGATGAGGAAAATATTTTTCACCCAGGATGAGTGTAGTGGAGGACTGAAACTCATTGCCTGAAAGGGTAATGAAGGCAGAAACCCTCAACTCATTTAAAAGGTGTCTGGATATGCACCTCAGGTGTGTAACCTGCAGGGCTACAGACCAAATGCTGGATAGTGGGATTCGGCTGGATGGCTCATTTTTCAGCCGGCGCAGACACGATGGGCCAAGTGGCTTCTTTCTGTGCCATAAACTTTCTATGATTCTATGATTCTAAAAGGAGGCACATTGGAGAGATGCTAAGCAGGTCAGACTGTACCAGAAACAGTCACCCGGTGATATTGTTACATCCACATTTACAAGCAGGGACATAGCTACATGGTTTTGTTAGAAGAACTTTCCCTCAGATTCTCTGAATCATCAGGGAAGCAGTGATGGAGGCGGGCTGGTTCCTGTAGGAGAAGGGGCAACTAATGTGTACTTTAGGTCTGGATATGCCAGTGGAATTAATTTCAGCTGTGGTCTCTGCCTCCACCTACTTCCTGACATACTGCAATGTTGTCCTTTGGGGATGGTGCCCTGAAACAACAAACAGGGCCATCTCTCACTATTACCTCATGCAGTACCTCCAGTATGCCAGCCATTAAATTTGCGATTCAAGTGTTCTGTTGATCCATCCCTTAATGGCAGACTCTGCTTCCTGTCTGTTATGTTGCCAGCCACTAAGTTTTGGCAGTCATTTGTTATCCAAGTACCCTTTCCAAAGACTGAAACACATATTAAAAATATTAGAAGCCTTTTTCATCTGTATATGTGGTCACTCACCTTTAGGTGGCCATATCCTTTTAATTATACGTTATTACCAATGTTCCCACTGAGCTGCGCAGTTGCGTGACTGTGAAGCAGCCTGGCACATACCGAGCAGGAATTGTTCCATTATAAATACCGTGCGAAAAAAGTTAAAGGGGCCGCACACGGAAGAAACTGGCCACGCACAACAACTAAATTTTAAAGGAAACATTGTGTACTACCCCCTAAGAGCAGTTGTTCAAAGACCATTCGGCTCATCCAGTTCATCCTTCCATAGAAAGCAACAGGTCCATCCATTACAGGGTTCCAATTGCTTCTTGAATGACTCCAGAGTTTTGGTCTCTTATTTCCCATTTTGGAAGATTACTCCAAATATTGATCAGTCCTTTTGTGATAAGGTGCTTCTTGAAGAGTTCACTGGGATCAGAGGGATGGACCACAATGGACTTTGGGATCTTGAATATTTCTGTTATCTCAGTCCATATAAATACCGTGGCTACAAGAGCAGGTCAGAAGCTAGGAATCCTGCGGCAAGTAACTCACCTCCTGACTCCCCAAACCCTGTCCACCATCTACAAGGCACAAGTCAGGAGTGTGATGGAATACTCTCTACTTGCCTGGATGGGTGGAGCTCCAACAACACTCAAGAAGCTCGACACCATCCAGGACAAAGCAGCTCGCTTGATTGGCACCCCATCTACAAACATTCACTCCCTCCACCATCGACGCACAGTGGCAGCAGTGTGTACCACCTACAGAATGCACTGCAGCAACGCACCAAGGCTCCTTAGACAGCACCTTCCAAACCTGCAACCTCTACCAACTAGAAGGACAAGGGCAGCAGATGCATGGGAACAGCACCACCTGCAAGTTCCCCTCCAAGTCACACACCATCCTGACTTGGAATTATATCGCCGTTCCTTCACTGTCGCTGGGTCAAAATCCTGGAACTCCCTTCCTAACAGCATTGTGGGTGTACCTACCCCACATGGACTGCAGCGGTTCAAGAAGGCAGCTCATCACCACCTTCTGAAGGGCAATTAGGGATGGGAAACAATGCTGGCCTGGCCAGCGACGCCCACATCCCATGAATGAAAATAAAGTCCTGTACTTGCCTTTTACTAGTTTGTGCCAATAATGCCTTCTCTTTGTGTGCTGGTTTCACTTGAAACAATACTACAAATGAACTTTTTTTATTTCATTTATTTTTGTATATAACTGTCCACATTCACTTCCTTCTGGTCCTTTTGTAAGTATATGTGTATTTGTTGACGTGTCTGTGCAGTTTTGTTACATTGTACACCCAGGGCAATGCATTGACATACCAATCTTACAAGCATAGGTCAGTTTTCTACTTTTATATCATTAGGTAGAAGGCGAAGAAAGCACATTAAAGGCTTTTAAATCAATACTAAAACCCAAGTAATAAGACTTCTAATCTAAGAGTGCGATTTAACTTAGAACTTAAAGGCTTGGAATACATTGGTCAGAATTTTATGCCCCTCAAAAGAGCGGGCTGGCGGCCGGGGGGTAAAATAGAGTGGGAGGCTGGGGGGGTTCTTCCTGATCTGTTCCTGCCTCCGTTGTCAATTTATGTGGGGCGGCGGCAGCGAAAAACGGCCCGCCCACCCCAGGTCAATCAAGGCCCTTAAATGGCCAATTTTCTTAAGGGCCTCCGCCCGCCGGGTATTTTGCGTTTGGCTGACGGGCGGCTGAGGCCTCAGAAAATTTGCCTGATAAGACTAGACGGCCTTTTAGGGGGCTGGGGGTGAGGCCTCCTTATCAGGCATCCTGTGTCCCATTGGACGGCTGCCCCTGAAGCCCCAACCGCCTCCAAAGTGCTTCACAGATAATGGAGGGAATTTTAACCACAAAAATGAGTGGATTTAGGTCATGTAGGAGGTTAAAGAGTTAAAAATCAGAATCCCTACACCAACCCACCTCCAACCTGGCCGCTTCCAATTTTAACAAAGGTGGGATGGGGGTGAGTGATAAACCTGCACCAAAGAGGTGGGTTGGCACTTTAAATATTATAGTGAGGCTACAAGTCTCATTGTTATTCAACTTTTCAAATTTATCTATGGATGGCCAGGTTTCCTGAGGCTTGGGAAACTCCTCAGCTACACCTAGGTGAGGACTATCAGAGACAAGGGGGATATCCTTTAAACCTACCCACTAGATCCAGCGTACCTGCCTGGGCAACCTTGTGATCGGGCACCCCATCCCCGACCTTCCCCCATGAGACCTCCAACCTCCCCACTTAGGTTCCCACTTAGGCCTCCAGTCCCCCCTTCAAGGCCTCTGACCTCCCCACTCCAGGCCTCCGATTCCACCCCACAACCCAAGGCCTTCAATTCCCCCCAAACGTCCAATCCAACCCCAAAACTCTGACCCCTGACCCTCCCACAACCTCTGATTCCCTGCAGCCCCCTCCCCAGGGATTGGTCACCTCCCTCCTTTGGATAGACTCCCCCTTCCCTGTTCTGTGGCCTCCACCAACTTGCTCCCCGCCCGACTAGAAGCCAAGTCTGTCAATCAGCTTGACGTTGGGGCAGGGAACCTGTCGGTAATGTCGTACACCCGCTGTGGTATTAACACTCCACAGAGTGTGGGGGATCCCTGACTTCTGGGCTCCCCCCCCCCGCCTTACCAGCTCCCCTGCTCCCGGTGCATCAGGCAAATTAAAAACAGAAAGTTAAAATTTGAAATGCAGTTATTGCTAAGTGAGCAAACTTAAAATATTCAAGAGAGTTTTGTTGGGATTGCCTTTGCTATCAGTTACATCTAATAAACAGGTTTAAAGTGCATGTAACCGATTAGAGATCACTTACGCCCATTTAGCACCCAATTTAATTTTTCAGTGAGAATTCCAAGCCTTGCCAGAAGTTTCTACCAGTTTTCCAGTTGGAAGACGTAAATGAGGCTGCAAGGATTTGATTTAGAGATCCACACACTTTCCAACAGCTTTTGTGGGAATAGCACTAGTCATCAACACAGCCATATAAAATGAGCATCTAATTTACACGAAGGTTGAGGCACACGGAGCAGGGTTGGATCATTTTTCATGTGTTAATACTATAAATGCAGCATCATGCTGACAGTAGAACAAACCAAAAACACTAAGCATGATCAACACATAGGAAACAAATAACCACTACCAAACCATGACAGCAACAATATTTATGATGTCTGTACTTCCTCTATACCAGGCACAAAGTCTGGGGATGTATGTGTGTCATAAGAACATCAAAACAGAAGAACATAAGAATATAAGAAATAGGAGCAGAAGTAGACCATATGGTCCCTCGCGCCTGCTCCGCCATTCAATACAATTATGGCTGATCTTCTGCCTCAATTCCACTTTCTTGCCTACTCCCCATATCCCTTGATTCCCTGAGAGACCAAAAAATCTGTCTATATCAGCTTTAAATATATTCAACAATGGAGCATCAACAGTCCTCTGGGCTAGAGACTTCCAAAGATTCACAACCCTTTGAGTGAAGTAATTTCTCCTCATCTGATTGACCCTTCAAGCTGAGACTGTGCCCCATGTTCTAGATTCCCCAGCCAGGGGAAACAACCTCTTAGTGTCTACCCTATCCAGCCCCTTCAGAATCTTGTATGTTTCAATGAGATCACCTCTCATTCTTCTAAACTCCAGAGAGTATAGGCCCTATTTACTCAGCCTCTCATCATAGGACAAACCTGTCATCCCAGGAATCATTCTAGTGAACCTTCAATGTACTGCCTCCAATGCAAGTATATCCTTCCTTAAATATGGAGACCAAAGTGCACACAGTACTCCAGGTATGGTCTCACCAAAGCTCTGTATAATTGTCACAAGATGTCCTTATTGTACTCCAGTCCTCTTGCAATAAAGGCTAATATGCCATTTACCTTCCTAATTGCTTGCTGTACCTGCATGCTAACTTTGTATTCCTTTTACAAGTATATCCAAGTCTCTATGAGCTTCAACATTTAGATGTTTCATGCCTTTCAAAATGTATTCTGCATTTCTGTCTTTACAACGAAAGTGAATAACACTTACCCATATTACACTCTGACGGCCACCTTGCTGCCTAGTCACTTAAACTGTCTATTTCTCTTTGGAGCCTCTTTGCGTCCTTCTCACAGCTTACATTCCCACCTAGCTTTGTATCATCAGCAAACTTAGATACATTTTTCTCAGTGTCTTCGTGTAAGCCATTGATATAGATTGTAAATAGTTGTGGACCCAGCACTGATCTTTGCAGTACTCCACTAATTACAGCCTGCCAACTTGAAAATGCCCCATTTATCCCTACTTTCTAGTTTTAATTAATTAACCAATCCTCTATCTATATTAATATATTACCACCAATTCCATGTGCCCTTATCTTGTGTATGAGCCTTTTGTGTGGCACCTTATCGAACGCCTTTTGGAAATCCAAGTATACTATAATCTACTGGTTCCCATTTATCTACCCTACCAGTCGCATCCTCAAAAAACTCTAATAAATTTTTCAAACATGATTGCCCTTTCGTAAAACCATGTTGATTTTACTATTATTTTCCAAATGCATTGTTAAGACTTCCATAATAATAGGCTCCAGTGTTTTCCCGACAACTAAAGTCAGGCTAACTGGCCTGTAGTTCCATCTTTTCTCTCTCCCTCCTTTCTTGAATAGGATCTCTCCCAGCCAATACCTTTTCTGCTTTTTTCTGCATTTAACTCAGCAGACTGTGTATAAATTTTGGATGACTAAACATTGTATATGATATGTATTTTTGTTATAGTTGGTAGTTCCAGAGATAGAGGCAGGAATCTTCAACTTCTGCCCAAATGGGTGCAAAGTTGACGATAGTGGCCGCACCGTCCATCTAAAGCATCAAAAAGCCCGAGCCCTTTTCATTGGAATGTAGCTATATGCACCAGATGGAGCTCCACTGCAGTTTGCCCATTATGGGAGAACAGGGAATGGACTAGCTCCTTCATTTATCTGGCTAGCAGATGATCTGGCCCTGCAAAGATGAAAGAGAAAGCAGTTTGTGGCCCTTCTGTGAAGTGGCCATATTTCCTGACTGAAACAAGCGAGCGACTATTTGACCATTTACAGGTCCACCTGAAAACTGCATCAGGCAGTGCTTTGTCTTTCATGGACCAGTAAAGGTGTCAGATGTCCATTTGCCAAAAGAAAATCAGCTGGTTAGCAATTACAAATCATCACTGGAATCACAGATATACATCCCAATAAACAACCTTTTGTGAATTCTTTGTGGCAATGGGATACTGTTCTAGGTAGGTATTTTGTAAGAACTTGCGACTATTCCATTCATGCACCTGCAGCATGATAAGCTATGATAATACCGATCTGTTTTATTCCTTTCAGCTACATATCTAAATAACAGAATAAATTAAAATGCTTTATATTATAGTAATGGATGGTCTTGGATGTAGCATGTTTCTGTGTGGTGCTTTGCCAGTTATGAATCTTGATAGTCATGTACATGCAGGTTTCAAACTTGTGAGGAGGTGTAATGAGCATTTGACTATCTGTTGTTTGTGCAGTGTGTTTGAAGTAAACCCCGTCTCCTACTTCCTCAGTTTCCATTTATTGAGAGAGGGTGGGCTGCTATCTGGATGAATAGACTGCACAGGTGACAATGCCTCTGAAACAAATGGGAGCAGCATTTCAAGTGCTATTCGACAGTTTATATTTGACATAAAAACAGAAATTGCTGGAAATACTTAGCAGATTTGATGGCATCTGTGGAGAAAGAAACAGGGTTAACATTTCATGTCGGTGACCTTTCATCAGAACTGGAAAAGGATGGAGATGTGACAGGTTTTAAGAAAATACAGAGGCAGAGAAAGGAAGGAGGGGAGGACAGAACAAAAGGGAATGTCTGTGATAAGGTGGAAGGCAGGAGAAATTAAATCGCAAAAGGGATGATGGTGCAAGGCAAAAAGGGATGGTAATGGGATAAGTAAAGAAACAAAAGATGGTCTGTTGTGGGATGACCTTAAGAGAGGACCACCTTAAGAAGATGTAAGTGAAGATCACCAGAGGAAATGATATTGCCTCACACATGACAGAGTAAGATGTATGTTGGTATGGTTCTTACAGTAACTGTTTGTATATATATATATATATATATATATATGTTCTAGTTAAGTTATTATAAAAAACATGTTTTCTTCGGAGAGACTTGGAGTCCTGTGAATCTTACAACAGTTCACATACCAAAGGAACAAGTAATGTTACATGGTGGCAACGTTTGGACCATATGCTTTCTGAGGACCATCAAAGGTTACATCGTGGTAACATTTGATTTTTTTTTTCCTGAAGAGCACACCAGGAGTAAACAAAGAACAGATAATTACTTACCTAGAGTGGCTGATGATTTAGTTGGCAGGAGACCTCACAACAGTGCGGTGAGCTAGGCTGCAGACAGGATCCCAAGAGGTGTTGAAATTCTGTGAGTACAGCAGACAATTTGCCAGGACGTCGGAAAAATTTGAAAAGAAGTAATAAGTCATAACTGCTTTAGTTATCCCATTTTTCTACTTTGTGGGCAGGGCCTAAGCCAAAAACAGCAGGAAGTGTATAACAGCGCCACTGGAGGCCCAACACAAGGTAAAAGGCTGGTTGTGGCAGCTGCCGGTACAGTAGGCTGCAGCCCTCTTAAAAAAAACTGCTCCCAATTTAAAAAAATAAACAAGCTGTGTAAACAAAGAACTGCTCTCTCAGTTTAAAAAAAAAGCTGTGTAAACAAAACAGCGACAGTCTCTCACTCTTAAAAGCAGCAGGCGTGCAAAAACGAACCTGTCTAAAAAAAGGAAACAGAAAGCTGTACCTGTAAAAATTCCTATTTTTAAAGAAACAGCAGGATCTCCAGAAAATGGCTTTCAAGTATCCAGTTATAGACTGGAAGGTATCAGACATAGTGGGCTGCATTTTACCAGCTCGCCACTGATCTCGGCGGCAATCTTCAAAGATGGCGGGGCGCATGCGCGGGATTTACTCCATCCCAAATTAAATGCAATAGTTTATTTACATGGCCAGGGCAGAGCGTGCCCCCCCCCCCGATGACATGAAGGGGGCAGGCGATCCGTCCCGACAACTGCATACAGCACCACTGCACAGGTGCCGCCGCCATTTTTAAAGGGCTTAGAGCCCTAATGACTATTTAAATTTTTAAAGCCACAGGGAATTTAAAAGTGTTAGAAATAATTAAATAAATCTTTCTAGTCCCTCTCCCACAGCAACCCCCCTATAGCCTTCCCCCCAAAATACCTGACTTTCCTTCCCCCGACCAAGGTTCAGAAACTTTTAACTTTACCCCTTCTTATCACCCCCTCAATCAATCAGGTTAGTTTGGCTCCGCTCCCCCACCCCCACACTGAAATACTTACCTCCTCCCCCCTCCCAACCAGTGTCCCACATCGGATCTCTAACATATTGAAATTTCGGCCACGTTGCCGATCAGCGGGGGCAGGCGGGCCGTCACGAGGCCTTGCCACCACTGGAAATATGGGGTGGGGCCTTCCTGGCGTTGAAGCCTGTGGCGGGTCTCTCCCGGAGGCATTTTCCGGGCCTCCCCGCACAACCCCTAACGTCGGGGGGCTGGTAAAATTCAGCCCACTGTCTGAATTAAATTGTTATGATGATGGGTGGAACTGTGTTTCCTGGATCAAGAAGTGAGCAAACCATAGAAACAAGCTATCAAGATCAAGATCACACTGGGTAATGAGGACCTGCAATGGATGAACACATCAGGATTGTCAGCTGAGGATCAGAAGGACCCTAGCAAGCTATGGGCATTCATGGAGCAGCAACTCAAGGTGAAGGTCAATTTCTGAGTATATCGGCGTCAGCTTATGACTTACCAGCACAGGCAAGATGAGTCCATTGACCAGTTTGTGGCAAGATGCTGAGACAAAGCTCAAGAATGCGACTTCGAAGATATTGAATTGTCGGAACAGGTTATAGAGCTGGTAATCATGACTATGCCACTAGAGGCCTTTCAAAAAGACCTGCAAGAAGAAAAGAAAGGGCACACCATAGATGCACAACTCAATGATGGAAGGAATTTGAAGCAATCATGGCTGGGCGCCAACAGTTACAAGCGTTGGGAGCGGTTATGACAATTGATATGGTAACCAAGGCTTGGAAGTGTGCTAGGCCTTGTGGCAAATGTGGCCTGAGTCACCCAATTTGCTGTTGTTCAGTGTACCAGGACCAGTGCAAAGCTTGTGGCATGCGAGGACATTGGGCAAGGCAGTGCAGAAGACTGAGCTCAGACACTGCACACAGGAATGGTGGCAGATTACATGCAGAGAGCACATCTGAAAGACAGGATGGCAAATGCAACACAGGTATGCCATCACACAACAAAAGCCCAAGCAGCAACGTCACGTCAGCAGACAAACAGATTGCCAGGAAGACATGGATGAAGAGTGCACTTGTGTGAACAATGAGCACGCATTTCACATTGTTAATTTGGATCAACATGTCAATGCGATTACATAATCTGAGGCATTCTCCTTGATTGGGATTGTATGTCAAGCATAAGCTGAGAGTAAAAATCAACACTGGAGCAAGTGCAAATATTGTAGACACAACTTGGCCAGCTGTCGCAGGACTTCCAGTATGTCACCATTTACGAATTGTCACAATTGTTACATGAAGTCAGTAACGTACCAAAGATGGTACAAATTACCTACGTTTAGTGTATCGGGTCAGTCATGTAAAGGCCAATGCAAAGGCTGGGCGTCTTGACACGAAGAGGTAGTACGACCGGGAGTCTCTCCTCAGGCTTCAGTTTGTTGCAGCAAGTACCCGGAGGCCAGAGGAATTGTCAGTAATAGGTGATGTTGCCAGTCATCATTTTTCTAAACAAGGGAAGATGATGGCATTGTATGAGAGGCAAAGAGGATCAGAATTAGCTTGATTGCAAGTCGTACAGAAGGCCAGAGGAGCTTGGTATCCTGCAGAGGTTGCTAGGATATGTGACCAGCCCAGATCGTACCAAGTCCAGAAACCCAATGGCCGATTCTCAGATGGAACTGAAGTCAACTCAGAGAGCTGTATGACAACACTACATGTGACAACCCTGTGGCATCACAGACACATTCAAAGACAAAGTCTAAAGATGAATGTACAGAGGCTACAAGCAGAGAAGAAGAACATGCTAACCAGAGTTTTGAAACACCAGAGTCTCAGATGAGTCATCCAGACAAGCTCAGCTCTGGGAAGAGGTTTATGATAGCAAGATCAGGACTAATAAGCAAACCTCCTCTACATTTCAGAGAGTGTTAAACTTGCTTACTTGTAAATAACATTTTGTTTTAATTATGGATAGTTAGTCCAAGCTGCAACATCATTGTATATTGTACATATGTTTTTATCTTTGGAACAAAGGGGAATTTTGTGGGACGACCTTAAGAGAGGACCACCTCAAGAAGATGTAAGTGAAGATCACCAGAGGAAGTGATGTCGCGTCACACATGTCCAGAGAGTTGTGGGCGTAGCTTGACAGAGTAAGATGTGTGTTGGTGTGGCTCCTGCAGTAGCTGTATGTATACATATGGTCTAGTTAAGTGATAATAAAAACCTACATTTTCTCTGGATATTATTTGGAGTCCTGTGAATTTTACAATAGTTCACATACCAAAGGAACAAGTATTATTACAGGGTCCAGAGGAACTGAAAATGACAAAAGTGAATATTTATATTCGAGTTCAAAATTACAGATAATCTGTACATTCTAAAATGAGAATGCTTGTGATTACCACATTAAGGCTAATTATTGTAAAGAGGTGTCAGCCAAGATTAATTCCTCAAGAGTGCACAACTTTGTGACTCAGGGAAAGACTGCTTCCAACTGAATTACCTGCAAAGGATTTTATTTGTGTATTTCATACAAATTGTATTTCATTCAATTTTACACATATGAGATTAGAATAGAGAGGCTTGATGGCCATCGCGGACATGATGGGCCGAAGGGCCTGTTTCTGTGCTGTATAACTCTATGTCTCTGTATGACATACCCTGATACAAATGTTGTGCTCATACACCAACAATAATATGGCCATATAAACGTGTAGATATAATACATATTTTGGCAGAGTTGGAATTTCAGTCAGGACCTGGAAACGCTAGGGCCGAGAGTTTCAGTATTGGCTGCCGCTGGTAATATGGCTGCAAATTGCAGAAGTTTCCTTTTTTTTGCTTAGGTTTCCACTAAAATTCCTTTGCATGTTGATGAATGTAAAATCTTCCATGAACCAGTACAATTGGACAGCTTTTTGGAGCTAAAATTTCTATAAATAATTTTTGCACTTAAAAAATATTCATTGATATATTTAACAGTGGTAACTTGGTGCAGTTTGATTAATACAGCTAAAAATGGGTTTATCACAAAAAATATTCATCTTTAATCCGTGTCTAGTCTACCACCAAATTTAAATAACTCAAAATGATTTTAAAAAAATACAGTACCATTTATTAGTTACATTGGTGTACATTTGTTCATTTCTGAGTAAATTAAAAATTATGCTACTTAAAAGCTTTCAAAACATGCCTTGAAGTGTGTTTACACATAAAATAGGGTTAATTTTAGGAAGGCCTGTAAACAGGTGCAATTCTTGGGAACTGGTCAGAGTGATTAATTTGATCTGGGGAAGTGGTCAGTTTTGTGGGCAGGGCTGGTTTCTGGCACAATGTTTTTTGCACAAAAGATTGTGGAAACTTGATTTGTGCTTTAAATTCCTCATTCTTTTGCATTGGTTTGGCTGATTTTGGGTGAGTTGTGCAGAAAAAATCCATGCAACCTCACGTAACATCCTGCCCTATCTCTCTGCCCAGAATAGGCCTCAACAAGAATCTTAATTGTGACCTGGGGCGGGTGTCATTTCTGTCCACCTGTATCATGGCTAGTGACATCATGGGAGGTGGGGCTGGTAGGAGTGCTTTCCCATGTCAGAAATCTTGAGCCTTTCATCTCCATTCCATCCAGCAATCTGGATGCCAGAATAACGCTTGGCATTTAGGTCAGTTTAGGGGCAGAGGTGTGGTCCATTTGTGGGTCCAGAACTCTGCCAGAGCCTTAGACAACACTGAAACCTGTTAGCACATTCACTTTATTAGTTCTCTTTTAGCCAGCGATGCTGGCTGGTTACCCAAGCAGATAATGTATGCCCACATTAGCACAGAGGCCTGCTGAAAACATTTGACTGACACAACCCTGTTCTAATCCCAGATATTTGAGTGGGGCCAGGAATTGAGGTCAGTGGCACCTGTTCTGCCAGGTTTATGCTGGTGTAGCCGTCCTGAGGATTTCAGGAGCAGTATGATTAACCATGTCAGGACACAAGTTAAAAAAATACAGTACAATTTATTAGTTCCATTGGTGTACAGTTGTTCGTTTCTGAGTAAATTAAAAATTATAATACTTAAAAGCTTTCAAAACATGCCTTGAAGTGTGTTTACGCCGTATTCGGCGGTAGCCGTAAAATATGGTGGTACAAACGCGTGGGATTTACTCCATGGAGCCACCGCGATATTATATGCACCCGCTCATTTACATGATCGGGGCAGACCGCCCGCCCACGATGACGTAGAGGGGGCAGGCGGTTCGTCCCCGGCAACAGCATCCAGTGCCACTGCACAGGCACAGGCGCCATTTATAAAGGGCTTCAAGCCCTTGCATTGCATTTCAATTTTTAATGTTACAGACATGTTAAAATTAAAGTAAAAAATGTAATGAAGGATTCAAGTATCTCCCCGACCACCCCAATGACTAAACAATTTATTACTTGCCCTCTGCCCCCAAAAAACTTATCTTGTGATCCTGACCTTCCCCCGCTCCCCCAAAGTTTGTAACCTTTTACCTTCAACCCTTTCCCACCATCCCCTCCACCAAATGCAATAGTTTCCCCATGCACTCCCCCCGCCAAGAACAAAGAATAAAGAATAGTACAGCACAGGAACAGGCCATTCGGCCCTCCAAGCCTGCACCGATCTTGATGCCTGCCTAAACTAAAACCTTCTGCACTTCCGGGGTCCGTATCCCTCTATTCCCATCCTATTCATGTATTTGTCAAGATGCCTCTTAAATGTCTCTATGGCACCTGCTTCCACCACCTCCCCAGGCAACAAGTTCAGGCACTCACCATCCTCTGTGTAAAAAACTTGCCTCGCACATCCCCTCTAAACTTTGCCCCTCGCACCTTAAACCTATGTCCCCCAGTAATTGACTCTTCCACCCTGGGAAAAAGCTTCTGACTATCCATTCTGTCCATGCCACTCATAACTTTGTAAACCTCTATCATGTCACCCCTCCACCTCCGTCGTTCCAGTGAAAACAATCCGAGTTTATCCAACCTCTCCTCATAGCTAATGCCCTCCAGACCAGGCAACATCCTGGTAAACCTCTTCTGTACCCTCTCCAAAGCCTCCACGTCCTTCTGGTAGTGTGGCGACCAGAATTGCACGCAATATTCTAAGTGTGGCCTAACGAAAGTTCTGTACAGCTGCAGCATGACTTGCCAATTTTTATACTCTATGCCCCGACCGATGAAGGCAAGCATGCCGTATGCCTTCTTGACTACCTTATCCACCTGCGTTGCCACTTTCAGTGACCTGTGGACCTGTACGCCCAGATCTCTCTGCCTGTCAATACTCCTAAGGGTTCTGCCATTTACTGTATACCTCCCACCTGCATTAGACCTTCCAAAATGCATTACCTCACATTTGTCCGGATTAAACTCCATCTGCCATTTCTCCGCTCAAGTCTCCAACCGATCTATATCCTGCTGTATCCTCTGACAATCCTCATCACTGTCCGCAACTCCACCAACCTTTGTGTCGTCCGCAAACTTACCATTCAGACCAGCTACATTTTTTCCAAATCATTTATATATAATACAAACAGCAAAGGTCCCAGCACCGATCCCTGCGGAACACCATTAGTCACATCCCTCCATTCAGAAAAGCACCCTTCCACTGCTACCCTCTGTCTTCTATAACCGAGCCAGTTCTGTATCCATCTTGCCAGCTCCCCTCTGATCCCATGTGACCTCACCTTTTGTATCAATCTGCCATGCGGGACCTTGTCAAAGGCTTTACTGAAGTCCATATAGACAACATCCACTGCCCTTCATTCATCAATCATCTTCGTCAATTCCTCAAAAAACTCAATTAAGTTAATGAGACACGACCTCCCCTTCACAAAACCATGCTGCCTCTCGTTAATAAGTCCATTTGTTTCCAAATGGGAGTAAATCCTGTCCCAAAGAATCCTCTCTAATAATTTCCCGACCACTGAAGTAAGGCTCACCGGCCTTTAATTTCCTGGATTATCCTTGCTACCCTTCTTAAACAAAGGAACAACATTGGCTATTCCCCAGTCCTCTGGGACCTCACCTGTAGCCAATGAGGATGCAAAGATTTCTGTCAAGGCCCCAGCAATTTCTTCCCTTGCCTCCCTCAGTATTCTGGGGTAGATCCCATCAGGCCCTGGGGACTTATCTACCTTAATGCTTTGCAAGACACCCAACACCTCCTTTTTGATAATGAGATGACTGAGACTATCTACACTCCCTTCCCTAGGCTCATCATCCACCAACTCCTTCTCCTTGGTGAATATTGAGGCAAAGTACTCATTTAGTACCTCGCCCATTTCCTCTGGCTCCACACATAGATTCCCTTCTCTGTGCTTGAGTGGGCCAACCCTTTCCCTGGTTACCCTCTTGCTCTTTATATACGTATAAAAAGCCTTGGGATTTTCCTTAATCCTGTTTGCCAATGACTTCTCATCCCTTTTAGCCCTCCTGACTCCTTGCTTAAGTTCCTTCCTACTGTCTTTATATTCCTCAAGGGATTCGTCTGTTCCGAGCCTTCCAGCCCTTACGAATGCTTCCTTTTTCTTTTTGACGAGGCTCACAATATCCCGCGTTATCCAAGGTTCCCGAAACTTGCCAAACTTATCCCTCTTCCTCACAGGAACATGCCGGTCCTGGATTCTAATCAACTGACTTTTGAAAGACTCCCACATGTCATGTGTTGATTTACCCTCAAACAGCCGCCCCCAATCTAAATTCTTCAGTTCCTGCCTAATATTGTTATAATTAGCCTTCCTCCAATTTAACACCTTCACCCAACGACTACTCTGATCCTTATCCACAAGTACCTTAAAACTTATGGAATTATGGTCACTGTTCCCGAAATGCTCCCCTACTGAAACTTCAACCACCTGGCTGGGCTCATTACCCAATACCAGGTCCAGTATGGCCCCATCCCTAGTTCGACTATCTACGTATTGTTTCAAGAAGCCCTCCTGGATGCTCCTCACAAATTCTGCCACATCCAAACCCCTAGCACTAAGTGAGTCCCAGTCCATATAGGGGAAGTTAAAATCACCCACCACTACAACCCTGTGACCTTTACATCTTTCCAAAATCTATCTACATATCTGCTCCTCTACCTCCCGCTGGCTGTTGGGAGGCCTGTAGTAACATCGTGACTGCACCCTTCCTAAAACCTGAGCTCCACCCATATTGCCTCGCTGCATGACCCCTCCAAGGTGTCCTCCTCCTGCAGTACAGCTGTGATATTCTTCTGAACCAGTAATGCAACTCCCCCACCCCATTTACATCCCCCTCTATCCCGCCTGAATCTTCTAAAGCCTGGAACATTTAGCTGCCAATCCTGCCCTTCCCTCAACCAAGTCTCTGTAATAGCAACAACATCATATTTCCAAGTACTAATCCAAGCTCTAAGTTCATCTGCCTTACCTGTTATACTTCGCGCATTGAAACAAATGCACTTCAGTCCACCAGTCCCGCTGTGCTCAGCAACAGCTCCCTGCCTGCTCTTCCTCTTAGTCTTACTGGCCTTATTTACTAGTTCCCCCTCATTTATTTCACTTGCTGTCCTACTGATCTGGTTCCCTGCCACACTAGTTTAAACCCTCCCGAGTGACGCTAGCAAAACTCGCAGCCAGGATATTTGTGCCCCTCCAGTTTAGATGCAACCACTCCTTCTTGTACAGGTCCCATCTGTCCCTGAAGAGATCCCAATGGTCCAGATATCTGAAACCCTCCCTTCTACACCAGCTGTTCAGCCACGTGTTTAGCTGCACTATCTTCCTATTTCTAGCCTCACTGGCACGTGGCACAGGGAGTAATCCCGAGATTACAGCCCTTGAGGTCCTGTCTTTTAACTTTCTACCTAACTCCCTAAACTCCCCCTGCAGGACCTCATCACTCTTCCTTCCTATGTCGTTGGTACCGATGTGTACCACAACCTCTGTCTGTTCACCCTCCCCCTTCAGAATGCCCCCTGTCCGTTCAGAGACATCCTTGATCCTGGCACCAGGGAGGCAACATGCCATCCTGGAGTCTCTTGCCCCTGACTATAGAGTTCCCTATAACTATTGCTCTTCTGCGCTTTGTCCCTCCCTGCTGAACAACAGTGCCAGGCGTGGTGCCACTGCTCTGGCTGCTGCTGTTTTCCCCTGATAGGCCATCCTCCCAAACAGTATCCAAAACGGTATACTTGTTAGAGAGGGGGATAGTCACAGGAGATTCCTGCACTGATTGCCTGCCCCTTCTAGCGGTCACCCATCTATCTGCCTGCACCTTGGGTGTAACCACTTCTCTAAAACTCCTGTCTATGACACTTTCTGCACTTCCGGGGCCCATATCCCTCTATTCCCTTCCTATTCATATATTTGTCAAGATGTCTGTTAAACGTCGCTATCGTATCTGCTTCCACCACCTCCCCTGGCAGCAAGTTCCAGGCACTCACCACCCTCTGTGTAAAAAACTTGCCTCGCACATCCCCTCTAAACTTTGCCCCTCTCACCTTAAACCTATGTCCCCTAGTAACTGATTCTTCCACCCTGGGAAAAAGCTTCTGACTATCCACTCTGTCCATGCCACTTACAATTTTGTAAACCTCTATCATGTCGCCCCTCCACCTCCGTCGTTCCAGTGAAAACAATCCGAGTTTTTCCAACCTCTCCTCATAGCTAATGCCCTCCAGACCAGGCAACATCCTGGTAAACCTCCTCTGTACCCTCTCCAAAGGCTCCACGTCCTTCTGGTAGTGTGGCGACCAGAATTGCACGCAATATTCTAAGTGTGGCCTAACTAAGGTTCTGTACAGCTGCAACATGACTTGTCAATTTTTATACTCTATGCCCTGACCGATGAAGGCAAGCATGCCGAATGCCTTCTTGACTACCTTATCCACCTGCGTTGCCACTTTCAGTGACCTGTGGACCTGTACGCCCAGAGCTCTCTGCCTGTCAATACTCCTAAGGGTTCTGCCATTTACTGTATACCTCCCACCTGCATTTGACCTTCCAAAATGCATTACCTCACATTTGTCCGGATTAAACTCCATCTGCCATTTCTCCGCCCAAGTCTCCAACCGATCTATATCCTGCGCCCTGAAAACTTACCTGCTCCACCCCTCCCAACCAGTGCTCCGCTTCGGATCACCGAACAGAAGGCGCAGGAGTTCCGGCAACTGACCGGAGTATCACAGGGGGACAGTCGACGGCAGCAGGTAAACGATTAATTCATTAATTTTAATGTATTAACATATTT
The DNA here is from genome assembly GCF_036365525.1 of Heterodontus francisci. Lineage (NCBI taxonomy): Eukaryota > Metazoa > Chordata > Chondrichthyes > Heterodontiformes > Heterodontidae > Heterodontus > Heterodontus francisci. Next base: position 100,255,097 of record NC_090371.1, read on the forward strand.
TAATTGTGATGCCACTGCCGCGTGCCGGGGCGGCTCCTGCAAAGCTTTGCCACCGCCGGTAATATGGGGTGGGGTCTTCCTGGCATCGAGGTCCGTGGTGTGCCTCTCACGGAGGTAGTTTCCAGGCCCACCCCACCACGACCCCTGATGTCAGGGGCGGGGTAAAATTCAGCCCATATCTGTTTTTCCCTTTCCAAACCTCCTTGGGGTGAAAGGACAGCTAATCTATTGTGCCACAGTACCCTTTAATACATGAAGTCCTGAGTTAGCATATTAATTTGTTGGTGATTGAACTGACAACATCCACCTGTGCCCTATGCTTCATGCCACCCTGAGAAGCTGAGATTGCAGAGCAGATATGTTTTCATTTTTGCTCAGACCCATGGCTGATTTATAAAGGATTTAGTGATTTAAAATAACACTTCATAGCATAATACAGTTGCTCAGAAAGGCCACATCGAACTATATCTCTTGAACTGACACCTTCTGGGAATTGGTTGAATAATGAAAGAATACACAATTTGCACAGGCAGATCAGCCAGAAATATAGTCTCGATGGACGGGAGCCGTCCACCAACTGAAAGGTCGGTGGCGATCCCACCTCCGCCTTGCCTGGGGATCCAGACTGCATTTTACAGTCCCCAGGCCCTTAATTGGTCTGAGGCGGGACTTCCACCTCATTGAGGCAGGAAATCCCACCTAATGGAGCTGCCGGCCAATTAGCAGGCCAGCAGCTCTTTGTCCCGGCAGCACCACTGGGAGTGGTGGCCACTGCTAGGACTGCAACCCAGCTTCAAGAAGAAGCGGAAGGACGTCCCAAGGAAAAGCTAAATTTTGGGGCCTCGCTGGGGGTAATCATTCGGGCCCCAGAGAGGCAAGGGTGGTCGATTGGGGGGACAGGGGTTATGTTGGGTGTTAGGGGTGGTTGGGGCATCGGGGGCACCCCTCTGTCGGACACAGGATGCCTGATCAGGATAGCCCCCCCTCCCAGGCCGTTAGAAAGTCACCTATCTTTGACAGGCGGTTTTTCTTGGGCCTGGGCCACCCTCTTGCCAATGACAAAATCCCCGTGGCGGCGGGCGGTGTCTCTTAAGTGGCCATTAACTGGCCACTTAAGGGCCTTGATTGGCCTGGGGTGGGTGGGCCGGTTTTCACCGCCACTGCCCCGTGTAAAATGGTGATGGAGGTGGGAATGGGCCGGGAAGGGCCCCCGAGCCTCCAACTCCATTTTACCCACCCCCACCGCCACCATCCTGCTCTTTGCTGGGGGGAGTGGGTGTGGGCGGGGTAAAATCAGGCCATTATGTTTCTGGGAAGTCTAGTTAACAATCTTGAAAATGTGAGAAAGCTCCTGGGGCTTTTTTCTCTCAAGAAAAGAAGGCGGAGAGATGTCCTGATAGAGATCTTTAAGATTATGAAAGGGTTTTAAAGGGCAGACTTAGAGAAAATGTTTTCACTTCTGCGGAAGTCCAAAACTAGAGACCATAAATATAAGATAGTCACTAATAAATCAATTGGGAATCTAGGACAAATTACTTTATGCAGAAAGTAGTTAGATTATGGAACTGGCTAGCGAAAAGAGTAGTTAAAGCAAATAGCGTAGATGCGTTTAAGGAGAAGCTAGCTAAGTACATGAGGGAGAAAGGACTGGAAGACAATGTTGATAGGGTTAGATGAAGAGGGGTGGAAGTAGATTCATGTGGAACCTGAACTACAGGTACTATTTAGGCTGAATGGACTTTCTGTGCTGAACATTCTACCCAATTCAACATAAAAATCTCACCATGGCAGCTTGAAAATTTAAATTCAGTTAAAAAAACTGGTGTTAATAAAATAAACTGTCAAATTGTTGTAAAAACCAATGAGTTCCCTAATGTCCTTTGGGGAAGGAAGCCTGCTGTCCTTAACTGGTCTGGCCTACATATGACTTTAGTCTCACACCAATGGGATTGACGTTTAACTACCCTCTGAAGTGGCCCAACAAGCCATTTGCTTGTATTAAACCTCTATTGTAGTGGTTCGAGAAGAAGGCAGATTACTCCCTTCTCAGGGCAACCAAACAGGGACAATAAATGCCAGCCTTGCCAGCGATACCCACATCCTGAGAATAAATTACAAATAGTTAAATTAAATGAATAAAGCTTCATGTTTTAATCATTTAATATAACTGATATATAATGATGGCTTCTCTGGAGGGAAATGAAAATATATTCAGTGGATATGCTTGGCCAAGCTAAGATACTGAAACATAATTTAACTCATACAATTATATGTTTTATTTTGTCCAAAAATGTGTATTAAATGAGTTGCCAAGGCAGAAAGAATCTCCTATTGTTACAATTGCACTGCTGAAGCTGCTACTGCTGTGAAGGCAACAATGGTGACATTTGGAAATAACATTGGTTTGGAGAGCTTTGTATAATTGGTATTCATTATATTGTAATATTATACCTTTATTGCATGCTTGCCAAGTCGCTCGATTTATTTCAGAACAATTCCAGAACATTTTGATCTTTTAAACAATGTTTTAATGATTAAAATACAGCTTGCAATTGTATTAAATCTCAAACTAACTGACCAGTTCCTAGTCACAGGTAAGAACATAAGAAAATAACAAATAGGAGCAGAAGTAGACTGTTTGGCGCTTTGAGCCTGCTCTGCCATTCAATACAATCAGAGCTAATCTACCTCAATTCCATCTTCCCATACGACCTGTATCCTTTAATTCTCTTAGAATCCAAAAATCTATCAATCTTTATTTTGAATATATTCAGTGACCGAGCATCACAGCCCTCTGGGGTAGACAATTCCAAAGACTGCCTTTTGAGTGAAGAAATTTCTCCTCGTCTCAGTCCTAAATATATGTGTGCATATAGAATTTTGCAAAATAACCTAGATTTTATTTTAAATACCTATATTTTGGTTTATGTTACATTACAAGTCCAACTTACAAGTGCTATATAATTACACATTTTTATTTGTTATTTAAAACAGAAGGTGTGCTGAGGTGGATTACTTTTGATGAATACGGAAAGTAAGCACAGTTTTTGTTGAAAATTAAAAATGGAAGCTGAGAATTATAATAAAGAAAATTAGATCATTTTAGCCCGACCATATCAAAAAATTAAATATTCTGCTAATGTGTTGTGTTTTGGATCTAGTGCTTATCCATGCCAATTAAAGATTGAGGAAATAACTGTGCTGCTTACCTCTTGTGTGAGTGAAGAGGTTTCATTTGAAATGATGAGCTACTGAATGTTCAACTTTTTGTCCTTTGTGACATGCATTATGTAATGATGCCATACTGCAATCAGAATGAAAGGGTCTCATGCTGTTATTTTGGTGGATGTCCCAAGCTAGCTTCATTAATCAGTCTGCTCAGTGCCTGGAAAGGCTATAATCAGAGCCAGGTGGATGTAATTTTATATATATATATCATGGCTTTTTATAACTAGAATTAAAATCTAATCTTTTCAGGTGTAATTCATTCTGAATGTTGGTCTAGACACTATTGCTAGACATTTTAATTTGGTCTATTATTTTATAATATACAAATCCCTTTTAAAGTCTATAATGTATGAAGAATTCATTTCACGGCCAATGCATTATTTCACAACCTTCAGATTCATAAGTGACCCACCTTTGTCGATGCCAGTTGTATCAGAACTAGTGGAGGTAAAAGTCCACTGCCAGAATTGTAAGGAACACAGAGTTATACAGCCTGATAGTATAGCACTGTCAGTCCCTTAAGTTCTAAGTTGGTTGGTACCTGAATCTGCTTGGTTGGCATTCTGATTTGCTGGACTGAATTCTGTTCCTTTAAATTTATTTGCTGATGGGCTATAAAGTAGTGTTTGATGTTTGGGATAGTATTCTGGAGAAGGGACATTAATATCATCCTTCACTTTATTGTCATTAATCCTGGAACTCCCTACCTAGCTTCACTGTGGGAGTGCGATCGCCACATGGATTGCAGCAGTTCAAGGAGAAGGCCCAAGATCACCTTCTCAAAGTCAACTAGAGATGGACAATGAATGCCAGCTTTACCAGTGACGCTAACATCCAAGAAAGAAACTTAAAAAAAAAAGTTGCTTGTTAAATTAAAACTTTTAGTGATTTGACAGTTTTAGTACCGAAGCATCTGTCCAAATATCACATACAGAATTCACCATTTATTTGTTCTTTGTTAAAATGGAAGTATGTGTAGAAAATGAGCCATTTCCACTTCACCAGAAAACCCTTTAGTTAAAGTGACTATTAAGTGAAATAATTAAATGAGATAGATTGCATTATACCAGTACTGTTTGAAAGCATTTTTCTCATTAGAATTTGGTGTATTCTGTTCAAATAATTTTAAAAAAACATGTCAAAGGTATTGATGAAATTTATGGATCAATTGCTGTTGATCAGAAGACTATTTTTCAAATTCTAGGATTTGGTGTGTTATTAAATGCCCCAAGACAGAGTTTAACCAGGTTAAATTCTTCTAACTTATGAAGAAATATTGTATTGTATTTGACACTTGTACTTTCCTCACATCTTCGAATTGTGTCTCTTACTGGCTAATGCTGGAATGCTACTGATGGTATCTATGAAGAGGCATAGGCCAAGATGGTTCTGCATTGCTTTCTGGAGGAAGATGTGAAAAGCTGGGCAGATAATGCAGAGAAAAATCTGTTTATATTTAGTTCCATTCCCAGGGACAAAAAAAGAACAGTGCCATTCATTTTTGTTTATTGCTTGTTTATGTTTTGGTTAAATAGATTGGTTTTAATATTGAGCAGTGGCCATGAGTTATACATGTAAGACTGATATTTGCATGCGTTGCTTGCAAAATTAAAACTTACTCAAGGGAAATACTGAGCGGTACTAATTTATTCCTACAGCATAGCTAAATTCTTCACTATGCCTAACAAACATGTACATCTGATATACACTTCCATCTAAGGATGTGTTCTTCAGTGAATTTACTGGATGGATGCTAATAATATGATTTAACCCTGACTCCACTTAGCTTAATTGGCAACAGCAGAAAAGAAATGCTGTTTTTCGTGCACCATGTCTAAATCCCACCAACAGAATGAAACAAGACAATGAAATCTGCACCAATAGGTAGATTTGGCCCACAAAGGGCAAGTTTTAATTGGCATGATGCCACCCTTAGTATTGCTAGTGGAGCATAAATGTGATTTAGCAACATGAGAACTGCTTTCTGTATCTTGAACCCTGTTTCTCCCTTCCCCAATTATTCTTGGTAGGTCATTATGAAAAAGGCTGAGTCAAGATTAATGTAGCTTGGAAATGTTGACAGTATAAATTAATTCCATTTTGATAGCAGTAACTAATGGATAGTACAGCAGCTGCTCTGTGTGTCAGCAATGGCTCAGTGGGTTCAGATCCAACTCCAGACTCTAAAGTGCAAAAATCTAGGCTGACACTCAGGCTAGGATTTTATGAGTCCCGTGGCGTTCCCGACAGCGAAACCGGAAGTCGGCATAACTTCCGCTTCTGCCATGTTTCCTATTTCCAATCTGATTTTGTATGTAAATGAAGCCTGTGGTGCTGGGCACATGGGATTCAGCAGCGGGGACGGCCTTTCATTTGTGGAATCTGCTGTCACTGGACCAAGCATCATGGTTACCATGGCGATAAAGCATTCTGTGCTTGCCGCCTCAAGCAGCAGAAGCCTTCCTGTCATGTAAGTGTCTGAATAGGAGTCTGAAATCAATCCAAAATGCTTTTGCCTCCCTTAACTTTTGTAATCCAGCACCAACTTTAGATCATGTACTTTATCTCTGCAGCCCACGAAGAAGATATCAGCCAGCAAGCAGTGTCCCGCCCCACAGTTCAGTGGTGCCTCTCTGCAGGTTCTCCTCCAGGCCGTCAGGGAAAGGCAGGAAGTCCTCTTCCCTGCAAATGGAGTGCGAAGACCCTCCCGCCTGACAAAGGCGGCCTGGATAGAGGCCGCAGAAGAGGTCTCGAACTGTAGGGTGATGCGCAGAACCTGGGTACAGTGTCGCAAACGCATCAATGACATGCTCAGTTCAGTAAGGGTAAGTGGTCTTGGCAAAGCTGCCCCGCTGTTTGTCACCCTGGCTCCGTCTCTTTAAGAAAGAGGGGAAACAAGGCATGTAAGGATTACATGAGCAGCCTTGGTGAAATGCACTAAATGATTTTACGCAAAATACATGGTTGTCATTGTTGATGTGCTTGGATGTGTCGTGCAAAAACCAGTCCTGAATAATTGATGTCGATGCATGTTTACGATGGTTGCGATTCTTAACAAATGAATTCTCATTCCATCTGTACTGTCTTTTGCAGAACAAACGCATTCACAATAATCGCGAGCAGGCCAGGACAGGAGGAGGTGTACCAGACACGTGTGTTGACACCGGCTGAAGAGGAGGCTGCTCACATAGCGAGAGAGGAGGGTGCAGGGCCATATCAGATGGTGAGGCAGGATCCTCAAGGCTTAAGGATGAAGTGTCATCTTCAGTCTTGTAAACATCCATTGAAAGTGTCTGAACTCACGCAAAGCTGATGCTTAATGTGCCTTTGTTTGTGTCTCCACTGCAGCTGCCCGCACTCGAGTCCCGGAACGCCGCGAGGCCCAAGACTCCTCCTCTGGGGAGGGAGAGGAAGACAATGCCCCAGAGGGTGCACCATCAGCTGCTTCTTCTTCCGCCCCCACCAGCAGAGATACATCCACACTGTCTGCAGGGAGTTTAAGGTTAGTATCTGGGTCACAATCTGGTGTGCACGACACTAACATGTTCCAGCAGCTGAGGGAGCAGATGCCAGCTGGGTCCCTTAACAATCGGAGGACTGCTGGGGACCAGGCCCCAGCTCATCCCCACACTCATGATGATCCTCTGTTTGTTGCTATGAGAAGTTTACGTTAATACGACCATACAAATTAGGAACAGAAGTAGGCTGCTCGAGCCCGCTCCGCCATTCATTAAGATCATGGCTGATCTGATTGTAACCTCGACTCCACATTCCCTCCTACTCCCAATAACCTTTCACCCCCTTGCTTATCAAGAATCTATCTACCTCTACCTTAAAAATATTCAAAAATTCTGCTTCCATTGCCTTTTGAGGAAGAGCATTCAAAAGACTCACAACCATCTGAGAGAAAAGATTCTCCTAATTTCTGTCTTAAATGGGCAACACCTTATTTTTAAATAATGACCCCTAGTTCTAAATTCTCCCACAAGGAGAAACATCCTTTCCACATCCACCCTGTCAAGACTGCTCAGGATTTTATATGTCTCAATCAAGTCGCCTCTTACTCTCCTATACACCAGTGGATACAAGCCTAGCCTGTCCAACCTTTCCTCATAAGAAAACCCGCCCATTCCAGGTATTAGTTTAGTAAACCTTCTCTGAACTGCTTCCAATGCATTTACATCCTTCCTTAAATAAGGAGACCAATACTGTACACAGTACTCCAGATGTGGTCTCACCAATGCCCTGTATAACTGAAGCATAACCTTCCTATTTTTGTATTCAATTCCCCTCACAATAAACAATAACATTCTATTAGCTTTCCTAATTACTTGCTGTACCTGCATACTAACCTTTTGCGATTCATGCACTAGGAGACCCAGATCCCTCTGCATCTCAGAGCTCTGCAATCTCTCACCATTTAGATAATATGCTTCTTTTTTATTCTTCCTGCCAAATTGGACAATTTCACATTTTCCCACATTATACTCCATTTACCAGGTCTTTGCCCACTCGCTTAACCTATCTATATCCCTATGCACCCTCCTAATGTCCTCTTCACAATTTACTTTCCTACCTATCTTTGTGTCATCAGCAAATTTAGCAACCCTTCATCCAAGTAATTTATATAAATTGTAAAAAGTTAAGGCCCCAGCACTGATCCCTGTGGCAGCCCACTTGTTACATCTTGCCAACCAGAAAATGACCCATTTATGCCAACTCTCTGTTTCCTGTTAACTAGCCAATCTTCTATCCATGCCAATATGTTACCCCCTACACCATAAGCTTCTATTTTCTGCAATTACCTTTGATGTGGTATCTTATCAAATGCCTTCTGGAAATCTGTACAGTACATCCATTGGTTCCTCTTCATCTACAGCACAGGTTACTTCTTCAAAAAGCTCTAATAAATTGGTTAAATATAATTTCCCTTTCATAACACCATGTTGACTCTGCCTGATTACCTTGAATTTTTCTAAGTGCTCTGCTATAACGTCTTTAATAATAGCTTCTAACATTTTCCCTAGGACAGACGCTAAGCTAACTGGCTTGTAGTTTCCTGCTTTCTGTCTCCCTCCCTTTTTGAATATAGTTCCAATGTAATGGAACTGTCCCTAAGTCTACGGAATTTTGGAAAATTAAAACCAGCAAATCAACTATCTCACTAGTTACTTCTTTTAGGACCCTAGGATGAAGTCCATCAGGACCCGGGGACTTGTAAGCCCGCAGCTCCAACAATTTGCTCGTACCACTTCACTGGTGATTGCAATTTTCTTGCATTCCTGCCTCACTTCCATTTCCTGATTTACAGCTATTTCTGGGATGTTACCTCTATAGTAAAGACCGGTGCAAAATACCTGTTCAATTCATCTGCCATCTCCTTATTTTCCCTTATTAATTCCCCATACTCACTTTCTATAGGACCAACGCTCACTTTGTTAACTCTTTTATTTTTTTCAATATCTATAGACACTCTTACAATGTATTTTTATATTTCTAGCTAGCTTTCTCTCATACTGTAATTTTTACCTCCTTATCAATCTTATAGTCATTCTATACTGTTCTTTAAATTCTGTCCAATCGTCTGACCTGTCACCCATCTTAGTGCAATTATATGCTTTTTCTTTAAGTTTGATACTTTCTGAGTTACGTGTCATTTTCAAACTTTGACATTATGCTCTGTATATCCATGTCTAGGTCATAAACATATATCAAAAAGAGCATTGGTTCCAACATCAGTCCCTGGGGAACACCACTGCACACATCCCCCCAGTCTGAAAAATAGCCACTCACCAATACTCTCTGTTTTCTGTCCCTTACCCAGTAAGGGTAAGTCCCTTACCCATGTATGCATGAAGCCAGTACCCCATTAATCTCATGGGCTTCAATTTTGCTAACAAGTCTATTATGTCTATTTATCAAACACCTTTTGAAAGTCCATGTATACAGCATCATCTGCACTAGTCTTATCCACTTTCTCCATTAGTTCATCAAAGAACTTAATCAAATTAGTCAAGCATGATTTGCCTTTAACAAAGCTGTGGCAACTTTCCCATATTTTTCCAAATGCCAATTAATCTTGTCCTGAATTAACGTCTGTAAAAGTTTCCCCACCACCAATGTTAGGCTGACTGGCCTGTAAATGCTGGATTTATCCCTCTCCCCTTTATGAACAGGAGTGCCTCTGTAGATGAAATGAAGCTGTGGATAAAATTAAAATCACATTGGGATTGATGCTAGCTCTGTCCCATGTCATGTTATAAATTATTTTTATTTTATATCACTCATGGCAAACTAGCTAGAATAGTGCGCTGGGACTTTTTTAATGGAACTATGCTTTCTGTGTCTGACAGAATTTCCTTTCTCCTGATGTAAATAATCCAGAACTGCTATCTGCAGCAAACATTGAGGTTCAAAGCGAAAGGCCTACCTTTGTTTATGGTCCAGATTATTGACTAATACCTCAGTGATTATATGAAACCTTTCTGCTGTGAGAAGGAAACATATCTGTACTGGTTGACTCATCGGGGAGCATCCTCTGGGAAAGCAGTTGTTGTCTCAAGATTAATGCCTGTGTCACAAAAGTCCTGCTTACTTCCAGGAAGGGGGATGCTCTGCAAACAACTTGCTTTCACTTTAAATGAGGGGTCTATCTGGAAGGCAGCAGTCAGTCCAACTGGATTTCTACATCAAGATGCTGAGATACAACTCTGTGAGCAAAAGTGTGCACCACATGGAATAATCACAAGATATAAGCTGAGAGCTGCTCCCTGGAAAAACTACCCCCCCCCCACCCCACCACCCCCTCCACCGCCCCCTACCCCCAGTTACTTACAGCTGTACTTTCTAAATCCTAGTCTTTGGTTGTCACAACACATTCTCAGCCTTTGATCCATTCTCTCCCATCCATCTTTCATGCAATTGGCATCTGCAACAGCTTTACTGTCTCCCATCTTGGTTGTTCTCTGGTACAACCACTACTTTTGCTTCCTCCAGTCCAAGGAGTGCAGACCTGAGCATAGATGGGGCACAATTGGTTTAGCCATTCATTGCCAGATCTGGCTGGACTACATTAAGCTCTATCAAACTTCACTTTCCTTAACCAAAACCATTCACTACTCCAGGATCATCCTGAAAAGCAAAGATAACACCTGGTTTCTTTTCTGCATTATCAACCATCTCCTTAAACCCCTCTGCCCTGCTCCCTCCATCCTCACCTTCCAAAAACGTGCAAATAGCTCATGGACTTCTTTGCCTCTAAGGTTGAGATCATTCGTTCAGCTGCCTCTGCTTCTTCTGCCCCTTTCCCTTGTCCACCAAGCCAAACCTGCCCTTAGGTTTCCTGCACTATCCCTGAACCTGTGTCTTGCTCTAACTTTGCATCACTGCAATTTTTCTAGATATGAAAATTCTTTTGTTAAACACTTTTCATGAAGATGGTGTCCATTTAATCAGTGCAGATAGCTATTCAAAAAATAAAGGTTTCTTCACACTTAAAATTTCACCTTAAAAGGTTGAGCACCTGCAGGTGAAACAGAGGGCAGTATTTTTCTTTTCCTGCTCATGGCAGGATTTCCGCCCACAGGCTGAACCCTGCTATGACCCCAGCATATTTTTTTGGGTTGGGATCATTAGTTATTCATGATAGGTTCACAGTGTGAGTCCTGCTGGAAAATAATAGCCTACCAGTAGCCCCAGGAAAACTGAGATGGTATTGCAGGAGAGGGAGCTTTTAGTGGGCCATAGAAGCCTGAAGAAGTAGGTAGCTCAACCGAGGTAGATGTCTGCAGCCAAATTGGAGGGAAAGGAGGCCACTATCAGACCATTACCATCAATTCTCACACTTCCAGATCTTCCTGTTACTACCCCAAGGACAACTGTGAGGCTTCACCCAGCTATTAGAAACTGGCAGTAGGAGGGGTAGATGAGAAGGAAATGGGCCTGAAATTTGGGCCTGGCCTCTATGTAGCAAATAAGGAATGAGTGTCCAGCAGTGGTTCCTGTGGGATCAAGGACAGTGAAAATCAAAATTGGGAACAAGGAGATGGAAATAGGCCTCACTGCCTGATTTTCCCTCTCACTTCCAATCCTCTCATCCCAGGTTGGGAAAGAATAGCAGAGGAAAATCCAGATCAGAATCTCCTGCTATTATTCTTAAGATTGACTATCAAGTGCATCAAGATTAATTCTTTTTTTCAAACGTAACTGGTAACTATGTTTGATTCAGAAAACAGTAAAAAGGAGAATAACTTTTAACAGCAGCAGTGGAAGCTGTGCTTTCAAATTTCACCCAAAATAATAATTGATCCTTTAAGGTGACAGTTACCTTTGTGTGGTACAGATGTATACTCTACCACAAGATGGTGCCATACAATAAATAAAAATAGTTTTACTGTAATTTTTGAACTTCATTTTTGACCTTTATAGCATTAGTAAAAAGCAGTTCAATCAACTGTTTGCTAATGTTAAAATGTTATTGATATTTTGATACTGATAGACATATCTTTTTATGCTGAGAAGTAACGTAGACCTGCAGAATAACTTATTCTGTTGGCTCTGTATTGGTTGAAGCTGGTACACGTCTAGAACTTGTACAGTACACACGCGCGATGAAAGTCCATGGCCTTTTCAACACCTTGTTGCCATAAATGTAGTGGGAACCCCATGGAAAGGCCTGGACTTGGATCAGCATGATTCCTTCTGTGCTACAACAATACTGTTATCCTGTGATTCTGCATCTTACATGTGAACTCCAGACATATGTAGCAAATGGACTTTTGTCGAATACAGAGCCACTCACAAATTAAATAGCATTGTAGAGGATCAACTTGTCTTTATTGAAGCACCTTTCACAGTGTCTCTCCTGTGTATATTTCATTAAAAAGAAAAATATCCCTATGGGAAGAAAGTCTTACCCCATCCTTTTTGTGTTTTTCAGAATGATAGATGTTCGAGGTAAGAATGGAGCACTCCGTATAAGCTCTCTTGACTTTGCTCCAGTTTTGGAATCGAACATTTGATTGAGGTCACATAAGATACTTATGGATCAGGAAGGCTTTTCAGTCCATTTTAATTCATCCATTCAAAACAGCCCTTCAATCCCCTTATTACTTAAACTGGTTGTTTCTAAAATGATTCCAGGGTTTTCCTCTCCACTACTCTATCTGGAAGTCTCTTTCAAGTGTTAATCACTCTCTGTGTGAAGAAGAACTTGCTGCTATCAGTCCTAAAGTTTACTTTTACTTGTTTAAATCTGTGTCCATTTGTTCTAGTTCCACAGTTTAATTTAAAGTGGTATCCCATTGTCAATTAAATTTTGTGCTTTGATTGTTGCTTACTTGGAATTGAATTGAGATTTTCCAAATACATTTTTATGGGACATATATAACCATCAGATTTCTTAACATCTAAATTTGAACAGAGGTCTCAGAAGTGAAATCCCAGTGTCTAACCCATTGCACCATCTAATGCTATCATACTGAAAAATAAATTTTAAAAAAATCTAAAATGATCCATTCGTTTTATTTATGAGGCAAAACGTTTTGATGGGATCTATTTTGTATAATGGCTATGCCTATTTTGTGTACTCCCTGCAGGAGAGAGATGGCTAATGGAGTTATTTTCATTCATGTCCCAGATCATAGCCACTGTTGGAATTAGATGCTGCAGTATATTTTACATGAGCTGAAAGCAAAATGATTCTGACAGGGCCTCCCATCTGTACCAGATGTGCTGCAAACACTGAGACCTTTGTGCATTTTGTGTGAGAGAGCTCTGCAAACTGGGTCCTATGCAGCAGAACTGTTAATGAGTTCTTGTGTTCTTTGACGAATCTTATACACATTGGAAATACATGAGCCCTATATCCGCAACAATATTTACTATATTGAATTTCCTTCTTGCCTTGATGTTTATTTTACTACAGAATTAAACAGTATATTTTCTGAGTAAATAAAAAGTTTTGTTTAACAGAGGCAGTAAGATAAATTATTGATGACACAAAAGGTAGTGATGTGTTCTTACTTGACCTGAGCATGTATAGGAATAGCAATAGCCCATTCAGCACGTCGAGCCACCTTTGCCATCCAACTAGATCATGGCTGATTTGTACCTCAGCTCCATTTTACTGCTTTTGCTCCATTTCCTTGACACCCTCACCTAACAAAGATCACAGTCTCAAAAATTTAAATTGACCCATTGCTCACTGCCTTTTGGGGGAGTGAGTTTCAGATTTTTAGTATCCTTTGTGTGAAAAAGTACTACCTGATTTCACTCCTAAATGGCCAAAGTCTAATTTTAAGATTATACCCCATTGTTTCTGGATTCCCCACCAGAGGATAGATTTATATCTACCCTATTGAATTAGAAAATAATTTTAAAGACCTCGATGTATAAGATTCTATTATGTGGATGCAACTGTGATATTGGTGAGTTGATGATCATGAGTAATTTTATAACATGGTGCTATTGGATAACAACTTCACATGGCAGGAGGGCACGGTGAAATATTTGTGTGTAGCGTGGGCAACTCTCAACCTCCATAAATTTGCCCAGGCATGCGCCATGGAGAGGTCACTCCATAGTTGCCTCACAGCGACTGAAACAACACGGAAGGCAGCAGTTACGGGTTATAAGTCCAGATAAATTGGCGTAGAAACTGGGCGCCACGGGTTGCCTTTGTCGGTGGGAGAGGTCATTGCACCTCACTGGACAGCTACCGCCCGCCTCAAACCGGGCAGCCCCCGGTCAAGAATTGACCTTTATAGCCACTCCAGGCGTTGCTCCACACACCACTGACCACCTCCAGGCGCTTACCCATTGTCTCTCGAGACAAGGAGGCCAAAGAACAGAACAGCGTGTGGCTGCATTTCCTATATGCACTCTTGGTGGGTGATGCTCCCAACTGGCAGCATGGTACTGGGAAATTGACCCAAAAGAATATAAAGCAAAAACAGAGTCACTGCATGGTGGCGTGGCAACCATCAATCACATGAGCAAAGAGTTGACACAAGTTAATGCACTAAATCCCTATTTAAAAGTTACACAAATTTGATAGAGTTGATCATTTATAATCCCTGGTAATTTATTAATTTTGAACTGCCTCAGCTATTTGTGGATTTATCATGTATGCAAATATGTGATAGTGAGTTTTATGGACTTCAGTAAAGCCTTTGACATGGTCCCTCATGGCAGACAGGTACAAAAGGTGAAGTCACACGGGATCAGAGGTGAGCTGGCAAGATGGATACAGAACTGGCTCGGTCATAGAAGACAGAGGGTAACGGTGGAAGGGTGCTTTTCTGAATGGAGGGCTGTGACTAGTGCTGGGACCTTTGCTGTTTGTAGTATATATAAATGATTTGGAGGAAAATGTAGCTGGTCTGATTAGTAAGTTTGCGGACGACATAAAGGTTGGTGGAGTTGCGGATAGCGATGAGGATTGTCAGAGGATACAGCAGGATATAGATCGGTTGGAGACTCGGGCGGAGAAATGGCAGATGAAGTTTAATCCGGACAAATGTGTGGTAATGCATTTTGGAAGATCTAATACAGGAGAGAAGTATACAGTAAATGGCAGAACCCTTAGGAGTATTGACAGGCAGAGAGATCTGGGCGTACAGGTCCACAGGTCACTGAAAGTGGCAACGCAGGTGGATAAGGTCGTCAAGAAGGCATACGACATGCTTGCCTTCATTGGTCAGGGCATAGAGTATAAAAATTGGCAAGTCATGTTGCAGCTGTACAGAACTTTAGTTAGGCCACACTTAGAATATTGCGTGCAATTCTGGTCGCCACACTACCAGAAGGACGTGGAGGCTTTGGAGAGAGTACAGAAGAGGTTTACCAGGATGTTGCCTGGTCTGGAGGGCATTAGCTATGAGCAGAGGTTGGATAAACTCAGATTGTTTTCACTGGAATGACGGAGGTGGAGGGGTGACATGATAGAGGTTTACAAAGTTATGAGTGGCATGGACAGAGTGGATAGTCAGAAGCTTTTTCCCAGGGTGGAAGAGTCAGTTACTAGGGGACATAGGTTTAAGGTGCGAGGGGCAAAGTTTAGAGGGGATGTGCGAGGCAAGTTCTTTACACAGAGGGTGGTGAATGCCTGGAACTTGCTGCCGGGGGAGGTGGTGGAATCAGGTATGATAGCGACGTTTAAGAGGAATCTTGACAAATACATGAATGGGATGGGAATAGAGGGATACGGTCCCCGGAAGTGCAGAAGGTTTTAGTTTAGACAGGCATCAAGATCGGCACAGGCTTGGAGGGCCGAATGGCCTGTTCCTATGCTGTACTGTTCTTTGTTCTTTGTTCCCTGTTGTTTATATTTCACAAAGGGGCATTGCCTCGCATTGTACTGAATAATTTGACACTTGGTAAACATGAGAGAAAATCTTCTGAGGCTCTGCCTCAGAGCTGTGGGTCCTTGCTGATGGGGTGTGTGGGGTTGGGTAAAAAAGCCTCTGATCCCGCATTCTGCTGCCATATCACATCCAATTTTCTGATGTGTGAATTTGAGACTCCAAAGTTGGCCACGCTGCAGGCACATGCAATCCCAATTACTTTGGCAGATATATTCAAATAAGATCATATGTCTCATTTCTCCATTGGTACATGACTGATGTCAGTTACTTAAAAGGCCACGAGTGTCAACACACCACAATGTTTCTGCTGTTTTGGTGGAAAGAGAATTTCAGCAATGCCTCATTTTTTGTACAGCTGTGGAAGCTTCCATTATTGCAACTTGTTGCTGTGGCCTTCATTTTAAAGCAAATTGTTGCTTTATTACTGCTATGGCACACAGTACTGGGGAAGCAATGGGAATCCCATTGGATATTCTAATACTGTATGACCTGAACAACAAGGATGAGGGGACATCACGTTTGGGTAAAAAGGCAGGGGCTATGTGCCTTCCCATTGTTACCTCAGGACTGGAATCTACAGACTTTGCCAGTGATACCAGTTTTAATGTGGAGCTCCCAATGGCTCAACAAAAAGGTCAGTAAAAAACATAAAATTTATCCTTTGAGTGGCAGCCTCTAATAGTTCCTTTAAGGGCATAAGAACATAAGAAATAGGAGCAGGAGTAGGCCATATGGCCCCTCAAGCCTGCTCCACCATTTAATAAGATCCTGGTTAATCTTCGACCTCAACTCCACTTGCTCGCCCTGTAGTGTAAGGGTTTGAAAGGGTTAATGTTTGAGACAGTGCAAAGAATACCTCCCAGCATGATGTAAGAGATCATGTGTGAGAGAGACTGGAGGGAGATGCAGCATGGCTTCAGAGAAGTCATACAGACTTATGTAAAGCTGTATATGGTTAAAATGCAATAAAAGAGTTAATGTTAAAATTACTGAAGACTCAGTAATCTCTCTTAGCTAGACTAACCAAATATACTAAGGTGGCAACAGACTAACCAAACATACAATATGGTGAATAGTGGTGGTTCTTACCGTACAACACCCAGAAAAATGTGAAGAAACACTTTGAAGAAGGCCAACCTGGAAAAAGTGCCAAAACTGCAGAACTTGAGAAGAAGCTCTGAGGAGCTCCAGAACTGCTCTGTGGTAGAAGGAGGCATGGAGAATTGGGGATTCGGCTTATAGAGGCATTCAGGCTGCACCACAGAGGCGAGTAGTCTGTGAAAAAATTCCAGTCCAGTGATTGCAGGCTTTGAGTCAGAGAATCAAGCAATGGTTGGGATCTGGTGAACGACACTTAAAGAGGGTAAAAAATGTGTTCCTAACGGCATTAGGCAGACAGCATCGGGAAAACTAAAAATCCTTAGTGAGGGCTGATCTGAGGTCAACACCATTACAAGTGGCGAATGCGAGCAAAAAAAACCCAAAATTGCTACAAAACTGTGTTTAAATAAATACATACAGCGTCTGGTGGTGAGATTTCACAGGGAGACACGGTGACCATAGTGGGAGTAAGTGTGAGCCTGAAAAAGCATGGGAAACCTCTGATACTGAAGGGAGAATTTTAAAAAGAAAGTAAACCAAATAGAAAGCCATGGATCTTAAATTCACCACACCAGAGAGGTTTGGACACATGGAAGGACCAAATCAAACTCAAAATTGGTCACTCTGGTGAAAACGATTTCTGAGATACAAAATTTCCTCCAAATTAGACAGTCAGTCTGAAGCAGAGCAAGTTAACATATTGCTGTATTCCATTGGGGCAATAGCAGATGATGTTATTGCAAGACAAGGCACTAATTGGGCATCAGACAAATCTGATGAAGTTTTAAAAGCCTTTGATAGCTAATTCAACCTGCGGAGCAATAAGATTCTGGAAATGGCAAGATTCAACAGAAGGGTCCAGAAACTAGGTGAGCCAGTTGATGCTTTTATTAATGACCTTTACAGACTAGTTGAATAATGTAAATATGGAGACTTAAAAGCAGAATTAATACGAGACCGCATTGTAGTAGGTATTGCTGATGAATCCTTATCAGATTTATTGCAGTTTAAGGAAGACCTCATCCTGGACAAAACAATTCAGCTGATGAGACAAGCAGAGGCCCGGCTGAAGAACAGAGCAATCCTGAGAGGTGAAGAAAGACCTTGGTTCAGGAAACCTCCAGTGACTGTACAGTTTCTTAATCACAGAGCTGTAAAAGAAGCATCAGAAAAGAAGGTACCCTGTGGGGTGGTGGTTGGGGGGGAGGTTGCGGGGAAGGGGGGGGGGGGGGGGTGGGTGGTGAAGTGTAAGACGCCGTGAAACCCTGCCAGTGCTGTGGCACCAAAAAGACCCACAAGCATGAACAGTGTCCTCCAAACAAAGCAGAATGCTTCCACTGTGAGAAAATAGGCCATTTTGAGAAGATGTGCCAAGTAAAACCTTTACTCTCATAGGCTTGAAAGAAAAAGTCTTCAAGCACAGAGTTGTCAATGAAGTTGAAGAATCTCCATCAGGAGAGAATTCAGAAAACTTCCTTGGTCCTTCCCAATGATCCTAATCAGGCATTTTGGTCTGCAGATCTATATGTCAATGGGCATATCACCAATTTTAAACTAGACATTGGAGCATTTATAACAGTCTTATCAGACAAAGAGCCGTGGTTATCAATGCATTACCTGCAACCAACAGAAACTCCATTACTTGGCCCAGGAGGGATTGAACGTAAAGTCAAGGGAAAGCTACTGGCGACACTCCAGTACAAGAGAAAGCAGATATTGGAAACACTGTGGGCTGAAATTTAAGATCCCACTGCCAAAATCAGTGGCGGGCGAAAAAAATGGAGCCACTGCGATATTCAGCATGGCAGCTCATTAGCATGCCCCAGGTCGTGTTGTTTTCCCTCCCCAATGACGTGGAGTGGGCAGGCTTGACGCCTCCGTGAACGGTGTTAGCTGACAGGTCAACAAGTGCTGGTGCCATATTTAAACAGCAGCCAGCCCTGCATTAATTCCACATTTAAACCTCGCTGCTGCAGCTGATGACAAGATAATCATTCCAGAAATTTCTAAAAACCAAGGTCCCTGCAACTTTGACGAGATGGCAGAGGCGCAAGCCAGGGTGGCCACACAGTTCAGTGATGCCTCCCTGCTCACTCTCCTCCGGGCTGTGCGGGCAATGCGGGAGGTCCTTTCCCCAACGATGGTAAGAAGCGGCCCTCCCGACTGACCAAGCAAGCCTGGGCGGAGGTGGCAGAGGAGGTTAGTAGACATGGGGCCATCTGCCGGGACTGGGTGCAGTACTGCAAAAGGGTGAACAATCTCTTGCGCTCCGCAAAGGTAAGTGGCACTTTGTTGCATAGCTCTGCTGAACCTGGGTGTCCCCACACAGAGTGGCACATGTTTGCCACTGCCATGCCAAAGACAGGGAGGACAGGCAGGGAGGAATGATGTAACATGAATGGCTGCATGTATGAAAGAACTAACCCTTGTCTGCTGCTCAGAGCATGGCACCTACATGACAGGCTCAGTCAGTAGTACAGACCGAACTTCCCCCACCTTTGGGTCCAGCACCCCTGTTGTGACATGTGCCGTGTTGTTGTTTGGCAATGCTTAATATCTGCCTCCTTGGTCCCCCAGGTTATGAGGGACCACAATGCGAGTGAGGCATCTAAAACTGGTGGAGGGGTGCCTGATTTACATACACTTACATAGGTTGAGGAGGAGGCCCTGGAGCTAGCAGCCATCCATGTAGATCGTGCCATTGCTGAAGTGGAGTTCGGGGGGTCCCGGGTGAATAGACAGCCATTTGATATACACAATAATGTTAGAATATTTTATTGTTTGAAACAATGCTGCCATAATCGTTACATGTGCACCATAAAGACTGACAGTGTCCTCTTCACATTGTATCTTGCGGGTCGATGCTCTGGATCCATCCTGTCGGCTCTGGAGTCCTTCCGCACCTCTGAGGAAGAGACAACCTCAGAGGATGCAGCGTCCCATGACACTCTCGCACCTTCCACCAGCTTACCTCAGTGGGAATCCAATTGGCTGTAGAGTCTATTCACGAGATGGTGAGAGCACTGCACAGGCGCCCGAGTAGGTGACTGAGGCTGAGACAGCTGAAGTCCCTGACAGTCAGAGGGCTGTGGGTGTCCAGGCTCATGCTGAGCCCCAGGCTACTGATGACCCTCTGTTGTCGACAGCACAGGGCATGCTGGAGCTGCAGCAGCAGTCATGGCAACATCTGCTAGATGGCTGCCACAGGCCATGTGCAGCCTTGAGCAGACGATGGTGGAGTCCATCCAGGCCATGACAGCCACCATGTCCCAGGGATGTGAGCACCTGGCTTCATCCATGGAGAGGATGGCAGCCCTCTTGGAGAGCCAGATTCCAATGCTCTGAGCTGACCTGCAAACCCTCACTGCGACCATGAGCTGGACACAGCAGTGGCAAGGCGAGAGAGGGACCAGGGGCATTGAGACTATCCTTGCTCCTGGTCCTTCCCGGGAGAGCAGTGAGGTTCCGACGAGCCTTGAGATGAAGGAGGCAAGCCTGCGTGCCATATCTGGGGTCCCCCCTCAAGGTGATTCCAATGTAGACACCAACCCCTCAGCCCTTTCGCTGGTGAGTCAAGCTCCAGCAGTCACGACGTCTAAGGAGAGTTCTGTACTGACGCAGGATTCCCCAGCCAGCCAGGGCCCTCCAGGCCTCAGGCGCACAGAGGATGACCACCGAAATCATCAAAAGCCAAAGGGCGTCCTGATCAGCAGCCTTCCTCCAGTCAGCCTACTAGTGCAGAAGTGGCACTGCGAAGGAACATCTGCAAACGTCTTAAAAAAAACAGTGACACAAATAGGTCTGCACAGGTGACACTCCAATCTATAATTTACTCTCACTAAATGTGCTTCATGAACTTGTAATTTTTACTGTGTGAAGGGTGTGCCAGCATGTACCGACCATGTCTCCTTCCATTACATCATTGGCCTGACAGAACTGCCAATGTATCATCATTGCCATGCCAGCATTACTCATGTGCATCTCCACGAATGCAGTCACATGGACAATGGCTCAGTCTGCTTCTGCCAGTAATGGTGGAGACAAAGATGTTACAGTTGCGGATGGGTACACAGCAGGTGAATGAGGGTGCTGTGTGGCTTGCAGAGCACATGGTGCACTTGAGGGTCTGAAGAAGCATTGATCAAATGAGGCATTGTCGTGCATTCCTTGCTCGCTGCTCGCCCTGCATGTGTTGCCTGCATGCTCTCTGTCCTCCTATGTGCATTTTCTGCTGCAAGCCCTCGGTGTCCTCATCGTCCAACAGCAACAATACAACAGCCCTTTCTGATTCGTACTGCAAGGCACCACCCGATCTATCCAGGCAGTGGAAATGTATCTTCAGCTTGCCAATCGCCTGCTCAATGGTGGCTCTTGTAGCACTGTGGCTGGCGTTGTATCTCTCCTCTGCAGCAGTGGTGGGATTTCTCACTGGTGTCAGCAGCCATGTCTGTATGGGGTAGACCTTGTCTCCAAGAATTCACCCTCAATCTGAGCCAGTTCAGTGAACTGCAACAGCACATGGGACTGTCACAGAATGAAGGCATCATGGCAGCTGCCTGGAAAGTAGGCACAGATTTGCATAAAGTGCTTTTGGTGATCACATACTAGCTGTACGTTGAGCGAGTGGAAGCCCTTTTGGTTGAGGTTTGCAGCTAGTCGCCCGGCGGGAGCCTTGATGACCACATGGGTGCAGTCTATGACCCCTTGTACCTGTGGGAATCCTGCAATGCAGCCAAATCTGATAAACCTCTGGGCCTGACTCCCAGGGTCCGTCCTGAAACAAACATAGTCACTGGCCCTCCGGTACAGGGCATTGGTTACCTCCCTGACGCAGCGGTGCACTGCTGACTGTGTCACATCACAGAGGTCGCTGGTGGGTCCCTGAAGTGATGCTGAGATGTAGAAGTTAAGACCTGCTGTTACTTTGAGGGCTACAGGCATAGGATGTCCACCAAAACCCATTGGCTGCAGATCATCGTTTAGCAGTGCATATAGATGTGTCACCGCCTCTCTCAGCATCTGCAGTCGCCTCTGACACCAGTGCTCAGACATCTGCAGGTATGGGACCTGTAGATGCACGGTGTTTAGTAGTGTCGAATTTGCCTTGGGGGTTGCTGCTGCTCACGACCGGGGGCTTTCACATGGGCTGCACCTGTCTCTTGGTTCTGCCTCCAGTGCATATGGCTCCTCATGGAACATGGACCAATGAACACAGGGTGTACCATCCACATCTCAAAGTTGGAGTCAAACTTGGTTCCTTCAGTACTTCAAAAGCACCTAACAGGGCAAAGAATGATATGCATTGGTACTTCAGGTGCATTCATGCATCAACTATATGGTGTGGCATGGCATTGCCCTTCTTAGCTTTCACTAAGAGTGGGGCAGCATGACCATACTCAGATTGTTGCAGTTGCATGGATTAGCCCACCAGCGACACTACCTTTAACCAGCTACCATTTGTGACCCCCACCCCACACAAAGGGTACCTGGAGCGCCATTGTTCCTTCATTCCCACAAACATTCAAGGATGCAGAGTGTCCCTCTTTACGGAGGGAGGGTATGCAGTGCCTCCGTACACGAATGCAGAGTTGTGCCCCCTTTAATGCACTCCCACACCCACCTCCCTACATGTATGCAGCGTTAAGACCCATCTTGCAACACTCACTTTTACAAGCTGTGAGCACTGCAACCTCTGTACCGCCGGCTTTTATCAGTCGGGAATGGAAAGGCAGTTGAGAGATGCCCATTCAACTAAATATTGTAAACTGTTTGAGAACTCGCAGCAGGATGCATAATGCAGCATGGTAAGTAGCTCTTTACATATTTAAAATGGCAGTTCTATCGCTGAGTGGCCGGGGGGTGCCGCCACGGGGCCTCGCTGCCACCGGCAATATCGGGCTGGGCTTACCTGGTGTTGAGGTCCATGGCAGGCCTCTCCCGGAGGCATTTTCTGGCCCCTCTCTGCCGCGACCCCCGACGTCGGTTGTGGGGGGGAGGGCGGGGTCAGTAAAATTCAGCCTTATATGTTTTACAGATTTAGGAATTCTCTCTCTTAAGTAGAAGAGATTGTATTGACCTTCATCTTATAAGAAAAGTGGAAGAAGTTAAGCAACAAGAATCCAGGAGTCACTTCCAAAAAGACTTTCCAAAATTGTTTACTGGCCTAGGAAGACTTGCCTGGAGAAGACCGAATGCAACATTATGTTGAGAAAAGACGCTAAACCTGTATGTCTTTTCACACCTAGGAAGAGACCACACCCACTAATGAAGCAAGTCCAACATTAGCTGGAAGACATGACCAGGATGGGAGTCATCTCTCTTGTTACTGAATCTACAGAGCGGTGTTTGGGAATGGTTCCAGTTCCTAAACCTAATGGTGCTCTTCGCATTTGTGTAGACTTAGCTCAACTTAATAAGGCTGTGGCAAGAGAAGTTCATCCGATGACCTCAGTAAATGAAAGCTTGGCAAAGTTATCCAAAAGTACCATGTTCACAAAGCTTGACCTGAATAGTGGCTTTTGGCAAGTTCCTTTGGATAAGAAGTCAAGGTTATTGACAACATTAATGACTCCGTTCGGAAGATTTTGTTTTAATCATTTACCATTCAGTATAATATCAACACCGGAAATATTCCAAAAAACTATGTCAAACATTCTACAGGGCCTTAAAGGAGTAATGTGCCATATGGACGACATCTTAGTCCATGGTGGACCCATTGAAGAACATGACCTGAGGATTAGAACAATTTTGAATCATCTACAAAAAGGAGGCCTGACACTTAATGAAAAGAGTGAATTCTTGAAAATGTCCATTTGTTTCTTAGGACACAGTGTCAGTAGTGTTTTGGACAAGTGAGGAGGGATTGAAGGACTACCCTCTTCCCATCTCCTTGTTTGACCACTACAGGTTTAACTCTTTCTTAAAGTGGATGTACTGGCCAATTCAGTAGGTGTTTGATTACTTCCTTGCTATGATCATAACAAGAACCAATCAGACAGGTTTTCTTAAGTTCAACAAAGGAAGAGGTTAACTTTATTGTACCCAAACCGAACAAATAAAAATAATAAACAATGTGCCAACTTTCACTCATACACACACACTAGAGGTTTATACACACACAAATCGGTTACAGAGTGGGGAAAGGTAGATTGGTTGAGTTAGAGTCCATAAAAAAGGTATACAGTCTGTAGAGTTTGGTGATTTGGTTGGCTTCTAGCTGAATTCAGTGGTCCTGAGCCTTTTAGTTTGAAGAGGTAGATGACTGGGTCGGTGGGTCTCTTAGAGATAGCGATGTGGATAATTTCCTCCAATGGAGTTTCTGATTATAGCTGGAGTATGGAAAGGTGGTCAGTCAACAAGCAGGATTTGAAAGCTTTCAAGCTGGAATGGAGAGAGAGAGAGAGAGGGACCCCCCACTTAGGGTCTGCTCATGTCAGCGCCCAGTTGTTTCTCCTTCGTTGCAGACAAAACACCAGCTTAAAACCACAGATGGTGAGGGGCTTGTCACATGACAGTCACTCAGTCATTCAAACATAGCAGTTAGCAGTATTTCTCTGTTTGCTGAAAAGAATAGGTAGTTTGTTTAACCTTCCTGGGTTGTGGTTCTTGCTGGGGCATGAGCAGACATTTCATCTCCCTCCTCACAGCATTGCAGTGTAGGATACAGTGTTGCAAATTAGGTAGTCAACTTAAACTGCCAGCAAAATCATCCTTTTAGCTTGTCTTTTAAAAAAGTGCATAAATTCAGATCTCCAGTCAATGGATTAAAGAAAATTATCATTCAACGAAGCAAATTAGTAGTGGGCGGCACAGTGGCGCAATGGTTAGCACCACAGCCTCACAGCTCCAGCGACCTGGGTTCGGTTCTAGGTACTGCCTGTGCGGAGTTTGCAAGTTCTCCCTGTGACTGTGTGGGTTTCTGCCGGGTGCTCCAGTTCCCTCCCACAGTCAAAGACTTGCAGGTTGATGAGTAAATTGGCTATTGTAAATTGCCCCTAGTGTAGGTAGGTGGTAGGAGAATTAAGGGAAGGTGGGGATGTGGTAAGGAATATGGGATTAATGTAGGGTTACTAGAAATGGGTGGTTGATGGTTGGCACAGACTCAGTGGGCCAAAGGGCCTGTTTCAGTGCTGCATCTATATAAAAAAAAATTGGCGTAACAATAGCAACAGCATAATGGCAGGCATGCAAAGGACGAGAGCCATTAGTGAATTCCTACTTCTGTCCAAGATCTTCAACAATTCCTTGGAACTGGTTAATCAGTTGGCAACATTTTTACCCAATCTAGCGCAAGTTACTGAATGCTTACGATAACTATTAAGGAAAGCTCAAGCATCATGTTGGGATACACCTCAGGAGCAAGCATTTCAAAGGATGAAGCAGATGCTGATTTCACCAAATATCCTAGCGCATTATAACCCCTCACTTCCAACCACAATTGCAGCAGACGTCTCATCAACAGAGATAGGTGCAGTCCTTTTACAAGAACACTAGATGGATGTCTAAGGCCGAAAATACACCAGGCCGAAGGGCCTGTTTCTGTGCTGTATAACTCTATGACTCTATTATGCGTCATGAGCATTGTCTGAGACTGAGTCGAGGTACGCCGCCATAGAGAAAGAAGCTCTCGCAGTCATGTGGGCTTGTGAGAAGTTCTCAGACTATATTATCGGCTTAAAGGTTGTCATAGAGACAGATCAGAAACCCCTAGTTTCCTTACTTGATGAAAAGGAACTTGCTAGGTTGCCTTTGAGAATTCAGAGATTCCGGTTGAGGCTAATGAGGTTCATATAAGAAACGGTATACTTGCAGGGCAAGCAACAAACGACATCAGATGCATTGTCCAGCGCTACTGTTGACCATCCTACACAAAAGGATGCAAATTAATTAATGAGATTGAGTCATATTCTCAGTTCACTGCATCACAATGGCCGGCAAGTTCAAAAAAGCTCCAAGAAATACGTCATGCTCAGATGCAAGATGAGGAATGCATCTATATCTGCCAGCATTGCAAGCAAGGTTGGCCACAGCAGTGTTAAGAGTGATAAGAGGATGAAAATCTTCTTTGAGCACAGAAGACACTTTACTATTGTGGATGATTTGCTGGTATATGACGAGAGGCTGGTGATTCTAGACTCACTCTGGGTAGACATCTTGAAGAAAATACACCAGGGTACATGGGTATGTTGAAATGCAGAGCACGGGCTCAGTTGGAAATATTGAGAGATATAGAAGAAATGATTTCTAATTACCAGGTATGCGCAATACACAGATAGGATCAGAGGGAACCCCCTATCTTGACCCAATTTCTAACCAGACCATGGGAATGTCTGGGGAAGGATCTGTTTATGTTTAATGAAAAATTCTACCTGATTGTCATCGACTATTTTTCAAGGTGGGTTGAAGTTAAACATTTATACACAACAACAACTGAGATAGTCATTTGAGTGCTATAGGAGATCTTTGCAACACATGGTATACCTGACCAGATAGTTTCTGATAATGGGCCACAATTTGCAAATGTCTACTGCACACACTTTGCAGAAAACTGTGGATTTGTGCATCTTACAAGTTCCCCTAGATATCCACAATCCAATGGTGAAGCTGAAAAAAGAGTCAGAACTATCAAGGCATTGTTAAAGAGGTATGAAGATTTTCAAACAGCACTCCTAAACTACAGATCTACTCCATTGCTATGTGGATTAGCACCATCAGAACTGTTGATGGGAAGGCAACTTAAAACACAACTTTCCATCCTCCTTAAAAAAATTACATCCAGGGCTAGAAGTCCAGGATTATCAAAGAGTTCAAGACAGAGAAAAGTCTTACCAAGAGCAATAAGTTTATAATTATAATAGG
This sequence comes from Heterodontus francisci, assembly GCF_036365525.1. Taxonomy (NCBI): domain Eukaryota; kingdom Metazoa; phylum Chordata; class Chondrichthyes; order Heterodontiformes; family Heterodontidae; genus Heterodontus; species Heterodontus francisci. The sequence continues at coordinate 100,281,649 of NC_090371.1, forward strand.
AAATACCGTACCAGGAACCTACCTAAGTTGATGGAAGGAGAAAAGGTATGGGTACGAGACCAAAGCAGAGAAGGAGTAATTGTTCAGAGAGATGAGAATCAACAGCAATCTTATTTAGCACATACTTCAGAAGGTACTATAAGAAGAAACAGGAGAAATCTTATTCCTATTCATCAAAGACGTCAATCAGTCATACATTTGGACAAACCAGATGTTGAACCTAAAATTCAGAAAGCACTGGATACTACAAACCTCACTGAAGGCCATCCAAGTCAAGAAACAAGAGTTCAGAGAAAGACTACTGATCTTCTGCGTCTGACAACAACATGATCAGGGAGAGTTGTGGAGCCTCCTGACATCTGAGTCTGTGATGTCAGAGATTTGGGGGAGGTTTGAAAGGGTTAATATTTGAGACAGTGCAAGGAATACCTCCCACCATGATGATGTAAGAGATAACATGTGAGAAAGACTGGAAGGAGATGCAGTGTGGTTTCAGAGAAGTCATACAGACTTATGTAAAGCTGTATATAGTTAAAATATAATAAAAGTTAGGTCAAATTACTGAAGACTCAGTAATCTCTCTTAGCTAAGCTAACCAAATATACTAAGTTGGCAGCAGACTAACCGAACATACAATTTTCCCAATCCCCGTATCCTTTGATTTCTTCAGACTCCAAAAATCTATCCATTACAGCCTTGAATATATTCAATGACTGAGCAATCACAGTCTTTCTGGGTAGAGAATAATAAAGATTCACAACTGTCTGAGTGAGGAAATGTATCCCCATTTCAGTCCTAAGTGACTGATCCCTTATCTTGAGACTATGCCCCTAGTTCTAGACTCTCCAGCCAGGGGATACAGTCTCTCAGGAACTTGCCAGCCAAGCCCTCTAAGAATCTTTTATGTTTCAATGAGATCACCTTTCATTCTTCTAGAGAGTATAGGCCCATTCTACTCAATCTCTCCTCATAGGACAGTCCTCTCATTCCAGGAATCAGTTGTTGCACCCTTGTAAGGCAAGTGTGTCCTTCCTTATCTCCTCCAACCCCTTGCAATAAAGACCAACATATCAGATACCTTCCTAATTACTTACTGTACCTGCATGTTAACTTTCCGCGTTTCGTATGCAAGGACACCCAAATCCCTCTAAACACATTTAATAGTTTCTCTCTATGTGTGGCATTTACAATTTGTATACTATCCTACACTAATTAAAGCAAATTCCTCATCTTGAATGAATTTCCTTCAATTTCGTCTGTGCTATCCTACGTTTAAAGATGATATATAAAGCATTATGGCTCAGTTGATAGCACTCGCTTTTGATCCAGAAAGTTGTGAGTTTAAGTCCAGAGACTTGAGCACATAAATTTAGACTGGCACTCAGCACAGGACTGAGGGAGTGCTGCATTGACAGAGGTGCCAACTTTTGGATGAAATGTTCAACTTAGGCGATCTGTGGTCTCTGAGGTGAATGGCAATATTTTGAAGCAGGGTGGAGGAATTATCCCAGTGTCCTGACCAATTATTCATCCCTCAGTCAGCACTACCAAAAAACAAATAATTTGGTCATTATGACATTGCTGTTTGTGGGAGCTTGCTCTGTGAAAATGGGCTGCTAAGTTTCCTACATTGTATAGTGACTATACTTCAAAAGTACTCCATTGGCTGTAAAGCTTTGGGACGTCCTGTGGTTGTGGAAGGCACTAAATAAATGCAAATCTTCCTTTTTTTCTCTTTTTCTTCACTCATTCATTCTTTAAATTTTTCCTTATTAATGTTTTTTCTGAGCTATGCTAAGGCCACGTTATTTGCTTTGACCTTATTTAGAACAGATTTGCAATATTTTCATTTCATTTCCATCCTATTGACCCCTAAGACATCTATTCCATTTACTTTTCTTAGGCCTTCAATAAAAACATCATATTATAGTACACAGATACAGAACTGTTCAGTGTTTAACAGTTCCTGGAAGCAGTTTACTGGCTTTGGTTTGTTTGCCTGCCCACAGTTATTTGACAAAGATCCTGTTAATAGTCTTGAATGTTTTGGAAGGGATCTTGACAGGAAGCATGTAAGCAAGATAATTGAGTCCTTTGCAGATGTGCAGTAAATAGTAGCAACATTTTCTGAAAGAGCTTTTGTGGTATCACCGATACATGTCCAGCTAGTGGCTGGAACTGCTTTTTGTGTACTATCTATTAACACTTTTTATTCGGATATCCTTTTAGTGGAGCTTTACAAGATATGTTGACTAAAAAAAGTTGTCCAGTTTCCAGACAAGCATTAACACCAATCTTTCCCACATGATACAGGAAGTGGGTGGCACAGAGGAACACTTTGCCTTGCAGTTGTATTTGAATACATGTGAAGTCCTTTGAAATTCCAAACGTGTTCCATGCTTTGCCGTAGATCGGACCTTTGCGATCCTTGTTCTCTATTTTGAAGTCTTCCAATGCTATTAGAACAAATATATTTAGCATTCCTTCAGTGCCTGCAAATGTAATAAATTATTCATTGGTAAACTTTCAGGCATAGCTAATCAAACCTCAAAATGATTATCAACAGAGGAATCAACATTTTCAGTAATATGCTTAGCTTTTTTGTAACAGCCATAGCATTTTTTGTTGCATGAGTTCAATGAATTCCTCATGGATTGGTGAAGAATAATGAGGAAGGACTGCTCCATTCTTTCATTGTGGTTAGCAAAGAAAGGATCAAACAGCATTTCAAAAGTTGATAAGATTTCTCCTTCTTTGATTAAAGAAATACATTTTCCTTGCAGTTTTCTCTTCTCCATTCCTGAAGATGCTGACTCATGCTGGTGTACAGTTTCACAGACCCATTAATATCTCACCCAAGTTGCCAGTCTTCATAATTCAGCCTAAGCAATGGATATCTGTGGGCTATTCAACCACAACGGTATCACAGTTGAGCATGGTCATGTGCTCACCCAATATGCCTACAATATATTGTCAAGGATGATCCTTATTACATAGAATTTTACAGCACAGAAACAGGTCACTCAGTCCGATAGGTCTATGCTGGCGTTTATGTTCCATATGAGCTTCACCCCACCTTCATCTTATCCTATCAACATATAATTTTGACACATGATAGTGTTATGATAAGTGGATGGTTTATACAGCAAAGGTTGTTATAATGGCCACTACAAACAGCTTCAAATAGAAACAATGGATCAAGTGAGGTCTTCAGTACAGCAAGGAGACCCAATACAAGTGGCAGGAATCTTCTATCAGACTGTACTGATCCCATGAGGGACAGAAGCAGAGAGAAAGTGTGTGAGCGAGCGAGAGACAGATAGACAGACAGAGAGAAAGAGGGAGAGGAAGCCAGGGACAATTACAATTTAGCCATGTTTATACTAGGAAAGTTACCAGGGACATTGGTGAAACTGTTCGTATGTGTCGTCATTACTCTTTGGAAACTGCCCATAACGTCTGGAGACCATCTATGCGCAGAATAAAAGATGCTGTCAGTGATCAACGTACTGTTGAGGACGCCTGGACAACAATCAATGGGAACACAATTAAATTGAAGAGAACTTCCATTCTTATGCTGTTAGTTTCACTGTAAAAACCCATGCAAAAGTTATACCATCTTGAATGGGCTTTTTAACAGCATACTAACTTTAACATTACTGCTAAACACCCTCCTTGACCCTGAGAAGCTAATTCTATATTTGTGGAATGTCAGATTTCTCTATAATGATAAGAAATTCCATGTATTTTTAACAAATTTTTTTTACACTTTGTTTATCTTTATTTTATTTTATGCTAATCTAATAATCAATAATTTTTCTATCTGAAAATTTAAATTAAAAGTGAAGGTGCTTTTAACTTCCTGGTTTGCTGTGTATGAATGCTTCAATATGATGGTGCCAGATTTAAATTACCACTTCACTGCTGACCACAAAATCTAAATCATTTTACTTCTATCTTAGCTATAAGGAATTATACCCCATGACCATAATAAATTAATAGAATTTCACATAGAAGAAATATTGAAGAAAATGAATAATAGTTATCACAGAGTAAAGAGCTTTTCTTTCTAATAATGTCTGCACCAAAACTGCAAATGCTATCTTTCTCACCAATGTGTTTCTAAATAGTTTTCACAATGGAGTAATGATGAACAGGAAGTAACACCTTCACCTGGAACAATTGTTTTGCATAAACTGCAAATCATTGGAATGTAATTACATCATGAATGGTGAAGGAAAACTTTGGATTATATTTGATTATCTTTCAGCATCAGGGAGAATTTATATACAGACAGTAGGAATCCTGGCCCATTTTGCCTACTCTGGGGAAATCCAAAACTGCTTTCTGCCTGTATTCCTGTATTCTCTACCGCTTCAAATATTTATCCAATTTTTCCTTAAATGATACAATGTCCTCAAACCTCAACCGTTCTTGGATGCAAAATATTCCATGCTCTAATAACCCTCTGGATAAAGCAATTTCTCCTAACCTGTCTCCTCACTCTCCTAGTTTTAAGTTGATGACCCCTCATCACATAACTAGAGGGAATAGACTTACCCTATTCACTCTTTCATGCTCTCATAATCAAAAAATCATCTTTCAAGTCTTCTCTTAACCTTTTCTTCTCCAGTGGAATAGTTCAACTATCTACTATCTCGCCTCATAACTATAGTTTTCCACCACTGTTATCACCTTATAAACCTACATTGGTCTATGGCTTTAATATAATTTCTGTAATGGAGAGTCCAAAACCATGTATTGTACTCTGACTATAGTTTAACTGTCCCCTGAAACAGAGCTGTATGCAGTGCAGCAGGTGCAGCTTAACTATTGCTCTGTTTAGCTCCAGCTCAAAAGGGAAACAGCAGGGGTGGTGAGAGGGACCTTGCAGCTCAACGCACTTGGTACTGCTAACGCCAATTAAGATGACAATTGAGTTGAATACTTCTTGCCACGGGATCTTTCCAGGAGGCCATTGGGGATATCAACAACATTGGTCAGTCTGTAATGCATTCCTACATAAAAATACATCACTGGTGCATTGTGAACTAGAGCAAAGAGATGACATCACCTCCCCATGGACACCAGAGGCCATCAGAGATGAACCCAAGGTTTCTACTGCATTGTAGGATGACAAAATATTCAAGGTGTTGTTGATGGTACTCTAGCCCTTAGTATTCCTGTTTACAGGAGTGCCCCATACATGGACCACAAAACCCACAAAACTTTGACTGGGTAATACGTAAGATGCCCTGACTTGTCGAGATATCAGAAGTACTGCTTCAGCATTTTTATGGCCTGCTGCATTGTGTATCTTGTGGTGATACATGTCTCATTGTATCTGTGTCTAGTGCTGATCTGAGAGGCTGCACAGGGGTCATCAGGCAAGGCAGCAGTAGACATTCTTGTGTCAGCTCAATAAGTGTTCGGCTTGTGTAACCACACTGGATACTGCATGTCATTACCTGATACCTGGTATCTGTCAGAATTTGTTCACTTAATATCACTCTAATGTACCACCAATATTTTCTGTTCCTCAGTAGTGAACAATTGGGTAGTGAGAGACCAAAAATATTCACTGCTGCCTTGGCAGATGATCTCTATGCAGCATCCCTGGCCAGAGCTATCGAGCTAAGCACAGATACAATGAGACATGTGCCACCATCCGATGCATTATAGCACAATATAGAAAGGCTGAAGCAGCATTTCTGATGCCTTGACGAGTCAGGGCATCTTAAAGTATTACCTAGTTGAAGTTTTGTGGGTTATCATGGTCTGCTGAATTTGCAGTAACATGGCAATTGAAAGAGGCATTCACATGGCATAACTACAATAAAAATTATCCGAAGATTAACTAGAAGAAAAGGCTGAGGAGATACCATGACACCATTTGACCAAGTAGAAGCCCTAGCAAATCTGAAGCCTATTGAATTCAAGAGGAATAGTCTGAAGTGACTGGAATCATATTAACATACAGGAAGTTAATCAATACAGTTCCAGGATATCATTGCAGAACTAACTTGGGGCAGTATTCTGGGCTTAATAATTCTCAGCTGCTTCATCAATGACCTTTGCTCCATCATAAGGTCAGGAATGTGGCTGTTTCTTGTTGATTCCATAGTCTTCAGCTCCATTCTTAACTTCCTTAATAATGCAGCCGACCATGATGGCCGACAGCAGGACTTGGAAAATATCCAGGCTTGGACTGACAAGTGACAGGATAACATTTGCACCACAAGTGTCAAGTAATGACCATCTCTAACAAGAAGAAGACCATCCAGCTCTCTCTTACTTTCAAGTACCACAATTGCTGTCTGCCCCATCATTAATAACTTGGGGGTCACCGGGGTCTGGAAGCTTAACTGGAGCAATTTTATTTGCACAGTGCCTATAACCACAAAGCAGCGGTAAGTACTTTGCAACAGGTGACTCATCTCCTGACTGCAGAGAGCCTCTCCAACAATCAAACTCTACTGGCCATAGATCATTCTGCCTCAATTTAACCAAGGTATTAGTAAAATTACAGGCCACCAAGTAACAGCTCAATTGGAACCAGTGAAGCATTGTTTGGCTACCAGCTTGCAATGTTGGCAAACAACCAATCAGCAGAGGCAGAACTTAGACCTGGCATTCTTGACAATCAGTTTTTCCATTTCATCACATTTGCCTTCTCTGGGGTAACATATTTTTCATGGAATTATGATACCATGCAGAAATTCAGTTTTCCAGTAGATGCCCAAATAATCAGCAACAGCTAAAAGTAGGCAACTTTGTTATAACTTTGTGATTGGTGCCTCTTATCATTTCATGATTTTTCTCTGTATGCAGAGGATGTTGTTGATGTTTCTTGTCAACTAACGGTCATGCCAGGCAAAGTAAAAACAGACTAGCAGATTCCTCTGTGGCAGATTGTTTATCCATTTAACAGATTGGTGATCATCAAGGGAATATTATACATGGTATTCCAGAAAAAGCTTATAGTGTTAGCCTTAATGGGCTAATAGAACATGTGCCATCCCATTGTACTATCTAATCCTTTGCAACTGAACAATGCGTCTTATCTAGCAACAGATTCATATTTAAAAGGATTGTATCTCAACCTAATTAGTGGAGTGGAAAATGAATTGTACTTTGAAATTAGACCATTTGTGATGGTTGTGCTTTTAACACACCCAGACTGCCCCCCTACTGCTGCTGCTATGAAGTGTCTGTCAGTTGCTATTCAATTCTCTCTTACAAAGCAATGATGTGGACTGTTCACTTCTGCAACTGCTGTGCTAATGATTCCAAATTCTCCTGTTCAAATCAGTTCACTAACTCATAATCTCTATACTCACTTCATGTTTTAACTATGCAACTGCAGAATGTTGCATGCATTTCTCACTAGCGACAATAATAAGGACTTAAGCACACATCAGATTTTTATTAACTAATGTTAATGTTAGTGAATTCATTTTTGGGGGAATAGATATATTCAGGGAAGCACTTTATATTCACCTTTGCTATAATCACAGGTTAGAAAATTTCAATGGGATTCCACCAATCTCATGTCATAATGGTGGCAAAAGATAATCAGAAACCCTGTGCAAATGGAGTAAATGGTTATTTTTAACCATTTAATTGGTTTCTCTGAGGTTCCAATGATTGCCTGCTGAAGAAACCCTGGCGAAAGTTCTGGGCGGTATATTTGACTGCTGAGCAGTGCTACTGGTGACTATTTACAAATAGAAAGTTTTTTTTTTGAACTGTGTGTGTAGTGAGTGCTTGCAGTGTAGAATTTATAAACACTGTGCTGATATTTGAACTCTGTCATTGTTGAGTGTTTACCAAAAGGGATTATTTGAAGAGGAGGATAGTCAGGATGTCTGGTAATGTTTATTAATATAGCGATCACATGTCCTCACAAATGCTGATGTAAAAAAAGTTAATTTGGGATGTTGGCAATTATATTATTGAAAAGCTGCATCGGTTGACATTTTCTGGGGTTGACTGTGGTAAATATTTACTAAAAACACCAGTTTAGCTGATTGTTGGGCCATGAGGAATGGGCCTTTGAAGGGTTGGGGTTGCCCCACACCAAAGAAGCAAAAACAATCACCCTCGGTTTGCTGACCTAGAGATGGGGGATGTTAGATTGCATCAGAAAGAGGAAGAGGTTGTCCGCAGCTGGCAGTATTGAAAAAATATCCCCCCAATCTTCAGTGATTCAGATGGACTCCACCTCTTCCATTTGTTAATGAATGCCTAATGATAGATCAGGCTTATGTTTTTCTGAGCCTAACTGAGGCCTGAGGCACATACTCTCGGACCTTGATTGCCCCACTCCCTTTTGTCAATTCCATTGTCGGGGAAAATGAGGTTTTGTCCCCACAAGGCCAATCTAGAAATGAATTCAAGGCTGGGAACTGGGGTACCTGAGTCCCAGCTGAGTTTGCAGCCGTTCTGGTGGATTCCCACTGAAACTTCAGTGGGAGATGATTGGAACAATAGTGAATGTCAGCCCCATTGTCTGATGATCTGTGAGCTTACCCTTGAAGCATTTTACGGCTATATAATTTATTCCTAAAAAGGAAAGACTTGCATTTATATAGCACCTTTCACATACATCGGAAGTCTCAAATTGCTTTGCAGCCAATGAAGTACTTTTGAAGTGTAGTCACTGTTGCAATGTATGAAACACAGTAGCCAAATTGTTCCCACAGTCTGTTACCGCAAACAATGAGATAATTTGATAATTTGTTTTTGTGATACTGTTTGAGGGATAAATATTGGTCAGGACACCAAGGATAACTCTTCTGCTCTTCTTCAAAATAGTGCCATGGGATCTTTTACATCCACCTGAGAGGGCAGACAGGGCCTCATCCAGATGTCTTATCTAAAAGACAGCATTCCCTCAGTACTGCACTTGATTGCCAGCCTTAATTTTTGAGCTCAAGTTCTGGAGTGTGTTTGAATCCAGAACCTGCTGACTTCAAGGGGAGTGTGCTACCAACTGAGCTACGTGTCAGCACCTCCTGTGCCACTTGTAAAAGTATCCTTGCACCAGCAACCTTTGCGGCTGTCCTATTCCCTTCAGCCTCTTTCCTCTAGCTAACCTTTTCTTAAATGTTGAAATGAGCTGGGAATTTCCTCAGAGCTGTATTAACTTCACTGCTGTAACTTTTCCCAAAGTGCAGTTGAAAGCCCTTTTATAGTCATGGGGCACAAAATTCAGTTGCATAGCAACCATTTTTTAGGTGCTACGAGTGGCCTTTGAGATCCAAAATGGCATCCATGGCCCGTGAGCATACTTTTGATCTGAGCTGAGCCAGATCTCATATTGGTGAGTGCTTAAGTACACGTGCAGTGAGTATTTGCTATCACATTTAGCTCCCATGGTCTTTGCATTAATCATTAACTCTGGTTCTTTGATAATTTGTTCTCAGGCTATGGACAATGCTAGCAAGGCTACATTTATTACCTCATATGCTCTGACAAGGTGCTGGTAGGCCTTTTCCATGAGTCACTGAAGTCTGTGTAGTCATACTGTCATGAAAACCCCACCTGCCAAGAATGAGGCATATTAATTTTGTCATATGAAACATTAATTTTAAACTGTTGCTGGATTGAAAAGATGACTTATTTAAAGAGATCACAGCAGTGGCTGGAAACATTTGCATTCTTGGAGACAGTTGCTGGAGAAGACAATGGAACTGCTCCCTGATCCAATTAACCCAAATGGATTTTCATCACCAGACATTGAATGTGTAAAAAGCCAGCATTCCATTCTCCACCCAACCCCACCCCACGCCACACTGAGGGTGTCTACTAAAATGGAGAATCCACAATAACACAGGAGAGTTTGTTTAAAAAAAAGCTGTTCACATGACTAACCTGCTGGCCCAGGTTTGGTTTTGAATTGCGTTCACAGAGCAGTTTGAGTCAGACTACAATTTGAAGACAACAGAGAAGGAAGGTCTCTCTCTCTCTCTCCCTCTCAGGCAAAGACAGGGACCCATGGAAGGAAACTAAGCCTCAAGAAAGAAAACCATTGAAAGAAGTTTGAAAGTGCACTGGGCTCCAACAAGACCGCAAAATTTAACTGCAATCAAAGACTCTACATCGAACTCAAAAGACTGTAAATGAATTTTAGCTATTGTTTCAAACTTTTCCCCTTTATTCTTTCTCCTCTTCCATCTCTATCTGCATGTGTCTTCTTTGCGTATGCATGCTAGTGTGGTCACATCGCGTATTTTTAGTAGTTTTAACAGAATTATAATTTTAAGGTTAATAAACTTACACCTTTCTTGTTTAACTCTTTGCCATTACAATTGGAGAGCAGTGAACAAGAAGTCACTGAGGGGAAGCTAAAAACACAGTGTTTTAAAAAATAAACCTTGTTACGGTCAAACCAGAAAAAGGCTGAGCAGGAACCCCTAGACCCCTTTCTCACCTGGTCATAACAATACTCTCACAATAGTAGTAGTATGTTTCACAGCTTCTCAACTCTCTGTATTAAAATATTTCTTCAGCTGTCTGTTCTAAATTTCTTACCTTTATGCTTGTATGAATATCCCCTTGGTTGAGACCCCTTGACCATTGGGAACATGATGTTTCTTTATACTCTGTCCCATCCTTCATAATTTTGAACACCTCTATCAAATTATGCTTTAATATCAGCTGTTCTAATGAAAATGTCCTGATTTTGTTCAGGTCTTTCTTTGTATTTATATTTTTATTTTCACACATGAGACAATATCCCACTGATTCTATATCCTCTTTATTGCCTTAGCATCTTTTCCTTATAATGTGTAGCCCAAAACTGCTCACAATATTTCAAACATGGTTTTTCTGAAGTTTTATAGAGATTGACTATTACATCTCAACTTTTAGATTCAATGCCTCTTTCCATAAAACCCAGTATCCATTCATTTTTAAAAAATGTACTTATCCACTTTTTAACTTTTAAAGTCATGTGAATTTGAACCCCCAAATCACTCAGCTTTCTCCAGTTCAAATTACCTATATTTTTTTAAACCTTTTTTATTATGTCACTTGCACTTTTCAGTGAATTCCATCTATTGCTTCTATGCCTATTCAGCCATTTTATCAATATTCCCTTGCATCTTCCTTTGGTCCACATAATTATTTACTTTACTTCCTATTTTAGCACTGTTGACAAATTTGGATGCCACTCCCTCTAGGCCGTTGTCAGATCATTGATGTACCGATTGAACAGAACCCTTTAATACTGATTACTATGTGCAAGTAAATGTGAAAATTACTGTCAGGTTCAACATTATCTATGTGACTCGCAAAAAAGGCAGATGAAAAAGAAATAACAGGCGCAATTTTCAACTTACCACTTGAGTGTAAAACTGGTATTGGAAGTTGGGTGCCTGTTATAGAAACTGCCCAATTTTCCTTTCCAAAAAGCTTTAGGACAAATCTGTTCTTTGGAAAATATGTATCTTTATTGTTTCTCATGTTTGTTTTGGATTCCTTTACCCTGCTTATCAACTCTTCTTTTATATTGTAGCTGTTGTGGCATAGCTGAGGGGAATTGTTAATAATGATGTTCAGTTTGACTGGAGATTCTATTTATTTCCCTGTTGATTAAAGGGAATGAAACAGCAGAGAGGCATTTCAGACATAACTCTATTATGTTATAAGCTTTATGAGCCTGAAACAGGTACTTTGAGCTGCTGGCAAGACTCCTGTTAAATAAGCAAAACAGAAGAGGAAAATATCTTTCAAAGTAAGACTGCAAGCAGCTTTTTAATCCTTCTGTGCAGCTCTCAGCTTCAATCTAACCTTTCAGTCTCTGCAACAGTCATTAAAAGATTATATGAGCATTTTCTGTATAAATAATTAAAAACTAGATTAGTTTGTTACATTGGGCAAAGACTTTAAATTAAAGTAGGTTCTGGATATCCAGTGAATTCCCTAATTTTATCATAACAATTTAAAAGTAGAGATTTGTGAATTGAGGGATGTTAATAATGTGGAATATAACACTCCCATTTCAGAGAGTTCAGTGATATCATCAAACACTTCTGGGTGATACAGCATGGTTAGATACAGAATAAAACTCCCTCTGTGCTACAACATGCCTCTTTCCACACTTCAGAACAGCACTCCCACTGTACCTGTGAGACACCTTTTGCCCCATTTCCCATGTCAGACCTCTTACACCTCTCTGAGTTAGACTGCCAATTTAATGGTAATTTATGTCTAAATTTTTTGGAAAGAAATTCAGGGCAATTCTTCATTCTGGAAATGTTTGATACGCAGCAGTGTAGTGAAAGCTACACTAGCTTAGATCTGGCCTGAATTCCACCATCAGGTCTTCCAAAAGTTCCTTATGGTTCCCCAAAATAATTGGCCACAGGCTAACAGAAATGACTCTCTTTGGCCCTCTAAGGGGTCCCTAAACTTTGCCATTTGGCGAATGCCATTTGGCAACAGGAGAAGCCTCTTCCCATTTCTCCAGGTAGTCAGCGTGATTGCCTCTTTTGTGCACATACGAGCATGAGCCACTTTCCCTGACTATGGACATGACCTTATCCCTGCTCTGGCTGGGGCCTACATTCTTCACTGCAGGGCAACAGGAGTCCCAAACTACAGCACATTCACCAGTGGAACAGGGAACCTAGAATTTTGGGCCCTGAGTGACAATTCAGTTGAATAGAATTCTCCTCGAGCAGCTGAGCATAGATTTGTTCACCAAGTGATATAATAATCAATACAAATCTAAGGACTGCTCTCGTGGAAATGTACCATTTTGCTTCAGGTTACAGAGCAGCACTCAGGAATTAATGGCTCACAGACGTACTCAATTAAAGGAATATGAGTTCCGCAGTTTTAAGTGCCATTTCTGTATTTAGCAACAAGAGAGGTTTCACCTTTCACTTTGAGGAAAGGCAAATGCGTCATGAGTGAGTCAAAGGGCAGGCCAATGTTTTACTTTCGAGTTGTAAACAGCCTGCTTACTCTTGTTGCATCTAATTTATTTAATAGAAAGGTCAGATTTATAACTTCCAAATCAAAGCAAAGCAACCACACTAAAAATGTTTATCTTGTTGTCGTTTGTAACTCAACAACAAAAGTATTGAACTTTTTTGTCGATTTGTTTAAAGTTGAGTTTTGAAAGGCCTGGATAAATATGTATGTCCCAGCGCTCACTGCTGAAAGAGTTGGGATGAATCTTTGCTCTGTGGAGCATCAATATGAACAAAATAATGTAGATTATCAATCCCTTAATTGGTTTTGGGTCGTTAAACCAGTTAGTTGCATCTTTGTAATAAGTGTTAGCGTTCTATACTCTAGTATTTTTTTACTTTTCCCCTGCACCTTTTGTTGTGGACAGTTCACATAAAGGGGTTGTTCAACTTTCTTTTATCATTTCTTAAGGGAAAATCATGTTTAACTAACTTACTGGAGTTTTTTTGAGGAGGTAACGGAAAGGGTTGAGGAGGGCAATGCTGTTGATGTGGTGTACATGGACTTTCAAAAGGCCACGCAACAGACCTGTGAGCAAAGTTGCAGCTCATGGAATAAAAGGGACGGTAGCAACACGAAGACGAAATTGGGTGATTGACAAGAGACAAAGAGTAGTGGTTAATGGATGATTTTTGGGTTGGAGGATGGTTTGTAGTTGGGTTCCCCAGGTATCAGTGTTGGGACGATTGCTTTTCCTGATATATATTAATGACCTAGACCTTTGTATAAAGGGCACAATTTCAAAGTTTGCAGATGATGCAAAGCTTGGAGGCATTGTGAACTGTGAGAAGGATGGTGTAGAACTTCAAAAGGACATAGACAAGTTGGTGGACTGGGCAGACAGGTGGCAGATAAAGTTCAATGCAGAGAAATGTGTAGTGAATCATTTTGGTAGGAAGAACATAGAGAGACAATAATAGTTTAGTTTAGAGATACAGCACTGAAACAGGTCCTTCGGCCCACCGAGTCTGTGCCGACCATCAACCACCCATTTATACTAATCCTACACTAATTCCATATTCCTACCACATCCCCACCTGTCCCTATATTTCCCTACCACCTACCTATACTAGGGGCAATTGCTAATGGCCAATTTACCTATCAACCTGCAAGTCTTTGGCATGTGGGAGGAAACCAGAGCACCCGGAGGAAACCCACGCATACACAGGGAGAACTTGCAAACTCCACACAGGCAGTACCCAGAATTGAACCCGGGTCACTGGAGCTGTGAGGCTGCAGTGCTAACCACTGCGCCACTGTGCCGCCCTTAGAATAGAGGGTACAATTCTAAAGGGGGTGCAGGAGCAGAGGAACCTAGGTGTATATGCACATAAGTCATTGAAGGTGGCAGGACAGGTTGAGAGCGAGATTAATAAAGCATGCATTATTCTGGGCTTTATTATTAGGAGCATAGAGTACAAGAGCAAGGAAGTTATGTTGAACTTGTATAAGCCATTAGTTCAGCCTCAGCTGGAGTATTGCACCCAGTTCTGGGCGCTGCATTTTAGGAAAGATGTGAGGGCATTGGAGAGAGTACAGAAAAGATTCATGAGAATGGTTCCAGGGATGAGGAATTTCAGTCATGAAGATAGATTGGAGAAGTTAGGATTGTTTTCCTTGGAGAAGAGAAGGCTGAGAGGTGATTTGATAGAGGTATTCAAAATCATGAGGGGTCTGGACAGAGTAGATAGAGAGAAACTGTTCCCACTTGTGAAAGGATTGAGAATGAAAGGGCACAGATTTAAAGTATTTGGTAAGAAAAGCAAAGTGACATGAGGAAAAACTTTTTTACACAGCGAGTGATTAAGATCTGGAATGCACTGCCTGATAATATGGCGGAGGCAGGTTCAATTGAAGCATTCGAAAGGGAATTAGACAGTTATATGAAAAGGAAGAATGTTCAGGGTTACGGGGAGAAGGCAGGGGAATGGAACTGAGGGAATTGCTCTTTCAGAGAGCCAGTGCGGACACGGTGGGCCAAATGGCCTCCTTCTGCACTGTAACAATTCTGTGATTCTGTGATCAATTCTGATGTGGGGTCTCAATCCAAAACATTATTCTGTCATTTTTTTTCTTTCATATGCTAATAGATCTACTTCTATATTTGCATTTAGTTTGTTATACCCAGTAGGTTAAATCTTTCAGCTCTACAGTGGCACTTCAGCTCCCAAATAAAACAATATAGATGGCGTATTCATTTTGTATTTAATTTAAAGGACACCTCCAAGTTAAAAAACATTCAATGGTTCTGTTACTTTCTCAAATTCTACTTCCTACTTCATACTTAAAGTTGATCCTACAGCCAGATTTTTGATGTTCTGACAGAAACATTGACTTAAAATTACTTAAGGGTAAACTTCCCATTGTCTGTAAAGCGGTATCAAAAGTAACCATGAGTAAAGAGCTGAGGAAGGCTGGTAGAATTAGTAAGTGCACCATAAACTCAGTTTCTGGTGTTACTCTGGGTCTTGGTCCCATTGTAAAAGAACTGAAAAGCAATTTATAAAAAAAAACCTTGTTGAGCTGTGTGGAGAGAAACATGGACAGAAATATGTGGGGAGAAGTTACCAATAAATGGAAAGTGAGCCTTGAATTTCTACTCAGATCCTGGCATTAGTGTGTGGAAGGAAGGGTGAGATTTCTACATATCATCAGGGACAGAAGTGAATAGTACAATGGTACTTTGAGCCCTGCAATATGGTTACAGTGCCCGTGCCTGATTATTATATATTTTCAACTGACAATGTTAAAAACATTTCTGGAAATGTTGCTTCTAATTTGTCCAATTTTGGAAGTTCTTCTTAAATAAAATGGTCCAAAAATATGTGTTTGAGCGAGTGGTAGGTAACGTTGTCTGGGTTCAGCAGTGGAATTTATGTATTTAACAATGGTTGTAGTTAAATTGACTGTGTTATAGCACCTAACTTGTAAAATATTAAAATATTGTGGCAATATCAACAGTACAAGATAACTATGATAATATTAAACATTTTACATGTGTGTGCACTTCCTTACTTCCTGTTATCATATTTTTGTCACACTCTTCTTTCAATTTTTTCTTATTATAAATTCTTAAGCCCATATTTATAATGGCACGTATGTAATGTAATATAATGTAAATATGTCCTGACCAGGTCAGAGCATAAGGCACACATGGAGGACACTAGAATGCCAAAAGTAGTGCTGTATGGAGCATTGTGCCTTGGGAAGCAGAATCCAGCTGCTCCAAGAAAACGTTTCACGAACCAGTTGAAGAAACAACTCTCCTTGGTTGACATTGAACAACGGATGTGAGAGCAGGAAGCTGCTGACAGCAACAACTGGTGCTCAAAAATCAGGAATGCTACGCAGAGGTTTGGGTCCTTAAGACTGGAAGCTGCAGGAGAGAAACGTTGGAAATGGAAGGAAGCTGCTTCTGCCTGGGCTCCCCCAGATCAAGAATTCCTGTGCCCCAAATGCTCAGCAGCCTGCTGATCTAGAATTGGACTGTTTAGCCACCAATGAGTTTGCCAGCACCTACAGAGCCGATTCTTC
Organism: Heterodontus francisci; assembly: GCF_036365525.1. NCBI lineage: Eukaryota > Metazoa > Chordata > Chondrichthyes > Heterodontiformes > Heterodontidae > Heterodontus > Heterodontus francisci. Next base: position 100,298,167 of record NC_090371.1, read on the forward strand.
CCTTGATTTTCATCTTCGAAGAACTAGCCAACATCATCATCATCATAGAGATATGTCATTTTGCAATTACACCCTCCTGGCCGTGGTGGTACTGTAGTGCTTCAGTTTGGATCTCCGATCTCCTCAGCTGAACAGAGAAGCTACTATGCTCCAAATAATTCTTCTTTCCTGCTACCCAAATAATTGAAAGTTTTAATTTTTGACTCTAAATAATGTTAAATCAAAGTATTGCATAAAATAAGGACCGAATGCATCACTTTAAAATGGGAACTGAATTATCTCTGCAGGCCGTGATCCAATTATACGTTCACATGAAGACTACACTTGGATTTGACTCCCTGCATGCAGTGCTCCAGGAGTTCAACAATAAGATTAAGACAGACAGGTGGCCGATGGAATTTAATACTGACAAGTGTGAGATGATGCATTTTGACAGAAGGAATAGGGAGAGGCAATATATACTTAATATTGGAGTACCGGAGTGTCCAGTTCTGGGTGCCACACTTTAGGAAAGACGTGAGGGCATTGGAGAGAATACAGAAAAGATTCACAAAATGGTTCCAGGGATGAGGAAGTTCAGTTATGAGGATAGATTGGAGAAGTTAGGACTGTTTTTCTTGGAGAAGAGAAGGCTGAGAGGTGATTTGATAGAGATATTCAAAATCATGAGGGGTCTGGATAGAGTAGATAGAGAGAAACTGTTCCCACTCGTGAAAGGATCGAGAATGAGACGCACAGATTTAAAGTATTTTGTAAGAAAAGCAAAAGTGACATGAGGAAAACTTTTTCACACAGAGAACGGTTAAGGTCTGGAATGCACTGCCTGAGTGTGTGGCGGAGGCAAGTTCAATTGAAGCATTCAAAAAGTAATTAGACTGTTATATGAAAAGGAAGAATGTGCAGGGTTACAAGGAGAAGGCAGGGAAATGGAACTTTCGGAGAGCTGGTGCAGACTCGATGGGCCAAATGGCCTCCTCCTGTGCCATGTCTTTTCGATGGTTCTATGGTTCTGCACTGTAACAATTCTATGATTCTGTGATCCTGTTACTGGCACAGTTCTAATAAGTGTGCAGGATCAGAGGGATCTGGGGGTGCATGTGCACTGATTTTTGAAGGTGGCAGGACATATTGAGAGAGTGGTTAGTAAAGCATATGGGATCTTGGGCTTCATAAATAGAGCCATTGAGAACAACAGCAGGGAGGTAATGCTGAATCTTTATAAAGCTCTGGTTAGGCCCCAAATGGAGTATTGTGTCCAGTTCTGGTCACCACACTTCAGGAAGGATGTAAGGGTCCTTGAGATGGTGCATAGGAGATTTACCAGAATGGTTCCAGGGATGGGGGATTTTACTAGTTACAAGGTTAGGTTGGAAAAGCTGAGTTTGTTCTCCTTAGAACAAATGGGATTGAGGGGAGATTTAATAGAAGAGTGCAAGATTATGACAGGCTTAGATAAATTAGACAAGGAAAAACTGTTCCCATTAACTAATGGTACAAGGACTAGGGGACACAGATTGAAAGTTTTGTGCAAAAGATGCAGGGGGAATATGAGGAAGAACTTTTTTAAGCAGTGGGTGGTAATGACCTGGAACTCGTTGTTCACAAGGGTGGTGAAGTTGGATGGTCACTTGAAGGAAATAAACTTGTAGGCAATGGGGATCGAGCGGGGGAGTGGGACTGACTGGATAGCTCCGTGGAGAGGTGGCATGGACTCGATGGGCTGAATGGCCTCCTTCTGTGGGTGGAATTTTATGCTCTCCCCCATGGCGAGTTTGAAGGGGAGAGCATAAAATCGGGAGGGATGGTGGCAGCGGGGTTCCCACCACTGTTTCACCTCTGCCGAAATTTAGTTGGGAGCGGGAAGGCCTGTGAATGACCTTCCCGCCCTGCCGCCAATTGAGGCCCTTATCTGGGCAATTAACCCCCAATTAAGGGCCTCATCCAGCTGCAGTCACAATTACCCATGCAGCGGGCGGTCCTGTCGCTGCACAGCAAGCACAATAGGAAAATCCATGCAGGCTGCTTCCCGTCTTGGGGGAAAGGGTTCTTGTTAAAAGGCACTTAGTTCCTGAAAGAGGAACCCGGCATTGGGAAATGGGGGGGGGAGCCCGCTGAGGGCCATGTCCCAATCCTTGACTGCCAACCCCCCTCCCTCCCTCGAGACTCCCACCCTGCGAGACCCCTCCTGCCCTGATCTACCTCAGGCCCGGCTCCAACGATGCTCCTGGGCATCTGGTACGGTCACCTCAAGCAGCAGCCACCGCCTCCGCGGTAGCATTGCAGCTGCTCGCCTCTGATTGACTGACAGCATTCCAAGAGCGGGACTTCCAGCGACGGGGTCCTAAATCTTATGGAAGGCCCACTACTGTCCACTTAAGTGCCTGCTTGGCACTAAATTCGGCAGGCCTTCCGGAAAACAGGTGACGTGCGGATTGTGGTGTCGGTTTCTGCCAACGTCGAGACCCCCGCCGCCAGGATAAAATCCCCCCAATGACCCTAAGACAGACTAACTGGCCATTTATCCTCATTGCTGTTTCTGAGAACAGAAGGAGGCTTATGATAGATCTTCGGGGAACTTCGAAAGGACTGTGCGGGAGTTGAAGGAACATCCATTGTTGGAGATATGCTGTATCAAAGCAGGTCGAAACGCAAGGCCAGTCCCACAGAGGAAAGACAGTGGAAGAGGATGATGTGTTAAATGCCGTGGAGAACTCCCTGAGGAAAGAAGGGTTAACTTCCCATTTTGCATTCCCACTGGAATTGAATTTCACCCCCCATTATAATACAATTTTTATTAGTTGATTTTTAATACAACTCAATATCAATTTCTGATATTCGGCTGCTCCTTTTCAATTTATTAGTCTGTTTATTTTATTTTCCAATGTATTGCTGCATAATTAGTGATTGTAGCGCTGCACATTTTCAATGTAATATATTTTTAGTGTATTTATAGTAAAGCCCGAATGGTTTGACCTTGATATACAGAAGTGCAGTTCTTAACTTGAAAGATTTAAAGCTAAATTCAAACCTTAATTTTCCATAGAGCTCTAACCTATGCATGCTATTGAATAGGTGTGAACAAATTAAGCTGACAGTACAAGATGCAATGATCCAGAGCCAAGGTCATCGTATACTGCCTGTGGGCTGTAAAGTCAGTAACTAATCAATAGTTGTTTTTATTTTTAAAAATTGAAATGGAGTAATTCTGATGTGATTTAGGCAAACAAACAACAGCAACAAATTCTCCAGCTGATAAGTTTTAACATTTCAAATGCTTGCTGAAGATATTTTGAATTGTTGTTTAACTGCAAATTCAAACTGCAGCTGCAGTGGGTGGTGGGTGGTTGGGTGAGGAGGTTTAATTAGCCCTAGGTTGGAGTTCTGTTCAAGGGTGGTGGCAGTGGGTGGTTCCACTTTGAACTCTCTTTCAGTGCCTTGATGAGTCAAGCAAGGGCCTTTCACCTCAGGGGATAGTTGGTTCCTTTTTTTCCTGATTGTGGGGAAGGATTCTTTGCTAATCTTCCCTTTGTCCTCTAGGACACTCCTGCTTGAAGGTATTTGTCCAGATTCTACTGCAGTCCCCTGCGGTACATCGACTGGGTGAGGCATCACCCTCATGGTTTCTCTGCCCTCTTGAGGACTTTCGTTGACTCTACAGGTGCCTGTAAATGTTGTTAGCAACTCTGGTGGGGTGCTTCTAGTATCTGCATTTACATAGGAGGATGTGGGTTCTAATTTTTCAAATATTTCGGGGTTGGCTATCTGGACAATAGGAGTGTTCATCTGGGATTCTTCCCGAACTTCCTTTAACCTGCTCTCCTGGTTCCTTTATCCCAGTTCCTTTCTAACCTGTTGCCAGCCTGGTGCCTGCCTGTCCCCTTTTATTCTCGGCAGGGATCCCTTACAGTTCACCAACCCTCTGCTGGAGGGTCCTCCAAACGCCGATACAGGACTTAGGGGTGCAGATTTCACTACAGGTTGGGGTTTCCCCTCAACCTGGCACGTGTGACAACTCCTACAGTACTCCACCACATTTTTGTGGAATTTTGGCCAGTCAAACTGCTGACTTATGCGGGCTTTGGTTTTTCGTATACCGACATGTTCAGCCACTGCAATCTCATGAGCCATTCTTAATATTTCTCTCCGGTACCTCTGTGGCACCACTAACTGGTGAACCACTGTCCACTCCTTGCTCTCTTATCTGTGAGGAGAACTCCACTTCCTCATCAGTACCTCATTCTTTAAATAATAGCAATCAGGGACTCCCTCTGCTTCAGTTGCAGTCTGGGCAGCCTGTACTAACTCTCTCAACAATTTATGAAGAGGGGCATAGGGTACAGGAGCAAGGAAGCTATGTTGAACTTGTATAAGACACCAGTTTGTCCTCAGCTGGAGTATTGTGTCCAATTCTGGGCTCCGCACTTTAGGAAAGACTTGGGGGCATTGGAGAGAGTACAGAAGAGATTCACAAGAATGGTTCAAGGGATGAGGAATTTCAGTTATGAAGATAGATTGGAGAAGTTAGATCTGTTTTCCTTGGAGAAGAGAAGGCTGAGAGGTGATTTGATAGAGGTATTCAAAATCATGAGGGGTCTGGACAGAGTAGGTAGTGAGAAACTGTTCCCACTCGTGAAAGGATTGAGAACAATAGGGCACAGATTTAAAGTATTTGGTAAGAGGAGCAAAAGTGACATGAGGAAAAACTTTTTCACACAGCGAGTGGTTAAGGTCTGGAATGCGCTGCCTGAGAACGTGGTGGAGGCAGGTTCAATTGAAGCATTCGAAAAGGAATTAGACAGATAAATGCAAAAGAAGAATGTGCAGGGTTATGGGGAGAAGGCAGGGGAATGGAACTGAGGGAGTTGGTCTTTCAGAGAGCTGGTGTGGACATGATGGGCTGAATGGCCTCCTTCTGCACTGTAACAATTCTGTGATTCTGTGAATTCAAAAAACCCAGGTTGCCCAGCAGATTAGTCATGTGACTAGCTGGTTTGACCACTTCTGTTTGTGGATTCTGTCATCTTAGCAGTCATCCTGGGATGTGAGTTTCCTCACCTTCAATGTCTGGCGATCACAATCCTTTATGGGTTAAGTGGACCTAGGAATAGGCCTTTGTCTCTCCAAGCACTGTCTGTTAGTATGCAAATGTTTTTCCAGCTAGTATGTTGCACCAAGGCTGCTCATGCATTCCACTACATGCCTTGTCTAGCCTCTGTCTTAAACACACAGAGCCAGGGAGAAAAACAATGGAACAGCTTTAGCAAGACCACTTAACCTCGCCGATCTGAGCAAGTCATTGATACGGACTGTAAAACAGACTCTAAAGCTTCTATAGGTATGGGAAAAGGAAAGGATTAGCAAAGACAAATGTCGGCCCATTACAGGCAAAGACAGGGAAATTTATAATGGGGAATAAGGAAATGACAGAGAAACTAAACAAATCTGTTGTGTCTGTCTTCAGAGAGGAAGATCCAAAAAACTTCCCAGAAATACTAAAGAACCAAGGAACTAGCGAGAATGAGGAACAGAAAGAAATTAGTATTAGTAAAACAGTAGTACTGGAGAAATTAATGGGACTGAAAGTTGATAAATCCCCTGGACCTGATGATCTACATCCCAGAGTGTTGAAAGATGTGACTGTAGAGATAATGGATGCGTTGGTGATCATCTTCCAAAATTCTATACATCCTAGAATGGTTCCCGAAGATTGGAAGATAGCAAATATAACCCCACTATTTAAGATAGAGAGAAAACGAGGAACTACAGACCTCTTAGCCTGAAATAGAATCATAGAAAGTTTAAGGCATACAAGGAGGCCACTTGGTCCATCGTGTCTGTGCCGGCCGAAAAATTATCCACCTATTCTAATCCCATCTTCCAGCATTTGGTCCATAGCCTTGCAGATTACGACACTTGAGGTGCATATCCAGACTCCTGTTGAATGAGTTGAGGGTCTCTGCCTCAATTACCCTTTCAGGCAATGAGTTCCAGACCCCCACCACCCTCTGGGTGAAAAAGTTTTTCCTCATGCTAGAATGCATGCTTGAATTCCCCAAATGCTAGAATCTATTATAAAGTATGTTATAACTGGACACTAAGGAAATAATGGTAGGATTGGGCATAGTCAACATGGATTTATGAAAGGGAAATCATGTTTGACAAACCTGTTGGAGTTTTTTGAGAATGTAACTAGCAGAATAGATAAGGGGGAACCAGTGGATGTGATATATTTGGATTTTCAGAAGGCTTTTGATAAGGTCCCACACAGGAGGTTAGTAAGCAAAATTAGAGCACATGGGATTGGGGGTAATATACTGGTATGGATTGAGAATTGGTTAATGAACAGAAAACAGAGAGTAGGAATAAACGGGTCATTCTCAGGTTGGCAGGCTGTGACTAGTGGGGTACCGCAAGGATCAATGCTTGGGCCCCAGCTATTCACAATCTATGTCAATGATTTCGATGTGGGGACCAAATTTAATATTTCCAAGTTTGCTAATGACACAAAACTAGGTGGGAATGTGAGTTGTGGGGAGGATACAAAAAGGCTTCAGGTGGATTTAGACAGGTTAAGTGAGTGGGCAAGAACATGGCAGATGGAATATAATGTGGAAAAATGTGAAGTTATCCACTTTGGTAGGAAAAACAGAAATGCAGTGTATTTCTTAAATGGTGAGAGATTGGGAAGTGTTGATGTCCAAAGAGACCTGGGTGTCCTTGTTCATAAATCACTGAAAGCTAACATGCAGGTGCAGCAAGCAATTAGGAAAGCAAATGGTATGTTGGCCTTCTATTGCAAGAGGATTTGAGTAAAGGAGTAAAGAAATCTTGCTGCAATTGTATAGAGCCTTGTTGAGACTGCACCTGGAGTATTGTGTACAGTTTTGGTCTCCTTACCTAAGGAAGGATATACTTGCCATGGAAGGAGTCCTGGGATGGCAGGATTGTCCTATGAGGAGAGATTGAGGATACTGGGCTTATATTCTCTGGAGTTTAGACGAATGAGAGGTGATCTCATTAAAGTTTACAAAATTCTTGCAGGGCTTGACGAGGTTGATATAGGAAAGATGTTTATCCTGGCTGGGGGGGTCTAGAACTAGGAGGACACAGTCTCAGAATAAGGGGTAGGCCATTTAGCACTGAGATGAGGAGGAATATCTTCACTCAGAGGGTAGTGAATCTGTGGAATTCTCTATCCCAGAGGGCTGTAGAGGCTGAGTCATTGAGTATGTTCAAGACAGAGACTGATAGATTTCCAGATAATAAAAATATCAAGTGATATGGGGATAGTGTGGGAAAATGGCGTTCAGGTAGAAGATGAGCCATGATCTAGTTGAATGGTGGAGCAGGCTCGAGGGGACAAATGGCCTACTCCTGCACCTATTTCCTATGTTCCCATGTTTCCGACACTGGTCTGTTGTGTAACCCCACGGTTTGAGACCTCCTCCGTTATCTCCATCCAGACTACCTTGGTCAGGCGGGAGGGTCTTCTGACTCCATCTGCAGGGAAAAGAACCTGTCGCCTTTCCCTGACGGCCTGAAGGAGACCTACAGGGAGGCAACACTGAACTGCAGGTCGGGACGCTGCCTGCTGGCTGATGTTTTTTTACCTTTGTTGTAGTCAAAAGAAAATGATAGGGAAAAGCAGTTAAAACTCAGTAAACGATTTTATTGCAGTAACTCTGAAGACACTTACACCACCATGAATGCTGCTGCACCTTGAGGCTGGGAATGCAGAATGATTTTTAGCCGTGGGGCTCATGGTGCTTGATCGAGTGACAGCGGGTTCCACCGCATAATCATGTGTGTCTCCTGTGCCCATCGCCACACTGTTGATTTGATTGTAAAATTGCATGTGATATGGGAAAAATGGCGGAAGTGAAAGTTCTACCAACTTCTGGTCCCGCTGTTGGGAACGTTGCGAGACTTATAAAATCCCAGCTTACACTTCAGCAGTACTCTATTGGTTGTAAAGTGCTTTGGGACATCCTGAGGTCATGAAAGGTGCTATAGAAATGCAAGTTATTTCTTCTTTTACATAATGGATTCCCTTCAGTCTGCTAACTTCCTCTTTTCTCATTTTCTTAGCTATCATTTACTTTGACAGAGGATCCTTTTGCATTTAGGTCTCACTGCTGTCTCTGACTTTCACATTCTTTGGTTTTCTGTTTCTGGAATGTCTCAGTGATCTCCACACATATTTTTGACATAAACATCATAACTCATAATGCTCTTGTCTTGTGAACTGCTGTCAAACATAACATATGGGGAATTTTTGAGTCTGCCCAAACATGAGATGAGTTGATGCAAATCCAATTGATTCAGGTGTGATACAATTATAAGCAAAGGTAAGTGTAGTGAATGTTTGAAATTACTAATTTTTCCAATGAGGAGGTGGAGCTTTGATTATACCACCAACATCCAGTTAAATCAGCCCGCACTTCTATTCTTATTGGTTCATATAAATCAACTGAAACTCAAAATTGTCCCATTGTGACATTGGTAAGTCAGTAGTTATTGCCCATCCCAAGTTATCCTGAGCGTGTTAGGAGTCAGTTCGGTAAAAGGTTCCACAATTTTGACACAGTGTCAATGGACGAAAAGCAGTATAGCTCCAAGTATTATAAGCATAAGACTGCAGTCACATGTGGGTCCCACCACCTAGGAGGTGGTGAATCCCTTTTTTGAAGAATTTTAATGAATCAGTTGGGATTAACAACAATCCATTATTTTCATTTTCTTGTGCTATTCCAGAAATTATCAGATTTATTAAATTCAATTTCACATTTCACCATGGTGGGATTTGAACTCTTGACCACTGGTTACTAGTTCAGTATTATAATCAATAGGTTACCATTCTCAAAGGCTACTGTCTGCATCTATTTTGGAATCCAAATACAAATGAAGTGGTTCACATCTTCTGAACCACCTCCTTAAGTGGTCTTTTTGCTGCAGGGAAATGCTTAAACTATCTTCCTAAAGTGGTTCATTTTCCTGAATGCATCTGTGGTTGCTTTTGCTGTCATCTGTTGTGCAGAACTCCAAACAAACCATCTTTACCTGTTAGTGGTGTGAATTGGCTGCACTGGAACTTCGTCTTCTGGCTAATAAATTTTGCTCAGAGTGTATTTTTACATTTCTGCACATATTGGGCTGAATTTAGTGAGGCTGTTTGGAGTGGAAATGGAGGTGTGAGGGGCTGGAGAATAGCGTCAGATAGGTCTGCCTGGAAATCCAACATGGTGACGTCTGTTCCAGATTTAGTCAGCGGTGGTGCTGCCCCGACGCGACGGGAGCGCAATTTTAATTGCTGAACAGATATTTATAATATATTTGCATGTAATTGTAAGCAATTCAATGGGGGACTTGGAATTAAGTGAACGTGAGGCAGCCCTCACGTCCCCTTCGGATCCTCGGCCATTAAGAGGCGGCAGTGACGAGGCAAGGCAAGGTCTCAGTACCATGACAGGAAGGCAGCCATCAACAGCACTGGTAGCGGAAGAATGGGGAACGGAGCGCTGTGAACTCTGCATGGGTGGGCGTGGTCTCGAGTGGTAGTACCAAGTGGCGATACTGCTGGGTGATCTGCATGGGTGGCCAGACCATCAGGTAAAGGGTTGGTTCTCAACAAGGGTGGGCACTGAGTGCCATTAATGTGTAAGCTGAGAGGAGTAGCAAAGGCAAAGGCCCCAAGGCAACTTTGTCTTCGACAGAACTCTGGAGGCCTATTGATCACCTGGCATGAGTCGCATACACCTTGTCTTTGTGGACCCCCATGGCGTGATGCAGTGCCTCCAATGGAGGGAGGACCAGGAGGTAGCTGTGGCTGCCCGTGAAGCTCCACAATGAGAGCAACAACAGCTGGCCATGCCAAGAAAGGCCCATCTGTGCCAGAGAGTATACCGGACTGGAGTCAGCTACCTCCAAATGTCTGAGCATCAGTGTCAGACTGTGGCTCTCCAGAAAGGTCATCACTGATTTATGTGCCATACTAGAGGATGAATTGCGACCTATTCAGTGATCACCCAATGCCTGTGGCCCTGGAGATCATTGTGGCACTCAACTTCTACGCATCTGGATCTTTCCAGGGATTCACCAGGGACATGTGTGGGGTCTCCCAGGCAGCAGCCCATCACTGCATCAAGGAGGCGATCAATGCCCTGTCCTATAGGGCCAGTGACTATGTGCACTACCAGATCGACTCTGACAGTCAAGCAGAGAGGGCCATCGGATTTGGGGCCATTGCTGGATTCTCCCAGGTGCAAGGTGTGATAGATTGCACACAATTGGCCATCAAGGCTCCAACGGAGCAGCCAGCTGCCTTCATCAAAAGGAAGGGCTTCCATTCCATCAACTTTCAACTGGTCTGAGATCACTGAAAGCGTTTCCTGCTGATGGTGCTCACTTCCCGGGAAGCAGCCATGATGTCTACATACTTCAACAGTCCCAGGTGCCACAGCTTTTCAGGCCCTCGCTCACCTTCAGAGATGGATTCTGGGGGACAAGGGCTACCTACTGAAGACATGGCTACTGATGCCTGTGAGAAAAAGTACAACAATTGTCACGGCTCCACTCGAGCGACCATCGAGCAGGCCATTGGGCTGCTGAAGATGATATTCTGGTGCCTCAATCGATCCGGTGGAGCCTGCAGTATGCCCCAGCAAGGGCCTCACATATCGTGGTGGTCTACTGTGCTCTGCACAATCTAACACTGCAGAGGGGGAAAGGCCTTGCATGATGAAGACATGATTGAACGGCAGTCCTGCACCAATGAGGAGGACACAGAGGAGGGTGTTGAGCAGGCAGCATTGGATGTTGAACCCCTTGCACTGGAGGCCAGGCACATTGAGCGACAGGCCAAGGAGGCAAGAGACCGTCTCATACTTACCCGCTTCCAGACACCCTGATGGCAGCTCATCGTGAACTCAATAAAGACTCACCTCAATGCATTCAGTCTGTTGCCTCCTTTCCATTTGGGTTCCGTGCCTGGTGTCCAGGTTAACCAAAAACTCTGAAGCATATCTGAGACGCTTACTGAAAGAAGGCTGTGCCTACACTGGCAGCCCAATAGGGAGAAGGGTAAAGTCAGTATCTCATGTTTAAGGCATGAAAGAATAAGAATTTTGCACAATAAATGTGAACTGTCATAATGAGAGAACTTTATAACACAAAAACAAATGGCAAATGACAGACACAGGGCGGCACAGTGGCGCAGTGGTTAGCACCACAGCCTCACAGCTCCAGCGACCCGGGTTCAATTCTGGGTACTGCCTGTGTGGAGTTTGCAAGTTCTCCCTGTGTCTGCGTGGGTTTCCTCCGGGTGCTCCGGTTTCCTCCCACAGCCAAAAGACTTGCAGGTTGATAGGTAAATTGGCCATTATAAATTGCCCCTAGTATAGGTAGGTGGTAGGGGAATATAGGGACAGGTGAGGATGTGGTAGGAATATGGGATTAGTGTAGGATTAGTATAAATGGGTGGTTAATGGTCGGCACAGACTCGGTGGGCCAAAGGGCCTGTTTCAGTGCTGTATCTCTAAATCAAATCAAAAAAAATCAAATCAAAACACTAAAAGTGTTTAGGTGGTTTTCTGTATATATTTACATGTGCTTCTGTGAGGTGTAACCCCTGTGCTAGCTTTGGCCTGGGATGACTTTGGTGGCCATCTTCTAGCTGCCTGAGGCCTGGAGGGCTGCGGCTGCCTGATCGTTTCCTGCACTGCTGCAGGACTCTCCTCAGGCATCATGGATGCTGGAGCTGGGCTCACTGGCGGAGGGGCTGAGGAGCATGTCTGCACTCGGTGTGCCCTGATGGAAACCACCAGCTATGGAGATCAGCCTCTTCCCCTCCCTTTCAAGGCTCACTTGAGCCTCCCTGCTGACCAGAGAAGGTTGAGAAGCTGGAGAAGACCCCAGGCACCTTGTCCTTCTCTTACCTTGCCATTGCTGTGTTGAGCTCATGGCCAAGGCGATGGTGTGCAGGTCTGAGAGCATCTGTGGGATTTAGCTCTCCATGAGAGTCACCAACTTCCCGATAGAGGAAGCCATGCGCTCACACACCTGAGACATGGATGGACTCCTCCATCATCCACTCATGGCTGCGCATTGCCTCGGCATCTCTGCCAGATGTTGCCTTCCTTTCTCTGCAACTCTTGTATGCCCTGTGCTGTTGATACCAGAGGCTTGTCATGAACCTGGGGCTTAGTATGGACCTGGCCCCCCAACAGTCCTCTGACTATCAGTGGCCTCAGCTGTGTCAGCCTCAGCCAGCTGCTCAGGTGCATGTGCGGTGCTCTCACCAGCTTGTGACCCTGATGTTAAAGCCGAGTATAAACCCACCGAAGTGAAAGTATCTGTGCTGATGGAAGGTGCAGGACAGTCAGGTGAGAGCGCATCCTCTGATTGCTCCTCATCAGAGGCTGATGACTGTCCCTCTTCAGCTGGAGCCTCCCGCGGATGATGACCTGCATGAGTGAACACAAACATCAGTGGATTCTGCTGCACAGATCTTGTCATGCCAACCATGCATGTTGTGGATCTCTGGAAGCATGTTGGATGTTGATTGAAGAAATTTCTCGCACTCTTGCACGGAGACTCCAGTCTCACCATCCTCTATTGAGCAGCGCCATTAACTCCAGTGCTTCCTACTCAGCTGTTGAGAGAGGCCATATGTCTGGAATTCTTCTGTCAGTCCTTGAGGTCTCCCTGTTGTTATGGGCCCGCTTATCCTGCAAGTGGAAAGAGGGAGATAGTAAGATTTTGCAGGAAGGGTGAGAGAACAGTTTTGCTAGTGACAGCCTCTCGTCCACTGCTGGGGTTTCCTACATGGCTCCTCACCACATCTACTCTCAGGGAATGTCATGGGGGTGAGCTGTGAAAGAAGGTGACCTGTGGCTGAGATGCAGACATGTATCTGGCAGGATGTGATGATGCCTAACCCCTTTTGTGGTCACTCCCTAGAAATGTGACACTCCCTCCCGCATAGCCACATGCAATCTCCAAAGAGGAGAGAGGTGTGGAGCCTTGGCAGAATGAAGGAGATCATTGACTCTCTTCCTGCACTGCAACCATGTTTGTGGGGTGACCCTACAGCTGCTGACCTCCTCTGTATCTCTGTCCAGGCTTGCTTGGTCAGGCATGAGGACCTCTTCTTGCCATTGTTGGGGAAGAGGACATCTTGCCTTTGCCTTGCAGCCTGGAGGAGAATCTCCAGGGAGGCATCGCTAAACCATGACACCATCCAGTGTCTTGTCTCTGTTATAGTGTGCCGTCCTTCTCCAGAGTGGGGGGTGGGGGGCAGGGCGGTCGAGGAGTGAGGAGTCACTACCACACTGGGTTCAGCAGCCATCAGCAAAGAGTAAACCACTCAAAGGCAGCAATGCAAGCAGGGTTGGCAGAGCTTTAAATATGGTGTCAGCACCCCCTGGAGTCATCTGTCCCCCTAATCAATGCCTCAGAGCCTGCCCTATCGTGTAATTGGGAGTGCCCTGTGCCTCCATTATGATAATTATGTCTTGCTTGATTATGGATTTCTTTTACTACTTCCATCTAAAGAGATGATGGCACCATTAATTGGAATCTTGTCTTCCCAATAACTCTTTCTTTATTTAGGTGGAACAAGATCCTGTCCTTAATCTCTAACTTTCCATATTGTTTTAAATGTCTCAATACTTGTGTCTTGTCTTATGTCCTCTCACATCTAGAAGGTCTTCAACCTCTCTGAATGTATTCATGAACAATGGTGGCAAAACTCTACTGTATATCACCTGTTGTATTATGTAAGCAAACTTTAAATACTGATGCCCAGGTTACTCGAACAGCTGTATATGTTTTTCTGCAGACTCTAATCTGCCACAGGCTGAATCTTCACATGTGTAGTTTCTTTTATCATAATCGCAGCCTCTTCTGATTCTGCTGCACCAATCCTGTTTGTTATTGGTTCTCTTCTAAATGACATACATTTATAGAATCATAGAGTCATAGAGTCATACAGCACAGAAACAGGCCCTTTGGCCCATCGTGTCCATGCCAGACATCAAGCACCTACCTATTCTAATCCCATTTTCCAGCACTTGGCCTGTAGCCTTGTATGCTATGGCATTTCAAGTGCACATCTAAATACTTCTTAAATGTTGTGAGGGTTCCTGCCTCTACCACCCTTTCAGGCAGTATGTTCCATATTCCAACCACCCTCTGGGTGAAAAAATGTTTCCTCAAATGCCCTCTAATCCTCCTGCCCCTTACATTAAATCTATGCCCCCTGGTATTGACACCTCCGCTAAGGGAAAAGTTTCTTCCTATCTACCCTATCTATGCCCCTCATAATTTTGTATACCTCAATCAGGTTCCCCCCTCAGCCTTCTCTGCTTTAAGGAAAACAATCCTAGCCTATCCAGTCTCTCTTCATAGCTGAAATACTCCAGCACAGGCAACATCCTGGTGAATCTCCTCTGCAACCTCTCCAGTGCAATCACATCCTTCCTATAGTGTGACGACCAGAACCGTACACAGTACTCCAGCTGTGGCCTAACTAGTGTTTTATACAGCTCCATCATAACCTCCCTGCTCTTATATACTATGCCTCGGCTAATAAAGGCAAGTATCCCATATGCCTTCCTAACCACCTTATCTACCTGTGCTGCTGCCTTCAGTGATCTATGGACAAGTACACCAAGGTCCCTCTGACCCTCTGTATTTCCTAGGGTCCTACCATCCATTGTATATTCCCTTGCCTTGTTAGTCCTCCCAAAGTGCATCACCTCACACTTTTCAGGATTAAATTCCATTTGCCACTGCTCTGCCCATTTTACCAGCCCATCTATATCATCCTGTATTCTAAGGCTTTCCTCCTCACTATTTACGACACCACCAATTTTCATGTCATCTGCGAACTTACTGATCATTGTTGGTCCTACCCTTCACCTTTACGGGAACATGTTGGCCCTGAACTCTCACTATTTCCTTTTTGAATGACTCCCACTGGTCTGATATAGACTTTCCAACAAGTAGCTGATCCCAGTCCACTTTGGCCAGATCCTGTTTTATCGTATTGAAATTGGCCTTCCCCAATTCAGTACCTTTATTTCTCATCCATTTTTGTCCTTTTTCATAACTACCTTAAATCTGACAGAGTTATGGTCACTATCCCCAAAATGCTTCCCCACTGACCCTTCTACCACTTGTCCGTCTTCACTTCCTAGGATTAGGTCCAGTACTGCCCCTTCTCTTGTAGGACTTGCTACGTGCTGGCTCAAAAAGCTCTGCTGTATGCACTTTAAGAATTCTGCCCCTTTAAGCCTTTTGCACTAAGACTATCCCAGTTAATATTGGGTGGATGAATTAATCGCGCAAATAGATGTAAATGGGTATGATATAGTCGGGATTACGGAGACATGGCTGCAAGGTGACCAGGAATGGGAAATGAACATCCAGGGGTATTCAGTATTTAGGAAGGACAGACAACAAAGAACAAAGAACAGTACAGCACAGGAACCGGCCATTCGGCCCTCCAAGCCTGGGCCGATCTTGATGCCTGCTGAAACTAACACCTTCTGCACTTCCGGGGCCCATATCCCTCTATTCCCTTCCTATTCATATATTTGTCAAGATGTCTCTGAAACGTCGCTATCGTATCTGCTTCCACCACCTCCCCTGGCAGCAAGTTCCAGGCGCTCACCACCCTCTGTGTAAAATACTTGCCTCGCACATCCCCTCTAAACTTTGCCCCTCGCACCTTAAACCTATGTCCCCTAGTAACTGACTCGTCCACCCTGGGAAAAAGCTTCTGACTATCCACTCTGTCCATGCCGCTCATAACTTTGTAAACCTCTATCATGTCGCTCCTCTACCTCCGTCGTTCCAGTGAAAACAATCTGAGTTTTTCCAACCTCTCCTCATAGCTAATGCCCTCCAGACCAGGCAACATCCTGGTAAACCTCCTCTGTACCCTCTCCAAAGCCTCCACGTCCTTCTGGTAGTGTGGCGACCTAAAAGCAAAAGGCGGTGGAGTTGCATTGCTAGTTAAAGAGGAAATTAACTCAATAGTGAGGAAAGATATTAGTTCTGACGATGTCAAATCTGTATGTGTGGAGTTGAGAAACACTTAGGGGCAAAAACGTTAGTGAGTGGTTCCATATAAACCCTCAAACTGTAGTGGTGATGTTGGGAATGGCATTAAACAGGAAGTTAGAGGCGCATGGGATAAAGGAACATCTGTAATTATGGGTAACTTTCATCTGCATATAGATTGGGCAAATCAAACTAGTCACACTACCGTAGAGGAGGAATTCTTGGAGTGTATATGGGATGGTTTTCTGGAACAATACGTTGAGGTTCGCCTCCCTGCGAGTGGATCTCTAAGAAAGCAAGACTACACCTTCCTACTGGCAGGGTAGGAATCCTGAAGAACCAAGACAACATGGAGTGGGCTTCGCCATCATAAACCCTTTGCTCAGCACGATAGAGCCACCTTCAAATGGCTTGGAACGCATACTGTCCATCTGACTGCTCACCGCCTCTGGCCCAGGACACCTACTCGGCATCTATGCACCAACACTCTGCTCCCCACCTGAAGTTAAAGACCAGGTCTGCGAGGAACTCCATAATATCATTCGTAGCATTCCTAATACTGAACATTTGTTCCTGCTGGGGGACTTTAACGCCTTGTTAACGCCACGGGTTGGGGCCGTGACTCATGCCTTGGGCACGATGGCATTGGAAGGATGAATAAGAATGGGCTGAGACTGCTGGAGTTGTGTACCTATCACAACCTCTGCATCACCAACTTGTTCTTTCATACTAAACCCTGTCACCAGGTTTCATGGAAACACCCAAGATCATGTCATTGGCACCAGCTGGACCTCATCGTCACAAGGCTAGCTTCTATAAACAGTGTCCAAATCACACGCAGCTTCCACAGTGCGGACTGCGACACCAACCACTCCCTGGTGTGCAGCAGAGTTAGACTCAAACCAAAGAAGCTACATCACTCCAAGCAGAAGGGCCGCCCGCGCATCAACACTAACAGAATTTCTTATCCATAGCCGTTACATGAGTTTCTATATTCACTTGAAAAAGCCCTTCAAAACACTCCTGCAGGGGATGCAGTGACGAAGTGGGCCCACAACAGAGACGCCATCTATGACTCAGCAATGACCACCTTTGGCAAATGTGAGAAGCAGAATGCAGACTGGTTTCAATCTCACTTTGAAGAGCTGGAACCTGTCAGCCACTAAGCGCACTGCACTGTGGAACTACAAGAAAGCCCCAGCGAGTTAACATCTGTAGCACTTAAAGTAGCCAGAAGCGCTGCACAAAGAACAGCCAGGCGCTGTGCAAATGACTACTGGCAACATCTATGCAGTTGTATTCAGCTGGCCTCTGACACCGGAAACATCAGAGGAATGTATGATGGCATTAAGAGAGCTTTTGGGCCAACCATCAAGAAGATCGCCCCCCTCAAGTCTAAATCAGGGGAAACGATCACTGACCAACGTAAGCAAATGGACCACTGGGTGGAGCACTACCTAGAACTGTACTCCAATGAAATTGTTGTCACTGATACCGCCCTCAATGCAGCCCAGTCTCTGCCAGTCATGGATGAGTTGGACGAACAGCCAACAAAATAGGAACTCAGTGATGCCATTGATTCTCTAGCCAGTGGAAAAGCCCCTGGAAAGGACAGCATTACCCCTGAAATAATCAAGAGTGCCAAGCCTGCTATGCTCTCAGAACTCCATGAAATGCTTTGCCTGTGCTGGGGTGAGGGAGCAGTACCACAGGACATGTGCGATGCCAATATCATCACCCTCTATAAGGACAAGGGTGACCGTGGTGACTGCAACAACTACCGTGGAATCTCCCTGCTCAGCATAGTGGGGAAAGTCTTCGCTCGAGTCATTTTAAACAGACTCCAGAAGCTGGCTGAACATGTCTACCCTGAGGCACAGTGCGGCATTTGAGCAGAGAGATCCACCATTGACATGCTGTTCTCCCTTTGCCAGCTACAGGAGAAATGCCGCGAACAACAGATGCCCCTCTACGTTGCTTTCATTGATTTCACCAAAGCCTTTGACCTCATCAGCAGATGTGGTCTCTTCAGACTACTAGCAAAAAATCGGATGTCCACCAAAGCTACTAAGTATCATCACCTCATTCCATGACAATATGAAAGGCACAATTCAGCATAGCGGTGCCTCATCAGACCCCTTTCCTATCCTGAGTGGCGTGAAACAGGGCTGTGTTCTCGCACCTACACTGTTTGGGATCTTCTTCTCACTGCTGCTCTCACATGCGTTCAAGTCTTCAGAAGAAGGAATTTTCCTCCACACAAGATCAGATGGCAGGTTATTCAATCTTGCCCATCTTAGAGCGAAGACCAAAGTACGGAAAGTCCTCATCATGGAACTCCTCTTTGCTGACGATGCTGCATTAACATCGCACACAGAAGAGAGTCTGCAGAGACTCATCAAATGGATTGCAGCTGCCTGCAATGAATTTGGCCTAACCATCAGCCTCAAGAAAATGAACATCATGGGAACGTCAGAAATGCTCCATCCATCAATATCAGTGACCACGCTCTGGAAGTGGTTCAAGAGTTCACCTACCTAGGCTCAACCATCACCAGTAACCTGTCTCTCGATGCAGAAATCAACAAGCGCATGGGAAAGGCGTCCACTGCTATGTCCAGACTGGCCAAGAGGGTGTGGGAAAATGGCGCACTGACACAGAACACAAAAGTCTGCTTGTTTCAAGCCTGTGTCTTCAGTACCTTGCTGTGCGGCAGCGAGGCCTGGACAACGTATATCAGCCAAGAGCGATGTCTCAACTCATTCGACCTCCGGAGAATCCTTGGCACCAGGTGGCAGGACCGTATCTCCAACTCAGAAGTCCTCGAGGCGGCCAACATCCCTCGCATATACACCCTACTGAGCCAGCGGCACTTGAGATGGCTTGGCCATGTGAGCTGCATGGAAGATGGCAGGATCCCCAAGAACACATTGTACAGTGAGCTCGTCACTGGTATCAGACCCACTGCCCGTCCATGCCTCCACTTTAAAGACATCTGCAAACCTGACATGAAGTCCTGTGACATTGGCCACAAGTCAAGGGAGTCAGTTGCCAGTGATCGCTAGAGCTGGTGTACAGCCATAAAGGTAGGGCTAAAGAGTGGTGAGTCGAAGAGACTTAGCAGTTGGCAGGAAAAAAGACAGAGGTGCAAGGAGAGAGCCAACTGTGTAACAGCCCCAACAACCAATTTTATCTGCAGCGCCTGTGGAAGAGTCTGTCTCTCTAGAATTGGCCTTTATATCCTCTCCAGGTGCTGCTCCACAAACCACTGACCACCTCTTGGTGCTTACCTATTGTCTCTCGAGACAAGGAGGCCAAAGAAGAAGAAGACGTTGAGGAACCAACTAGAGAACAGGCCATCCTAGACTGGGTATTGTGTAATGAGAGAGGAATAATTGACAATCTAGTTGTGCGAGACCCCTTGGGGATGAGCGACCATAATATGATAGAATTCTTCATCAGGATGGAGAGTGATATAGTTGTTTCTGAGACTAAGGTCCTGAATCTTAGTAAAGGAAACTACGAAGGTATGAGGCGTGAGTTGGCTATGACGGATTGGGAAACATTACTTAAAGGGATGACGGTGGATAGGCAATGGCAAACATTCAAAGAGCGCATGGATGAACTGCAATAATTATTTATTCCTGTCTGGCATAAACGTAAAACGGGAAAGGTAGCCAAACCATGGGTTACAAGGGAAATTAGAGATAGCATTAGATCCAGGGAAGAGACATATAAATTTGCCAGAAAAAACAACAGATCTGAGGATTGGGAGCAGTTTAAAATTCAGCAAAGGAGGACCAAGGGATTGATTAAGAAGGGGAAAATAGAGTACGAGAGCAAGCTTGCAGGGAACATAAAAACTGACTGGGAAAGTTTCTATAGGTATGTGAAGAGAAAAACATTAGTGAAGACAAATGTAGGTCCCTTACAGTCAGAAACAGGGTAATTTATTATGGGGAACAAAGAAATGGCTGACCAACTAAATGCATAAATGGTTCTGTCTTCACAAAGGAGGACACAAATATCATACCGGAAATGTTGGGGAACACAGGACTTAGTGAGAGAGAGGAACTGAAGGAAATCAGTATTAGTAGAGAAATAGTGTTGGGGAAATTGATGGGATTGAAGGCCGATAAATCCCCAGGGCCTGATGGTCTTCATCCCAGAGTACTTAAGGAAGTGGCCCTAGAAATAGTGGATGCATTGGTGGTCATCTTCCAAGATTCTATAGACTCTGGAACAGTTCCTACAGATTGGAGGGTAGCTAATGTAACCCCACTATTTAAAAAGGAAGGGAGAGAGAAAGCAGGGAATTATAGACCAGTCAGCCTGATGTCAGTCATGGGGAAAATTCTAAGGTCCATTATCAATGATTTTATAGCAGAGCACTTGGAAAACAGTGGTAGAATCGAACAGTCAGCATGGATTTACGAAAGGGAAATCATGCTTGACAAATCTACTAGAATTCTTCGAGGATGTAACTACTAGAGTTAATGAGGAGAGCCAGTGGATGTGGTTTATTTGGGCTTTCAGAAGTCCCACATAAGAGATTGACAAAGTCCCACATAAGAGATTAGCGTATAAAATTAAAGCACATGGGATCGGGTGTAGTGAATTGCGATGGATAGAAAATTGGCTGGCAGACAGGAAACAAAGAGTAGGGATAAATGGGTCTTTTTCCGAATGGCAGGCAGTGACTAGTGGGGTACCGCAGGGATCGGTGCTAGTACCCCAGCTATTCACAATATACATAAATGATTTAGATGAGGGAACTAAATGTAATATCTCCAAATTTGCAGATGAAACAAAACTGGGTTGGAGGGTAAGTTGTGAGGAGGATGCAGAGAGGCTTTAGGGTGATTTGGACAAGTTGAGTGAGTGGGCAAATACATGGCAGATGCAGTATATGTGGATAAATATGAGGTTATCCACTTTGGTAGCAAAAACAGGAAGGCAGATTATTATCTGAACGGCAATAAACTGAGAGAGGGGAATATGCAGCGAGACCTGGGTATTCTCGTACACCAGTCGCTGAAGGTAAGCATGCAGGTCCAACAGGCGGTAAAAAAGGCAAATGGTATGTTGGCCTTCATAGCGAGAGGATTTGAGTACAGGAGCAGGGATGTCTTGCTGCAATTATACAGAGCCTTGGTGAGGACACACCTGGAGTATTGTGTGCAGTTTTGGTCTCCTTATCTGAGGAAGGATGTTCTTGCTATAGAGGGAGTGCAGCGAAGGTTTACCAGACTGATTCCTGGGATGGTGGGACTGACGTATGAGGAGAGATTGAGTCAGTTAGGATTATATTCGCTGGAGTTCAGAAGAGTGAGAGGTGATCTCATAGAAACCTATAAAATTCTAACAGGACTTGACAGGGTAGATGCAGGAAGGATTTTCCGGAATGGGGGAGGAGTCCAGAACCAGAGATCATAGTCTAAGGATACGGGGTAAACCATTCAGGACTGAGATGAGGAGAAATTTCTTCACCCAGAGAGTGGTGAGCCTATGGAATTTGCTACCACAGAAAGCAGTTGAGGCCAAAATATTGTATGTTTTCAAGAAGGAGTTAGATATCGCTCTTTGGATTTAAAGGGACCAAAGGATATGGGGTGAAAGCAGGAACTGGTTACTGAGTTGGATGATCAGCCATGATTGTAATGAATGGCGGAGCAGGCTCGAAGGGCCGAATGGCCTACTCCTGCTCCTATTTTGTTCTATGTTTCTATGTTAAGTTTAAATCCCCTACTATTATTACCTGATTATTTTTGCACCTGTCTGAGATTTGCCTATATCTGCTCCTCTATCTCTCCCTGACTGTTTGGAGGCCTGCAGTACACTCCCAGCCAAGTGATTTTTTTGTTTTTAAGTTCTATCCATATGGCCTCATTTGAGGAACCTTCTAAGATATCATTTGTCCTTACTGCAGTAATTGACTCCTTGATCAATAGTGTAATGCCACCTCCTCTTTCACACCCACCCTGCATCATCCCTGAAGACTCTATACCCTGGAATATTGAGATGCGGAGACATTTCTTCACTCAAAAGGTTGGATATAATGAGCACCCCTGAAGAGGGGTCAGAAGCCGGGGGGCCCATAGAATCACGACAGGTGGCGGGGCAGAGGGCTTGTGACCTCCCCATCGCTGCCCCATCACCAAATGATTTTGTTGGGGACGGGATAGGCCGATGACGGCCTTCGTGTCCAGAGGCCAATTGAGGCCCTTAGGTGGCCTATTAACACTCACTTAAGGGCCTCTTCCTGTTGCTGCTGCGATCTAACCAGCAGTGGGGGGATGCCTCCTTCACATGGGGACTGCACCTTGTAAAGTAAGGCGCCCTCCCTGTGGGTTTGGGGGGGGTCCCCCACTGGCAAAACCTCCACCACCAAGAACCATCCTCCCCCTTGACTTCACGCCCACCCTGTCACCACCCCCCTTGCTGGGGCCTTCCGGATTGGCTCTGGCGTCCCCGCATCACTTACCTGAAGTCTGGGATTCCAGTCCAAGGCCTCTGCAGTACCGGCAGTAGCCACCGCTCCCGGTGGTGCTGACAATACTGCTGAGCAGTCGGCTCTGTGATTGGCCGGAAGCTCTTGGAGGCTGGATCCCTGTCTTTAAAGGGACGGGGATCCTGGCACTAGAAACATTGCCTCCAGAAAGATGGTGGATCGCGCTTGGGGAGGAGAGGGGTGTGCTAAAAAGCCGAGCCGGGCTTCCCACCTCCAAGAGCCAGTAATTTGGTGCTGCCACCTCATTTCCATGACTGTCATGTAGGGCCGAGTGGCTCCCTTGCTGCTGGCTGCCTTTGCGCCACTGCTGCTGCCTCTGCTCTCAGGAAGGTAGGAAGTGTATATTAGAGTAGGTGAATTTAATGTCAAAGCAGGTACAGATAGAGAAATAAAGGGAGAGAAAGAAAGAAACAAAAACAAGAAATGCTGGAATCACTCAGCAGGCCTGGCAGCATCTGTGGAAAGAGAAGCAGAGTTAACGTTTCGGGTCAGCGACCCTTCTTCGGAACTGACAAATATTAGAAAAGTCACAGATTATAAACAAGTGAGGTGGGGGTTGGGCAAGAGATAACAAAGGAGAAGGTGCAGATTGGACCAGGCCACATAGCTGACCAAAAGGTCACGGAGCAAAGGCAAACAATATGTTAATGGTAGAGAAAGAAAGATTGGATTAAGAGAGAGAGAAAAAAGAAAGTAGAAGTAAAACTTTAAAATTTAAACTTTTATGTTTTTAAAAACTCCAACATCAATTAAACCCTGGAGGAATGAGATTCCACACTGTAAAATTTAATTTTCAGTACCAGAGAGGTTGATTGGCAGGAATTAAAACTTATCGCATTGTTAAAAGTGCACTTAGCCTGAAATGGACAAGACTCAACATTATGTGGCAAGTTTTGTTTGTATTTATTGTGGAAATGCAGCAACTTCACGCCATTCGTTACATTTCAGGACTTGAACACAAAAACCAAAGCAGTACTGAGGGTGTGCAGAATTTCAAAGAAGAGCAGACGAGATATCCCTGGTGTCCTGCCCAATATATATCCCTTCAGCAACATCACAAAAACTGATTATCTGGTCATTATCACATAGCTGTTTGTGTGAGCTTGCTGTGTGCAAATTGGCTGCTGTGTTTCCTACATTACAACAGTGACTGCACTTCAAAAATACTTCATTGGCTGTAAATCACTTTGGGACATCCTGTGGCTGTGAAAGGCAGTATATAATGGAGAGCTTGTCTTTTTTTCAACGGTGAGGCTGGCAGTGAGATGCCGTTTTTGCAAAGCTAATGGCAACTTGGACAGCAACTTTTGCATATTTGAGTTTAACCATGCATCTACCTTTCAATTGAATTTGTTCTACCATTTGTGCAGAAATAATGGAGCCATTAGCCTCTTTATTATTTTGACAGGAAAATCTGTACCGGAACATTACTTTGGCTCTATGGTGCAGTTACCTGCACAGTTTGTGTATACTGTTATCATGATGCACTATGCTATACAATAAGTGTATTATTGGTTTGGTAAAAATTATGTTGTGTACTGAAAATCCTGCTTATTTATCATCTTACCTTATTACTAGCTTTGTTCTCTTCATAAGTGTTACTTTGTTTCAAGATTTTTAGAAAGTGTACAAATAATGCATGTAAAATTTGATGTGAGATGACTGGAAGTCAATCTTGGGATTCTGGTGATGTTCATAAATTGCTCAGGCTTCAGTGTTGGAATTTCTAATGTTACCAAAATCCTCGAATGAATTGTTTTCGAACTCATACATGAACAGGAGTTAGTATTGTATCACAGACCACACCTACTAATTTGCAGTTTTCTTGTTTCTTGTGGATAATTAACAAAACATATGGGTCTCTAAATTACTGTTATAGTTGTGAATGTATGTGTCAGCTTATGATCCACCAAGGGTCTGGGTGTGGCATATCGTCAGTCACTTGAGCTAAATCTTTCCATTCAGAACAAGGGCAGGAAGTGAATGGAAAGCCCTGATTCAAGAAGAGCTGATAACCTCAGAGGTCACTCAGGATATAGAGCTCCACTGGGAAGATTTATTGCACTCTGCTAATGAATTAAAAAGTTTAATAGTGGCAGGCACATTTATGCCCCTATTCGGTGGAATTATGAGTTTGCCCACTATCTGAATTTACTTACCATAGTTTGGATGATTTATGATGGCTCATATCCATACAGTAAAGTGGAGAGGCTTACTGAAGGACAGTGCTCACCTGTGGTATGGGAGGCAAGGCGATGAGAGACAGATTCCCTTTGGTGAGGGAATCTAGAACGCAAATCTATTAATTATTTTAACATCTCAAGTAGATGGCCCATCAACCTTCTAAACTCTAGGGAATACCAGCCTAGTAATTTAACCCTTTAACCAATGGTATAATTCTGGTGAAGCTTCTTCCAAGGCCAGTAAGTCTTCCTTCAGGTTTGGTGCTCTGAACTGAATGCGGTAATCCAGATTGAACAGGGTCAGGGCAGAAGGGAGGATGAAAAGATGGTGGCTGAGACAAATGAGAAGAAAAAAAGGTCTATGAGCTGTTTAAGTGTACACATTTCAGTTTGCATACATATCGAGCACACAAATAGCTGTCAGACTATTATGGTGCAGATGATCCCAAACTGTTCTGCCTGAGTCAATTAAGCCATTTTCTTTGTTCATGTAACTACTCATTTAGATTTCTCTGTGGTGCTATGCATTGAACCAGACATTATCTAAATTGCAATCAATGTTAATAGGGGATCTGTGAATTAAAAAAAAGTGCAAATAATAGTAAAACTTGACATTAGTTGCCAAAAATGAGAAAAATTTCTTGGAATTTAAAACTATCATAACAAATTCTGTGTTATCTCCAGGTCATACTGAATATGAATATTTTCATCTCCATTTAATATAACTCTTCAAAGCTGTCTGCGGTGAATATGTGGGCTAACCTGCCAAATAGGCAGGATCTAACTAGCATAAAGTGATAAAAGGTCTATTTGGAAGAGCCAAATGCTGGTTATGGCCAAAAATGTATTAATTATTTTTTATAAGACCTTTTTATAAGAGCTGAGTGAAATTTAAATTATATGCAAGCACAGCTGTCACAGATAGGTGAAATGATCATATTACTTACCCTTCTTTATCTCTGTAACCTCCTCCAGTGCAACAAACTCTCTGAGATCTCTGTGCTCCTCCAATTCTGGCCTCTTGTGCATTCCCAATTTTAATTGTTCCACCATCAACTGCCCAGGCCCTATTCTCTGTAATTCCCTCCCTAAACCTTTCCGCCTCTCTATCTCTCTTTCCTCCTTTAAGAAGTTCCTTAAAGTCTACCTCTTTGATACATCTGCCCTACTATCTCCTTATGTGGCTCAGTGTCATATTTTGTTTGATAACGCTCCTGGGAAGCACCTTGGAACGCTTTACTAGGCTAAAGGCGCTTTATAAATACAAATTGTTTCTGTTGTTGTTGTACTGTCCCTGTGTGGTTTTTTTTTTACACATATCCGGCCATGGACAATATTTTCCTTGTTTGTGCAAAAAAAATTATCTCGTGCCTTTCATTGTTGTTTATGATCTGCTCACAAAGTGATGGGTGTATGATTTTGAAATATGAGTTTTTATTGAAATAAATAGTTCTCTAGCTGAAATGAAGAAAATCAAACAATCATGATACACTTGTAATAATGATCCTTCAACAACTGTCAAGGAGCGGACAAATTTCTTACCTCATTTACGTGACTGAATTTGGTAACACAGAGCTCGAATGTACAAAAGTTTGCAAAATAGGCTCAGGTGAAATTTTGAAAAGCTTGTTTTACCCCTAATGAAGGAACGAATTTGAACATAACTAAAATCTTTCAAGTCCTCAAGTTGTCCCAAAGCACTTCACAGCAAATGAAGTACTTCTAAAGAGTAGTTACTGTTGTAATGGAAGGAAACATGGCAGCCAATTGCATACACTTGGTACCACAAACATAAATGGGATAGATTCATGACCAGATAATTTGATTTTTAATGGAGTCAGTTGAGAGATAAATGTTGGGAGAAATTCACTGCTGTTCTTTAAGTAGTACAATGGGAACCTTTATATTCACTTGAGAGCCAGATGTGGCCTTGGTTCAACAGCCAATCTGAAAGACAGCATCCGCAATGTTCCCTTACTACTGCACTGAAGCAACAATGCTTAGGTCTCTGCGGTAAGACTTGAGCCCAGAACCTCTGACTCAGAGGTGGGAGTGATAACACTGAGCAAAGGCTGACACCTAATGCTTTATAAGCACATGACATCTACCCGCCAATGTGGAAAATTGCCCAGGTATGTCCTGTCCACAAAAAGCAGAATAAATCCAATCCGGACAATTATCGCCTCATCAGTCTACTCTCAATCATCAGCAAAGTGATGAAAGGTGTCATCGACAATGCTATCCAGTGGCACTTAAATAGCAATAACCTGCTCACTGTTGCTCAGTTTGGGTTCAGCCAGGACCACTCGGCTCCTGACCTCATTTACAGCCTTAGTCCAAAGAGCTGAACTCAAAAGGTGAGGTGAGAGTGACTGCCCTTGACATCAAGGCAGCATTTGACAGAGTGTGGAATCAAGGAGCCCTAGCCAAATTGAAGTCAATGGGAATCAGAGAGAAAACTCTCCACTAGTTGGAGCCATCCCTAGCACAAAGGAAGATGGTTGTGATTGTTGGGGGACAATCATCTCAGCCCCAGGATATTGCTGCAGGAGTTCCTCAGGGTAGTGTCCTAGGCCCAACCATCTTCAGTTGCTTCATCAATGACCTTGCCTCCATCATAAGGTCAGAAATGTGGATGTTCAGTACTACTCACAACTCTTTAAATACTGAAGCAATCCATGTCCATATTCAGCAAGAGCTGGACAACATTCAGGCTTGGGCTGATAAGTGGCAAGTAACATTCGTGTCACACAAGTGCCAGGCAAGGACCATCTCAACAAGAGAGAATTTAACCATCTCCCCTTGACATTCAATGGCATTACCATCACTAAATCCCCACTATCAACATCCTGGGAGTTAACATTGACCAGAAACTGAACTGGACCAATCATATAAATACTGTGGCTATAAGATCAGGTCAGAGACTGGGAATTCTGAGGTGAGTAACTTACCTCCTGACTCCCCAAAGCATGTCCACAATCTACAAGGCACAAGTCAGGAGTGTAATGGAATACTCTTCACTTGCCTGGATGAGGGTGGCTCCAACAACACTCAGGCAGCTCAACATCATCCAGAACAAAGCAGCCTGCTTGATCGGCACCCCATTCACTACCTTCAACATTCACACCATCCAAGACCCCAAACACTCCTTCCAGGTGATGGAGTGATTTACTTGTACTTCTTTCAATTTTGTATACTGTATTTGCTGCTCACAATGCAGTTGCCTCTACATTGGGGAGAGCAAACATAGATTGGGTGACCGCTTTGCGGAACACCTGCGTTCAGTCCGCAAGCATGACCCCGAGCTTCCGGTTGCTTGCTATTTTAATTCACCACCTTGCTCCCATGCCCACATTTCTGTCCTTGGCCTGGCCTGCTGCAGTGCTCCAGTGAACCACTAGCACAAACTCAAGGAAAAGCACCTCATCTTCCGATTAGGCACTCTACAGCCTTCTGGACTCAACATTGAGTTCAACAATTTCAGAGCCTTTTTCTCATTTTATTTTATTATATCTTATTTTTTTAACCATGGCTCTGTCTTAAACTTGTTTTTCATGTTTTTGCTTTCAGGCAGAACTCTTCATTATTCTGTCATTAACACTCTCTTTGGACTAATGGTTCATCTTTTAATACAATGATTAGCAAGTCCTTTGCCTTTGTTCCATGACATCTTTGCCATTTAATCTCTCCTGCCCTCTGCCCTATCACTCACCTTCCCTTTTGCTCTTCTTCCCCCACCCCCTTTTCACTTTCTCAAAGCCTATTACATTTCTAACCTTTGCCAGTTCTGATGAAAGGTCACAGACCTGAAAATTTAACTCTGTTTCTCTCCCGACAGATGCAGCCTGACCTGCTGAGTATTTTCAGCACTTTCTGTTTTTGTTTTAAACATTCACTCCCTCTACCACCGATGCATAGTGGCAGCTATGTGTACCATATACAAAATGCACTGCAGCAACTCAACACACCTCCTTCCAAACCCATGACCTCTTCCACCTGGAAGGACAAGGGCAGCAGATATGAGGGAACACCACCATCAGCAACTTGCCATCCAAGCCACACACCATCCCTGACTTGGAAATACATCATCGTTTCTTCACGGTCGCTGGATTAAAATCCTGGTACTCCCTCCCTAACAGCATTGTGGATGCACCCGCATCAGATGGACTGCAGCGGTTCAAGAAGACAACTCACCAGCACCTTCTCAAGGGCAATTAGGGATGAGCAACAAATACTGGCCTTGCCAGCGACGCCCACATCCCATGAAATGAATTTTTAAAAAATCAATTGCATTATGGAATAACTCTAAACCTTTTTGATACAGCAGAAAGATCCTAAGCAAGATACAGAGGCAACAATGAAAGGTGTGAGGGAGACACAGAGCGCTGAATTCTATATGCCTGCTGCCTATTTAGGCGGCAGGTGAAAGGCATGGCGGCCCGCACACACAAGGTGCAGGTCGCAGAGCCACGACGATTCCAAACTGGCGGCACATTAGTATGGCCGGGGCGGCTGCGCCCCTCCTCCACCCTCCCTCCCCCTCATGATGTGGAGGGGGCGGGTGAGCTGTCCCTGGCAACGGTGTCCGGTACCACTGTGCAGGCGCCGGCGCCATTTTTAAAGGGTCTAGAACCCTAAATGACAGGTTGAATTTTTAAAGTGACAGTCCATTAAAAAATATTGAAAATCATTTAAGTAACTCTTTCCATCCCCTCTTCCACCCCACTCAATGCCTTACATTTAATGCCTTGCCCATTCACCCCCCACAAAATACTTACCTTAACTATGTGACCTTCATCCCCCAAAGTTCATGAACTCTAACCCTCAACATCTTCCCATCATCCCCCGCAACCAATCCAAAGCATTTGACCCCGCTCCCCCCACCGCACTAAGAAAATCACCTCCTCCTCCCGCCTTACAGGTGGCGCACTTCGTTTCCCCAAATGGGGATTCGAAGGCGCAGCATTGCCGGCCGCCGGAATGAAGATCTCAACCTGATGTCAGAATTGCTGCGGCCGTCATGTTAATGAAAGGTATGTGCCCATCTGTATATTGTAATGTGGTTCACCGAGCGGCAGTGGGAGCGCCACAAGACCTCGCCGCTCCCGCCGAGATCGGGACAGGCCCTGCCGGCGTCGGGGTCAGTAGTGGGCTTCATCCATAGTGATCTTCAAGTCCCCCCCGCCACCATTCCTGGTGTCGGAGACCCTATGAAATCCAGCCCAGAGAATGTGAATTCTTTGTCTGCCACTGTGACGCCCTAACAGGAGGTTTAGAAGAAATTGCAGAGCTTAAAAAAAAGATGAAGGATGATTAACTGCGATGATTGGCACTGTTATATCATTGGGTGTCTTCATTCTCCTATTTTAAAAAAATTTGACAGTGTGTCACTGTGGTGGGTGATCATAGAGAACCCCAGGCAGATTTGGTTTTTTGGTTATTCAAACTGGTTGAAAAGATAACCTTTACCTCGGTGACCCTGAAAGTCTTCATCCATTTTGTGAAATCCATTCAGATTACTCATTTCATGATCCATTCAGATTACTCATTTCATGTGGACGTATCTAGTTCTCATTCTCACCCCAGAAAACATCTGTTCTACAGGCAGAAAACACACTTTGGACTGCTTTAAAGTACATAATGTTTAAATGTTTCAGCTGGTTTGATTCATGGGGCACTGGAACCAGTACTGGGGAAAATGGGAGCTGTACCTTTGGGACAGTCTTAATCTGAGCCGTGTTTGGATCAGTGTTCTGGCAAGTTGTACAACTAGGATGGTAGAGAGAGCTTTAAATTAGATAGTTGGGGGGGAGGGAGGGATCACATGAGGAGAGATGTGGTAAATTAAACAGAAAGAAGAATGCAATAGAGCAGGGTAATAATATGGGTAATGATAACCAGAGTGTGGCAGGAAGGGACAGAGTGTATAAATTGAAGAGTGCACCAAAACATAAGGCCAGAGTTTGCAAGAATGGTAAAAAGGACAGGATTAAAGGTTCTGTATATGAATGCGCACAGCATTTGTAACAAAATGGATGCACTGATATCACAAATAGAAATATGTATGACCTGATAGCCATTTCAGAGACGTGGTTGCAAGGTCACCAATACTAGGACCTAAATATTCAAGGGTATTTGACATTTTGGAGTGACAGGAAGCTAGGAAAAGGTGGTGGGGTTGCTCTGTTAATTAAGGATGACCTTTGTACAGTAGTGAGAAATGAACTTAGTTCAGAAGATCAAGGTGTAGGATCAGTTTGGGCAAAGATAAGAAGTCACTTGTGGGAGTAGTTTATAGGCCCCCTAACAGTAGCTACACTGGAGGACAAAGTATACACGAAGAAATAATGGGGCTTGTAAGAAAGGTACTACAATAATCATTAGTCATTTTAATCTTCCTATAGATTGGATGAATCAGATTGGCAAAGATTGCCTGGAGGATGACTTCCTAGAATGTATTTGGGACAATTTCTTTGAGCAGTATGTTCTAGTGCCAACCAGGGAGCAGGTTATTTTAGATCTGGTAATGTGCAATGAGAGAGGATTAATTAAAAACCTCATTGTAAAGGAGCCTCTAGGCAACATTCAGTTTGAGGGTGAGAAGTGTGGGTCTAAGACTAGTGTCTTAAATGTAAATAAAGACAATTGTAAGGATATGAGGGCAGAGTTGGCTAAAGTGAAATGGGAAAATAGATTAAAAAGTAAGACAGTAGAGAAGCAGTTTCAGACATTTAAGGAGATATTTCATAACTCGGAGGTAAGGTATGTTCCATTGAGAAAGAAAGACTCTATGAGAAGTATGCACCATCTGTGGCTAGCTAAGGAAGTTAAGAATAGTATCAAATTGAAAGACAAAGTGTATAATATCTTGAGGATTAGTGGTAGGTCAGAAGATAGGACAGATTTTAGAAACCAGCAAAGAATGACTAAAACAAAATGAGGGAGAAATTAGAGTATGAGAGAAAGCTAGCTAGAAATATAAAAACAGATGTAAGAGTGTCTGCAAGTATTTAGAAAGGAAAAGAGAGTAGCTAGCGTGATGCCTTGATGCCTTTGATATCTAGCATTCTATCCGTCTCTGTCTTGAACATACTCAATGAATGAGCCTCCACTGCCCTCTGGGGTAGAGAATTCTAAAGATTCACCACCCTCTGAGTGAAGAAATTCCTCCTCTCAGTCCTTATTCTGAGACTTTGTTCCCTGGTTCTAGACCCCCCGATCAGGGGAAACATCCTTCCTGCATCTATCCTGTCAAGCCCAAGGACTTGAAAAAAGTGGCTGCAGAGATAGTAGTTGGTTCTGGTAAGGTGCCAGTAGATTGGAAAATCACAAATCTAACACCTCTAATCAAGAAACGATGGAGATAGAAAGCAGGAAACTATAGGCCAGTTAGTCTAACATCTGTCATTGGAAAATGCTAGAATCCTTTATTAAGGAAATAATAGTAGGACATTTAGAAAATCATTATGCAATTAGGCAGAGCCTTGCTTTGAGGAAATAACAAACAAGATGGATGAAGGGGAACCTGTAGATGTGGTGTATGTGGATTTCCAAAAGGCATTTGATAAGGTGCCACATCAAAGGTTAATATACAAAACAAGAGCTCATGGTGTAGCGGCTAACATAGAGGTTTGGTTAGCTAACAGGAAGCAGAGAGTAGGAATAAATGGGTCATTTTCTGGTTGGCAAACTGTAACTAGTGGAGTGCCACAGGGACCAGTGCTGGGGCCCCAACTATTTACAATTTATATAAGTGACTTGGATGTATTTGCTGATGACACAAAGTAAGGTGTCAGAGGAAATAATGAGTCTACAAAGGAATTTAGATAGGTTAAGTGAGTGGGCAAAAATTTGGCAGATGAAGTATAATGTGAACTTGTCCATTTTGGCAGGAAGAATAGAAAAGCAGCATTATATTTGAATGGAGAGGTACTGCAGTACAGATGGATCTGGGTTTCCTGGTACAGGAGTGACAAAAAGTTGGTATGCAGGTTCAGCAAGTGATTAGGAAGGCAAATGGACTGTTGGCATTTATTGCAAGGGGAATTAAGTATAAAAGTAAGGAAGTGTTGCTACAGCATCTAGAGTACTGTGTACAGTTTTAGTCTCCTGACTTAAGAAAGGATATAATTGCATTAGAAGCAGTTCAGAGAAGGTTCACTCGACTGATTCCTGGGATGAAGGGGTTGTCTTACGAGGAAAAGTTGAGCAGGTTGGGCCTACACCCATTGGAGTTTAGAAGAATGAGAGGTGATCTTATTGAAACATATAAGATCCTGAGGGGACTTGACAGGATGGATGCTGAGAGGATGTTTCCCCTTGTGGGGAAGTCTAGAACTAGGGGACACAATTTAAAAATTAGGGATGAGAAGAGGAGAATTTTTTTCTCTCAGAGGTTTGTTAGCCTGTGGAATTCTCTTCCCCAGACAGCAATGAAGGCTGCATCATTGAATATATTCAAGGTTGAGTTAGATAGATTTTTGATCAACAAGGGAGTCAAGGGTTATGGGACAGACAGGAAAGTGGAGTTGAGGCACAATCAGGTCAGCAATGACCTTATCGAATGGCACAGCAGGCTTGAGGGGCTAAATGGACTACTCCTGCTCCTAATTCTTGTGTTCTTGTGTGTGTGCTCTTGTGGTAACAGCTTACTTTTGTGATGAAATTTACTGATTTGCTCATGTGCATCTGAAGTCATTCGGTTTCTTATTTCATTTGATTCAAGGAGCTTTGTCTTCTTGATGGATGAGGATTAGCTAATATGTAAAGTGAGAACCTTATGTAGCAAAGCCGAGACTCCAGAGAGGTTTCACATGCTTGTCATTTTAATGAATGACAACTTACCAGCTGGATACCTGAGCTACTTGGCCCCGCAGCTGATTACCATCAAGCTTAAAATCTTCAAAAACAGTTTCAGTTTCAAATCCCTTCTGTTAAAACCAGAAAGACAACATTGTTTTAATTGAAACTTGTAGTTTTGTATAATTCTGTGAAGCCGCACAAATCCAAAGTGCTGAAGATAGAAATTCTAACTTATCTGCTGCAATTGAGTCAGTAAAAGTTTCTGAGGCTTATTGCCCCAAGTTTTCGTATGCAAATTTATTGGAAATCAAGTTATAGTTTCGCATTAAAATGTTATAATTTGTCGATGGCAATGAATGTGCTTTCAGGATTTACATGTACCATAATGAAACATGTAATTCCTTGAAGAGTAACCTACTAATTCTGATAATATTGCACAATATCTGAAACTGGCAAATTTCAGTTTCTATTTTTATCAAATCAGTAGTAAAAATGATTCGTTGATGGATTAGTGGGTGAACCCATCAAGTAGTGTGTTCCTGAGACATACAGACTGGTCTGCTCCCAGGTTCAAGAAGGCCACTCACCACCACCTTCTTAAGGGCAATTAGGGATGGGCAATAAATGCTGGCCTAGCTCGCGATGCCCACATCCCATGAAAGAATTTTTTAAGAATTCAACAGCTTCGGCTGATATATTGTGAATGGTTGTGATGCCACCAGGAATGGATCTCTCAGGGCAAGAGTTCAATATGTGGGTGACTTGAATGGCCAGAGTCACAATTTGAACCAGTCCTCATGTTCAACTGGTGGAGGAAGTGGCCACATCTTCCCTGGCCCGTCCTCAAGCGGTTGTGGGTTGTCCAGATTTTTCATGGGAGGTTGAAACCTGGGACTTCACCACTCGGGTCAGTTACCAGATTGCGCTTGGTGATGTTAAGAGTCAACCAGGAGTTGTGCCATCGAGAGGTGGGGCTGTGGTTGGATTGTAGGGTGTGGAGTGTGTTCCAGTAGGGGCTACAAAATTTCAGGCGAGTGCATGGGTTTTTTTTTTTGAGGTCCTGTATCAATAAAAATGCTTCGTTAGTTGTCAGCCTGAGGTGTACTTTGAGGAGAATGTTTTATCTGTGAGCATCAGGAGGTTCGATGTGCGCTAGCACGGGAAACCATTTGAGCTGTGTTGTCTCAACTTTCCAGAAGTAATCCTCAAAATTTCCCTGTGGTGGATATCTATCATGTTTGTGTGGCGGCTCCTGAGCCAAGCTGAGCAACAGTAATCTGCTGTTGGGTAGACCAGGGTAAGTGAAGCAAAGCAGAGTGTGTTGGCTCTGCTGCCCCAGGTGGTACCTGCCAGTTTCTTTATGAGAATCACTTCGTCTTGACTTTGGCTCTGGTGTTCTGGAGGTGTTGCTGTTACAAAGAACAAAGAACAGTACAGCACAGGAACAGGCCATTCGGCCCTCCAAGCCTGCGCCGATCTTGATGCCTGCCGAAACTAGCACCTTCTGCACTTCCGGGGCCCATACCCCTCTATTCCCTTCCTATTCATATATTTGTCAAGATGTCTCTTAAACGTCGCTATCGTATTTGCTTCCAACACCTCCCCTGGCAGCAAGTTCCAGGCACTCACCACCCTCTGTGTAAAAAACTTGCCTCACACATCCCCTCTAAACTTTGCTTCTCGCACTTTATACCTATGCCCCCTAGTAACTGACTCTTCCACCCTGGGAAAAAGCTTCTGACTATCCACTCTGTTCATGCCGCTCATAACTTTGTAAACCTCTATCATGTCGCCCCTCCACCTCCGTCGTTCCAGTGAAAACAATCCAAGTTTTTCCAACCTCTCCTCATAGCTAATGCCCTCCAGACCAGGCAACATCCTGGTAAACCTCCTCTGTACGCTCTCCAAAGCCTCCACGTCCTTCTGGTAGTGTGGCGACCAGAATTGCATGCAATATTCTAAGTGTGGCCTAACTAAGGTTCTGTACAGCTGCAACATGACTTGCCAATTTTTATACTCTATGCCCCGACCGAAGAAGGCAAGCATGCCGTATGCCTTCTTGACTACCTTATCCACCTGCTTTGCCACTTTCAGTGACCTGTGGACCTGTACGCCCAGATCTCTCTGCCTGTCAATACTCCTAAGGGTTCTGCCATTTACTGTATACCTCCCACCTGCATTAGACCTTGCAAAATGCATTACCTCACATTTGTCCGGATTAAACTCCATCTGTCATTTCTCCGCCCAAGTCTCCAACCGATCTATATCCTGCTGTATCCTCTGACAATCCTCATCACTATCCGCAACTCTACCAACCTTTGTGTCGTCCGCAAATTTACTAATCAGACCAGCTACATTTTCCTCCAAATCATTTATATATACTACCAACAGCAAAGGTCCCAACACTGATCCCTGCGGAACACCACTAGTCACATCCCTCCATTCAGAAAAACACCCATCCAATGTTACCCTCTGTCTTCTGTGACTGAGCCAGTTCTGTATCCATCTTGCCAGCTCACCTCTGATCCCGTGTGACTTCACCTTTTGCACCAGTCTGCCATGCGGGACCTTGTCAAAGGCTTTACTAAAGTCCATATAGACAACATCCACCACCCTTCCCTCATCAATCATCCTCGTCACTTCCTCAAAAAGCTCAATCAAATTAGTGAGACACAACCTCCCCTTCACAAAACCATGCTGTCTCTTGCTAATAAGTTCGTTTGTTTCCAAATGGGAGTAAATCCTGTCCCGAAGAATCCTCTCTAATAGTTTCCCTACCACTGACGTAAGGCTCACCGGCCTATAATTTCCTGGATTATCCTTACCACCCTTCTTAAACAAAGGAACAACATTGGCTATTCTCCAGTCCTCTGGGACCTCACCTGTAGCCAATGAGGATGCAAAGATTTCTGTCAAGGCCCCAGCAATTTCTTCCCTTGCCTCCCTCAGTATTCTAGGGTAGATCCCATCAGGCCCTGGGGACTTATCTACCTTAATGCTTTGCAAGACACCCAACACCTCCTCCTTTTTGATAATGAGATGACTGAGACTATCTGAACTCCCTTCCCTAGGCTCATCATCCACCAAGTCCTTCTCCTTGGTGAATACTGATGCAAAGTACTCATTTAGCACCTCGCCCATTTCCTCTGGCTCTACGCATAGATTCCCATCTCTGTCCTTGAGTGGGCCAACCAGGTAACCAGGTAACCCTGGTTACCCGCTTGCTCTTTATATATGTATAAAAAGCCTTGGGATTATCGTGCAGAGAGATCGACCACTGACATGCTATTCTCCCTTCGTCAGATACAGGAGAAATGCCATGAACAACAGATGCCCCTCTACATTGCTTTCATTGATCTCACCAAAGCCTTTGACCTCGTCAGCAGACGTGGTCTCTTCAGACTACTAGAAAAGATCGGATGTCCACCAAAGCTACTAAGTATCATCACCTCATTCCATGACAATATGAAAGGCACAATTCAACATGGTGGCTCCTCATCAGAGCCCTTTCCTATCCTGAGTGGTGTGAAACAGGGCTGTGTTCTCGCACCCACACTTTTTGGGATTTTCTTCTCCCTGCTGCTTTCACATGCGTTCAAATCCTCTGAAGAAGGAATTTTCCTCCACACAAGATCAGGGGGCAGGTTGTTCAACCTTGCCCGTCTAAGAGCGAAGTCCAAAGTATGGAAAGTCCTCATCAGAGAACTCCTCTTTGCTGACGATGCTGCTTTAACATCTCACACTGAAGAGTGCCTGCAGAGTCTCATCGACAGGTTTGCGTCTGCCTGCAATGAATTTGGCCTAACCATCAGCCTCAAGAAAACGAACATCATGGGGCAGGACGTCAGAAATGCTCCATCCATCAATATTGGCGACCACGCTCTGGAAGTGGTTCAAGAGTTCACCTACCTAGGCTCAACTATCACCAGTAACCTGTCTCTAGATGCAGAAATCAACAAGCGCATGGGTAAGGCTTCCACTGCTATGTCCAGACTGGCCAAGAGAGTGTGGGAAAATGGCGCACTGACACGGAACACAAAAGTCCGAGTGTATCAGGCCTGTGTCCTCAGTCCCTTGCTCTACGGCAGCGAGGCCTGGACAACGTATGCCAGCCAAGAGCGACGTCTCAATTCATTCCATCTTCACTGCCTTCGGAGAATACTTGGCATCAGGTGGCAGGACTATATCTCCAACACAGAAGTCCTTGAAGCGGCCAACACCCCCAGCTTATACACACTACTGAGTCAGCGCCGCTTGAGATGGCTTGGCCATGTGAGCCGCATGGAAGATGGCAGGATCCCCAAAGACACATTGTACAGCGAGCTCGCCACTGGTATCAGACCCACCGGCCGTCCATGTCTCCGCTATAAAGACGTCTGCAAACGCGACATGAAATCGTGTGACATTGATCACAAGTCGTGGGAGTCAGTTGCCAGCATTCGCCAGAGCTGGCGGGCAGCCATAAAGACAGGGCTAAATTGTGGCGAGTCGAAGAGACTTAGTAGCTGGCAGGAAAAAAGACAGAGGTGCAAGGGGAGAGCCAACTGTGCAACAGCCCCGACAAACAAATTTCTCTGCAGCACCTGTGGAAGAGCCTGTCACTCCAGAATTGGCCTTTATAGCCACTCCAGGCGCTGCTTCACAAACCACTGACCATCTCCATTGTCTCTCGAGAGAAGGAGGCCCAAAAGAAGAAAGAAAGAACGCATAGATTCCCATCTCTGTCCTTGAGTGGGCCAACCAGGTAACCAGGTAACCCTGGTTATCCTCTTGCTCTTTATATATGTATAAAATGCCTTGGGATTATCCTTAATCCTGTTTGCCAATGACTTTTCATGACCCCTTTTAGCCCTCCTAACTCCTTGCTTAAGTTCCTTCCTACTGTCTTGACATTCCTCAAGTGCTTCATCTGTTCTTAGCCTTCCAGCCCTTACAAATGCTTCCTTTTTCTTTTTGACTAGGCTCACAATATCCCGTGTTATCCAAGCTTCTCGAAACTTGCCAAACTTGTCTTTCTTCCTCACAGGAACATGCTGGCCCTGGATTCTAATCAGCTGACGTTTGAAAGACTCCCACATGTCAGATGTTGATTTACCCTCAAACAGCCTCCCCCAATCTAAATTCTTCAGTTCCTGCCTAATATTGTTAGAATTAGCCTTCCCCCAATTTAGCACCTTCACCCGAGGGCTACTCTTATCCTTATCCACAAGTATTTTAAAACTTATGGAATTATGGTCACTGCTCCCGAAATGCTCCCCCACTGAAACTTCGACCACCTGGCTGGGCTCATTCCCCAATACCAGGTCCAGAATGGCCCCATCCCTAGTTGGACTATCTACATACTGTTTCAAGAAGCCCTCCTGGATGCTCCTCACAAATTCTGCCCCATCCAAGCCCCTAGCACTAAGTGAGTCCCAGTCAATATTGGGGAAGTTAAAATCACACACCACTACAACCCTGTTACCTTTACATCTTTCCAAAATCTGTCTACATATCTGCTCCTCTACCTTCCGCTGGCTGTTGGGAGGCCTGTAGTAAACCCCCAACATCGTGACTGCACCCTTCCTATTCCTGATCTCCACCCATATTGCCTCGCTGCATGACCCCTCTGAGGTGTCCTCCCGCAGTACAGCTGTGATATTCTCCTTAACCAGTAATGCAACTTCCCCACCCCTTTTACATCCCCCTCTATCCTGCCTGAAGCTTCTAAAGCCTGGAACATTTAGCTGCCAATCCTGCCCTTCCCTCAACCAAGTCTCTGTAATAGCAACAACATCATATTTCCAAGTACTAATCCAAGCTCTAAGTTCATCTGCCTTACCTGTTATACTTCTCGCATTGAAACAAATGCACTTCAGACCACCAGTCCCGCTGTGCTCAGCGACATCTCCCTGCCTGCTCTTCCTCTTAGTCCTACTGGCCTTATTTACTATGTCCTCCTCATTTACTTCACTAGCTGTCCTACTGCTCTGGTTCCCACCCCCCGCCACACTAGTTTAAACCCTCCCTAGCAAACCTTGCAGCCAGGATATTAGTGCCCCTCCAGTTTAGATGCAACCTGTCCTTCTTGTACAGGTCCCATCTGTCCCTGAAGTGAGCCCAATGGTCCAGATATCTGAAACCCTCCCTTCTACACCAGCTGCTCAGCCACGTGTTTAGCTGCACATACGTCAATGTACGGTCAAGAGTGATGCAAAGGTATTTTGGCATTGGGTCGTGGGTGAGTGGTTGGCTGCAGAACAGGACATGAAGTTCTTCCCTGGTCTTCAAGTTGTTCAGGTGAGTCCCATCCTGGAAGCAGCGATAGCTCCCCAACAGCCAGGTTTTCACATCGGCCACGACTGCTCTGAGCAGGTCCTGACACTGACCTCACATATTGTGGCCAATTTTTAGAAAGGCCTGAAGACAGGAAGCACCTTTGTTGACCTATCCTGTGCCTATGACACGGTGTGACAAGCAGGCATGCTGTTGAAACTCTCCAAAATCATCTGCTGTGTGAAAACCCTACAACTAATCAACTCCATGATCAGCAACCAACAGTTCCATGTGCACCTTGGAGATCAAATCAGCCACCCACATGTAACCAACAATGGGTTCCCACAGTGATCGGTTCTCGCACCGGCCCTCTTCAATATATATACCAGTGACCTCCCTCCCACAAAGTCACGGCTCTTCATATATGCTAACAACTTGGTCCTGGCTTTCCAGGCTAAAGAACTTCAGG
The DNA here is from genome assembly GCF_036365525.1 of Heterodontus francisci. Classification (NCBI taxonomy): domain Eukaryota; kingdom Metazoa; phylum Chordata; class Chondrichthyes; order Heterodontiformes; family Heterodontidae; genus Heterodontus; species Heterodontus francisci. Next base: position 100,338,452 of record NC_090371.1, read on the forward strand.
ACATTCTCACATTCACTGAAGATCTACGTTTTCTGGAAGCCTACTTCAGAAACTGGAAACTCCGACCAAATGCTGCCAAGCCTGTTGTTTCATCCTTCCTAACTGCTGTGAGCCAGTCATTGGAGTTGTATAGTTCCTAATTATATCTCAGCTCACAGCAGAGAACAGCTGTTAGGGATTGGGGAGCATTAGTGCCAAGTGCATGCTACCCATAATAGGGCCTCTTATTTGCAACAGTCTGGAACCACTTCCTTTCTACCCCTGGGGTTCTTTATATACTGCTCAACAGTATTGTCAGGCTCTTCATAAACCAGTTTGCACCAGTTATGTAATCAGGCTAATATAGATTGTGACCTTGTGAACTGCAACAGCAGTAAACAATATCATTATGCTAGGTACTCAAGTTAATTATAGCCTCTGCAGTGAGCAAATATAACTACGCTGCCTAATAGACAACTAAGTGACGTAACGTGACATTGCTTTCCATTCAGAAAAATTAGATTGCCAGTAACTAATTCATAGAACCCAGTAATTTATGCTGCCAGTAAAGCTGTCTCTGAAATGCAAATGTGGCTTTGCTGTACATACCTTCTTGGGTTTAGTGTCATCAGTCTGTCCCACAGTGGTTTGATTGACTCACTCTACCCCATATCTACTTGTATCATACCATAACCTTGGATGTAACAGTAGTGTCCTCATGTGACCTAAACTGGATAATTGCATCTTTCACAAGTTAACTGCTTCAATCTCTTTGACGGCAGGCTGAACCAACACTTGCTCAGATGAGACTTGATATGAAAAATTGTTTCATTTGACAGTAAGGTGAACATAGACAGCAGCTGTTATGATCACTTTAATTCAAACATAACTTATCTTTGCATTAATAATACAAAATAAAGAACATACCATGCTTCCCCATTTCAATGGGTTACCTTGATTGACTTAAACAAGGTCATTACTGACTATTCTCTTCGACACTCGGACCTGCTCGCAGCCTTTTGTGCCAGATTGCCTCACACCATCTAGTTTCAAAAAACCTTTTTGTCTCAGCAAAAACCTTCACAGCTTTCCCTTTTAAGATCTTTGCAGCCGTAGCTGGATCTGGCATCTGGATCTGGATCTCCCTCTGTTCACAGACAGATGTGGATCAAAGGCCTTCCCAACATAATGGGGTCAACTTTAACTGCATGCTCCCAGCAAGCAGGAACGGTGTATGGGAGGGGTTAAAACCTAATGAGTCATCTTACCTGGGCCAAGACAGTTCCATTCCCGCCTGGTGACACTTTATCTCCAGCATTTTGTCTTCAAGTTGGCCGAGGCTCTTGTTACAGGCAGGCAGGCAGGGGCCCACTTGAAATCAAAAAGTCATGGTCTGATTACATCAATGGTGCTGCGGTGTTATTTTTACTGGAACTCAGGCAGGGGCCAGCTGTTGAATCCACCAAGTGGAAAACATATCAGAGAAACCTGGTAGGAGGCAGCAGAATGTCTAAAAGAGGCAAAATTAAATTCAGTATTTTAGTTTTTGAAATTATTTTTTTCATTCTTTCATGGGATGTGGATGGTGTGGGCTAGGCAGCATTTGTTGCCTACTCCTAACTACCCTCGAGCTGCCTTCTTGAACCACTGCAGTCCTTGGGGTGTAGGTACACCCACAGTGCTATTAGGAAGGGAGTTCCAGGATTTTGATCCAGCGACAGTGAAGGAACGGCGATATAGTTCCAAGTCAGGATGGTGTGTGGCTTGGAGGGGAACTTGCAGGTGGTAGTGTTCCCATGCGTCTGCTGCCCTTGTCCTTCTAGTTGGTAGAGGTCACGGGTTTGGAAGGTGCTGTCTAAGGAGCCTTGGAAAGTTGTTGCAGTGCATTTTTTATATGGTACATACTGCTGCCACTGTGTGTTGGTGGTGGAAGGAGTTAATGTTTTTGTGCATGGGGTGCCAATCAAATGGATTGCTTTGCCCTGGATGGTGTCGAGCTTCTTGAGTGTTGTTGGAGGCATCCAGGCAAGTGAAGAGTATTCCATCGCACTCCTGACATGTGTCTTACAGATAATGGACAGGCTTTGGGGAGTCAGAAGCTGAGTTAATCGCCTCTGAATTCCCAGCCTCTGACCTGCTCTTGTAGCCACAGTATCTATATGGCTGGTCCAGTTCAGTTTCTAGTCAATGGTAACCCCCAGAATGTTGATCGTGGGGGATTCAGTGATGATAATACCATTGAATGTCAAGAGGAGATGGTTAGATTCTCTCTTGCTGGAGATGGTCATTGCCTGGCACTTTTGTGGCATGAATGTTACTTGTCACATATCGGCCCAAGCCTGAATATTGTCCAGGTCTTGCTGCGTATGGACACAAACTGCTTCATTATCTGAGGAGTCACGAATGGTGCTGAACATTGCGCAATCATCAGCGAACATCCCCACTTCTGACTTTATGATGGAGGGAAGGTCATTGATGAAGCAGCTGAAGATGGTTGGACCTCGGACATCACCCTGAGGAACTCCTGCAGCGATATCCTGGGACTGAAATAATTGGCCTCCAACAACCACAACCATCTTCCTTTGTGCTAGATATAACTTCAACCAGTGGTGTGTTTTCCCTCTAATTCCCATTGACTCCAGTTTTGCTAGGGCTCCTTGATGTCACACTCTGTCAAATACTGTCTTGATGTCAAGGGCAGTCACTCTCACCTCCAGATTATGAGCTAGAAGTGTAGGAGTGCTTCTCCTGGTACCACAAGGAATCCGTGGGCCTGCCCTGCCACACACTTTCCTCTTCATCCCAGAATTGATACTAACTGTACAATCCCCCCACACCCCCAACACTTACCTTATGCTGGGAATTGTTCCCTTGACTTACCTTAGCGATGGGCAGGGACAGGCATATACAGCAGGGCAAGAATTATAGCTGGGGGAAAGGAAATTATGATGCGATTAGGCAAGATTTAGGATGCGTAGGATGGGGAAGGAAACTGCAGGGGATGGGCACAATCGAAATGTGGAGCTTATTCAAGGAGCAGCTACTGCGTGTCCTTGATAAGTATGTACCTGTCAGGCAGGGAGGAAGTTGTCGAGCGAGGGAGCCGTGGTTTACTAAAGAAGTTGAAGAGCTGGTCAAGAGGAAGAAGAAGGCTTATGTTAGGATGAGACGTGAAGGCTCAGTTAGGGCGCTTGAGAGTTACAAGCTAGCCAGGAAGGATCTAAAGGGAGAGATAAGAAGAGCAAGGAGAGGACACGAGAAGTCATTGGCGGATAGGATCAAAGAAAACCCTAAGGCTTTCTATAGGTATATCAGGAATAAAAGAATGACTAGAGATAGGTTAGGGCCAATCAAGGATAGTAGTGGGAAGTTGTGTGTGGAATCGGAGGAGATAGGGGAAGTGTTAAATGAATATTTTTCGTCAGTATTTACAGTGGAGAAAGAAAATGTTGTCGAGGAGAATACTGAGATTCAGACTACTAGGCTAGATGGGATTGAGGTTCACAAGGAGGAGGTGTTAGCAATTTTGGAAAGTGTGAAAATAGATAAGTCCCCTGGGCCAGATGGGATTTATCCTAGGATTCTCTGGGAAGCCAGGGAGGAGATTGCAGAGCCTTTGTCCTTGATTTTTATGTCGTCATTGTCGACAGGAATAGTGCCGGAAGACTGGAGGATAGCAAATGTTGTCCCCTTGTTCAAGAAGGGGAGTAGAGACAGCCCTGGTAATTATAGACCTGTGAGCCTTACTTCGGTTGTAAAATGTTGGAAAAGGTTATAAGAGATAGGATTTATAATCATCTTGAAAAGAATAAGTTCATTAGAGATAGTCAGCACGGTTTTGTGAAGGGTAGGCCGTGCCTCACAAACCTTATTGAGTTTTTTGACAAGGTGACCAAACAGGTGGATGAGGGTAAAGCCGTGGATGTGGTCTATATGGATTTCAGTAAGGCGTTTGATAAAGTTCCCCACGGTAGGCTATTGCAGAAAATACAGAAGTATGGGATTGAAGGTGAATTAGTGCTTTGGATCAGAAATTGGCTAGCTGAAAGAAGACAGAGGGTGGTGGTTGATGGTAAATGTTCATCCTGGAGTATAGTTTCTAGTGGTGTACCGCAAGGATCTGTTTTGGGGCCACTGCTGTTTGTCATTTTTATAAATGACCTGGATGAGGGTGTAGAAGGGTGGGTTAGTAAATTTGCGGATGACACGAAGGTCGGTGGAGTTGTGGATAGTGCCGAAGGATGTTGTAGGTTACAGAGGGACATAGATAGGCTGCAGAGCTGGGCTGAGAGATGGCAAATGGAGTTTAATGCGGAAAAGTGTGAGGTGATTCACTTCGGAAGGAGTAACAGGATTGCAGAATACTGGGCTAATGGGAAGATTCTTGGTCGTGTAGATGAGCAGAGAGATCTTGGTGTCCAGGTACATAAATCCCTGAAAGTTGCCACCCAGGTTAATAGAGCTGTTAAGAAGGCATATGGTGTGTTAGCCTTTATTAGTAGGGGGATCGAGTTTCGGAGCCACGAGGTCATGCTGCAGCTGTACAGAACTCTTGTGCGGCCGCACCTGGAGTATTGCGTGCAGTTCTGGTCACCGCATTACAGGAAGGATGTGGAAGCTTTGGAAAAGGTGCAGAGGAGATTTACTAGGATGTTGCCTGGTATGGAGGGAAGGTCTTACGAGGAAAGGCTGAGGGACTTGAGGTTGTTTTCGTTAGAGAGAAGGAGGAGAAGAGGTGACTTAATAGAGACATATAAGATAATCAGAGGGTTGGACAGGGTGGATAGTGAGAGCCTTTTTCCTCGGATGGTGATGGCAAACACGAGGGGACATAGCTTTAAGTTGAGGGGTGATAGATATAGGACAGATGTCAGAGGTAGTTTCTTTACACAGAGAGTAGTAGGGGCGTGGAACGCCCTGCCTGCAACAGTAGTAGACTCGCCAACTTTAAGGGCATTTAAGTGGTCATTGGATAGACATATGGATGAAAATGGAATAGTGTAGGTCAGATGGTTTCACAGGTCGGCGCAACATCAAGGGCTGAAGGGCCTGTACTGCGCTGTAATGTTCTATGTTCTATGACTCACCAGTTCGACCCCATTATGTTGGAAAGGCCTTTGATCCATATCTGTCTGTGAACAGAGGGAGCAAAAAACAAAGCCAGTTCCAGGCTGGAAAGGATGGGAGCCAAGATCTGTGTAAAGCCCTGTGCCAAGTTGGTGCCTGACTCTTCCATGCTCCATGACAGCGACTGCAGGCTTCCCAATGCACCCAGCAACATCAACTACAACAATTTGTATTTATATAGAGCCTGTAATGTAATGAAACGTCCCAAGGCTCTTACAGGGGCAATATAAAACAAAATATGACATTGGATCACATAAGGATATATTAGGACAATTGACGAAGAGCTTAGTATTATAGAATAATAGAATGGTTACAGTACAGAAGGAGGTCATTCAGCCCATCATGTCCATGCTCTCTGCAAGATCATTTTGGCGAGTCCCATTTCCCTACCTTTTTTTCATAGCCTGGCAAATTTATTTCTTCAGATAATTATCCACCTCCCTTTTGAAAGCCACAATTGAATCTGCCTCCACACACTCTCAGGCAGTGCATTCCAGATCCTAACCACTCACTACGTAGAAATATTTTTCCTTATGTTGCCTTTGGTTCTTTTGCCAATCACCTTGAATCTGTCTTCTTTGGTCCTCGATCCTTTTGCCAATGGGAACAGTTTCTCTCTATCTATTCTGTCCACATGCCTCATGACTTTGAACACCTCTATCAAATCTTCTTTCAACCTCCTCTTCTCTAAGAAGAACAGCCCCAGCTTCTCCAATCTATCCACGTAACTGAAATCTCCCATACTCAGAATCATTCACATATATCTTTTCTGTACCCTCTCCAATGCCTTCACATTCTTCCTAAAATATGTTGCCCAGATTGGAACATAATACTCCAGCTGAGGCTGAACCAGTGTTTATAAAGGTTCACCAAAAACTTCCTTGCTTTTGTACTCTATGTCTCTATTTATAAAGCCCAGGATCTTATGCCTTATGAAGCACTTTCTCAACATGCCCTGCTATCTTCAACAATTTGGTGCACCTGCACCACCTTTAGAATTATATCCTTTATTTTATATTGCCTTTCCTCATTCTTCCTACCAAAATGTATCACTTCACACTTCTATGCATTAAATTTCATCTGCTGCATGTCTGCCTATTCCACCAGCCTGTCCATGTCCTCTTGAAGTTTATCACTACCCTCCTCGCAGTTCACTATACTTCCAAGTTTTGTGTCATCTGCAAATTTTGAAATTGTGCCCTGCACACCCAACTCTAAGTCAGTAACATAGATCAAGAAAAGTAGTGGTCCTAATACTGACCCCTGGGGAACCCCAATATATACTGCCCACCAGTCCAAAAACCAACAGTTTACACAACGACTCTGTTTTCTATCACTCAATCAACTTTGTATCCGTGCTGCCACTGCCCCTTTTATTCCATGGGCTTCAACTTTGCTGACAAAAGCTTGGTTGAAGAGGTAGATTTAAAGAAGGAAAGGCCAAGAGGTTTAGGGTGAGAATTCCAGAGCTTAGGTCCTAGACAAATGAAGGTGCGGACACCAATAATGGAGCAATTAAAATCAAGGATGCTACAGAGAACAGAATTTGATGAGCACAGATGTCTTGGAGGGTTGTTCGGCTGGAGGAGATTTCAGAGATAGGGAGTGGCCTGGCCATGGAGGGATTTGAAAACAAGGATGAGAATTTTGAAGTTGAGGCATTGCTTAAGTGGAAACTGGTGTATGTCAACGAGCTCAGGGGAGATGGGTGAATGGGACTTGGTGTGAGTTAGGACACAGGCAGCAGAGCTTTGGATGACTTCAAGTTTATGGAGGCTGTCCAAGAGTGCGTTTGAATAGTCAAATCTAGAGGTAACCAAGATATGGATGAAAAGCAGCAGATGAGCTGAGGCAGGGGCGGAGTCAGGCGATGTTACAGGGGTTGAAATAGGTGGTTTTAGTGATGGCGCAGATGTGTGGTTGAAAGTTCAGTTCAGGGTAAAATATGACAACAATGTTGCGAACTGTCTGGTTCAGCCTCAAACAGTTGACAAGAAGAGGGATGGATTCGGTAGCTAGGGAACAGAATTTGGAATGGGGACAGAAGACACTGGCCTCAGTCCTCCCAATATTCAATTCGAGGAATTTTCTGCTTGTCCAGTACTGGATGCCGGACAAGCAGTCCGATAATTTCGGGACAGTGGAGGATTTGAGAAAGGTGGTAGTGAGGCAGAGCGATGTGTCATCAGCGACGTGGAAACTGACATTGTGTCTTCGGATGATGTCTCTGAGAGGCAACATGTAAATGAGATAGAGTTGAGGGTGAAAGATATTGGGGTTCAGTGGAGGTAACCATGTGGGAATGGGAAGAGAAGTTATTGCAAGTGATTCTGTGGTTATGATTAGATAGATAAGAATGGAGCCAAGAAAGTTCAGTCCCACCCAGCTGGATGACAGAGGAGAGGCATTGGAGGAGGATGGTGTGATCAACCATGACAAAGGCTGATGACAGGTCGAGAAGCACAAGGAGGAATAGATTACCTTAGTCACAGTCACATAGGATGTCATTTGCGACTTTGCTAAGAGTTGTTTCAGTACAGTGGCAGGGGCGGAAACCTGATTGGAGGGATTCAAACATGGAGTTCCAGGAAAGATGAGCACAAATTTGGGAGGGGACAACAAATTCAAGAAGGAAAGAGAGGTTGGAGATGGGATAATAGTTTGCAAGGACAGAGAAATCGAAGGTTTTTTTTGAGGAGAGGGGTGCTGATGGCAGATTTGAAGGAGAGGGACAGAACCTGAGGAGAAGGAACTGTTAACAAATCAGCTAACTGGCAGCTATGAAGGGAAGTTGGGTGGTCAGTAGTTTGTGGGAATAGGGTCAAGAGAGCAGGAGGTGGGTCTCATGGACCAAATAAGCTTAGAGAGGGCACGAGGGGAGATAGGAAAGAAATGAGAGGAAAATACATGTTCAGGGCTAGGATGGGGGGAGCCCTATAGGAAGTGTGGCCCGGTAGGGTGGGGGAAGAGAGAGAAGTGGCAGAGGCAGCTGATCGGGCTTCTGTAAGCTTAGCCCATCGAATCCTCATCTGAGTCCTCTGCAGCAGAATTTGTATGTAACTATGCTATCCGGCGAGCAGACACCTCTGCTATCCTTGCCTCCTGCCCTGGCTGCACCACATTTGTGCCTGGTGTCTCACCACATGCAGATCCTGCCTTTATGCTATGCTTGAAGACAGGGCTTCTCACCTGGGGGTCTGTGGACCCTTAAGGGTCTGCGTGAAAGTTTCAAAACATTAGCCAAAAATAAACGGATCAACTATTCCATGATGATCATGAAGGCCTCATTTTTCTCGTCAATCTTTTCCTAATTTTAGATTCCCAGCTGTCGGCAATTCCATTCTGTAAATCAGAAATCCAAACTATACCCGCTGAAGTTATTTTTCAAATTCCCCAGGGCCAGGTAGAATGACTTACTGCAATGCCAGCCTCCTCTGAACTCACTCAGTCAAGCCCAATCTTTCTCCACTATTCTCCACCCCGTCCAGACCCACACAAGAAGACTCGCGGACATGATTTGACAGCCCAAACATTGCCATTTCCTCAGGTCATAACCTTAAGCATTTACCCTTAACCATAAGCGCTTATATCCCAGTTGACACAAGCAAAGCACCGGATGTGACCGACTAATGGACCAAATAAAGAATATAACTTGGGTGGGGAAATGCCTTGTGATTGATAGCTGAGCTGGTTCAATGAGAATTTGAGAAAGCAAGAGCACATGATCACAGAATCACAGTGCAGAAGGAGGCCATTCGACCCATTGTGTCCGCACTGGCCCTCTGAAAGAGCAATTCCCTCAGTTCCATGCTCCTCCCTTCTCCCCATCACCCTACACATTCTTCCTTTTCATATAACTGTCTAATTTCTTTTTGAATGGTTCAGTTGAACCTGCCTCCACCACGTTCTCAGGCAGCACATTCCAGAACTTAATCAGTGTGAACAGTTTCTCTCTATCTACTCTGTCCAGACCCCTCATAATTTTGAATACCTTGAATAGTATTCTGTGCACCTTGTTATTCCTTTCTGATACTTGCTCCTGGTTCCCACACCCCTGACAAGTTACCAGTTTTGCTTCCCTCCAATTTGAGCTCCCTCTCGGGTTCCCCCCCCACCTCCCCCCCCCGACAATTTAGTTTAAACCCTCCCCAACAGCACTAGCAAATCTCCCTGCGAGGATATTTGTCCCAGTCCTGCTAAGATGCAACCCGTCCATCTTGTACCTGCCCCAGAATCAGTCCCAATGTCTCAGAAATCTGATGCCCTCCCTCCGACACCAGTTCTACAGCCACGTGTTCAATCACTCAATTCTTTATTCCTATGCTCACTTGCATGTGGGACTGGGAATAATCCTGAGATTACTGCTTTTGAGGTCTTGCTTTTTTAATCTCCTTCGTAGCTCCCTAATATCTGCTTTCAGGATCTCATCCCCCTTCTTACCTATGTCATTGGTACCAATGTGGACCAGGACCTCTGGCTGGTCACCCTCCACCGGAAGAATGTTCTGCAGCTGCTCCGTGATGTCCTTGACCCTGGTACCAGGGAGGCAACACACCATCCTGGAGTCACGTTTACTGCCGCAAAAATGCCTGTCTGATCCCCTGACCATTGAATCCTCTATCACTATTGCTCTTCCACTCTTCTTCCTCCCGTCCTGTGCAGCTGAGCCACCTGTGGTGCTACAAACTTGGCTGTGACTGCACTCCTCTGAGGAGCCATCGCCTTCACCAGTATCCAAAATGGAAAACTGATTAGCGAGTGAGATCATATCAGGGGACTCCTGCACTACCTGCCTGGTTCTCTTTGACTGCCTGGTGGTCACCCATTCCCTATCTGCCTGCATCCCCTAATCTGTGGTGTGACCACCTCCCTAAACATGCTATACATGTAGTCCCCTGCTTCACGGATGCACAACAGTGACTCCAACCCCCGCTCGAGTTCCGAAACCCGGAGCTCAAGATTGTGCAGCCGATGACACTTCCTGCAGATGTCTTTGTCTAGGACACATGGTGCGACTTCCCACATGACACAAGGCTGTACATTCCACTCAGCACAGCTGTCCTGCCGTACCTTAACTTTATAACTATTTATTATAAGTACCAGTTACTCACCAACCAGCACTTTCCACTGGACCGAAGGAAGAACCAAATATTGGAGGGTGCATGGGCATGATCATGGGCACATTGTTGTTAATTTAGATTGGAACAATATTTGAGTGGAAAGAAAAGTTATCATGTCCTTCCTCAGCAAATAAGTGTCAATGTTCATGTAAACATGGAAGAGATAAAATGGAGATTATTTTTTTCTCAAACAAAAGCTTTGTATTAAAATTGTTGGTGTGCTGTGAAAGAGAGCACAGTCGGATAAATTTATGTGAAATGTTTGCTTGCATTTTTAAAAAACTTGCACTAACAATCCCTATACAAACATTTTTGAAGTTTTACATTCTGTCTTTTCTGTTTAATTTTTTAGTTGAAAAAGCAGCAATTGTCCTGCCAACCTGCTCAGCGTTATGGAGGGTCTTCTCCTTGTCAGGTCACTCCGATGATAATGTTGGGACAATGGAGAAATGTTGACTTTGTCATAATCAAACCATACCTGCTAGTGCATTCTTCTGGACTACTCAACAAATTTAATAATTACTTTTCAGAGCTCATGGCAGAACAATCTATGACATATCTCTGGGCTACAAACCCCTTTTGTGAGAATACTGAAGCTAAGCTGCCATCCTCTGTCCCATCAAAGCTACTCGAGGAGCTCATTGACAATTTATCAGACAACTCCCTCAGAACCATGTTCAGTGAAATACTGTTGGAGACATTTGGTATGAATGTTCCGATGAATACAGCACTGCTTCTTCTGCAGCACTGAAAGTGTTCATCTCAATTAGTACAATCTACTTATGTGGAACTGGATTTTCAGCAGATGATAAAAATGAATTATGGTGTGGTGAATTACTGAGCCAGGATGAACATTGACCATAATATGCTTGTGTGCTTGTTGAAGATACCTCCAGTTCTTGGCAGAATTGTTGCTCAACACCAGCATCACGTTTCACACTAAGTGAGTAAAAATAAAAATAATGAATACATGTTTAATTGCATAACTAATTTTTATATATAAAAAAAACTTGTGTTTTTATAACATGGGAGTGGGGAGCGCAGAAACAAAATGGTTTCAGAACCCTTTCTCTAAGATATGCACAATGCCAGTATCTGAGCTGATGGCTGCGAGTGTGAAATCACATGTTGCTGTGTCTTCATCATCACTGTTTTCTTTGTCATCCTCCACTGCCTGGCCAGATTGTATATCTTGTGTAACGTAGGGAAAAACGCACAAGGATAAGGTTATGTTGAATGAAGGGGGAAAGTAAGATGTGCATGTTGACACCGTCTGCAACTTGTAAGTCATATGAGATTGTGGAAAAGTGAACACGAGAAGGAGTATTATGTATGACGATACTGTCATCTTCAGTGGATCAGCCCTGCCGCTGGCCATGGCCTGGCTATTCTGATAATCATAGAATCATAGGAAGGTTAAGGCACAGAAAGAGGCCACTTGGCCCATCCTGTCTGTGCCGGCCGAAAAATGATCCACCCAGTCTAATCCCACCTTCCAGCATTTGGTCCGTAGCCATGCATATTCTGGCACTTGAGGTGTATAATCCAGACTCATTTTGAATGAGTTGAGGGTTTCTGCCTCTACCACCCTTTCAGGCAGTGAGTTCCAGACCTACCACCCTCTGGTGAAAAAAAATTTCCTCATCTCTCCCTTAATTTTTCTACCAATCACTTTAAATCTATGTGCCCTCATCACTGACATCTCTGCTAAGGTAAATAGGCCTTTCACCTTCACTCTGTCCAGGCCCCTCAAATTTTTATACATTCCAATCAGATCTCCCCTCAGCCTTCTCTGTTCCAGGGAGAACAACCCCAGCCTATCCAATCTTTCCTCGTAGCTGCATTTTTCCAGTCCTGGCAACATCCTCATAAATCTCCTCTGTACCCTCTCTAGTGCAATTACATCCTTTCTGTAATGAGGTGACCAGAACTGCACACAGTATTCAAGTTGTGGCCTAATCAATGAGTTATACAGTTCCAGCATAACCTCCCTGCTCTTATATTCTATACCTTGGCTAATAAAGGAAAGGATTCCATATGCCTTCTTAACCACCTTATCGACCTGTCCTGCTACCTTCAGGGATCTGTGGACATTCACTCCAAGGTCTCTCACTTCCTCTACACTTCTCAGTATTTTCCTATTAATTGTGTATTCCTTTGCCTTGTTTGACCTCCCCAAATGCATCACCTCACATTGTCTCCTTCATGGGGGTTAGAAGCATGCAGGTTTGCCTCTCCTCCTGCAGTTAGTTCCTGCTGCCTCCAGTTGTGCACCACCTTGTCGAGCAAAGGAGAGGGAAGTGTGTCAGTGCATTTGGGTGATGTACCAATCATTGTTGAACAACTGGCAGTGTGCGCAAGTGGAGAGGTGTGGGTGTGAGGCTTTCAACAGTGCATGGTGTATGAGGGTGGGGTGAAACATATGAATGTTAGGTATGAGTCCTGTGTGATATAAATTGTTGGTAGATGAGTGATGGGGGTGTGGTGATTCCAGCAGTGGCTGAGGCTAGTGCTGCATTTGGTGAAATATGGCATTCGAAGATGCATTCACTGACCTCGTGTGAGGTCATTGAACTTCTTGCAGCACTATATCCAGTGCATTGGGGCTTGACTCCTGGAACACAGGAATATAGGAACATAGGAAATAGAAGCAGGAGTAGGCCATTCGGCCCCTCTAGCCTGCTCCACCATTCAACTAGATCATGGCTGATCATCTACCTCAATGCCATTTTCCCACACTATCCCATAATCCCTTGATATCTTTAATATCAGGCATTGACCTCTACAGTTATCTGCTCCCACTGCCTTTTCACCATGCATTTGGATGGTGTACTGGCTCCCTAGGTGTGTAGGACATCTCTCTTCCTTTCCACATCCTCCACAAAGACTTCCAGTGCCGTGTCAGAAAACCTGCGTGCCCACTCTCTCCCATGTTCAGCCATTGTCCTCTCATTCACAGGCCAGGTTCAGCTCACAAAGGATTCCCAGCACCTGCTCCAACCACAATGCACCACCCCTTTAAATGGTACTCGGAAGTTCTGATTTTGGACCTTTCTTGATGTATGTAGCCTATTAACAGCACCGTGAACATTGGCTGCATGTAGAAATCATGATAATGTGCAGGCAGCATGAAGATGTGGTGCTGCCTTCATTGCATTGAAGGGGCACTGGGTAATTGCCCATCATGAAATTTGCGTCCATGTTTGGAGGCTCTTCAATTTAGTTCCCAATGGGACATAAGTCCTTCTGCGCTGGAAACATCTATGTTTCTATGGGAATCTATTCTAATCAAAATTGTTTGGGAAAATTCCATGCAATGTGGACATTCATTAATGATGATTGGTCATCTCACTTCTCTTTTTCTTTCCTCTCTGTTTAACTTGTATTTCCCTGGAGTATAAATTCAACATCATGTGCCCGACACCACTGACTCCTAGCCTTTCCCACATGCTGTTGTCAATGTGCAGAGTGCAGGAAAGAAACTGTGATCAGTCCAAAGAGCAATTTTTAGAAGTAATCACGGTTCCTAATTCTTCTCATGCATTTGCACCGATCCACTCAGATTTCACAAAACAACGCACTGCACAGCTTAAAACTTGTCTGCAAGGAAAATACATCCTTGAAGAATTAGAGTAAATCCCCAGGTGCTTTCAGCTGGGGGAGGTTTAGTGAACAGCTGTAATAACTAACTAGCTATTTACATGTAAAGGCATAGGAAAGGGATTGCTGATCAGATGTGTGAGAATTTCAGTTGTGCAATCCAAACTTAGTCTACTGTTCAAATTATAGACTCTGCAGAAAGGATTTCAGAACTGAACAGGACAATACCTAATCAAGCTCTGAAAAGCAGGTAGGAGATGGATGATTACACAACCATTCAGGAAAAGAGAGAATGATATGAATGGCTTCTGAAAGGGCCATTTGCGTCACTCCTATGTCCAGCAGGCTTCAGAGAAAATAAGTCACATGCTTCAGTTTTGTAACTTTACTGAGTTGCAAAAAGAGAGAAAAATAGCTTCTCTATGACAGAGAAGAGGCTGTTGGACCACTGAGCAGAAAATAGAAGCACTTCTCAGTTGCAAAGAAAAAAAGAAATCATGCTTTTTAATCTGCAGCTGTTTGTGACAGTGGTTTGAGATTTCTGTAACGTTAGAGGCACGATTCTATTGTTATGCTGCAGCTCGAACAAGAACTCATCTGCCCCTCAGAATCAAAACTAAAGTGAGACGAAAATCATTAAAAATTGACCTGCACAGCTGGTGCAGTGAATAAATGCTCTACACTGTGGTCTATTACAAACATACAAATTAAGAAGTAGAAGTAGGCCATTCGGCCCCTCGAGCCTGCTCTGTCATTCAATAAGATCATGGCTGATCTGTTTGTGTCTCGAATTCCGCACTCCCATCTACCCCTGATAACCTTGGATTCCCTTGCCTAACAAGAATCTATCTACCTCCACCTTTAAATTATTCAATGACCCCACCTCCACCAGCTTCTGAGGCATGGAGCTCCAAAGTCACTCAACCTTCTGAGGGTGGCATAGTGGTGCAGTGGTTAGCACCGCAGCCTCACAGCTCAAGTGACCCGGGTTCAATTCTGGGTACTGCCTGTGTGGAGTTTGCAAGTTCTCCCTGTGTTTGCGTGGGTTTCCTCCGGGTGCTCCGGTTTTCTCCCACATGCCAAAGACTTGCAGGTTGATAGATAAATTGGCCATTAGCAATTGCCCCTAGTATAGGTAGGTGGTAGGGAAATATAGGGACAGGTGGGGATGTGGTAGGAATATGGGATTAGTGTAGGATTAGTATAAATGGGTGGTTGATGGTCGGCACAGACTCGGTGGGCCGAAGGGCCTGTTTCAGTGCTGTATCTCTAAAAAAAAACATTTCTCCTCATCTCTGTCACAAAAGGGTGACCCCTAGCTTTAAAATAATGCCCCCTTGTTCTGGATTCCCCCACAAGAGGAAACATCCTTTCCACATCCATCTTGACAAGACCATTCAGGATTTTATATATTTCAATCAAGTCTCCCCTCACTCTTCTAAACTCCAGTGAAAATAAGCCCAGTCTGTCCAACCTTCCCTCATAAGACAACCCGTTCATTCCAGGTATCAATCTAGTAAACCTCCTCTGAACTGCCTCCAACGCATGCGCATCCTTCCTTAAATAAGGAGACCAAAACTGCACACAGTATTTATTTTTAATTCATTCATGGGAAATGGGCATCACTGGCTATGCCAGCATTTATTGCCCATCCCTAATTGCCCTCGAGAAGTTGGTGGTGAGCTGCCTTCTTGAACCGCTGCAGTCTATGTGAGGTAGGTATACCCACAGTGCTGTTAGGAAGGGAGTTCCAGGATTTTGACCCAGCGACAGCGAAGTAACGGTTCCAAGTCAGGATGGTGTGTGACCTATCTTTGTGTCATCTGAAATTTTAGCTACCATGCCATAATTTGCATCATCTAAGTCATTGATATAAATTGTAAAAAGTTGAGGCCCCAGCACAGACCCCTGTGGGACTCTACTCGTCACATCCAGCCAATCAGAAAAGGACCCATTTATGCATACTCTCTGTTTTCTGTCAGCCAGCCAATCTTCTATCCAAGCTAATATGTTACCCCCTACACCATGAGCTCCTACTTTGCGCAATAATCTTTTATGTGGCACATTGTCAAATGCCTTCTTGAAATCCATAGTACATCAACGAACTCCCTTTTATCCACAGCACATGTTACAAATTGAGCCGGAGAGCCCAAGAAGATCGTTGGTTCAACCTGTGGACAGTTGCTAAGTTAGCTGATCACAGATGGATAATCATAAGGCCACTTCAATTGACCTTAGTTCTGTTTGATAGAGGGTGAGATGATGCAGCCAGTGTTCTCTCACCTGATCCCTATTCAATGACTTTTGCTGGAAAGTGCCCACGTACGGATGCTTGGTAAGGATAAGATTGAGCTTGGCTGTGATGCTTGCTGCTGTTGAAAACAGGAACAGGAATAGGCCATTCAGACCTTCGAGTCTGTTCTGCCATTCAATGAGATCATAACCGATCTGCATCCTAACTCCATTTACCCGTCTTCATTCTATATCCCTTAAAACATTTGGCTAAAAAAAATCTATCAATCTCAGATTTAAAATTACTAATTGAGCTAGCATCTACTGTTTTTTGTGAGAGAGATTTGCATACTTTTTCCACCCTTTGCTCGAAGAAATGTCTCCTAACATTTCCTCCCTTCTCTCAAGATATGTTGCATATTAATTATCTTCCTAGCATCATACTTGAGCTTCTTTGGGAAAGGAGAGCAGAAAATCAGGAAGATAATTAATATGCAACATATCTTGAGAGAAGGGAGGAAATGTTTTCTTTCTGCCATGGTTTCTAGAAGTAAAGGGACAATTGTAACTCGGCATGCCTGTCGGAAACAGGGAGGTAGTGAAGTTAAAATCTCTTGGGTGAATTTACCACCTTGTTCCTGCTCTGCTGCCATACTTACTAGGGCCTTCCACTGCGCCTGCCTGAATCAGGCAGCAGCCTCACTACTCCATATATACTTAGGAACTTTATGCAATTCCGAGGGGAATAAATGGCAAGCATTCTCTGGCCAGTCATACTGAGCAGTGCAGAGGAAGTGACCCCCCCCCCATAAAATAAATGAAAAGTTACTGGAGTGGGGCCAGGATAAGCAGGAGTGCTCCTGCCGGCTCCACAAGAATAATGTGGGTTGCTGCCCTGCCATCTTACACCCAACTGGGATTGATCCCTCTCCCCTGCACCTACCATCCTGCTGGCTGGGTCAATCTGAGGGACAGGCGACATTGTATCAGCCTGAAGCTGGCAAGCTGCAGTGGCCATACCAATCACTGATGGCATGGTAATGAGGCCTGGTCCTTGAAATGCACCCACTAGCAGGATTGGGCAGCTGACTTACGAGAATTAAAATGCACCCTTACATATTCCTTCATTTTCAGAGGGTGAACTGTGTGGTGAAGGTACACCAACAGTGCTGTTAGTGAGGGAGTTCCCAGAGACAATGAAGGAACCGTTTCAAGTCAGGTTGGTGTGTGGGGGAGAACTTGGAAGTGGTGGTATTCCTATGCACCTGCACACTTGTTATTCTCAGGTGGTGGAGGATGTGGATTCAAGAGGTGCTACTGAACAAATCTTGGTGAGTTGCTGAAATGCATGTCGTAGATTTTTAAAAATTCATTCAGGATGTGGACAGCATTTATTGCCCTTCCCTATTTTCCCTTGAAGAGGTAGTGGTGAGTCCCTTTTTTGATAACAACTGAGAAACTTGCAAGGAAGTTAAGAGTTAACCACATTGCTATGGGTTTGGAATCACATATAGGCCAGACTGGGTAAGGATAGTAAGTTTCCTTTCCTACAGGACATTAGTGAACCAGATGGGTTTTTACAACAGTCCAGTAGTTTCATGGTCACCATTACTGATACTAGCTTTTTATTCCAGATTTATTTTATTAACTGAATTTAAATTCCCCAACTACCATGATGGGATTTGAATTTATGCCTCCTGATCATTAGCCTAGACCTCTGGATTACTAGTCACATAACATGACATTGAGAGGAGGCGGTAGTGTAGTGGTAATGTAATTGGACTAATAATCCACAGGCCCAGGCTAAAATCCTGGGGATATGGTTCAAATCCCTCCACAGCAGTTAGTGAAATTTGAATTCAATTACTAAATCTGGAATTTTTTTTAAAAAGCTAGTCTAATGGTGACCATGAAACCGTTGCCGATTGTTGTAAAAACCCACCTGGGTTCACTAATGTCCTTTAGAGAAGGAAATCTGCTGACCTTACCTGGTCTGGCCTACATGTGACTCCAGACACACAGCAATGTGATTAACTCTTAAATGCCCTCTGAAATGGCCGAGCAAGCCACTCAGTTTCTCAAGGACAAATAGGGATGGGCAATAAATGCAGGCCAAGCCAGCAACACCACATTCCATGAACGAATAAATAAGAAAAAAGAAAAAGAACACTATGTTACCATACCCCCAATCTGATACACTGCAGCCACTGTGTGCCAATGTCAGAGGCAGTGGATGTTTAACCCAAGTGATGGGGTGCTGATCAAAAGGGTTGCTTTGTCCTGGATAGTGTTGAGCTTCTTGAATGTTGTTGGAGCTGCACTCGTCCAGGCAAATGGAGAGTATTCCACCATGCTCCTGACTTGAGTCTTATACATGGTGAAAAGGCTTTAGAGAGTTTGTTAAGCCACTTGGCACAGAATACTCAGTTGTTGACCTGCTCTGGTAGCCAGGGTTTTTATACGCCCGATCCAATTCAGTTTCTGGTCAATAGTTACCCCAGGAAGTTGATGGTATAGAATATGACAATGGTAATGAAATTGAGGAGAAGGGGAGATGTTTAGATGCCATGTATCAGCCCTAGCCTGAATATTGTCCAGGTCCTGCTGCATTTGGACACGGACTGCTTCAACATCTAAGGAGTTGCGAATGGTGCTGAACATTGTACAATCATCAGCGAACATCCCTATTTCTGACCTTATGATGGAGAGAGGTCATTGATGAAGCAGCTGAAGATGGTTGGGCCTAGGACACTACCCTGAGGAACTCCTGCAGCAATGTCCTGGGGCTGAAATGATTGGCCTTCAACAATCAGAACCATCTTCCTTTGTGATAGGTATGAATCCAACGAATGGTATTTCCCTGATCCCCATTGAGTTCAATTTTATCAGGGCTCCTTGATGCCACACTCATTCAAATGTTACCTTGATGTCAAGGGCAGTCACTCTCATCTCACCTCTGGAATTCAGCTCTTTTGTCCATGTTTGGACCATGGCTGCAATGAGGTCTGGAGCTGAGTGGTTCTGGTAGAACCCAAACTGAGCATCAGTGAGCAGGTTAGAGGTGAGTAAGTGCTTAAGAATTACAGCTGAAACATGTCAATTGAACATTGCTCTAAGTCAAAAAATTTTTGCTGACCTGCAAGAGTATACTCAGATCTGCTGGAAGCTAAAAATATATTCTTCTGTTTATTTCAAGCACTGTTGGAAAGTTCCTGGTATATTTAGTCAACTGAATTGAAGATATTGTTCTTCCAAAATTAGTTTCATAAAAATTCCAGTTGATCCCTTAGAAAGACAATCTCCCCCTTTCATTTCCCAACATTGTCTGTAACCTAAGCTCAAGAAATTCAAATCTGTTTTGCCAACCTTTAAACTGCTTCAATGGCCTCAATAAGGCTCTTGTAGTTGCTTTGAAAATGTAACCCCGACATTAAGAAGTAATTTTTTTGAGCTTTTAACTGTTTCACACTTGTGTTTTCCCTTCCCCTCCCCCAGAATAAGATCTCAGTGGCTTGGTACTGGTGATCTGCCCAAAGGCAAGTCCTCTGCTCATTTCTCCACACCTCACGGTCCTGCACTTTCTTCTTCAGTTGTTTGTAAGAGCCCCCTATTTTTTAACTTCCTTGAGAAATGAGCAATATGCCATGCTTAACCTCTGCAATTGGTTTAGCTGGTTGACTCCTAAATCAAAAGGGAATTCAACTTGTCATCCAAGAACTGAGTTTCTCCTAGTGCTAGCCGGCTGCGATCTGTATCGCCACTGTTATCAAACTGAAGGTTCAGGCAAAGTCTCAAAAAAGCAACTCTAAAAAGTTCCAAGGATGATTTTCCTGGACAATAGACTTACCTGGAGACTGTCAGGAGCGGCAGTGGCAGTGGCGGACCTGTGTGGAGAGAATTACTGGGGAGTGTATAAAGAGTGACCCAGACTAGGGGCCTTCCATTTACCTGGAGGGTGTCTGGAGAGGTGGCGGCAGTGGAGGACCTGCGTGGGTCTACCAGA
The DNA here is from genome assembly GCF_036365525.1 of Heterodontus francisci. Lineage (NCBI taxonomy): Eukaryota > Metazoa > Chordata > Chondrichthyes > Heterodontiformes > Heterodontidae > Heterodontus > Heterodontus francisci. Next base: position 100,358,513 of record NC_090371.1, read on the forward strand.
AGCAGATAAAGAGAGAACCAGGCTAGGACCTTGCACTTACCTGGAGGGAATCGGGAGAGGTGGCGGCAGTGTCGGACCTGCGAGGAGTTTGAAAAAAAATCAAACTGTGCTATCACAGGAAAGCAATGAGTTGATTGGCTGGTGAATATTGCTGCTTAGGTACTGAGTCTAAACAACTGGGAGTTTAAAAACGTTAAAAATATTAAGTATGAATAATAAGTAACAAGTGCGTAGCTGGTGGGTCTTTTATTTTAAATAAGGTTTATTAGTATTAGTAAGGTTGATTACTATTGGTGAGGTTTTAGTATTGGTAGGATGTGTTATTAGTGGTAAGGTAGATTAGTATTGGTAACATTTTAGTATTCGCAGTAGGAAGATTATTATTGTTATTACTAAGGTTTATTACTATTGGTAGAGTTATTAGTAGTAGTAGTAGGGTTTATTTGCAGTACAAATGTTTATTACCTAATAGATAGAGGAATGGCAGGGCTGCTCCAACCTTGGGAATGTACATCCTGTGCGATGTGAGAACTCCAGGTGAGCCATTGAGGAGGGTGTCTCGAGTTCCCTTTCAGCCTTCACCTGGTCTTACTGTAACAGGGTTTAATTTTAAACACACTGTGTTTTTAGCTCCCCTTGGTGAATCCTTGTTCACCACTTTCCAATTATAAGGAAAAGAAACCAGCACAAACAGGTTTCTTAGGTTTAAAGAAAAGAAGGCTGAAATTTATTAAACTTAAACTTAATCTCTAATTCGATTGACGCCAATAGATACACGATGCACTCATGCTAACATGCATACGTGACACACGCATGTAAGTAGAGACAGAAAAGAGCAGAAGAAATAAAGTGGAAAAGTTTGAGGCAATATCTGAAGAGTTTTTGTTACGGTTCTTTGAGCTCACTGTAAAGTCCTTGCTTGTAGGTAGATTCCGCTTTTCGTTGGGGCCCAGTATTCTTCTTAAACCTTGTTCGCAGTAGGAGATTTTTCTCTCTTGGGGTTCATGTGTCTTCAGTGGATTCAAAAGCCTGTGAGAAAGAGATGGGAGCAGACTGGAGAGATCTTCTCAGTCCAGGAGCAAACAGTCTTTCTGCCCAAACTCTCTGTGGCTAGTTCAAAAGACACTGGAACAGCCAGTTGGTCATCTGATCAGCTAATCTAACCTGTCCTGGATTGTATCACTTTAGCAATCTCTGGAATGCTCCTCTTACACACAATACCTGGTGATCAAGGTCCATTGTGGGTTGAATGTGTCAAGGAATGGTCCTTTGTCCTTCTAAGCAATGCATGGGCACTGGGTTGCTCTGTGATGCCCCTTTCATTCTCCTCTTGTTCCTCCTCCCTGTCCTCCTCTGAGGAAGAGTGTCATTACAGGTTCTCCTCTTCATCCAGTTCCAGGCTCTTTGTACTATCATGTTGTGCAGCTCACAGCAGACTATCACAATACAAGACACCCTGGCTGACTCGCACTGGAAGGCACCACCCCAACCGATCAAGGCAACAGAAGCGCATCATCAATGCAGGTCCGTGTTAGTAGATGGCTCTGGTTGTAGTGCCTTTCTGCATCTGTGTCTGGGTAGTAAACAGGTGTCAGGAGTCACCTCCTCTGAGGATAACCCTTACCCCCAGCAGCCACCCACGGAGTCTGGATGTTGACCTGAGGAGGTGCGGCACCTGGGATTCCCGCAGGATGTAGGAGTTGTACCAGCTGCCTGGGAACTGGGTGCAGACCTGCTAAACTCGCTTCCTGTGGTCACAGACCAGCTGGACATTCAATGAGTGGAAGTCTTTTCTGTTCAGGAATCTGATTGGCTGGTCTATCGGTGCCTTGATAGTTATGTGGGTGCAATAGATGACCACCTGGACCTGATGGAATCCATCGATGGACGCAAAGCCCAAAGCTCTCTGTGCCAGCGCTGGCCCCTCTGTTTCAAGATGGATGTATTCCCCACCTTCTGGAATATGGCATTTGTGACCTGCCTGATGGTATGATAAACTGCCGACAGTGAGTTGCCTCCAGTTTTGCAGCTGATCCCTTGAACCACCCGGAAGCATAAAAATTCAGGGTGACAGTGACCTTGATGGCTTCAGGGTAAGGGACTGCCATGGGACCTGCGAGTACTCACATCATAGAGTCACAGAGTCATTTATGGGACAGAAGGAGGCCATTCAGCCTATCAAGTCCGTGCCAGCCCTTCACAGAGGTATGCAGTCAGTCCCACTCCTCAGCTCGTCCCCGTAGTGTTGCAAGTCTATTTCTCTCAGTTGGCCATCCAACTTCCTCTTGAAGTCACTGATCGTCTCCACTTCCAGCACCCTTGTGGGCAATGAGTTCCAAGTCATTACTATCCGCTGTGTAAAAAAAGTGCTTCCTTATATGTCCCCTTCTTCTTTTGCCCAAAATAGAGATCATTGTGGACCGAAGCACAGATGCCCTATGGCATCCACTGCCTGGATAGGCCCAGTGTCCTATGGCATTGGCGCTCTGTCAATTGTAGATAGCTGATGTCTGGGACACCTTATGTCTTGGGCAGCATCTTCTTCCCTTTGCAGCCCCTCTCTGTGCCCCTCTCAGCTCCTCCTGACCAGGAGGATGCATCTGCTGAAGCTCCTCCTCGCTACTCTGTCCAACGTCAGTGTAGACTGCTCTCATTTCAATTCCCTCAGCTGGTGCTTGTTTGTTCACCAGGGCTTCCTCTGCCAATTTCTTTTTGCCCAAGTGATACCAACAGCCTGATCCCCTCTCAGGACTCCTACTTCTCACTTTTTTCAAATACAACCTCTCAGTACCAGCGATGGCAACTCTGTGCCACCGGTTGTGCAGCCTAACTTTATTCACCCTCTTTTAAATGAGTTGACCAGTGTATCCATTAACCCTCACGGCTCCCTGCTGTGTTCATGCTAGCTGAACCCTGACATGTCCCAGACACTGTGTTCCCCGTACCTGCCAATTAAAAATTTGAAACTGCTCCTCTGAGGGCTGTTAATGAGCTCATCATTGAGCTCAGTGCTGAAGGTACACCTGTCTCAGAAGGACCATTCTGAGAGGTATCTGCACTTTGCAGCACTGAACTCCCCAAGCTTTGTGATAAGTACTCACACACTCTAGGTTATAGTGGCTCAGAAATATTTAACATGGGACTCTTACAGGGAGAGGGAGAGGACCACCACCCCTTGTAGCTGGCCAGCTAGCACAGCCCTGCCAGTGATTATCTCCACACCAGGCAGATTCAGGAAGCCACAGGTGTCTATGCTGTGTCATGTGTGAAATTCAACCAGGTACATTAGTTTAAAGGTTTGAAACTAACAAGGGGAGCATTTCTGGACTCTATCAACTGATCATTGGGATCTTTTCTGGTCCAAACCTCAGCTATTTGCCTGGGCGAGTCCATGTCCTATTCCACATTGCGCTCCGGAAAATAGTGATGTCTGCTCCGACTTTTTGTGACATCTTGTCTCTTGATGAAGAGCTCAGCGTACGCATTGGAAAGTCAGCCACCAACTTTGGCATGGAAAAACAAAAAACTGACCCACAGGACCAAGATGCTTATCTACAAGTCCTGTATTCTCAGCATATTGCTGTACGGCAGCCAAGCCTGAACAACTTAGACCCACCAAGAAAAAAGGCTCAATAATTTCCATCTCCTGTGTCTATGACGCATTCTCGGCATCACATGGAAAGACAAAGTCACCAATGAAGCAGTCCTTTCTTGGGCAAACAGGACAAGCATGCCAGCTCTAATCAAGGAAAGAGGCTTCTCTGGCTTGGGCATGTGCATAGGATGGAAGATGGCTGTATCCCCAAGGATATGCTACACGGAGAGGTAGCTCATGCCAAGTGACCAGCAGAACGTCCAAAGCTCTGATTCAAGGATGCTGCCAAAAGAGACATGAAAGCCCTCGACATCAATCACAACAAGTGGGAAGCTCTAGCTGATCGATGCAAATGGCAACACCAGCTGTGGGCAGGAATTCGCCACCATGACAACATGTGGTTTCAGAAGCTCCAAAGCAGATGCCAGCCCTGCAAATAAGGCATCAGCAGAGATGATCCTGCATCACCAACAAGGGACAACTTCATGAGAGGCAATTGTGGCAGACTTTGCCTTTCCAGAATCGGCTTGTTCAGCCATCAAAGAAGTGCAGCAGATGATCTTATCTGACCTCACCAAAGTTCCGAGGCTGCATTTCCATCATCTCTCGCAGATGGAAAGATGCCATTGAGTTCAACAAGCACTTAATTGTAGGTTTGCGGGTTTCAAAATATCTCCCCCCGGCCCTCCCTTTGAAGATTGCATGGCACACTGGCAGCAGCGGGATTCAGCGCTACCTCAAGGGAAAGCAATTTTCAAATCGTGCCCATGCCCGCTCCCGCTCCCATTGGCATTTGAAGATCCAGCCCAAGGTTTTTATAGTACTTCCTGTGGCCTTTTAAACCAACTTCTGCCTTTTCACATGTGTCTAGCAATGGGTACAACTTCAGGCACCGGAAATTGGCACTAGTATCCATTGAGCATGGCAGACCCCATAAGCACCAGCATGTTCATTGTAGTACAGTTCTGGCATCTGTGCAGGGTTGCCAGACGCAAGCTGCAAAGCTGGTGGCACCTCCAGGGTGATCTGCAGGGCAGCCCTAGAGGACAGAGGGGTACAAGAAACAACTTTGCTCGCCAGCACTGTGTGACGCTATTGAGAACAGGTGCTCCAATTTGCAGGAGGCTCTCCTTTCTGGTCTTGAGAGACGAGGGGTCATGCTCACAAAGACCTTGAAATATTAGGCTTCATCCCGCCCTTTCCTAAGTGGCAACAAAGGGTCTGGATTGGAGAATGGAGTTTCCCGACCAATTGCAGGTAGATTGAAAGTCCCTGAGCTGCAAATACACTGTCTTTCTTCCCTCTATCTGAACTCTGTTTCCTGCTCCAAATCTAGAATAGCCATTGGCTGATGCAATGGAATGCCTGAGCTGAGCAGTGATGATGTCAGCTGTAGGTGGTAGCAATAATGCTGTGGTTGGACGTTTTTGCTGAAGGAGTCTTGGAGTGGAAATATATTGCAAAAGCAACTGTGGTACGTGACACAAGTTAGAACCATAACACTAACTAAAGTAGGCTGTCACAGCTTCAAAAGAGATCCATTTCAAGTACTCCTCATGAAGAAGCCCACTCCCTAAACTGTTTCTGGGGAGCTTGATGTAGGAGTCATTAACATATATTCACATTAAGTAGGAATCTTTGAAACTCTATAGACATTTAGTTTCGTTGTAAATGGCATGCAGTGTTGCCGGTCCTTGTGTCTGTCCAACCAATTCTGTGCTGCAGGTGTGGGCCTGCTTCTTGTGTCTTACATTGAGGAATTAGCTCTAATATGCTGCCACACAAGCTCTGCTTTGAGGGGTCTCTGAATGGCGGCATTCCTTCTGATCTTATAGCTGCCCATGGTGAAGATACCACAGACAGCATTGTCTGCCCTTTCCCAAGCACTTCGCAGCACCCCATCTCACTCAATCTGTGGCAAGCACCACACGGGGGGATATATCGACATCAGGAATGCACTGGGCAGCAATTCCAGCACTTATGCTGGCATCGTCCTGCCAGAAACTTTTGACTCCAGAAAACTTTCCAGGATCAAGGGAGGTTCCCTACTTCATTTTCAAATGGCAGGTTGGTGCTAATAGGGCTGCGTTCAAGACCTCCCCTTTGCAATATAATCCACCCAAAAGTCTGAGATAAGGGCTCAGGCAGGTAGAGTGGGAGGCAGCAGTTTTCAGGGCTCCTGGAAAGGTGCTGAGGGCCATTTAAAAATTAAAGAAAGAATTATTTTCTCATCTTTGGGAGACCAGGTCATGATCTTGGCCTGAATGCGCAGGTAGTTCCCACATCTGCCCCTGCATTGCCTCTAAAGCATTACCATTTGGAATCCCTGCCCCCCGGTCTTGGCCATCTCCTTACATTGATGGCCATATTAGGTGCTGGCAGAGACTTTGCCTCCAATAGACCATGCAGAAAGTTTGTTGCTAGGCTGAGACCAGGCATATCTGGGTCTGGACCTAGTTTCTGGCCGTTCAAGTGTACTGCTGCAGAGTTTAGAGCCGGAGAATGGTGCAACAGCCGTGGATTTCCATGGCCATTCTTTTCAGGAAGAGAGAGGGAGAGACTCTGTTGCTAACTTGTCTAGACAGGAGTGGGTGATTCATGGAGCACAAGTGAGGAGTGTTCCTGCCTCCACCACCTCTTCAGGCAGTGCATTCCAGATTCCAACCACCTTCAAATCTCCCCTAAACCTCCTGCCCCTACCTTAAATCTATGCCCCCTGGTTCTTGACCCCTCTGCTAAGGGAGAAAGTTTCCTCCTATCTAACCTATCAATGCCCCTCATAATCTTGTACACCTCAATCATGTCCTTCCTCAGCCTTCTCTGCTCCAAGGAAAACAACCCTAGCCTTTTCAGTCTCTTTTCATAGCTGAAATGCTCCAGCCCAGGCAACATCCTGGTGAATCTCCTCTGCACTCTTTCCAGTGCAATCACATCCTTCCTATAGTGTGGTGACCAGAACTGTACACAGTACTCCAGCTGTGGCCTAACTAGTGTTTTATACAGCTCCATCATAACCTTCCTGCTCTTATATTCTATGCCTCGGCTGATAAAGGCAAGTATCCCATACCTTATCTACCTGTGCTGTTGTCTTCAGTGATCTATGGACAAGTACACCAAGGTCCCTCTGAATTTCTGTACTTCCTAGGGTCCTACCATCCATTTTAAATTCCCTTGCCTTGTTAGTCCTCCCAAATTGCATTACCTCACACTTTTCAGGATTAAATTCCATTTGCCACTGTTCTGCCCATCTTACCAGCCCATCTATATCTCCCTGCAATCTAAGGATTTCCTCCTCACTATTTACAACACCACCAATTTTCATGTCATCTGCGAATTTATTGATCATACCTCCTATATTTACATCTAAATCATTAATGTGCACTACAAACAGCAAGGGTCCCAGCACCGATCCCTGTGGTACACCACTGGTCACAGGCTTCCAATCGCAAAAACAGCCCTCGACCATTACCCTGCCACTAAGCTAATTTTGGATCCAATTTGCCAAAATGCCCTGGATCCCATGGGCTCTTACCTTCTTAACCAATCTCCCATGCGGGACCTTATCAAAAGCTTTACTGAAATCCAATCCAATCCAATTCAATCAAGTTTGTTCGACACGATCTCCCCTGACAAAGCCATGCTGACTATCGCTGATTAATTCCTGCCTCTCCAAGTGGAGATTAATCCTGGCCCTCAGAATTTTTTCCAATGTTTTCCCAACCACTGATGTTAGACTCACCGGACTGTAATTACCTGGTTTATCCCTACTACCCTTCTTGAATAATGGTACCACATTTCCTATCTTCCAGTCCTCTGGTACCTCTCCTGTGGCCAGAGAGCCCCTGCTATCTCCTCCCTTGCCTCACATAACAGCCTGGTGCTTTATCCACTTTAAGTACATTCCATGAGGAGGAAGACACCTATCCAGGGTTTATTGACTCTGCAGGATATTTTTGAGCTGAACTGAAGAGCAGTGCCTTTGTAATACTGAGAGATACACAGGGCATAAATGGTCATAAATGCATTCCTTACTATTTCCATCCATTTGATATTGCCCAGGGATTCCCAAGGATTCCACAAATTCAGGCCTAGTATACCCATGAAGGGAGATGGACCATTCCATCCTTTTTTGCCTCAGTTTCTTCCCTACATGAACAAGAGGCTTTGACTTTCAATGGTGTCCCCATGAATCCGGCTCTGGGCTTTGTACCTGGAAATCCCTCAGATCTGAAGATCTGCAGTGTCCAGGCAAGTCTGAGTGTTCCTTTACCAGGACCCACCGCCTATGGCTGCTGTTGGAAATCAGCAACTAGAAGGTCCTGCGTCAGTAAGTGAGGCCCACTGCCACAGACCTCTTTATGTGTCTTCCATGTTTTTCATAGCAGCGCTGCTCCAGGGTGCGATCTGCACCAATATTGCCTGTTTCAGGCCCCACATTTTGGTCCATGGCAACCTGGACTTTTGAAGCACACTTATGATGCACTCCAGGTGTCCTGCACTTGGAAAAAAGTCAGAAAGGCCACACAAGTGCCAGGTAATGACCATCTGCAACAAGCGAGAATCTATCCTTCGCCCCTTGATGTTCAATGGCATTACCATTGCTGAATCCCCTATCAACATCCTGGGGGTCCCCATTGACCAGAAACTGAACTGGACCAGCCACATAAATGCTGTGGCTACAACAGCAGGTCAGAGGCTGGGAATTCTGCAGCGAGTAACTCACCTCCTGATTCCCCAATGCCTGTCCACCATCTACAAGGCACAAGTCAAGAATGTAATGGAATACTCTCCACATGCCTCGATGAGTGCAGTTCCAACAATACTCAAGAAGCTCGACACCATCCAGGACAAAGCAACCGGCTTGATTGGCACTCCATTCAGCACATTCAACATTCACACCCTTCACTACCGATACACAGTGGCAGCAGTGTGTACCATCTACAAGATGCACTGCAGCAACTTACCAAAGCTCCTTAGACAGCACCTTCCAAACCTGTGACCTCTACCACCTAGAAGGACAAGGGCAGCAGATGCATGGGGACACCACCACCTACAAGCTCCCCTCCAAGCCACGCACCATCCTGACTTGGAACTATATTACTGTTCCTTCATTGTCGCAGGGTCAAAATCCTAGAACTTCCTTTCTAACAGCACTTTGGGCGTACCTACACCACATGGACTGCAGCGACTCAAGAAGGCAGATAACCACCACCTTCTTAAGGGCAATTAGGGATGGGCAATAAATGCTGGCCTAGCCAGCAAACTCACATCCCATGAAAGAATTTTAAAAAATCAAGGCCATGGCAGTCTCCACAATGTCTGAAGGTGCTGTCAATGTATTATTTATTTTAAATTGGTATTAATGACTTCTCTGCATTCCGATGCTAAATATCGTAAAAGAAGTAGCATAATGTTTTAAATCCTCAATGAGAATATTGCATGAAAATACATTTACATATCTGCTTAAAATATGGTCTGGCTGCAGAATGGTACTCTGTGAGGATCAAACCAGGCTCAATTATTCACCCTTACCTCACCTGGCCATGTGCCTTTTGCAACAAATCATAGAAAAAATCTTCTCTGTGCTAAGTTGCAATTACCAATGTGTGCATCAAGAATAGGCTTATAATTCCATTACCGATTACACTGCAATCTGATTTGCTCCACGTGATATCAAGAAACGACTGAAGACACCGGATACTGCAAAGGCTATGGGCCCTGACAACATTCTGGTACAGATGACTTGTGCTCCCAAACTAGCCATGTACAGCTACAGCACTGTTAGCTACTCGGCAATGTAGAGAATTGCCCAAGTATGTCCCGTACCAAAAAACAGGACAAATCAAATCCGGCCAATTACCGCCCTATCAGTCTACCCTTGATCATTGACAAAGTGATGGAAGGGGTCGTTGACAGTGCTAAAAAGTGCCACTTGCTCAGCTATATCCTGCTTACTGCGCTCAGTTTAGGTTCTGCTAGGCCACTCAGCTCCTGACCTCATTACAGCCTTGGTCCAAATATGGACGAAAGAGCTGAACTCAAGAGATGAGGTGAGAGTGACTGCCCTTGACATCAAGGCAGCATTTGACCGAGTATGGCAACAAGGAGCCCTAGCAAAACTGCAGTCAATAGGAATCAGGGGGAAAACTGTCTGCTGGTTGGAGTGATACCTAGCGCAAAGTAAGGTGATTGTGGTAGTTGGAGGTCAATCATCTCAGTCCCAGGACATCACTGCAGGAGTTCCTCAGGGTAGTGTCCTAGGCCCAACCATCCTCAGCTGCTTCATCAATGATCTACCCTCCATCATAAGGTCAGATGTGGGGATGTTCACTGATGATTGCACAATGTTCAGCACCATTCGTGACTTCTCAGATAGTGAAGCAGCCTGTGTCCAGATGTAACAAGACCTGGACAACAGCCAGGCTGGGGCTGGTAAGTGGCAAGTAATATTTGTGCCACACAAGTGCCAGGCAATGACTGTCTCAAACAAGAGAGAATCTAACCATCTCCCCTTGATGTTCAATGGCATTACCATCACTGAATCCCCCACTATCAACATCCTGGGGGTTACCATTGGCCAGAAACTGAACTGGAGCAGCCACATCAAGGCTCTGGCTACAAGAGCAGGTCAGAGGCTAGGAATCTAACAGCGAGTAACTCACCTCCTGACTCCCCAAAGACTGTCCACTATCAACAAAGCACAAGTCAGGAGTCTGATGGAATATTCTCCACTTGCCTGGATGGGTGCAGCTCCAACAACACTCAAGAAGCTCAACACCATCCAGGACAAAGCAGCCCGCTTGATCAGCACCCCATCCACCACCTTCATCATTCACTTTCTTCACCACCGCCACACAATGGCAGCAGTGTGTACCATCTACAAGATGCACTGTAGCAACTCACCAAGGCTCCTTCGACAGAACCTTCCAAACCCATGACCTCTACCACCTAGAATGATAAGAGTAGCAGATGCATGGTAACACTACCAACTGCAAGTTCCCTTCTAAGCCACACACCATCCTGACTTGGAACTATATCGCTGTTGCTTCACTGTCACTGGGTCAAAATCCTGGAACTCCCTTCCTGACTGTGGGTGTACTTACCCCACATGGACTGCAGCAGTTCAAGAAGGCAGGTCATCACCACCTCCTCAAGGGTAATTAGGGTTGGGCAACAAATGCTGGCCTAGCCAGCGATGCCCACATCCCATGAATGAATAAGATAAAAGCTACGCTGTGTGTTCCGAGAAAATCTCTATCCAATATCAGTATGATATTTTACATTGAAAGTATTTAGGTTGGTCAGATTCAGCGCTCTCCAAAATTTACAATGAACTCAGAGTCGATCACCACCTTAGGTATGGACACCGGCTCAGTTTGGCAGGGAGTCAGAAATTTAATTTTTCCGGAACACAAATTTTGCCTCACAACACACCTTTAGTGGCTATGAATTTTACATATTTCCTTGCAAATCTAATTGGAACAAAACTGCACCAACACTAGTGATTCTCAGATATTTACAGCCATTCCAGTTTATAAACAGTTAAAACTTGAAGTTGTAGTCAGAAAATTGTGATACTCTCAACCTGTTAGTCTTTTCAATCTAATGGTGGCTTAACACTGTTTGGCAGGGAATGAATTAAAAAAATAACTCTACTGATAAAACTTTTCTATTTTCCAATGCTGGAAAATGCTGGTCTTGTAAAGATTTGATTTACCATTTCTTTTTTATTCGTTCATGGGATTTGGGTGTCGCTGGCTAGGACAGCATTTGTTGCCCATCCCTAATTGCCCTTGAGAAGGTGGTGATGAGCTGCCTTCTTAAACCGCTGCAGTCCATGTGGGGTAGGTACACCCAAAGTGCTGTTTGGAAGGGAGTTCCAGGATTTTGACCCAGCGACAGTGAAGGAATGGCGATACAGTTCCAAGTCAGGATGGTGTGTGGCTTAGAGGGGAACTTGCAGGCAGTGGTGTTCCCAAACATCTGCTGCCCTTGTCCATCTAGGTAGAGAGTGAGGGTTTTGAAGGTGCTGTCTAAGGAGCCCTGGTGCATTGCTGCAGTGCATCTTGTAGATGGTACACTCTGCTGTCACTGTGCGTCGGTGGTGAAGGGAGTGAATGTTTGTGAATGGGGTGCCAATCAATCGGATGTGCATGTGTAAACTTACTGTCTCTGTGTCGTGCAGATAAATTTGAATTACCACACTTTTAGAGTGGCAAGGTCACTTGCCATTTCCAGTTAATTTTTGATCCAGTTGAATAATACATGTACAAAGGAAAAGAAAAACATTTACAGAGCCATCATCTGAGTAAATCAGGGTATCAAATTTCTATAAATTAGATGAGAAATTCTACAGATGTTCAAAATGCCAAATCAATTAGAATTTCCTTCTTCAAAATAACATTGACAAATAATTACTTACTCTGTAGTCACTGAGCAGGATGTGAAGCTTTTGTTTGGCAGGCCGAATAAAATGCAAACAGGTTAATATACATTTGTACGTCTGTTCTAGCTGAACTAAAATGATTTTTTTTTTATATTTTTGACATAACTTTATTGGGCAGAGAAGGATGCACTTGAACAACTGATACAGAGACTACAAGTAACAACTCAAAATGTTGGAAACACTCAGCAGGTCAGGCAGCATCTGTGGATGTTGCAGTGCATAAATATTATGATCGGGGAAATCTTATGACTTTGTGCTGTTGGTGGGGTGCCTCGCACATTCCCTGTACGTGCTCAGTCAGGAGATTACCCTTAGATAATGCCTAACTATTAGATATCTACAGCGACTCCACACATAAAGTACATTAAGGGTGGAGGTTACGGGAACAAATAATGTAAATATGGTCAAAAGCAAACTTGTGGCTGGATATTGGATCTTATTGCCTCAGTTTTTCCACACCCGAAGGAAGACAGAAAGACTTCCAACCTGACGAGACTTTTTCAAGTGTCCTTAGCAGCTGCCTAAAAGAGCTGCAATATAAATGGAGGGCCCTAACATCAGTTTTGGACCCGTTGTACCAAACTGGACATCATCTGGGCTGTAACCTGGGAGCCACATTACAAATTTATCTTACTATTAATCAGAACAGTAACAAATGTGCATTCTGGTGAAGAAGCTTTAAATGAGAAGCTTAATTTATTGACTTACTTTCTCTTCATTATGTTGGACACTTATTTTGTGAGATACCTGGCATTTATTTGCGTGCACAAGTAGTCAATGTTTGCCCGCACACTTGTAGCGATGCCGAGTATTCTGGATAGATGTCCGTCTGTCAGGAGTGATCTTGATCACTCTCTCTCCCTTTCTCTCTCTGTCTCTCTCTTCCTCTCTGTCCCCCCGACTCGCTGTCTCTGTCTCTCTGCCCCCTCTCTCTCTCTGCCCCTCTCTCTGCCCCCTCATTCTCTCTGCCCCTTTCTCTTTGTTCCCACCTCTCTCCCTGTGCCCCCCTCTCTCTGTCCCCCCTCTCTCTCTCTGTCTCTCTGTCCCACTCTCTCTCTCTGCCCCTCTCTCTCGCTCTGTCTCTCTTTTTGCCCTCTCTCTCTCTGTCCTCCCTCTGTTGATCTCTCTGTCTCTCTCTCCTCTCTCTCTCTCTTTCTCCCCCCTCCCTCTCTCCCTTTGAAAAAAAGTCAGACCCCCCCCCGGAAAACCTCGAATCTGTCCCAAGTTCAGAAACCATTGTTCCCGATGTCAGCACCTGTCAGCTGTAAAACTGAAAGTGCAACATTTTTTAAAAAGCCAGTCTGAAAGAAGAAGATAATGGAAAATTTCTCATCTCTGAAATACATCCGTGGGCCGGATGGATATCTTTGGCGGGCTGGATCCTGGCTCGCGGCTGTATGTTGGACAACCCTGCTGTAGAGCCATGAGGGGTAGGACTGCTCCCCCGACTCCACAATCCTTGTACCATGCACACTCTGACCATTTCCAAGTACACTGGAGCAGGAGACTCAGCCAAGGTAAGTTTGTAATTATTTGGAGGAGCAGGAGTACTCTTCTGAGCCCCACAAAAGTAATATAGGTCACTGCTGTTGAGGCATCAGAATCATGGCTATTTCATTGCCATGGATACTGTCATGTGGCTGGTGCGCTCTGCGAATCTATCTCCCCAAACTCAGAATCCACCCCAATGTGCCTCAATGTGGATTCCATGCTAATGCAATCCAATGGGCAGATTTTTAAAATAAAGAATAATTTGGGAGAGCAATTTTATTTGCACTTTGTTTGTTATTCTGCTGGGTGTACTTTCATAACAATGACAATTTTGAGAGTATCCAATATTATGTTTAGTTTAGTTTAGAAATACAGCACTGAAACAGGCCCTTCGGCCCACCGAGTCTGTGCCGACCATCAACCACCCATTTATACTAATCATACATTAATCCCATATTCCTATCACATCCCCACCTGTCCCTATATTTCCCTACCACCTACCTATACTAGGGGAAATTTATAATGGCCAATTAACCTATCAACCTGCAAGTCTTTGGCATGTGGGAGGAAACCGGAGCACCCGGAGGAAACCCACGCAGACACAGGGAGAACTTGCAAACTCCACACAGGCAGTACCCGGAATTGAACCCGGGTCACTGGAGCTGTGAGGCTGCGGTGCTAACCACTGCGCCACTGTGGTGATTTGCAGTTGGCTATTATTGCCTAATGATACAGTTGAACCATGTTCTGATTTCAAAAGTTCAAAACAGGAATTAGCTTTCAGCAGTAAAATATAATTAGCAAAATTAACACATCCTAAAAATATTCCAATGCATTTCCAATGAGCAAATATTTTAGGCCCGCTAACTATTGGACTGGGAAATCATAGCTAGCATTTGTATCGGAGCCTAACCCAGACAGAAATATCCAGCTTGGTAGAGCTGTCACTGAGCCATTTGTGAGTCACCCAATAGTGCCAATATGATCAGTTTTCATCTTTGAAGCTGGTCACAAATATTATTGTGAAAATTACAATGCACTTTATTACCATTTCTATTTTGAACATAACTGAATACTTTTCTCAAGGCCCCGTAGCTGGTGCATTTGGAAACTTCATGGGTAGCACATCTGCAATTTTATAATTAGCTTGAGCTGCGTGCTTGTAAAATTCAGCTCATGAAACCTAGAAGTCGTATTGTATGACAATATACCTCGGAGATCTAGCTGGATTCTACTGGATGACATTGTTAAGTCAGGTCCTCTGTCTACAGGAAAGGAGGTTAATCAGGAGGGACCAGTGATAAATTAGTTTAGAAATGAATAATTTTGTAGCAGGCAGATGCTGGACATGCAGAAAACAGTCCATTTAAGTGGGGTGTCTTCTCTTGGTGCACCTTTGCTGATGGCTGTGAAGGGCAATCCTTGAGAGGCAGGTTCTGTCACAAGTGCCGCAAGTGAAGCTGCCAAGTGACACTGTGAGTTGTTGTTTTTGACATTGGTGCCTGTTGCCAAGCTTCTGTAGCAACTGGTCATCGCAGTAGTGCACACCAGTCCACAAGATTGCAAGCATCCTTGAAGCGGAGCTTTGGGCACCCACTGGTCATTTGGCCCCAGCTACCTCACCTTACAGAAGGTCCTTGCAACCGTCTTCCATGCTGCGCATGTGTCCGATCCACCGAATCTGCCTCTGACTAGTGTCAACACAATTGAGAGCTCTGCTTTTGAGCAGACTGCTGCATTTGTGATTTTGTCCTGCCAGGACATACCAATAATGCGCCACAGACAGCAAAGATGGAAATGATTGAATTCCTTTTCCTGGTAGCTGTAAGTCATCCATGTTTCACAGCCATACTGCAATGTGCTGAGCATAGAACATTGACATTAATTATTATAAAATACACATTTATTTAGATTGTAAATTATGTACAAATGTACAACTTTTTATTAAATGTGACACCCTTTTATTAATTGGCAGGAGATGGGTAAGCCTCATTCAAGCAGCAATACATGAAATATTTTCATTCCATTATAAAGACTTTAATTACTACATAATTATGGTGAATGAATGCTTAAAACCAGCTTACACAATTTTACTATCGGTTTGCATTCTGCAATGTTTATTAAAGAAGTCATTCAGATGGAGGAATTACTGTTGTGTACTCCCCTGACTAGTTACCATTTCCAGAATTGAACCAAGTTGTACAAGTGATCATCCTCAGTGAATTCAATGTACATCTAGAAGTTCCCTAGTCCCCTTTCTTCCAATTTCTCTGTCCACTTATCTTCACTCAAGCTCACACTTCAATTAAACTTTCTTTCCCACATCCATGACCAATGCTTTGCCCTTGCCAGCTCTCATGGCTCTCTATTTTCAAGGTCTTGATCACCAACAAGGCTGCCTCGATCTCCTCATCTACCTTACTACTTAGGTTGCCCTACCTTCCCCATATCCCACCATTTTCACTAATTGTGAATTTATCATCCGCATCCTTGTCCTCAAATTGCTCTATAGTCCTACCACAATCTGCCTCTGCAAACTTCACCAGCCTTACATTCCCTTCCACACACTTCAATTCTCCACCTCTGACCCCTGTGTATTTATCCTTCCTTCACCCAACCAGTGATAATAGAGCTTTTAGCCACCTTGGCCTTGCTCTCTAAAATTCCCTCTCTAAATTCTATATGCGTAAGGTAGCATAGTGGCTATTTTACTGGTAATTCAGAGGCCTGGACTAATATTCCAGAGATGTGAGTTCAAATTCCACCACGGCACTTGGGGAGTTTAAAGTCAGTTAATTAAATCAATCTGGAATTTAAAAAATGCTAGTATCAATAATCTGGTTCATTAATGTCCTTTAGTAAAGGAAATCTGCTGCTCTTACCTGGTCTGGTCTGTATGTGCCTCCAGCAATGCAGTTGACTTTTAACTGTCCTATCAAAAGGCATTAAGGCATTATTGTAGGCATTATTCTTCTGCTACAAGAAAGCATAATACAAATAAAACCAGATGGACTACCTGTCTTTGACCTTGGCATCAGAATTGGATGTGACAAAGACACACTCAGCCCAATCGACCTTGCAAAGTCCTCCGCACTAAGATCTGGGGACTTGTGTCAAAGTTGGGAGAGCTGTCCCACAGACTAGTCAAGCAATAGCCTGACATAGTCATACTCACCGAATCATACCTTACAGGCAATGTCCCAGACACCATCATCACCATCCCTGGGTATGTCCTTTTCCACCAGCAGGACAGACCCAGCAGAGGTGAATGCACAGTGGTATACAGTCGGGAAGGAGTTGCCCTGGCGGCCCTCAACATTGACTCTAGATCCCATGAGGTCTCATGGCTTCAGGGCAAATATGGGCAAGGAAACCTCCTGCTGATTACCACCTACCGCCCTCCCTCAACTGGTGAATTTGTACTCCTCCATGTTGAACACCACTTTAAGAAGCACTGAGTGTAGCAAAGGCATAGAATGTACTCATGGTGGAATGGGGGTGGAGGGTGAATTTCAATCTCCATCACTAACAATTGCTTGGTGGTACCACTACTTACCAAGCTATCCAGGTCCTGAAGTACATAGCTGCCAGACTGGGCTTGTGCCAGTTGGAGAGAGAATCAACATAAAGAAGAAACTTACTTGCCTTTGTCCTCATCAATATGCCTGTGACAGATGCAGCTGTCCATGATTGTATTGATACACTAACTAAGGAAAGTGTAGGGCCTATTAGAAGAACAAAAATGTAACCTGTGAGTGTAGGTGGAAGACATGGGCATGGGTCTTAATGAATACTTTGTCTAGAATTTTACGTGGCGATGATGGGCCCACCCACTAGCTAAAAAGTCAATGACGAGCCTGCCTTCACCAGCCCTGGAAGCCACGCAGCCATTTAATGTGGCCCAGCCCTTGATTGGCCTTGGTCAGGACTTCCGCCTCCACTAGCTGCCGGTCAATCAGAGGGCCGGCAGCTCTTATGTCCCAGCAACGCCACTGGGAACGCTGGCTACTGCTGGGACTGTACCCTCTGAAAAGAGCACTATGGACGTCGCTCTTGGAACAGGTAAGTGGGGATCAGGCCTTGCTGGGGACAATCTGCTGGGCCCCGTTTGGGGGGGGGGGGTGTGCGGGTATCAATCGAGAGAGTAGGGAGGGGTGGAGGGAGGTGTTCTAGCAAGGGCAGTTAGTGCTGCTGGAGGGGCCCTCCGTGGGGCACAGGGTGCCTGATCAGGAGGGCCCCCAGGCTGCAAGGAGGCCACCATATGTTACTGGCGACCTCCTCAGGTGCTGAAATGCTGGGCTGCAGCTGGTAATATAAGGGCCTCAATTGGCCTGGGGTAGGCGGAACGTTTGCCACTTTCCCCGTCGCTGGTAAAATAGAAGTGTGAGCAGGTAAGTGACAGAACGGTGCCCTGCCCCCCCACCGCCCACTCGACTTTATGTCCCCCTGCACCTCCCAGTCTGCTCCTGGGTGTGGGGTTGAGGGGGAGTAAAATTCTGGTCTTTGCTTCTGTCTTCACAAAATATGCAGACTTTGTAGTTAAGGAGGAGTAGTGTAAAATATTAGATGGGATAAACATAGTGAGAGAGGAAATATTAAGTGATTTAACATCTTTGAATGTAGGCAAATCGCCAGATCTGAATGAAATGTATCCCAGGCTGTGAAGAGAAGTATGGAAGGAAACAGCAAAGACTCTGACCATCATTTTCCAATTCTTTCTAACTACAGGCATGGTGCTGGAGGACTGGTGGACGCTAACCTTGTATGATCATTTGAAAAGGGAGAAAGGGATAGACAGAGTAAATATAGGCCAGTCAATCATCCATGGTGGTGAACAAATTATGGGAAAAAATTTTGAGGGGCATTATCAATTGTCATTAGGTATGGATTAATCAAGGACAGTCAGCATGGATTTGTTTAGTGAAAATTGGTGTCTGACTAAATTGATTGAATTGTTTGAGGTGGTAACATGAAGAGTCAATGAGGATATTGTGTTTGACATAGAATACATGGATTTTAGCAAGGCTTTTGATAAGGTTCCACATGACAGACTGCTCATAAAAGTATAAACCCATGGGATCCATGTGAAAGCGGCAAATCGAATCCAAATTGGCTAAGTGACAGGAAGCAAAGGATAAAGGTGTTTTTGTGACTGGAACGCTATTTCTAGCATGGTTCTGCAGCGCTCAGGACTAGGTTCCTTGCTTTTTGAGGCTTATGTTGATGATTTAGACTTAAATGTATGGGGCATCATTAAGAAGCTTGCAGATGATACAAAAAATGGCCGTGTGGTTGATGATGAGGAAAAAAGCTGCAGATAGCAACAGGCTGGTCAGCTAGGAAGAAAAGTAGCAAATGAAATTCAATCTGGAGAAATGTGAGTGATGCATTTGGAGAGGGCAAACGAGGCAAGGGAATACACAATAAATGGTAGGATACTGAGAAGTGTAGAGGAACAGACAGATCTTGGAGTGCATGTCCACAGATCCCTGAGGTGGCTGGACAGGTAGATAAGGTGGTCAGGAAAGTATACGGGATACTTGCCTTTATTAGCTGAGGCAAAGAATATAACAGCTGGGAATTATGCTAAAATTGTGTAAAACACTAGTTAGGCCACAGCTGGAGTACTGCGTATAGTTCATTACAGGAAGGATGTGATCACACCGAGAGATTACAGAGGAGGTTTATCAGAATGTTGCTAGGAATGGAGAAATTTAGTTATGAGGACAGATTGGATAGGCTGGGGTTCTTTTCTTTGGAAAAGAGAAGAGGAGGCAGAGGGGACATTTAATTGAGGTGGATAAAATTATGAGGGGCCTAGGTAGAGTGGATAGGAAGGACCTATTTCCCTTTGCAATGTCAATACTGGGGACATAGATTTAGAGTAATTGATAGAAGAATTAGAGTGAAGTTGAGGGAAAAGTTTTTCACCTAGAGGGTGGTGAGGATCTCAAACTCACTGCCTGAAAGGGTGGTAGAGGCAGAAACCCTTACCGCATTTAAAATGTACCTGAATACCGACTTGATTCAGCAGTGTTCAGTTCCATTCGCAATTCCTCAGATAATGAAGCAGTCCATGTCCACAAGCAGCAAGACCTGGACAACATTCAGGCTTGGGCAAATAAGTGGCAAATAATATTCACACCACAACACAAGTGACAGGTAATGACCATCTTCAACAAGAGAGAATCTAACCACCTCCCCTTGATGTTCCTGTGAAAATGAGAGATAGAAGTGGCAAGATTAGGGAACCATGGATGACAGGTGAAATTGTGAGACTAGCTAAGAGGAAAAAGGAAGCATACATAAGGCCTAGGAGGCTGAAGAAGGACAAAGCTTTGAAAGAATATCGGGAATGTAGGACCAATCTGAAACGAGGAATTAAGAGGGCTAAAAGGGGTCATGAAATATCTTTAGCAAACAGGGTTAAGGAAAATCCCAAAGCCTTTTATTCATATATAAGGAGCAAGAGGGTAACTAGAGAAAGGATTGGCCCACTCAAGGACAAAGGAGGAAAGTTATGCGTGGAGTCAGAGAAAATGGGTGAGATTCTAAATGAGTACTTTGCATCGGTATTCACCGAGGAGAGGGACATGACGGATGTTGAGGTTAGGGACAGATGTTTGATTACTGTAGGTCAAGTCGGCATAAGGAGGGAGGAAGTGTTGGGTATTCTAAAAGGCATTAAGGTGGACAAGTCCCCAGGTCCGGATGGGATCTATCCCAGGTTACTGAGGGAAGCGAGAGAGGAAATAGCTGGGGCCTTAACAGATATCTTTGCAGCATCCTTAAACACGGGTGAGGTCCCGGAGGACTGGAGAATTGCTAATGTTGTCCCCTTGTTTAAGAAGGGTAGCAGGGAAAATCCAGGTAATTATAGACCGGTGAGCCTGACGTCAGTGGTAGGGAAGCTGCTGGAGAAGATACTGAGGGATAGGATCTATTCCCATTTGGAAGAAAATGGACTTATCAGTGATAGGCAACATGGTTTTGTGCAGGGAAGGTCATGTCTTACCAACTTAATAGAATTCTTTGAGGAAGTGACAAAGTTGATTGATGAGGGAAGGGCTGTAGATGTCGTATACATGGACTTCAGTAAGGCATTTGATAAGGTTCCCCATGGTAGGCTGATGGAGAAAGTGAAGTCGCATGGGGTCCAGGGTGTACTAGCTAGATGGATAAAGAACTGGCTGGGCAACAGGAGACAGAGAGTAGCAGTAGAAGGGAGTTTCTCAAAATGGAGACGTGTGACCAGTGGTGTTCCACAGGGATCCGTGCTGGGACCACTGTTGTTTGTGATATACATTAATGATTTGGAGGAAAGTATAGGTGGTCGAGTAGCAAGTTTGCAGACGACACTAAGATTGGTGGAGTAGCAGATAGTGAAGGGGACTGTCAGAGAATACAGCAGAATATAAATAGATTGGAGAGTTGGGCAGAGAAAAGGCAGATGGAGTTCAATCAGGGCAAATGCGAGGTGATGCATTTTGGAAGATCCAATTCACGAGTGAATTATACAGTAAATGGAAAAATCCTGGGGAAAATTGATGTACAGAGAGATTTGGGTGTTCAGGTCCATTGTTCCCTGAAGGTGGCAACGCAGGTCAATAGAGTGGTCAAGAAGGCATACAGCATGCTTTCCTTCATCGGACGGGGTATTGAGTACAAGGGTTGGCAGGTCATGTTACAGTTGTATAAGACTTTAGTTCGGCCACATTTGGAATACTGCGTGCAGTTCTGGTCGCCACATTACCAAAAGGATGTGGATGCTTTGGAGAGGGTGCAGAGGAGGTTCACCAGGATGTTGCCTGGTATGGAGGGCGCTAGCTATGAAGAGAGGTTGAGTAGATTAGGATTATTTTCGTTAGAAAGACGGAGGTTGAGGGGGGACCTGATTGAGGTGTACAAAATCATGAGAGGTATAGACAGGGTGGATAGCAAGAAGCTTTTTCCCAGAGTAGGGGATTCAATTACTAGGGGTCACGAGTTCAAAGTGAGAGGGGAAAAGTTTAGGGGGGATATGCGTGGAAAGTTCTTTACGCAGAGGGTGGTGGGTGCCTGGAACGCGTTGCCAGCGGAGGTGGTAGACGCGGGCACGATAGCGTCTTTTAAGATGTATCTAGACAGATACATGAATGGGCAGGAAGCAAAGAGATACAGACCCTTAGAAAATAGGCAACATGTTTAGATAGAGGATCTGGATCGGCGCAGGCTTGGAGGGCCGAAGGGCCTGTTCCTGTGCTGTAATTTTCTTTGTTCTTTGTTCTCTTTGTTCAACGGAATTACAATCTTTCTATTCCCCACTATCAACATCCTGGGGGTTACCAATGACCAGAAACTTAACTGGATCTGCCACATAAATACTGTGGCTAAAAGAGCGGGTCAGAGGCTTGGAATTCTATGGTGAGATACTAACTCACCAAAGCCTTTCCACCAGCTAAAATGCACAAGTCAGGAATGTGACGGAACATTCTGCACTATCCTGGATGAGTGCAGCTCAACAACACTCAAGTAACTCGACACCATTCAGGACAAAATATCTCGCTTGATCGGCACCCCATCCACTACCTTAAATATTCATTCCCTCCACTACCAGTGCACTGTTATGCAGTGTGTACCAAATACAAGATGCACTGCAATGACTCGCCTAGGCTTCTTCAACAGCACTTCCCAAACCCATGATCTACCACCAAGAAGGACAAGGACATATGAACATACAAATTAGGAGCAGGAGTCGGCCACTCGGCCCTTCGAGCCTGCTCCGCCATTCAATAAGTTCACAACTGAACTGATTACTCCACATTTCCACCTACCCCTGATAACCTTTCACCCCCTTGCTTATCAAAAATTTATCTACCTCTGCCTTAAAAATATTCAAAGACTCTGCTTCCACCGCCTTTTGAGGAAGAGAATTCCAAAGACTCACGACCCTCTGAGAGAAAACATTTCTCCTCATCTCTGTCTTAAATGGGCAACCCTTTATTTTTAAACAGTGACTTCTAGTTCTAGATTCTCCCACAAGGGGAAACATCCTTTCCACATCCACCCTGTCAAGACCCTCAGGATGTTATATGTTTCAATCAAGTGTCCACCTACTCTTACAAATTCCAGTGGAAACAAGCATAGCCTGTCCAATCTTTCCTCGTAAGACAGCCCTCCCATTTCCAGGTATTAGTCTAGTAAACCTTCTCTGTACTGCTGCCAACACATTTACATCCTTCCTTAAATAAGGAGAACAGTAATGTACACAGTACTCCAGATGTGATATCACCAATGCCCTGTATAGCTGAAGCATAACTGTCCTACTTTTGTATTCAATTCCCCTCGTGATAAACGATAACATTCTATTAGCTTTCCTAATTACATGCTGTACCTACATACTAACCGTTTGCGATTCATGCACTAGGACACCCAGATCCCTCTGCATCTCAGAGCTCTGCAATCTCTCACCTCTTAGATAATATGCTTCTTCTTTATTCTTCCTGCCAAAGTGGACAATTTCACATTTTCCCACATTATACTCCATTTGCCAGGTCTTTGTCCACTCACTTAACCTATCTATATCCCTTTGTAACGTCCTTATGTCCTCTTTACAAGTTATTTTCCTATCTATTAATTCCTGTTCTATTAAAGGAGAATGATGGGGTATAGATTAAATTGTCCTTGACAGAGGACAAAGGATCGGCACAACATTGTGGGCCGAAGGGCCTGTTCTGTGCTGTATGTTCTATGTTCTATGTTCTATCTTTGTGTCATCAGAACATTTAGCAACCATACCTTTGGTCCCTTCATCTAAGGCCCCAGCACAGATCCCTGTGGCACTCCACTCGTTACATCTTGCCAACCAGAAAATGGCCCATTTATGCCTACTCTCTGTTTCCTGTTAGCTGGCCAATCTTCTATCCATGCCAATATGTTAACCCCTCCACCATGAGCTTTTATTATCTGCAATAACTTTGATGTGGCACCTTATCAAATGCCTTCTGGAGATCTAAGTGCAATACACCCACCAGTTCCCCTTTATCCATAGCACATGTAACTCCCTCAAAGAACTTCAATAAATTGGTTAACCATGATTTCCCTTTCACAAAACCATGTTGACTCTGCCTTATTACCTTGAATTTTTCTAAATGCCCTGCTATAACGTCTTTAATAATAGCTTCTAACATTTCCCCATGGCAGATGTTAAGCTAACTGGCCTGTAGTTTCCTGCTTTCTGTCTCCCTCCCTTTTTGAATGAAGCAGTTACATTCGCTATTTTCCAATCTAGTGGAACCTTCTCTGAATCTAGGGAATTTTGGAAAATTAAAACTAACGCATCAACTATCTCACTAGCAACTTCTTTTAACACCCTTGGATGAAATCCATCAGGACCCAGGGACTTGTCAGCCCGCACCTCCAACAATTTGTTCAGTACCACTTCCCTGTTGATTGTAATTTTCTTGAGTTCCTCCCTGCCTTCCATTTCCTGACTTACAGTTAATACTGGAATGTTACTTGTATCCACAATCATGAAGACCGATGCAAAATATCTGTTCAATTCATCTGACATCTCCTTATTATCCATTATTAATTCCCCAGACTCACTTTCTATCGGACCAATGCTTACTTAAAAAAGGGAAACTTTTTTTTAAAAAAAACCTCTAGTGATAAGGTGAGTAGTACTAAAGGGTGTTTATTTATTTATTTTTTAAAGTAGTGTAATTTATTAAGGACTTTAGATTGTACTGGGTAGTGTTTGGAGTAGAATAAGGCCCCTAGTGTAATTAATATTTTTTAAAGGGAGTAACTAATTAATTTAAAGGTAAGTCATGGCAGGAGAGCTCAGCCCTGTGATCTGCTCCTCCTGCACTATGTGGGAAATCAGGGACGCTTCCAGTGTCCCTGACGACCATGTATGCAGGAAGTGTATCCAGCTGCAGCTACTGACGACCTGCATTATGGAGCTGGAGCTGCGGGTGGATTCACTGTGGAGCATCCGCGATGCTGAGGATATCGTGGATAGCACGTTTAGTGAGGTGGTCACACCGCAGGTAATGGCTGCACAGGCAGAAAAGGGATGAGTGACCACCAGGTGGAGTAGTAGGCGCAGGCAGGAAGTACAGGAGTCCCCTGTGGCCATCCCCCTCTCAAACAGATATACCACTTTGGATACTGTTGAGGGATGACCTCCCAGGGAAAGCAGCAACAGCCAGGTCTGTGGCACTAAGGATGGCTCTGCTGCACAGCAGGGAAGGAAAAGGAGCGGAAGGTCTATAGTGATAGGGGATTCTATCGTAAAGGGTACAGATAGGCGTTTCTGTGGCCGCAAACATGACTCCAGGATGGTATGTTGCCTCCCTGGTGCTAGGGTCAAGGATGTCACGGAGCAGCTGCAGGACATTCTGAAGGGGGAGGGTGAGCAGCCAGAGGTCGTGGTACACATTGGTACCAACGACATATGTAGAAAAAGGGATGGGGTCCTACAACAAGAATTTAGGGAGCTAGGTAGCAGACTAAAAAGCAGGACCTCTAAGGTTGTAATCTCTGGATTACTCCTGGTGCCACGTGCTAGTGAGTTTAGAAATAGGAGGATAGAGCAGATGAATGTGTGGCTGAGGAGATGGTGCAAGAGGGAGGGCTTTAGTTTCCTGGATTACTGGGTCTGTTTCTGGCAAAGGTGGGACCTGTACAAGTTGGACGAATTGCACCTGAACCGGAATGGGACAAACATCCTTGCTAGGAGGTTTGCTAGTGCTGTTGGGGGGGGTGTTTAAACTAATTTGGCAGGAGGATGGGATACAGAGTGGAGGTACAGTAGGGGGTAATATAGAACAGAAAGTGAGTCTGTCTGGAAGGCAGAGAAAATATAGACCTGGTAAGGCACAAGTGAAAAATGCGAGGATCGATTGCATCTATTTCAATGCAAGGAGTCTTACTAATAAGGCGGATGAATTGAGGGCGTTGATTAGCACATGGGATGATGATATTATTGCTATCACAGAGACATGGTTGAGGGAGGGACAGGACTGGCAGCTCAAAATTCCAGGGTATAGAATCTTCAGGCGCAACAGGGGAGGGGATAAAAGAGGAGGTGGCATTGCACGGTTGATCAAGGAGTCAATTACTGCAGTAAGGAGGGATGATATCTTAGAAGGTTCCTCAAATGAGGCCATTTAGGTAGAACTTAAAAACAAAAAGGAGGCAATCACTTGGCTAGGTGTGTACTTACAGGCCTCCAAACAGTCAGGAAGAGATAGAGGAGCAGATATGTTGGCAAATCTCAGAGAGGTGTAAAAATAATAGGGTAATAATAGTAGGAGATTTCAACTTCCCCAATACTAACTGCAATAGTCTTAGTGCAAAAGGCCTAAAGGGGCAGAATTCTTAAAATGCATACAGGAGTGCTTTTTGAGCCAGTATGTAGAAATTCCTAACAGAGAAGAGGCAGTACTGGACCTAATCTGAGGGAATGAAGGCAGTCAAGTGGTAGAAGTGTCAGTGGGGGTGCATTTCGGGGATAGTGACCATAACTCTGTAAATTTAAGGTAATTATGGAAAAGCAGAAAGATGGACCAGATGTACTGAATTGAGGGAAGGCCGATTTCAATATGATAAAACACAACCTGGCTGAAGTGGACTGGGAGCAGCTACTTGTAGGAAAGTCAACATTGGATCAGTGGGAGTCATTCAAAGAGGAAATTGTGAGAGTTCAGAGCCAACATGTACCCGTTAAGGTGAACGGTAGGACTAACAGGCCCAGGGAACCCTGGATGTCAAGGGATATAGAGGATTGGATCAGGAAAAAAAAGGAGGCTTACGGCAGATACCAAGCGCTGAAAGCAGCGGAGGCACTAGAAGAGTATAGGGTGGCACTTAAAAGAATAATTAGGAGAACGAAGAGGGAACATGAAAAAACATTGGCAGGCAAGATAAAGGAAAATCCTGAGGCATTTTATAAGTATATTAAGGGCAAGAGGATAACCTGTGAAAGAGTAGGGCCCATTCGGGACCAACGTGGCAATCTTTGCGTGGAGCCGGAGGACATAGGTGAGGTTTTAAATGATTACTTTTCATCTGTGTTGACTATGGAGAAGGACGATGTAGGTGTAGAGATCAGTGAGGGGGATTGTGATATACTTGAACCCATTAGCATTGAAAGGGAGGAAGTATTAACTGTTTTAGTGGGCTTAAAAGTGGATAAATCCTCAGGCCCAGATGAGATGTATCGCAAGCTGTTATTTGAGGCAAGGGAAGAGATTGAAGGGGCTTTGACACAAATTTTCAAATCCTCTCTGGCCACAGGAGAGGTACCAGAGGACAGGAGGACAGCGAATGTGATACCATTATTCAAGAAAGGTAGCAGGAATAAACCAGGTAATTACAGGCCAATGAGTCTAACATCGACGGTTGGGAAAATATTGGAAAAATTCTGAGGGACAGGATTAATCTCCACTTGGAGAGGCAGGGATTAATCAGGGATAGTCAGCATGGCTTTGTCAGGGGGACCATCGTGACTAACTAACTTGATTGAATTTTTCGAGGAGGTGACTAGATGTGTAGATGAAGGTAAAGCAGTTGATGTAGTCTACATGGACTTCAGTAAGGCTTTTGATAAGGTCCCACATGGGAGATTGGTTAAGAAGGTAAGAGCCCATGGGATCCAGGGCAATTTGGCAAATTGGATCCAAAATTAGCTTAGTGGCAGGAAGCAGAGGGTGATGGTCAAGGGCTGTATTTGCGATTGGAAGCCTGTAACCAGTGGTGTACCACAGGGATCGGTGCTGGGACCCTTGGTGTTTGTAGTGTACATTAATGATTTAGGCATGAATATAGGAGGTATGATCAGTAAGTTCGCAGATGACAGGAAAATTGGTGGTGTTGTAAATAGTGAGGAGGAAATCCTTAAATTACAGGACAATATAGATGGGCTGGTAAGATGGGCGGAGCTGTGGCAAATGGAATTTAATCCTGAAAAGTGTGAGGTAACGCATTTTGGGAGGACTAACAAGGCAAGGGAATATACAATGGATGGTAGGACCTTAGGAAGTGCAGAAGGTCAGAGGGACCTTGGTGTACTTGTCCATAGATCACTGAAGGCAGCAGCACAGGTAGATAAAGTGGTTCGGAAGGCATATGGGATACTTGCCTTTATCAGCCGAGGCATAGAATATAAGAGCAGGGAGGTTATGATGGAGCTGTTTAAAACACTAGTTAGGCCACAGCTGGAGTACTGTGTACAGTTCTGGTCACCACACTATAGGAAGGGTGTGATTGCACTGGAGAGGGTGCAGAGGAGATTCACCAGGATTTTGTCTGGACTGGAGCATTTCAGCTATGAAGAGAGACTGAAAAGGCTAGGGTTGTTTTCCTTGGAGCAGCGAAGGCTAAGGGGGGACATGACTGAGGTGTACAAGATTATGAAGGGCATTGATAGGTTAGATATCTAACATAGGTTAGATGAAACTTTTTCCCTTAGCGGAGGAGTCAAGAACCAGGGGGCATAGATTTAAGGTAAGGGGCAGAAGGTTTAGGGAGGATTTGAGGAACGATTTTTTCACCCAGCGAGTGGTTGGAATCTGGAACGCACTGCCTGAAGAGGTGGTGGAGGCAGGAAGCCTCACAACATTTGAGGTATTTAAATGAGCACTTGAAACGCCAGAGCATACACGGCTACGGGCCAAGTGCAGGAATATGGATTAGAATAGTTGGGTGCTGGATGGCCAGCACAGACACAATGGCTGAAGGACCTGTTTCTGTGCTGTATAACTCTATGACTCTATGACATTATGACTCTTCTTTGTTAACTCTTTTCAGGACAGCAGACACATGGGAACTCCACCACTTCAAACTTGCATCCAAGTCATGCAGCATCCGGACTTGGAACTATATCGCCAATCTTTCATCGGTCAATATCCTGGAGCTCCCTCCCTAACTGCACTGTGGGTATACCTACACCAGATGGACTGCAACGGTTCAAGAAGGTGGCTCACCACCACCTTCTGAAGGATAATTATGGATGGACAATAAACATTGTTCTTGCCAGCAATGCTTATATCCTATTAATGAATAATAAAACTATCCTCTACTTTTCTGTTTTTCCACCTCCTTTAAGAATAAATTCCAATTATAAGGCAAAGAAACCAGCACAAACAGGCTCTCTTAGGTTTAAAGAAGAAAAGTTGATATTTATTAAGCTTAAACTCTAATTTGGTTAATGCCTACGGATACATGCTGTGCCAATGCTAGTGTGCATACACGATACACACATGCCAATAGAGACAGAAAAGTGCAGAAGAAAAATAAAATGGAAAAGTTTGAATCAATATCTGAAGAATTGCTGTGACGGTTCTTCGAGTTCACCGTAGAATCCTTGAATGTAGGTAGATCCTGCTTATCGTTGGGGCCCAGTATTCTTCTTAAACCTTGTTCACTGTAGGAGACTTTTTTCTCTTGGGGTTCATGTGTCTTCAGTGGATTCAGAGGCTTGTGAGAAAGAAATGGGAGCAAACAGCTTTCTCTCCAAACTGTTTGCACTGTTTGGGTGGCACAGTGACGCAATGGTTAGCATCGCAGCCTCACAGCTCCAGGGACCCGGGTTTGATTCTGGGTACTGCCTGTGCGGAGTTTGCAAGTTCTCCCTGTGACCGTGTGGGTTTTCGCTGGCTGCTCCGGTTTCCTCCCACAGCCAAAGACTTGCAGGTTGATAGGTAAATTGGCCATTGTAAATTGCCCCTAGTGTAGGTAGGTGGTAGGGATTATGAGATTACTGCAGGGTTAGTATAAATGGGTGCTTGTTGGTTGGCACAGACTCGGTGGGCCGAAGGGCCTGTTTCAGTGCTGTATCTCTAAATAAATAAAAATTCAAAAAACTAAGGTTGCCCAGCAGGTTAGTCATATGACTAGCTGGTTTGACCATGTCTGTTTGTGTATTTGGCCATCGTAGCAGTCAACCTGGAATGCAAGCTCCCCCACCTTCAAGGTCTGGTGATCAAAAGTCCATTGTGGGTTGAATGTCAGGGAATGGCTGCTTTGGCCTTCCAAACACTTACTGTTAATATGCAAATGTATCTTCCAGCCATGGCTAATCTGTTTAACAAGTCCTCCCCTCACTCCAGTAACAGTTTAAAATCAATGTTCATGACAAAATTAATGTGTCTCATTCTTGGCAGGTGGGGGCCTATTATGACAGATGTGCGAACGGAACTTGGTACTAGTTAGGAGACATGCAACAGGAGTTTTAGATGAGCTCAGGTTTATGGAGGGTAAAAGGTGGGAGAGCAGCCAGGAAAGCATTGAAATCATTGTGTTTAGAGGTTACAAATGCATGAATGGGGGTTTCAGCAGTAGATAAGCTGAGGCAGGACGGGTGGTATTGCAGAGATTGATTGGTTTTGTTGATGAAGTGGTATGTGGGTGGAAATACATCTCAGGGTCAAATAGAATTCCTAGATGTCTTCTTTTAAGGAAATCTAATTTTCTATTTTTTTCTTTCTCGGGTCATTTTCATAAAGGAGTTTTATAAATGCAAGTTGTTGTTCTAATCAGCCCTACACTAACAGTTAACTTGAATGCACTGTGACAACTGCTTTTGGAAGAAAACTATCACTTTGAATACTACAATTCTTTTACCTCACAAAAACACTATGGGTAATTTGTGCTGTCAGGGGAAGTTCATCTTTAGCAACACATATCAGAAATACAACGTGTGTTTCACATGATTTTCCAAACAGTTTCAACACCTAACAATAGGGGATTTTTCAACTGTCTCATTGCTTGCTTTAAATAAACAATTAATGATTAAAATTAAGAATCAATCTTGGTTTTTCTGAAAATTCTGGGAGAGCTGGGCTTAATACAATCTATTCATATAATAATTCTTGTTACATTAAAAAGGCATCAATGAGCTTCAAAGAGTTAACACACCACCTTGAAAACTCACTGCATTTATTTCCTGCCACTGAAGGGTAGGACACAACTGATGCATCAAGATGGAATTGGATTATGATAGATGTGGTTATTTTTAATGCTTTGGATTCCTCATATACAAGTTCTTGCTTTCCCAATGGAGCTGGAACGAACAGCTAGAAGTATTAGACAAAGCATAGGTTTTCTACAGAAATTGAAGTGACACTACTGCAGTGCTGTCTCCAAGGTGCCCTCATCAGTGCCTCTGTGCTGAGGCGTGTTTGACGATCCACAACAGTCACATTACTGCTCCCTGTATGCTATGTTAAAGAGGATATGTCTGTCTGAGCTCCAGTGGCACAGCGGGCAAATTGCATGGAAACCAATATGGGATCAAAAGTAAAGTGCATTTAGGGAGTTTTGGTTTCTAGTAGGAAAAATTGTTAGCATGTCTGGTGATAATTCTGTTTCAAAATAAAAACAGCAGATGCTGGAAGCACTCAACAGGTTAGGCAGTATCTGTGGAGAGAGAAACAGAGCAGGGAAACAGATTAGCAATGCAGGTAAATATGATAGAAGAGACAAATAAAAGTCTTGTCAGAGTAAAAAGCAGATACTCTTCAAGGTAGGCAATAGGCATTCCAAAAAGAGAAGTATCAATTAATTAAATTATAAAACAAAGGTAAATAAAATACTGCAGATAATTTACTTTTGATTTATTAGATAATTCGGAGTTAATAATAAATTGACAGCTTGACAGAGAAATGTCTCAAAGATGGATTAAGCCTGAAACAGAAATATGATTGGAATTAAAGGCTCTAGGTTTTCCTCTGTGGTGGGGTTCCTGTCCCAACATTGTCAGGGGTTGCCGTTAGGCTTGCCCCTACTCTCACCCCAGTGGATTTTCTGGGGCCCAGCTAATTTGAATGTGGGTGACTGGCTCCTGGTGATACTTCTGCGGCCACCAGGCTACTCACCTCAGAAAATAAATCGCCCCCTGCCACAGCTTGGTACTGTGTGATGCCAGCTGAAGAAACTGTTAAAATATTTACTTTAAATCTTGCATAAAGCCAAGTGCAACTGTTTGCTCTGTGATTGCTTGCATTAGACAAAGGTAATCCTTTATTTTGGAGTCCCTCCTCTGCTAACTCTGGATCACTGTATAGCAGAAACACAGTAGTCTCCTTGTTCCCCAGCATTATAAAAGTCCTATTGTTAGAAATTGTGTTTTTCCTGCCTTTTCCCTATAATTTGTTCACTGGCAACTGCCATATCCAGTAGAAAAACCTAAAAATGATAGCAGACATCAGGAAAGGCTCATCACCACCGGTCCTGACCCTATCTTCTCGCAACCAGTCCAAAATAGATGGGTAAACAAAGGAAAATACAGGCCAATGACTATTGTAGAGTAAGAAGATCTGTACACTGCACTTTATACTTTACATGCTGTCCTTT
This sequence comes from Heterodontus francisci, assembly GCF_036365525.1. Classification (NCBI taxonomy): domain Eukaryota; kingdom Metazoa; phylum Chordata; class Chondrichthyes; order Heterodontiformes; family Heterodontidae; genus Heterodontus; species Heterodontus francisci. Next base: position 100,390,387 of record NC_090371.1, read on the forward strand.
TGACCTCAAAGTGGTTGATGTTGAAACTGGGTGTAAGGAGTGGAAAGTATTCTATTTCCCAGCACTGAACTCTCACACCCTAATAACCACAGCAAGAAAAATGCCACAGGCTTGTTATAAGTTTTTACTTGCAGCACAATTACAGTGAAAACAATAACATGGAGTGAGACAACTTTAATCCTTTTTATTTCAATCTCAACATAAAACAGATAATTTACAGAGCTCACAAATATGTGAGAAAACTAAATTAGTGTTTGGAAGTTAGAACAGACTTAAGAGAAAATTTCCAGCCAGGTTTGAACCTCAATTTCAGAAAGGAATACTACTTAAAAATTCTGTGATATGTCTATGGCATAGGTGTTCCACCAAGGGAATGCATGGTATTTGGGGAGTTGTTGAAATTTCTTTTAAAGGTGGTTGTACTGACTTGTATTTAAGTGAATCTGCTGAAGGTTTTTTTCACAGAATTATTGTCATGGAGAGCAGAATGGCTTCTATGGGAACAAAACAAACTCTTAACAACACCAAAAAAATGATTTGGGCAATCTGTTCTAAATAGGTTTACAATGTATAACAATAAAAACAATAAATTAATAAATATCTACAATTAATAAAGAAAGAATTGAACTGTTAACAGGTCAGTTTGGCTACACCTTTGTATTGATTCCAAATAGTTTTAGCTTTACATTGATGCAAACAAGGCTGTGTATTTTGCCTTTGGAATTGCCTGAATTGAATTTAGGCAGGGTAGTGTGATACAACTATCAGGAGTCTAACACTTCTTGGGCTTTATACTGACTGCAGGATGATTTCTGGCATAGCTGACTCTTTGCTACCATTGAAACTTGTATAGTAACTATGTACCCCTATTTATATCTTTCATGCCAAAAAGACTCAGAACACTTTACAAAATTAAGTTAAACTTTTTGACATGCACTGACTGATGTTATCTATGCAAATATAAGAGTCATTCTGTGCCAGCCAAAGCCCACAAATAGCTATCAGAGGAATGATCAGTTCATCTGCTTTTTTTTTGGTGGTGAAATTTGAATGTTGGCCAGGACACCAGCAGAAACTTCCCTGTCTTCTTCTGGTAGCACCTTAGGATCATTAAGATCTGAACCACCAGAACAGTCAAAAACCACCTCAGGTTAACACTCCATCTGAAGAAAAAGAACGGTACGTCCAGCAGTGTGACATCGCCAAGTATCAGACTAGAGTGTCAACCTAGATTATGTGCTCATACCTCTGGGACAACCTTCTGATTCAGAGGCAAGGGTGTTACCCTCTGAGCTACAGCTGAAACTGGCCTCCAGGGACAGAATCCATACAGATGAGTGCAGACTTAGCATCTGGAGCTGAATTATGTTAAAAAAAAATTATATTTGATACAATTTGCAAAAGCAAATGAGCTCTCCTTAGCTTTGAACATGCATGTGTTTAAGGCCAGGTATGTTCTTTGATCCCATGCCACCTGAATCAGAAGTAAGAGCACTACCAAAAGATCTGAGGTGATACACAGATGTTGGTGACTGAACTTTACACTTGCATGCAGCTGAAATGAAAAAAATGTTTGCTTTCCATGGCAATGATGCAATGTGAACAGTAGCATTGATTAGCTGGTGAGCACTGACCTCAGGAGATGTTATTTTAAACACAGCAAAAGCTTACATTTCTCATCCAGATTCCTGCTGGAAGTGCTTTTTTCATCACAATCTTGCTCTCTTACAGTAAGTCCTTGCAGTGCCATTCACTGACCTGAACTTCTTCAGACCAAAACAGTCCAGAATGAGCCATTGTTGGGAAACACCTCTGACAGTTACCGTATAATGCAACTTGTCAATTACCTACATTAACAAATCCTTCAAACAATATTTGAGTATGTGTGATATTATTCCAGTTCTGACTTAGTAATAGCCTCTGTGTTTAGATATTGTATTGTGTTCTGTCTTACCAGTCAGTTAAGCTCGTGCTTTTCGTTGATTGTGCTCAATATCTCCCACATATGATTCACGTTTATTTGCCACCCAGCAATTTTTTTCTCCTGGAATTTCCTCACCATATTTACCATATTCAATGAAATCATAAATCCAACTATAAAGAATGGGTTTACGATTTCTATTGCACATACAGCACCTGGGAAATCTCCCCCCCCCCCCCGCCCCACTCCACACCCAATGAAGGTGCTTGCCATGTATGGTAGATGGTGAACCACTTTGCCAAAGCAGCAACTTTTTCTGCATGGGCCAACATTGCTAGTATAACATCTTGATCGAGGACCATTTTACCTTGAAAATTTCACAGTTCTCCAATTCTTTTTTGATAAGTGCCGTAATGAGATGCATAAATATTTCCTGTTGTTATGGATGCAATGGGTATCTGGCTAGGAATGATTAACTGCTGCGGTTAACATTATCACTGGTGTGACATTGGGCTGAATTTTATCTTCCGACATGGAAGTGCCGCCGCAGAGCCCCCGCGCGGGCTGATTTAAATGGAGGGGGTGGAGTGGCCACCCCCGATGACGTAGAGGGGAGAGCCGCCATGTCCCTGGCAACGGCATCGGGTGCCACCGTGCAGGTGCCACCGCCATTTTTAAAGGGCTTCAAGCCCTTTGCAGAAATTTACATTTTTGAGGGGATATTAGATTTCATTTGCTTTTAATAAATAAGTAGAAGATGGAGGCCCCTTCCCAACCACCCCACCCGCCCCCCCACAACGGTCTTTTCATTGCCCAATATTCGGAAAACTTATTTCATTCCCGACCTGAACCTTCTCGTCCAGCTGGTTGATGTAAGGAGCTCTTCCTGCAGAAATAGCAGATAACTGCAGTCGCTTAGTTTCAGAATTTGACATTTCTGTCTGTAACTCAGATATATAAATATACAACATAACCCAGCGAACTTGAAACAACATAGAGGTTGGAAGTAATTTTGGACTCAGCAAGAGAGTGATGACTGTGCTGAGGAATGGAATGCTTTTTCCTCTATTGTGACCCAGTGTCAGCATCAGGAACTCCCAGTTAGACAGTCGTGTGCCATTATTCTGGTCTAGCAAGCCATCCAGTTGTACAAAACCACTACACAAAAGTTGAAAAGGAATAAAACCAGATGGAACACACAGAATCAGCCCTAGGCACTGGAAATGACAATGGCAAACCCAGCCCTGTCAACTCTGCAAATTCCTCCTTACCAACATCTGACGGCTTGTGCCAAAGTTGGGAGAGCTGTTCCACAGACTAGTCAAGCAACAGCCTGACATTATCATACTTACAGAATCATACCTTATAGGCAACGTCCCAGACACCATCATCACCATCTTTGGGTATGTCCTGTCCCACCAGCAGGACAGACTCACCAGAGGTGGTGGCATGGTGGTATACAGTCGAGAGGGAGTTGCCCTGGGAGTCCTCAACATTGACTCCAGACCCCATGGAGTCTTGTGGCATCAGGTCAAACATGGGCAAGGAAACCTCCTGCTGATTACCACCTACTGCACCCCCCCACAACCTGTGCAGCTGAGGAATCATTGCTCCTCCATGTTGAACAGAATTTGGAAGAAGCACTGAGAGTAGCAAAGGCACAGAATGTACTCTGTGTGAGGGACTTCAATGTCCATCACCAAGAGTGGCTCAGTAGCACCACTACTGATTGAGCTGGCCGAGTCCTGAAGGACATATCTGCTAGACTGGGCCTACAGCAGTGGTGAGGAAACCAACAGGAGGGAAAACCTACTAGACCTTGTCCTCACCAATCTACATTTTCAGATGCATCTGTCCATAACAGTATTGGTAGGAGTGACCACTGCACAATCCTTGTGTAAACAAAATCCCATCTTCACACTGAGGATACCCTCCATTGTGTTGTGTGGCACTATCACCATGTTAAATGGGATAGATTCAGAACTGATCTGGTAGCTCGAAACTGGGCACCCATGAGTTGCTGTGGACCATCAGCAGCAGCAGAATTGTATTCACAATTTGTAACCTCATGGCCTGGCATAACCCTTACTCTACCATTACCATCAAGCCAAGGGATCGACCCTGGTTCAATTAAGAGTGCAGGAGAGTATGCCAGGAGCAGCAACATATATATTTAGAAATTAGGTGTCAACCTTGTGAAGCTACAACACAGGACTACTTGCATGCCAAACAGCGGAAGCAGCATGCAATAGACAGAGCTAAGCGATCCCACAACCAATGGATCAGATCAAAGCTCTGCAATCCTGCCACATCCACTCGTGAATGGTGGTGGACAATTAAACAACTAAATGGAGGAGGAGGCTCCACAAATAGTCCCATCCTCAATGATGGGGGAGCCCAGCACATCAGTGCAAAAGATAAGGCTGAAGCATTTGCAACCACCTTCAGCCAGAAGTGCCAAGTGGATGATCCTTCTCAGCCTCCTCCTGAGGTCCCCAGCATTATAGATGCCACTCTTCAGCCAATTTGATTCACTCCACATGTTATGAAGAAAAAGCTGAAGACACTGGACACTGCAAAAGCTGTGTGTCCTGACAACATTCCAGCTGTAGTACTGAAGATTTGTGCTGCAGAACTAGCCAAGCCCCTAGCCAAGCTGTTCCAGAACCGCTACAACACTAGCATCTACCTGGCAATGTGGAAAATTGTCCAGATAGGTCCTGTCCATGAAAAGTAGGACAAATCCAACCCAGACAATTACTGCTCCAACAGTCTGCTCTCGATCATCAGAAAAGTTAAAAAAGGTGTCGTTGACAGTGCTATCAAGCACCATTTAAACAGCAGCAGCCTGCTCAGTTGGGGTTCTGCCAGGGCCACTTGGCTCCTGACCTCATTACAGCCTTGGTCCAAACATGGACAAAAGAGCTGAACTCAAGAAGTGAGGTGAGAGTGACTGCCCTTGACATCAAGGCAGCATTAGGCCAAGTGTGGCATCGAGGAGCCCTAGCAAAACTGGAGTCAATGGGAATCAGGGGAAACCTCTCCACTGGTTGGAGTCATACCAAGCACAAAGGAAGATGGTTGTGGTCATTGGAGGCCAATCATTTCAGCCCCAGGACAGAGCCCCTAGTACCCTAGGCCCAAGCATCTTCAGCTGCTTCATCAATGACCTTCCTCCATCATAAGGTCAGAAGTGGGGATGTTCGCTGATGATTGTATGATGTTCAGTATCATTTGCAACTCCTCAGATACAGAAACAGTCCCTGTCAATATGCAGCAAGAGCTGGACAACATGCAGGCTTGGGCTGATAAGTGGTAAGTAACATTCACACCACACTGGTGTCAGGCAATGATGATCTCCAACAAGAGAATCTAACCATCTCTCCTTGACATTCAATGGTATTAGCTGATTCTCCCCCTACCAACATCCTGAAGGTTCCCATTGACCAGAAACTTAACAGGACCAGCCACATAAATACTGTGGCTACTAGAGCAGGTCAGAGGCTTGGAATTCTGTGGTGAGTACTATCTGACTACCCAAAGCCTGTCCACCATCTACAAGGGACAGGTCAGGAATGTGATGGAATACTCTCCATTTGCCTGGATGAGTGTGGCTCCGACAACACTCAAGAAGCTCAACACCATCCAGGACAAAGCAGCCCACTTGATCGGCACGCCATCCACCAACTTAAACATTCACTCCCTCCACCACCGATGCACAGTGACAGCAGTGTGTACCATCTACAAGATGTACTGCAGCAACTCACCACACCTCCTTCAACAGCACCTTCCAAACACTCAATCTCTTCCACCTAGGAGGACAAGGGAACCCTACCATCTGCAAGTTCCGCTCCAAGACACACATCATCCTGACTCGGAATGATATCGTCATTCCTTCACTGTCACTGGATCAAAATCCTGGAACTCTCTCCCAAACAGCACTGCGGGTGTACCTGCACCAGATAGACTGCAGCAGTTCAAGAAGATAGCCCACCAACACCTTTTCAAGGGCAATTAAGGATGGGCAACAAATGCTGACCTAGCCAGTGACGCTCACATCTCATAAAAGAATTTTTAAAATGTATCGAGCCATCACCACTATCAGAAGAGTACCCTCTACTGTAACATCGCGGAAAGGGTACAGGGTCAGAAGCTCAGCTTGGGACTGAGTACAACACTGAACTTGCAAACAGTCTCATTCAGCCTGAGGCCTTTGTTGGGGAAGAGAACAGAATCTGTAGCAAGGGTGGCAGGTGGTTGGGTGGGGGTAGGAGTGGTTGTGATGGTTGCGAAGACAATGGCTTTGGCCTTCCCAATGACTTGATACATGAAGAGCGCATCTCCAGTTTCAAACGTTTGTCCATTTGTCTATTTTCCCTCAACCAATTCCTATAGCAAAGCTTTCCAACACTTCTTTAACCCATCAATCGTACAACATCTTCTCCTGCTAGAAAGTTTAATACAACCTTGAAAGATGATTCAACGTAAGATATTACATTGTACCCACTACACGAAAATAAATGTTGACCCCCCCCAACCTCGTGCCCCCACTACACTAGAAATCCCAAGTACCCCCCTCCTTGATGGCGCCAGCTTTCCCTAAATGGGAAAGTGAAGGCGCGTGAGTGCTGGACCCCGGACAGAAGATCGCTGACAGCCGACAAGATCGCAGTGAAAGGTACGTTAATTTATTCATGCCCTTTATTTAAATATTTAAAGTTGTTTCCTGTTGCTGAGCGGTGGGGGGCCACCACGGAGCCTCACCGCTGCTGGAAAAATTGGGCCTGGCAATACCGATGTCGGGATCTGTGGTGGTGGGCGGTGGGTGGTGGGTGCTGGAAAATCGCAAGTGCAGCTGCCTGCCATGGAGCCCAACGTTGGGAGCTCAACCAAATCCCAGCCAATAGTTCACCTATTACTATAATACAGCAAATGTAGTGTAACAATATATCCTGGGTCTGATAATGTGATGCTTGTTGCCTGTAGTAATTGTGTGCATCAGATACAAGTGGCCTGTGTATTCAGGCCCTGAGCCTTCCTGTTTAGCCAGTGTGTGTAGTGTAGTAAATGTGATGGGAAAAAGTGCCTGTGGTACTGAAAGCCTGAGCACCGATTGCATGCTAGTTACATTCTGGTCTCAAAAATAAAATCAATGAGGCCATAGCTCATTGGTCAGTGTGGTCTCAGCAACTAAGCAGTGATGCTGGAGCACAGCCCAAGTAAAACAGAAACTGCATGAATGGCCGGCTTAGGTACTTTAGACTTAATTGAGGTGTATAGAATTATCAGGAGCCAGGATAGAGTAAATGGGAACCACCTATTTACCTTAGTAGAGGGGTCAAAAACCAGGGGACATAGATTTAAAGTAGAAGGATTAAAAGGAACATGAGGAAACATTTTTTCATCCAGAGGGTGGTAGGACCTGGAACTCACTGCCTCAAAGGGTGGTAGAGGCAGAAACTCTCACTATATTTAAAAAGTACTTAAAGAGCTGTGACCTGCAGGACTATGCACCTAATATAGAAAGCTGGGATTTGGCTGTGTAGCTCTTCATTCACCAGAATGGACACAATGGGCTGAATGGACTCCTTCTGTGTTGCAAATTTCCTATGATTCTAAGTTTGTTTAACAATTGGAAACAGGAACAAATTGTACTGGTTGGGTGTTTTGTATTTTTGTAGGTTTGCCACCGTGCTTCAATGTATTATGGAAAATATTATTAGCATGCTGGACCACATCTGTATTCTCTTTGATAAGCATACACAAAATTACCATTCATGGCTCATTTCCCAGCTTAACGGCAAGTAATGCAAATGGACTCTGGAGATACATAATTAAGACTCAGATTGATGTTCATTGCAATACCTCTCTTTATGCCAAGTACCAGCAGCCCAAAGTATGCAATAAAAATAATGAGTTCTTGTGTTTCCATTTTGGGTTGACATGCCCTTGCCTGACTGATAGGTCATGCTTCATTATGAAATTGAATCAAAATATTACATATTCATTCTTCATCAATTCTATCTACTTGTACATTCACTTCAGCTGTACTTTATGAGGTATTACTTGGATTCTATGTGCTGCTAAAAAGTATGATACAGATTTATTTATTATTCTTTCATGGGATGTGGGCATCGCTGTCAAGGCCAGCATTTGTTGCCCATCCCTAATTGGTCTTGACAACTGAATGGCTTGCTAAGCCATTTCAGAGGGCAGTTAAGAGTCCACCTCATTGCTGTAGGTCTGGAGTCACATATAGACCAGACTGGGCGGCACAGTGGCGCAGTGGTTAGCACCGCAGCCTTACAGCTCCAGCGACCCGGGTTCAATTCTGGGTACTGCCTGTGTGGAGTTTGCAAGTTCTCCCTGTGTCTGCATGGGTTTCCTCCGGGTGCTCCAGTTTCCTCCCACAGCCAAAAAGACTTGCAGGTTGATAGGTGAATTGGCCATTATAAATTGCCCCTAGTATAGGTAGGTGGTAGGGAAATATAGGGACAGGTGGGGATGTGGTAGGAATATGGGATTAGTGTAGGATTAGTATAAATGGGTGGTTGATGGTCGGCACAGACTCGGTGGGCCGAAGGGCCTGTTTCAGTGCTGTATCTCTAAACTAAAACTAAAACCAGGTAAGGACAGCATTAGTGAACCAGATGGGTTTTTTTTTTACTACAATCAATGATAGTTTCATGGCACCATTACTGAGGCTAGTTTTCAATTGCAGTTTATATTTAATTAATTGAATTTATTAATTAATAGAATTTAAATTCTACCAGCTGCTGAGGTGGGATTTGAACCCTTGTCCCCAGGGCATTAGCCTGGGCCTGGTAATAATTCAGTGACATTACCACAGCCACTATTTAAAGTGTTGAGGTGTTTTTGCAACTCCAGGGAGCCAGGTATAAAAACATTCTACTATTTGAAGAAAAACTTGAATTGATAATGCACCTCATCACAACCCTCAGGGTGTCCCAAAGTGCAATGAATTATTTTGAACTTCAGTCACTGTTGCTAAACAGGTAAATACATCAGCCATCTTGTTTATGCCAAGGCCCAATGAACAGCAGGGATGCAAAAGCAAAAAAACAGAAACTGCTGGAAATATTCAACAGGTTTGGCAGCATCTGTAATGAGAGAAATAGAGTCATAGGGCTGGATTCTGTGCAGGTGGCAGGGCTCCTGGCACCGGGCCAAAAAGACGGGGGGCGGGTACGCCGTCTCTGCATTTTTTAAGCCTTCTGGAGCGATCCTCTGGTCTTTTTCGGTCAAAGCTTAAGGAGGCGGGATCCCCATCTCTTTAAAGACTTAATAGGGACGGGGATCCTGCCCTCCAAGAGCTGCTGGCCAATCACAGGGCCCGCAGCTCAGCAGTGTTGGCAGTGCCTCTGAGAGTAGTGGCCACTGTCGGTATTGCAGAGGCCAAGGACCCAGGCCCAGCACTGGCACCCTGGACAAGAGGTAGGTGAGGCGGGGTCACCGGAGCCAGTTCGGAAGGCCCCAGCAAGGGGGATGGGGGGGGGGGGGTGGGTGGGTATTTGGTCCGGAGGGGGGCGGGAGAGGGGTTCCGGGGGTACAGTTTGTGACGGAAACCACACCTGCCAAATGGAAACATATTAATTTTGTCATATGGTGCACTATATTTTGAACTGTTACTGGACATTGAACATAAATTGTTTTAAAAAGACCACAGAACAATGGCTGAAAACATGGCTGCATATTTGCATTCTGAAAGACAGCTGAATGGAGAGACAATGGGAGTACTCCATGATCCAATCAGCCAGATGGGTTTTGTCAATAGTGATGATCAAGAGACATTGAGAGTCATTGACTGTGTCAGAGCCAACATTCCACCACCCCACTGAAAGTGTCTGGAAAGCTGTGAGGAATCCACAAACCTCACAGATGAGGCTGTCTCAAGCACAACGCTAGTCACATGACTAACCTGCTGGCCAACCTGGAGTTGTGCTCACAGAACAGTTTTTGCAAGCGACTGCAATTAAACTTCAAGGAGGAAGGTCTCCCTCTCTCTGTCTCTCTCATGCTAAGTTCTAGGGACCCACGGAAGTAACTTAAACCTCAAGATAGAAGACCAGCAAAAAAAGTGTGCACTGGGCCCCAATGAGAACTGCAAGACTTAACTTCAATCAAAGACTTTACTTCCAACCCAAAACCAGTAACTGAATTCCATCTATTATTTCAAACCTTTCCCCTTTAATTCTTTTGCCTCCTCTGTCTCTATTTGCGTGTGTGCTGATTACATATGCATGCTACTGTGGTCACGTTGCGTATTTTTTAGTCGTGTCATGCTCGACCCCCACCTGTCAAGAATGAGGCACATTAATTTCACCATATGGACATTAAATTTTAATCTGTTGCTGAAGTGAAGAAAAGATTTGTTAAAAAAATCACCAGGCCCTTGGCTGGAAAAACATTTTTTGCTTACCAACAGCCAGTGCTTGGAAGGACAAGGGGGCTATTCTCTGCTCCAATTTAACCCACAATGGACTTTGAGCACCAGGTATTGTCATAGTGTGTAAGAAGAGACATTCCTGGGTCAGCTAAGACCAGAGAATCCACAAACAGATGTGGTCAGACAAGCTAGTCACATGACAAACCTGCTTGGCAACCTGGGTTTTCCTGAATTGTACAAATAGTTTGAACTGTGAGTGTCTGTTTGGCTCCTGGATTGAAAAGACCTCTCCAGGCTGGCTCACCACAGCCTCTCCTCTTTGCTCCCATCGTTTTCTCACAGAATCCCAAATCCACTGAAAACACATGAACCCCAAGAGAGAAAAGTCTCCTACAGTGAACAAGGTTTAAGAAGAATACTGGGCCCCAATGAAAAGCAAGATTTACCTACAAGCAAAGACTCTACAGTGAGCTTGAAGATCCATAACAAAAAACCCCTTCAGAGACTGCCTCAAACTTTTCCACTTTATTTCTTCTGTTCTGTTCTGTCTCTATCTGCATGTGTGTATCACGTATGCACGCTAGCATGGGCACGTCATGTACCCGTAGGTGTTAACCGAATTAGAGTTTAAGTTTAATAAATTTCAACCATTCTTCTTTAAACCTAAGAAAACATGTTTGTGCTGGTTTCTTTGCATTATAATTGGAAAGCAGTGAACAAGGAATCACCAAGGGGGAGCTAAAAACACGGTGTATTTAAAATAAAACCCTGTTACGGTAAGACCAGGTGTATCCTGAGAGGGAACCCGAGACCCCTTTCTCACTGGGTCTGAGCAGTAGTTTTAACTGAATTAAAGTTTTAAGGTTAATAAACTTAGACCTTTCTTGTTTAAATCTGTGAAAACCTGTCTGGTTGATTTCTTTGCAATTACAATTAGAGAGGAGTGAGTAAGGACTCACTGAAGGGAAGCTAAAAACACTGTGTTTTACAAGTTAAACCCTGTTGCAGGAAAAGGGTGAAAGGGGAGCCCTAGACCCTTTTCTCACCTGGTCGTAACAAGTTGTTCCCATTGGGGCTCCTCTGTTGGCCATAAATTGTCCACCAATGAGGGAGTCCCCTCCTCAAGCCCGCAGGTAGGGTGCCTCATTTTCCAAGGTGTCCCCCCCACACAGCGGATGCCCTCCCCCCCCCGCTGCTGGTAATATCCCAGCGGTGGCAGGAAGAGGTCCTTATTTGGCCTCTGGGCGGGAAGGTCGTTGTCGGCCTATCCTGCCCCGTGGGAATCGAACCAAGATTCCCGGCGTTGAGTTCCATGGCGGGCGATTCCGTCCCGATTCTCCAGCCACCCTGTCAGGAAACCCGCCATTGGGATGAGAACGAAATCCATCCCATAGAGTCATTTACAGCACAGAAGGAGGCCATTCAGTCCTTCGAGTCCATGGCAGCTCACCACAGAGCTGTTCAGTCGGTCCCACTCCGTGGCTCGATCCCTGTAGCCCAGCAAGGCTATTTCTCTCAGGTGGCCATCCAACTTCCTCTTGAAATCATTGAGTTAATCTTTCAGGTTGATGACCTTTCATCAGAACTGACGAAAAAGCAACAAAACAGCAGAGATGAAGGACCAGATGATCTATTTTGGTGCTTTTGTTTGAAGGAAGAATGATGGTCAGGACAACAGGAGACTACCTGCTCTTCTTTGAATTTTCCCATGACATGTCTCGGAATGGATTTTGACATTGAAGCTCTGGGGAAATTTCTTTGAAAATTATTAGATTTCTTTCTTTTTATGGAGGTAACTTTTAAATTGAGAAAAAAGTCTTCACTAGGCACACCTAGTGAAGATTATCTGTGCATTGACTGCATGGCTGGGGACATGGGAACTCCTGGCCCTGTCTGCTCTGCATCAATGACCTTGTTTAGGACAGATGGGGAGACCGCCCTGAAAAATGGCCATTGGAAACTCTAATGTTATGGTAGGGTCCAACACCTCCATCAGATGCAGTGTAAAACAACCTGCTAATTCACTACAAATGCATTCCACACTAATGGCCAAGACCAATTTACCCCCATTAAATCTCAACATTAAATTGTTGAGATTTAAGAAATTGGACTGCCATTGGCTAACATGTAGTTTTCATTTCTGGTTGCAGACAGGGTTTACTGATACATCCCTACCACTTGGTTGAACAGTGAATTTGACAGCTAATTATAAAATGTACATGTACAGTAGCTATTGGTCTGCCAGTCGAAATGGAATGCACCAAATTGGTGATGAAAAATGATTCCACATGTTGTGATCTATCGAGTAAGTGAAATGAATATGTGCTAATTTAAAGGATGTGGAGACTTGAAAGGACCCATAATGTGGGAGAGGTACTGTGTGAATACAGACAGCTGATTTGTTTTAAGTGAATATGACTGCAATAATTTCAAAGCAGATTTCCTAATACAGTATATATGTTTGGTGCTGCACTATTTCACAGAGGTCTTCAGCTAAGACAAAAGCAAAAATAGCCCAGTGTGTGGGTTGTGCTGTGAATAAAGCTGTGAATAAAGCTGTTAGAAAAAGATTCATCATATGTTAAAAGTTTAAAGCAGACCCACAGCAAACTATGTTCTGGAGCTAAATGAGTCCAAATCAGTATTCATATTACATTGCACTTTTTATTCTGATTACATCCCACATTTATCCTACTTGATATAGAAACCACATGAAATGTATCAATTGGTATTTTTCCCTGAAAATCCCCCAGATTAATTCTGAAAGATGTGCTGATGAACACTGGTTATGTAGTAGGTGGATGTCATGGCAATGGAGAAATCAGCATGCATCTATTGTAATGCACCTATGTAAATAATCACACTTATACATTTCAGAAATTACATTGTGACACTCTCTATTTTATAATTAAATGTTATTTTTCCACCTTTAACAGAAACATCAAATGAAGTATATCGGGACAGATATACTGGTTTCTCTTTAAAGCAATAAGCATTCTCCATCTAAATCAAGATAAGTTCACATTTAGCCTTTATCCGAACATGGCAGGCATAAACTAAGACCACAGAAAATAAATTTCCCAATGAAATATTGTTTCAGTGCTGTAGTATAAAGGTGACCTTGCTGAGGTTTCAACCTTGATAAAGTGAGACTTAAGAAGGATGTGTGAGACGTACATATAACACTAAAGCAGGCAAAGATCACATCTAACATTTCAACAAATAGTATGAGCAGCAGAATAATTTACAATAAAACTTTAGAAATTACATAAAATTCCTCCAAGTAGAAACTTAATTGGGGCTCAGTAAACTAGAACTGAATGCCCAGGCACGAGTCATTAAGAGGATGTCAGCACACTGCTTAAGCCTATATGAACAATCACCTGATGACTATTTCCCTGTAGACAGGAATGGCCCCAATTACATGATCAGAATATCATGCATAGGTAACTTCCACCTCCCCCCACAGCAAGGGGGTGCCCTTGTTGCCTGTTCAGTCATGTAGGTTAAAATTATGAATGGCCAGCCATCCCAGACCCATGGACTCATTGTGGTCCTATCCCACCTAATGTATGTGTTGACCCACACCCACCAACGTCTCTACGTACCTCATCAACCTACTTTTCATCCCAATTCATCCCAGTTGTCCCTGTCACACTCTTGCTACCCCCTCTTGGCTTCATATGCAATGGCTAGGAATGTAATGGATTCAGTGTAACATGGCATCCTGAGTGCCAGTGAACAAAGAACAAAGAACAAAGAAAATTACAGCACAGGAACAGGCCCTTCGGCCCTCCAAGCCTGCGCCGATCCAGATCCTCTATCTAAACATGTCGCCTATTTTCTAAGGGTCTGTATCTCTTTTCTTCCTGCCCATTCATGTATCTGTCTAGATACATCTTAAAAGACGTCATCGTGCCCGCATCTACCACCTCCGCTGGCAACGCGTCCCAGGCACCCACCACCCTCTGCGTAAAGAACTTTCCACGCATATCCCCCCTAAACTTTTCCCCTTTCACTTTGAACTCGTGTCCTCTAGTAATTGAATCCCCCACTCTGGGAAAAAGCCTCTTGCTATCCACCCTGTCTATACCTCTCATGATTTTGTACACCTCAATCAGGTCCCCCTCAACCTCCGTCTTTCTAATGAAAATAATCCTAATCTACTCAACCTCTCTTCATAGCTAGCGCCCTCCATACCAGGCAACATCCTGGTGAACCTCCTCTGCACCCTCTCCAAAGCATCCACATCCTTTTGGTAATGTGGTGACCAGAACTGCACGCAGTATTCCAAATGTGGCCGAACCAAAGTCCTATACAACTGTAACATGACCTGCCAACTCTTGTACTCAATACCCCGTCCGATGAAGGAAAGCATGCCGTATGCCTTCTTGACCACTCTATTTACCTGCGTTGCCACCTTCAGGGAACAGTGGACCTGAACACCCAAATGTCTCTGGACATCAATTTTCCCCAGGACTTTTCCATTTACTGTATAGTTCACTCTTGAATTGGATCTTCCAAAATGCATCACCTCACATTTGCCCTGATTGAACTCCATCTGCTATTTCTCTGCCCAACTCTCCAATCTATCTATATTCTGCTGTATTCTCTGACAGTCCCCTTCACTATCTGCTACTCCACCAATCTTAGTGTCGTCTACAAACTTGCTAATCAGTCCACCTATACTTTCCTCCAAATCATTAATATATATCACAAACAACAGTGGTCCCAGCACGGATCCCTGTGGAACACCACTGGTCACACGTCTCCATTTTGAGAAACTCACCTCTACTGCTACTCTCTGTCTCATGTTGCCCAGCCAGTACTTTATCCATCTAGCTAGTCCACCTTGGACCCCATGCGCCTTCACTTTCTCCATCAGCCTGCCATGGGCAACCTTATCAAACCTTCATCAAATGAAGGAAATAAACTTTTATTAGTGTTAAGAATACCAGCTGAAGTGTGAATTTTAATGACATCGAGTGGGCAGATCATGAAATCTCAGTGCTAGAGAAGATAAAAAGGAGAATCTTGGAATTATGGATCTAGTATTGGATAAAATAGTAAAGTTTCATGGACTAATTTTTTGTCATTTTGCAAAACAGTTAAAAATCATTAACCCCTTCAGAATTGGTGATGCTTTTTCATAATTATACTATGAAAGTATTAACCTGGATTTAACAAGTGTAGATTGTTGTGTCATCCATCTGTTTGTAGAAATGGAAAAAGTATGTTTGGTTGAGAGAGCAATGGAAATGTATGAGGAAGAAAGAGAGAAGATACAGAGATGCAGATGAAAGGTACGACTTTTTGCAATGTATTGGTTCAGTTAGCTTTATTGATACTGCCATGCAGGGTAAATCAAAATTCACTGGGTGATTCATCAGAGCCCTGATAGAAAAAGCTATAAGAAACAGCAGATACGATAATGTGAAATAGCCGGCAATCAATCCAACAATGTATCCAAGAAAAAACAGCAGCCTGCACAAA
Source organism: Heterodontus francisci (assembly GCF_036365525.1). Lineage (NCBI taxonomy): Eukaryota > Metazoa > Chordata > Chondrichthyes > Heterodontiformes > Heterodontidae > Heterodontus > Heterodontus francisci. Next base: position 100,406,208 of record NC_090371.1, read on the forward strand.
TAAAAAGACTATTAATGAAATATATTAAAAAGAATGTAGTTCAAATCAAAATAGCAACAACGTAAAACAATACTTTAAACTTCTTTCATAAAATGATGGAAATTTCATATTTTCACTTCTCAGTGTGTGAAAAGAAAGACAGAAACAGAAGCAGCGAGGATTTGAAGCTCAGATTGGGACATAATAGAGCGAACTGCTGCTTTGATTATAGAGGCAGCTCACGCTTCTCATTCCAGCAGCTTAACACAGGCTAATATTTGCATAAGCTTTTACAGAACCATTGTTACTTCACAGCTTTTTGCACGTATATTTAGAAACTATTGTCTGGATTTTCCTGTGGGCTTCAGACCCCAAAATTGGAACCAAATGGGAGGCCCGAACCTGCACTTGCCGGCAGTGAGACTGGCACACCAATATTCCCAGAGGTGGTCTCCTAATTGGCCATGTGCTCGTTCGTCATCCTATTAAGGATTGGGGGGGGGGGGGGGGGTGGACCCTCGATGCTGCCAGCCCAATCAGAGGGCCAGCAACTCCGGAGCCTCAGCAGCCCCACTGGGAGAGTTAGCCACTGCTGAAGCAAGTCAGGGTGTTTCAACATGGAGGCGCCCTCAGAGGTAATCATGAAATTTAAAAGTGGTAAGTGCAGAAGCTGGTAGGCCCCTTCAGAGCAATCTTTTGGACTGCCAATGTGGCCTTTCCTGCCCTTGGCCCCGTCATTGGCACAAGGAGCCTCTGGTTCTGATGACCCCTCAGCCTGCCGCAGGAAGGCCGTCTCCATTGAGCTTGCGGCCTCTGCATGTAGCAGGGGGCTGCTCCGCTGCTGTAAAATGCTGGCAGGGTCACAAAATTGCCCCTAATTGGGGCCTTAATCATCGTAAGTGGCTGCCCACATCCAATTCCCAGCTTGTGCCTGAGAAAGTTCCCCGGCGATCGGAATATGTCGGGGAGCTGTTCTGATGTGGCTCCCCCTAATTTCCCAGCTCCCCCGCCTCCAAGCCCATCATCACAGGGCCAGGAAAATTCAGTCCTATGTATCTAGATATGTATTTATGTAAGTAGGATAGAAAGAAATGGATACATATTTTGCTTTTCCTTTTTAAGATTTCCAAGTATGTACGGTTCTATTTTGTACATTGATATTGTAGGAGTGTCATTGATTAAAAAAAAAACTTGTTTGCTAGCCTCAAAAGTGAACTCAACCATGCAGCCATCTTTCTGAACAGGAAGACTGAGTTCAGATATTCAGTGCAATTTATTGAACTCAGACCTCTAACAAAACTACTCAGATCGTAATTTCTCTCCCAGTAATCAACAGTAAACTTAAAACACTTCTCTAGAAATACAATGACATCAATAGTTTAAATGTAATACAGCCTGTTTTTCAACTCAAAATACACTGCTATTATTATTCTGTCCTGACCAGTAATGTTAGTTTTCTCTCAGTTCCCTACAGGACTAGTTCCTGCTGCTCTACCAAGAATAATATTCAGTGTAGATGTGTTAAAAAGAGAATACCATCACCTGATTGGCATATAATGAAAATAATGCTGTCATCACAAGGTAATGCACTTGGCTGCCCTATTTATATTGGGGAACTGCTGGAGAAGTCTACATGTGCTCTCATTGTCTCCATTAACATTTGTGAGGTGCAATTCGGAGCGCGTGAGCATCACTGAAACAAATGGACTTGGGCGTGATTATTTATAGGCAATTCTTCATAAGTTGTGAGCGCAACATTATGCTTCTAATCAGACAAAGTTGGCAGTCTTCGGTAACAGCCGTGTTGCCTGTTGCTGACATTGAATAAACGCAGGAAGAAATAACATCTAGATGCACTAGCGCCACCTCATTTACATTCCATCACTGTCAACAGATCATTGATATCACAGTGTACCACTGGGAAACCTGTCCAACGTTATTGCAATATGTCTGTATTTAAATCTCTCTATCTGGGAAATTCCTGACTAACCAGGAATGCATTGTCTGAAAAAGCTGTGGAAAAAGATTAAATAAAGACTTTTAAAAGGGAATTGGTGAAATATTTGAAAAGAGAAAATGTGCAGGGCTGTGGGGGAAAGAGCTGGGGGTGTCGGACTAATTAGTAGCTCATTCAGAGAGTAGGCATAGGCACGATGGGCTGAATGGCCTCCTTATGTGCTGTATGTTTCTATGATTCTATTTCCAAAAGGCATTTGACAAAGTTTCACATGAAAGGCTGTTACTTAAACTCCAAGTTGTGGAACATCAGGGAGTAGGTAAGCAATTGGCGGAAGTGTAGAAATGAATGGGCACTTGTTAGCATGGGGAAATTGAAGAGTGGGATGCTCGAAGCATTGGGAGCATAACTGTTTCTCAATTTTTTTCAATAACTTGGATTCAGAAACTCAATGAAAAGTGGTCAGATTTTTAGTTGATACCAAATTAGACATGGCTATGTAATCAGAAGAAGCAGCTCAGGAATTACCAAATGAGTTGGACATAATAGGTGGAATTTTCAAATGATAGTTCCAGCCAAAATGACAGGACCATTAGTAGGTCGGGAACCCATTGAACTCTCCAGCTTTGCCGTGGTTCTTTAACTAAAAGCAATCTTTCACCTGGCTGTGGCTGGAGCTCTTCAGTTTCACTCCACAAAGGCTTCCCAGCCTGTCAGTTTCACTTGTCCCCACCTACTAAGAATGAGGCACATTGATTTTGTCATGAACATTGATTTTAAACTGTTACTGGAGTGAAGAAAGGACTTGTTAAACAGATCAGCCATGGCTGGAAAAGACATTTGCATATTAACAGTGTTTGGAAACACAAAGCAGCCATTCCCTGACATATTCAACACACAATGAACCTTGATCGCAGATATTGTGTGTAAGAGGTGCATTCCAGAGACTGCTAAGGTGATAGAATCCAAGGCGTGGTCAGACCAGTTAGTCACATGACAAACCTACTTGGCAACCTGGGGTTTTCTAAATTATACAAACAGTTTGACCTCAGAGTGTCTGTTTGCTCCTGGACTGAGAAGATCTCTCCTGTCTGCTCCCATCTCTTTCTCACAAGTCTCTGAATCCACTGAAGACACATGAACCCAAAGAGAGAAAAGTCCCCTTCAGCGAACAAGGTTGAAGAAGAATACTGGGCCCCAACGAAAAGCAAGGATTATAATCAAGGACTCTACAGAGAGCTCGAAGAATCGTAACAAAAACTCTTCAGATATTGCCTTAAACTTTTCCACTTTATTTTTTTTCTGCTCTTTTCTGTCTCTATTTGCATGTGTGTATCACGAGATGTGGGCACATCTCGTATCTGTAGGCGCCAACCGAATGAGAGTTTAAGTTCAAGTTTAATAAACTTCAACTTTTCTTCTTTAAACCTAAGAAAGCCTGTTTGCGCTGGTTTCTTTGCCCTATAATTGGAAAGCAGTGAACAAGGCTTCACCAAGGGGGAGCTAAAAACATGGTGTGTTTAAAAGTAAGCCCGGTTCCGGTAAGACCAGGTGAAGGCTGAGAGGGATCCCTAGACATGTTTCTCACCTGGTCGTAACACACTGATGTAGCTCTTCTTGCTATGTTTTTTTTTATTCATTCATGGGATGTGGGCATCACTGGCTTTGCCAGCATTTATTTCCCATCCCTAATTGCACTTGAGAAGGTGGCGGTGAGCTGCCTTCTTGAACCGCTGCAGTCCATGTGAGGTAGGTACACCCACAGTGCTGTTAGGAAGGGAGTTCCAGGATTTTGACCCAGCGACAGTGAATGAACGGCGATATAGTTCCAAGTCAGGATGGTGTGTGACTTGGAGGGGAACTTGCAGGTGGTGATGTTCCCATGCATCTGCTGCTCTTGTACTTCGAGGTGGTAGAGGTCGCAGGTTTGGAAGGCGCTGTCGAAGGAGCCTTGGTGCGTTGCTGCAGTGCCTTTTGTAGATGGTACACACTGCTGCCACTGTGCATCGGTGGTGGAGGGAGTGAATGTTTGTGGATGGGGTGCCAATCAAGCGGGCTGCTTTGTTCTGGATGGTGTTGAGCTTCTTGAGTGTTGTTGGAGCTGCACCCATCCAGGCAAGTGGAGAGTATTCCATCACATTCCTGACTTGTGCCTTGTAGATGGTGGACAGGCATTGGGGAGTCAGGAGGTGAGTTACGCGCCTCAGGATTCCTAGCCTCTGACCTGCTCTTGTAGCCACGGTATTTATATGACTACTCCAGTTCAGTTTCTGGTCAATGGTTGCCCCTAGGATGTTGATAATGGGGGATTCAGTGATGGTAATGCCATTGAATGTCATGGGGAGATGGTTAGATTCTCTCTTGTTGGAGATGGTCATTGCCTGGCACTTGTGTGGCGCAAATGTTACTTGCCACTTATCAGCCCAAGCCTGGATATTGTGCAGGTCTTGCTGCATTTCTACATGGACTGCTTCAGTATTTGAGGAGTTGCGAATGGTGCTGAACATTGTGCAATCATCAGTGAACATCCCCACATCTGACCTTATGATTGAAGGAAGGTCATTGATGAAGCAGCTGAAGATGGTTGGGCCTAGGACACTACCCTGAGGAACTCCTGCAGTGATGTCCTGGAGCTCAGATGATTGACCTCCAACAACCACGGCCATCTTCCTTTGCGCTAGGTATGACTCCAACCAGCATAGAGTTTTCCCCCTGAGTCCCATTGACTCATTTTGCCAGGGCTCCTTGATGCCACACTCGGTCAAATGCTGCCTTGATGTCAAGGGCAGTCACTCTCACCTCACCTCCTGAGTTCAGCTCTTTTGTCCGTGTTTGAATCAATGCCGTAGGTCAGGAGCTGAGTGGCCCTGGCGAAACCCAAACTGAGCATCACTGAGCAGGTTATTGCTAAGCAAGTGCTGCTTGATGGCACTGTTGATGACACCTACCATCACTTTACCGATGATTGAGAGTAGACTGATGGGGCGGTAATTGGCTGGGTTGGACTTGTCCTGCCTTTGGGGTACAGGACATATCTGGGCAATTTTACACATTGCTGGCTAGATGCGAGTGTTGTAGCTATACTGGAACAGCTTGGCTAGGGGTGCGGCAAGTTCTGGAGCACAGGTCTTCAGTACTATTGCCGGAATATTGTCAGGGCCCATAGCCTTTGCAGTAGCCAGTGCCTTCAGTCGTTTCTTGATATCACGTGGAGTGAATCGAATTGGCTGAAGTCTGGCATCTGTAATGCTAGGGACTTCAGGAGGGGGCCGAGATGGATCATCAACTCGGCACTTCTGGCTGAAGATTGTTGCTAATGCTTCTGCCTTATCTTTCGCACTGATGTGCTGGGCTCCCCCATCATTGAGGATGGCCCACAGCACCTCATGGATGCCCAGTTTTGCATTGCTAGATCTGTTCGAAATCTATCCCATTTAGCACGGTGATAGTGCCAGACAACACGATGGACGGTATCCTCAATGTGAAGGCGGGTCTTCGTCTCCACAAGGACTGTGCAGTGGTCACTCCTACCAATACACTCATGGACAGAAGCATCTGTGGCAGGCAGATTGGTGAGGACAAGGTCAAGTATGTTTTTCCCTCGTGTTGGTTCCCCCACCACCTGCCGCAGACCCAGTCTAGCAGCTATGTCTTTTAGGACTTGGCCAGCTCGGTCAGTAGTGGTGCTACCGAGCCATTCTTGGTGATGGACATTGAAGTCCCCCACCCAGAGTACATTTTGTGCCTTTGCCACCCTCAGTTCTTCCTCCAAATGGTGTTCAACATGGAGGGGTACTGACTCATCAGCTGAGGGAGGGCAGTAGGTGGTAATCAGTAGGAGGTTACCTTGCCCATGTTTGACTTGATGCCTGGGGTCCGGAGTCGATGTTGAAGATTCCCAGGGCAACTCCCTCGCTACTGTCGACCACTGTCCCGCCACCTCTGCTGGGTCTGTCCTGCTGGTGGGGCAGGACATACCCAGGGATGGTGATGGCAGTGTCTGGGACATTGTCTGTCAGGTATGATTCCATGAGTATGACTATGTCAGGCTGTTGCTTGACTAGTCTGTGGGACAACTTTCCCAACTTTGGCACAAGCCCCCAGATGTTAGTAAGGAGGACTTTGCAGGGTCGACAGGGCTGGGTTTGCCGTTGTCGTTTCCAGTGCCTAGGTCGATGCCGGGTGGTCCATCCGGTTTCATTCCTTTTCATTGACTTCGTAGCAGTTAGATACAACTGAGTGGCTTGCTGGGCCATTTCAGAGGGCACGTAAGACTTAACCACATTGCTGTGGGTCTGGAGTCACATGTAGGCCAGACCAGGTAAGGACAGCAGATTTCCTTCCCTAAAGGACATTAGTAAACCAGATGGGTTTTTACAACAGTCGACAATGGTTTCATGGCCATCATTAGACCAGCTTTTAATTCCAGATTTATTAATTGAATTCAAATTCAACCTTTTGCTGTGGTGGGATTCGAACCCATGTCTCCAGATCAATACCCTGGGTCTCTGGGTTGCTAGTCCAGTGATAATACCACCACCTCCCCCCACCATTCACGACTGTGTATACTTCCCTCAGTGACCCTGGCAAGTTGCTGAAAGCTCGGAAAATTGTTAAAGCATGAATTCTTGGTTAAAACAGTACTTAATTACCTATTAGAATATTTAAGTGACTTACCTGACAGCTGCATGGGTGTGCCCCACTCGTCTTCAAACCTACCTCAGTAAAACCCAGAAACGAGTGGGATGATGTCAGGATCCCGACCCGATGTCACTTTTAGGGGATTTAATTCCCTGCACGCACCAAAACTAGCCTCCCATGCCCGTTAAAATATCCCCCAATATATATGCTGGCAGAACAATGATTGATTAAATTTAATATAGAGAAGTTCTGCACATCGGAAGAAGACATAGTTGACACAAATATTCCCTGAATGATGGCAAAATAACAAAGGATGAAGTTAAAAGATGTTTTTATAGACTTAATACTCAATCGCTCCAAATAATTAAGAGCAGGAATCAACAAAGCCTATTGAATTATATAGCTAAAAAATAGAATGTCAGAAATTAGATACAAACTATCTATTATAAGAGAAAGAAGAATAAACTGGTAAATCATCGATCGGTTAGTCCAATGTCCGTTGTGGGTAACCTCATAGTGTTGACTATTTGAGATGAAATTAATAAGCATTTTAAAATGTATGGGTTAATTAATGACAGACAGCAAGGTATTGTTTTAAGGCAAATCATGTTTGGTAAATTTTATAGTGTTTTTTGGAGAAGTGATTGATTGGATAGATAAAGAAATATATACATATGTGAACTATATGTTCAGTAATATTAAATGGTTCCGTGCTTTCCTGCAGTATTGGTTGGCTGGTTTCGTATAGTGAATCCAAAAGCAGTAGCTATAAATCTAAGATAGTCACTTAATAAATTCAATAAGGAATTCAAGAGAAACTTCTTTACCTAGAGAGTGTGAGAATGTGGAACTCACTACTGCAAGAAGTAGTTGAGGTGACTAGAAACCCAGAAGATCTTTATAAATATCTAAATAGGTAAGTACATGAGGGAGAAAGGATCAGGAGGATATATTGATAGAGTTAGATAAAGTAGGGTGGGAGGAGGCCGTGTGGAGCATAAACACCATGAAAAACCAGTTGGCCTGAATGTCATGTTTCTGTGCTGTAATAAAGATAATGCAGTGGACATAATGGGCTGGATGTTAAAGCCTTTCCACTGCCAGGAACGATGGCGCATGGTGGGGGGGGGGTGGAAATGAAGATAGCAACGGAGGAGACCTGTCACCGACCCTAACGCTGGCAGGCCCCGTACCAATCATGGCGGCAGCGGCACGGCCTTCTGGCGGCCGCCCTGCCACTCGGCGACGGGACCCAAATATGTTAAGCCTACTTACCATACAGCCCACAGCCATTCAGCCACCAAGTTGCAATACTTATTCTGGCAGCCAGCAATGCCACACCTTTGACTCCCCGTTCAGGGAAACGAGGCACGACACCCGTGGAGAGGGGGGAGGATGTGATTTTCTCTGTGAGCGTGGTTACAATGCTGCGGATTGGTCGAGGGGCGTACGGTGATAGGAAGGGGCAAAGGACAAATGTTCCGAACTTTGAAGGGGGCAAGATCAAATTTTCAAGGCAGGTGTTCCGGGGGGAAAAGGGCAGGAATGTTGTGAAATGACATTGGGGGGGATGGGGTAGGAGAGTGCATGGAAAGGTTATTTTATTCATTTTTACAAAACTTTACAGTAACTGGATCTTTAAATTTCACATGCACATTGAGGGCTGTAAGCCCTTTAAAAATGGCGCCGGCATCGGCACATTGCTGCTGGTGGCCGTTGCAGGCAACGGCTTGTCCACCCCCTCCATGTGACTGGGGGGGAGGGTGGCGGCTGCCCCGTAAATGGTAATGAGCTGCCGTGTTTGAAATCGCGGCAGCTCTGCAACGTGGTCCAAGTGCGTGAGTGCCGCATTTTTTTACGCAAGCCGCCTATTTCGGCAGTGGAGTCTCAAAATTCAGCCCAATGTATGCGGATTTTCAGAAGGTGTTTGATAAGGTATCTTATAAGAGCTTTATTAGAAATATTCAAGAATTTGGTATACAAGAAAATGTAATACCATAAATAGAAAGTAGTTGCTGGATAGTAAACAAACAGTTAGGGTAAATTTGGAGTATTATTTGTAGTGAGAGTTGGAAGTGAAATAGGATGATGAGGTTGCAAAATATGGGCTTTGACAAACAGCAAGGAGGACTGTTCCTGCTCTCATTCTCCCGTTCTAATGAAAGGTCATTGACTCATCGATTTGAAACCTTAACTTTGTATCTCCCTCCACAGATGCTGCCTGACTTGCTGAGTATGTCCAGCATTTTCTGTTATTATTATAGCAAGGACGATTGGACTGGTTAGTGGACTAGGCAGATGGGTAGCAAATTTAAGATACTGGAACACCTTTCACTGCAGCAGAGAAGGTAAAGAGATTTAATAGATATTTTTGAATAGGGAAAGACTATTCACAGTGATAAGGAAAGTGAGAAAGGATCATCAGTTTAAATAATCAGTAAGAGTAAAGAGAGCGGTTAGGAGAAATTTATTTGCACTGATTTTACTACACTGAATAGTTGAGGCACAGAACACTGCAACTGTTAAGGAAAAGTTGTATAAGTATTTGAAGGAGAGGAAGATGCAAGGGTATGGGGCGAGAGCACAACGTAAAATTGGTTTTGTATCTCTCCAGCAGAATATGGACTTTGTATGGACTCAACTGTGCAGTGAACTATTGTCACATGATGCTAGTGATTTCATGTGACAAGTAGTTCTCCAATTCTAGGAGGTCAGGATATCCTATTTTAAATGTTACTCATAAGCCACGATTTCAGTGCAATTTATTGCACTTATGTTTTAATCACAGAATCACAGAATAATATAGTGCAGAAGAGGCCCTTCGGCTGAGTCTGCACCGATGCATTAAAACACCTGACCTGTCTACCTAATCCCATTTGCCAGCACTTGGCCCATAGCCTTGAATGTTATGACGTGCCAAGTGCTCATCCAGGTACTTTTTAAAGGAATAAAAGCAAAATACTGCGGATGCTGGAAATCTGAAACAAAAACAAGAAATGCTGGATTCACTCAGCAGGTCTGGCAGCATCTGTGGAAAGAGAAGCAGAGTTAACGTTTCGGGTCAGTGACCCTTCTTCGGAACTGACAAATATTAGAAAAGTCACAGATTATAAACAAGTGAGGTGGGGGTTGGGCAAGAGATAACAAAGGAGAAGGTGCAGATTGGACCAGGCCACATAGCTGACCAAAAGGTCACGGAGCAAAGGCAAACAATATGTTAATGCTGTGTTGAAAGACAAAGCATTAGTAAAGATTAGGTGTGAATATACTGAATATTGAACAGCAGCAAGTGCAAACCTGAAGAAAAACAACCTGAAAAAAACAGTGGGTAAGCAAACTGAACAAACTAAGACGAAATGAAATAAATGCAAAAAAAGATTGTAAAAAATGTAAAAAGGAATGTAAAAAAAAAGGAAGAAAAAATAACTAAAAATTACTAAAAATGAAAGTAAAGTGGGGGGCTGTCATGCTCTGAAATTATTGAACTCAATGTTCAGTCCGGCAGGCTGTAGTGTGCCTAATCGGTAGATGAGATGCTGTTCCTCGAGCTTGCGTTGATGTTCACTGGAACACTGCAGCAATCCCAGGACAGAGATGTGAGCATGAGAGCAGGGGGTAGTGTTGAAATGGCAAGCAACCGGAAGCTCAGGGTCCTGCTTGCGGACTGAGCGGAGATGTTCCGCAAAGCGGTCACCCAGGATGTGAGGCAACCTGCCTCTACTACCCTCCCAGGCAGGGCATTCCAGACCGTCACCCTCTGGGTAAAAAAGTTCTTCCTCAAATCCCCCTTAAACCTCCCGCCCCTCACCTTAAACTTGTGACCCCTCGTAACTGACCCTTCAACCTAGGGGAACAGCTGCTCCCTATCCACCCTGTCCATGGCCCTCATAATCTTGTACACTTCGATCAGGTCACCCCTCAGTCTTCTCTGCTCCAGTGAAAACAACCCAAGCCTATCCAACCTCTCTTCATAGCTTAAATGTTCCTTCCCAGGCAACATCCTGGTGAATCACCTCTGCACCCCCTCCAATGCAATCACATCCTTCCTATAATGTGGCGACCAGAATTGCACACAATACTCCAGCTGTGGCCTTACCAGAGTTCTGTACAACTCCAACATGACCTCCCTGCTTTTGTAATCTATGTCTTCATTGATAAAGACGTGTCCCATATGTCTTTTTTACCACCCTATTAACCTGCCCTTCTGCCTTCAGAGATCTATGGACAAACACGCCAGCGTCCCTTTGTTCCTCGGAACTTCCCAGTGTCAGGCCATTCATTGAATACTTCTGTGTCACATTACTCCTTCCAAAGTGTATCACCTCACACTTTTCAGCATTAAATTCCATCTGCCACTTTTCTGCCCATTTGACCATCCCGTCTATATCTTTCTGTAACCTAAGACACTCCACCTCACTGTAAACCACTCGGCCAATCTTTGTGTCATCCGCAAACTTACTGATCCTACCCCCCACATAGTCATCTCTGTCGTTTATATAAATGACAAACAATAGGGGACCCAGCACAGATCCCTGTGGTACGCCACTGGACACTGGCTTCCAGTCACTAAAACAGCCGTCTGTCATCACTCTCTGTCTCCTACAGCTAAGCCAATTTTGAATCCACCTTATCAAGTTACCTTGTATCCCATGTGCATTTGCTTTCTTGATAAGTCTCCCATGTGGGACCTTGTCAAAGGCTTTGCTGAAATCCATGTAAACTACATCAACTGCACTACCCTCATCTACACACCTGGTCACATGCTCAAAACATTCAATCAAATTTGTTAGGCATGACCTCCCTCTGACAAAGTCATGCTGACTATTCCTAATCAAATTTTGCCTCTCCAAGTGGTGATAGATTCTCTCCTTCAGAATTTTCTCCAATAGTTTCCCTACCACTGACGTGAGACTCAGTGGTCTGTAGTTCCCTGGCTTATCGCTACAACCTTTCTTAAATAGTGGGACCACATTAGCTGTTCTCCAGTCCTCTGGCACCTCCCCCGTGGCCAGAGAGGAATTAAAAATTAGGGTCAGAGCCCCTGCAATCTCCACCCTCACCTCCCACAGCATCCTGGGACACGAATCGTCTGGACCTGGAGATTTGTCCACTTTTAAGCCTTCCAAAACCTCCAATACCTTGTCACTCCCTTTGACAATTTGCTCAAGAACCTCACAGTCTCTCTGTCTAAGTTCCATATCTACATCCTCATTCTCTTGGGTGAAGACAGATGTGAAGTATTCGTTCAACACCCTCCCAATATCCTCTGGCTCCACCCACAAATTTCCCCCTTGGTCCCTAATGGGTCCTACTCTTTCCCTGGTTATCCTCTTCCCATTGATATACTTATAGAATATCTTGGGATTTTCCCTACATTTACCAGCCAGAGCTTTCTCATATCCCCTCTTTGCTCTCTTCTTAAGCTCCATCCTACACTTTCTGTACTGAACTAATGCTTCCATTGATTTGCTGTCCTTGTATTTGCTAAAAGCCTCTCTTTTCCTTCTCATCGTACCCTGAATGTTTCTGGTCATCCATGGTTCTCTGGGCTTGTTGCTCCTACCTATTACCCTAGAGGGAACATGTTGGGCCTGTACCCTCCCCATTTCCTTTTTGAATGCCCCCCACTGCTCTTCTGTAGATTTCCCGACAAGTAACTCTTTCCAGTCTACCTTGGCCAGATCCTGCCTTATTTTACTAAAATTCGCTCTCCCCCAATCCAAAACCTTTTTTTGCAACTTGTCTATTTCTTTCTTCATAACAAGCTTAAATTGTACCATGTTGTGGTCGCTATCACCAAAATACTCCCCCACCAACACATCAACCACCTGTCCGGCTTCATTCCCCAGAATTAGGTCCAGCACTGCACCCTCCCTTGTTGGATCCTCTACATATTGAGCTAAAAAGTTCTCCTGTATACATTTTAAGAACTCCACTCCATCTAAGCCCTTAACACGATGACTATCCCAATTAATGTTGGGAAAGTTGAAATCACCTAATATAATTACCCTATTATTTTTACACACTTTTGCAAATTGCGCACATATTTGCTCCTCAATTTAACGCTGACTATCTGGGGGTCTATAATAAACACCTAGCAATGTGGCTGTCCCTTTTTTATTCCTAAACTCTACCCATAAAGCTTCATTTGATGCCCCCTCCAAGAAATCAACTCTCCTTACTGCAGTAACTGACTCCTTAACTAATATTGCAATGTCCCCTCCTCTTTTACCCCCTCCTCTGTCTCGCCTGAAGATTCTATATCCCGGGATATTGAGTTGCCAATCCTACCCCTCCCTCAACCATGTCTCCTTGATGGCTACTATATCACAATTCCACGTGTCAATCATTGCCCTTAACTCATCCGTTTTACCTGCAATACTCCTGGCATTAAAGTAGAGGCCTTCCATCCTGGTCTTACTCCCTTGAAACTTACTTCCGCTGTATTCCCTCTGACTTGTTCGCTTTCCTGTGTTTAGCTGTGTCCCTATTCTGCTAGGAGTCTGCGTCCCCTCCCCCTGCCAAATTATTTTAAACTCCTCCCAACAGCACTAGCAAACCCGCCAGCAAGGATGTTAGTCCCCCTCTGGTTCAGATGTAGACCGTCCCGCTTGTACAGGTCCCACCTTCCCCAGAAATGGTCCCAGTGGTCCAGGAATCTAAAACCCTCCCTTCTGCACCAACTCTTAAGCCACGCATTCATCTGTGCTATTCTCCTATTTCTATACTCGCTAGAACGTGGCACTGGGAGTAATCCAGAGATTACAACCCGAGAGGTCCTGCTTTTTAGTCTACTGCCTAAGTCCCTGAATTCTTGATGCAAGACCTCATCCCTCTTTCTACCTATGTCATTGATACCAACATGTACCATGACCTCTGCCTTATCACCCTCCCCCTTCAGGATGCCCTACAGCCGTTCAGTGACATCCTGGCACCAGGGAGGCAACACACATCCTGGAGTCACGTTGACGGCCACAGTAGCGCCTATCTGTTCCCCTGACTATAGAATCCCCTATTGCTATTGCTCTTCCTCTCTTTCCCCCTTCCTGTGCAGATAGGCTGCTTGCGGTACCAGAAGCTTGGCTCTGTCCGCACTCCATGGAGGAACCAGCCTCATCAGCCTCCAAAATGGAATACCGATTTGCAAGCGGGACCCCAGGGGACTCCTGAACTACCTGCCTGATTCTCTTGGACTGCCTGGTGGTCACCCATTCCCTCCCTTCCTCAAGACCCTTCAGCTGCGGTGTGACCACCTCTCTATACGTGCTATCCACAATGCTCTCAGACTCGCGGATGCTCCACAGTGTTTCCAGCCGCCGTTCCAGCTCTGAAACCCGAGCTTCCAGGAGCTGCAGCTGGACACACTTCCTGCACACATGCTGGTCCCGGGGACTGGAAATGTTCCCGGATTCCCACATGCAGCAAGAGGAGCAAACCACGGCTTCAAGCTCTACTGCCATGACTAAACCCTTTACATTTAAAACTTTAGAAGAGTGTAATAAAAAAAAACAACTTTAATGTTCTCAGTATTCTTTTTATCCTGTTTCTGTACTGTGATTGATTTGATGTGCATTACTCTGAACTTTAATATTACTTTAATATTACATTTTATCAAAGAGGTCAACCTTATAATGGGTGTGCTGAGAATTATGAGCAGCCAGTTTGATTGTGGTGTGTGTGGGTGTTAATTTTGATCAGTTTTTTTTACACATTCCTACACGCTTATTTTCATGAAGGTTTTGGGACACTTGTGTTATGTACTTTAATTGATCTTCTCCCCCGCTTTTTTCACAAAACTTTCCACAGAAAATAATGATACTTAGCAACAATGTGAAATACAATTATAGTGATGCAACAATCATCATGCAATGGTCATTAGCTGTCCCACAAAATAATTTATTAACTGATGCCATCATTGTTCCAAAATGAATTAATTTTAGGTCCAAATCATTTACATCAAATTAATAAAAACAATGATGATAAGCAGACTGTCAATCCTAGTAGCCTTACAATAGAAAATGAAATAAATTATGAAACATCTTTTGGCTTATTGTTTGTTAGTGGCACAGACTATAACATTAAAATGGAACTATGTTGCTAATATGGTTATTAACTCTGGCACCATTACTTCTTGCAATCGTTTGAGTTAAGTCTAAAAATATAGAAAGAAAGCATTTTAACACATCCTCAGGAGGTCCCAAACACTTCACATCCAATGAATTTTAAGTATAGTCGTTGTTGTTCCGTAGATAAATGATGTAACCAAAGGAGAGGAAAATGGGTAAATGAGATGAAATGGGAAAATCAGAGGGAAATGGGCCAGCACCCAGGGCCCACATTCCTACCAGCATTGACAGTAAAGTGGTGAAGTAGCACCCAGTGGTTGTCCTGCTGGGGTTGGGCAGGGGCATGGGTGAGAAAATTGAAATTGGGGCAGCACCATCAGGTTTGGTCTCAATCTCTACTGCTTGAACACACAATCTTCTAACTCAATGGTAAGAATGTGGAGCATGTTTCAGTCGGGCAGCATTTGGGGAACAGTGACCATCAGGTTTTGAAAAGTTAAGGAAAAGGACAAGGGATAATCAAGCATAAAAAATACTTCAATGGATGAGAACTAATTTCAGTGAGTTAAAAAGGGATCAAGCCCAGTTGGATTGGTATCAAAAATTGGTAGGCAAAGCAGTAATTGAATAATGGAGGGCCTTTCAAAGAGGAGATAGTTCGTGTACAGATTAAGCACATTCCCATCAGTGCATCTAAACCTAGAGTTCTCTGGATGACTAAAGATCTAGAGATTAAAATGAAACAGGAAAAGGAGACTTATGAAAATATAAGGCTGATAATACAATAGAGAACCAAACTGAATACAAAAAGTACAGAGGAAATCTAAGAAAGGAAATAAGAGGGGAAAAAGAGAGAATGAGAATAAATTAGGGGCTAACATAAAAGGAAATCCAGATAACTTTATAAATATCTAAATAGTAAAAGTGTAGTCAAAGGAATGGAGAAAAAATTAAAGAGCAAAAAGGAGATCTTGTGGAGGCAGAGGGCATGGCTGGGGTACTAAATTAAAACTTTGCATCTGTCTTCATTAGAGAAGAGAATGCTGCAAATTCAGCAGTAAAGGAAGAGGTAGTGGTCATATTGGATAGGATAAAAATAAAGAGGTGGCACTTAAAAGGTTGACAGCCCTCAAATTAGAAAAGTCACATGGTCTGGATGGGCTACATCCTACATTACTGAGGGAAGTAAGGGTGGAAATTGCAGAGGCTCTGATAACAATCTTCCAATCCTCCTTAGATTTGGGAGTGATGCCAGAGGATTGGAGCTTTGCAAATGTTACTCTCCTGTTCAAAAAAGGAGACGGGGATAAACTTGACAACTATATGCCAGTCAGCCTAATGACAGACCTCCTGATGTTAGAGACAATAGGCAGGATCTTCCCAGACGGGGGAAAGTCCCAATGTCGTGAGTTTTATGGATGGCGAGCAGGCTTGGGCGGGACGTGGGACTTCCCCGTGATATTGCCAGGACGAGGCAATCAAGAGCTGGCAGGTGGGGGAGGTGGCCAAATAAGGAAGGCGAGCAGGGCTTCCATGCTGCTGACCCAATCAGAGGGCCAGCAGCTCTGCAGGCTCAGCAGCACCACCAAGGGAGTTGGCCTCTGCTGAGCTAGAAAGGGAAATGTGAGGGTGTCTCCATTTTGAGGTGCCCTCGCATGGGCAGTAGGTTTGGTTTTTTTCCCGGGACCAAGCAGGCGGGCCCCAGTGATTGGAGGGGAAATCCCTCCAGCGCTGGCAGCAGCGTCGCAGGGGCAGCCTTTGCTGCTGGTGGCCCCCTCCTTGGGCCTGGGAAGCTGTAGGGAGACCAGCTCTTTGCAGCTTAAGGCCTTCGCACATGGTGGGCAGCCCCGCCATCGGCAAAATGCCAGTGACCCAGAGAAAAGGCCCTTAATTGGGCCTTTAATGTCTAAATTGGTCGCCCGCCTCAGCAGCTGTGCTGTTGCCACTCCCGCCACTGCGAAACTTACCTGGTGGTGGGACTGCATCGGGGAGACATTCCTTGCAATCAAAAACAACAACAATGTATTTATAAGGTGCCTTTAATGTCCCAAGGGGCTCACGGACCATTAACAAAATTTGACACTGAGCCACCTAAGGATATATTGGGGTAGATGACCAAATGCTTGCTCAAAGAGGTCAGTTTTAAAGAGTGTTTTAAAGGAGGAAAGTGAGCTAGGGAGACAGAGAGATTTAGAGAGGGAATTCCAGAGCTTAGAGCCTAGATGGCCGAAGGCCGTAATGGGGGAGCGATTCAAATCAGGGTTGCTCAAGAGGCCGTAATTAGAGGAGCATTCTCAGTCAGTAGTAGGGCTGGAGGAGATGACAGAGATAGAGGCCGGAATTTTACCTTCTGAAATTGGGCGTCCTCCAAGGTGGTCGAGCTGAAAAATGGCGGACGATGAGGTCTGGTTGGGTCCCTGACGTCATGACGCCCAATCCCTATCTTACGCATGTCAGTTGGCAGGTGAGAAGGAGGCGCTGCTCGCCGCCCTATTTACAACAAATAAGGGCCAATTGTACTTCTTGAAAATCCAATTGACAGCCATTTTATCTCGGTCGTCACATTTTACGTCCAGCAAACGGGTTGAATGGGGAGTCGGGAACCCGGAAGCTTTAAAAGAGCGGCAACCAGTGTGTCTGTGGAGGAGATGGAGGTACTGGATTTTTCATTTATTTCTGTTAGATTTCTGCATTGACTGCAAGGTCAGGGCTGATATCGCTGGCTCTCCAGGGTTCAGCTGAGCGAGTGAAACTCCTGGTAGGCAGCAGTGATTTATTCTGTGTAGGGGAGAGGTTTGTGAGTGCCTGTCCTTAGAGCAGGCAGCAAATATCTGTCCTCATTACATCTCTGGGACACTGCAGCCATGGGTATTGTCCACTCTGGAGGCGGCTCCTCCAGTGAGGAAGAGAACGCCACAAGGAGGGACAGGAGGACAACTGGCCAGGGAAATCAGCGACCTGCTGGCCAACAGCAGCCTGGTAATGGGGGAGGGGCAAGAGGTCACAGAGTGCACCAGGAGCAAACACCTGTGAGTAGACGAGTCTACCCAGTAGGCAGGGTCTACCACCTGCTAGCTGCAGGCGTCAGAGCAACAGTGCTGTAGAAGACTGCGCCTGTTTCGAGAGACTGTCACATCTCTGTGTGAGATGCTGGCAGTGGAGGTCGTTTCCAACTGCATGGGTGGCCATTCAATGCCAGTCGCACTATAGGTCACAGTCACTTTGAATGTCTATGCATCAGGCTCCTTCCAGGCTTCCACAGGAGACGTGCGGAATCTCACAGTCATCAGTGCAACATTGCATTAAAGTGGTAACTGATGCCATATTCAGGCATGCCAACCAGTTCATCAAGTTCCAGACTGACTCTGCTGGTCAGGCTGAGAGAGCCAAAGGCTTCAGCGCCATTGCTGGGTTCTCCATGGTCCAAGGTGTCATTGACTGTACACATATGGCCATTGGAGCACTTACAGTTCTGTCAGGGGCCTTCATTAATCGAAAGGGGTTTCACTCAGTGAATGTACAATATGTCTGTGACCAACCTAAGAGTATATTGCAGGTGTGTGCTCGTTATCCAGGAAGCAGTCATGATACATTCATTCTCCAGAGCTCCCAGGTGCCAGCACTATTCAGCCCCCCGAGTCCCTGGAAGGATGGATACTTGGCGACAGTGGTTACCTGTTGAAGACATGGCTGATGACACCAGTGAGGAACACACGGAATGAAGCAGAGGAACGGTACAACGTGAGCATGCGACCACCAGTCACCGTAGAGCAGACCATAGGTCTTCTGAAAATGTGATCTAGGTGCCTGGATCACTCAGGTGGTGCCCTTCAGTATTCACACTGTTGTCATCTGCTGCGCCTTACATAACCTGGTGCTGCAGAGGGGGGATGCCCTGGAGGATAAGGACATTGTTCAGCACGAGGTATCCTCAGACGAGGATGGTCAAAGGGTTGAGGAGGAGGGGGCGCAGCTACCTGAATGGTGGGGGGAAGGAGTTGGAAGTTTGCAGGAGTTGAATGAAGGGAGGCTTGGGAGGCGCTAATCCTCAGGCATTTCCCCTGATCGAAGGCTCATCAACCAACGACTGTCACGTCTTTCTGAAATGAGGCATTCACATCAGCTGGAAGTGCTATAAAATCTAATAGTGTCATTAGTCAATATAATAAAGCTTGTTAATAGAAAAAGCACTTATGCCTGAATCATAGGCCACTGAACTAACAACCCCTTGTTGCGACGGTAACCACATCACAATCTGCCTACTCTGCATACTTCCACAACATGCCTCCAACATGAACCCTCATTCTCTCTTCCTTGAATGCCTTCCACTGTTCTGACATTGATTTACCTTCAAGTAGCTGTTTCCATTCAACTTTTGCCAAATCACATCTCAGCTTAGTGATATTGGCGTTTCCCCAACTGAGAACATTTACTCCTGATCTATGACTGTCCTTTTCCATAACTATGCAAAATTTAACTGAATTATACTCACTAACACCAAACCACTGATACACCTTCCACCTGCCCTAGGATAAGTCTCGAACAGCTCTTTCTCTTTCTGGGCTTTCTATGTACTAGCTAAAAGTTCTTCTGAATGCATTTTAAGATTGCATTTTGTGTGAGGGTGATTTGAAGTTATGAATGTATGGTATGAGTCGTGATTGATGGAGATTGGTGGGGGTGTGATGCATTGAGCAGTGTATGGGGCTAATGGTTTACTTAGTGGGATAAGGCATTTGGAGATGCATTCACTAACCTTTACCATTTGTAGGAGGTCAATGATCTTCTTGTGGCACTGCATCCAGGTCCTTGGAGCTACACTACTGGCATTGACTGTGACAGCTATCTGCTCCCACTGCTATTACAGTGTCTGTCTAGAGCACCTCCTGGTCCCTGTGGATAGAAGATCTCTCATCTCCTGTACACCTCCGACCCCAAGGCTTCCAGTGCTGCATCAAAGAACCGTGGAGCCATTCTCTCCCCTGTTGTGCCATAGTCACTCTTCTTGCAGGTCAGACACTCATCCCCAGCCACTTTCAGAACATGTCAAAATTCACATCTCTTTTAAGTGATGCAGGCTGGCTTTAAGTACAGCAGGTTACCAGGCTAACCTCTCACAATTTTGTGTCCCCTGTTAAGGCATGCAGCCACTCAACAGCGTGCTTAGCGCTGGCTGTTATCCTGCAATCATGTAAGTGAACAGCATAAAGTTATAGCGCTGCCTGCATTGGAAATAATGAGTGTGTGTTAATAGTGTATACTGATCCCCATGCCAGTTTTCGGGCCTTATTGAATTTTGCGCCCTTAGTATTTATATGAGGTGAGGGATCATTATTATACTGAGCTACTTCAAAGTGGGCTCTTCAAAGTGTAACTGTCATGAATAACCTGATTTCCTATCAGTATCCAGGTGGAATTTTCTTGCACCCAGGGTGATGGGCTGGGAGGCATGTTGCCTGGCAAAATGGTAGGGGAACAGATGCTGATGAAGTTTCCCAGAGGCGGCTGGGCTGCTGGGTGGAGACCATGCTTATCTTGGCGGGCAGGCAATTGAACCTGTAAAGGAACTAATTAATGGGTATTTTCTGGAGGTTTTCAGATTTTTCCAGGCGCGCTTGTGAAGAACAAAGCTTCAGAGCCTCGCCAGCTATAAGGAGGCAGGAGCTCAGCAATAGATCAGTGTTGGCTGCAGTTTGCAGCCATTGCAAGCAGCAGCGTTGCAGTATAGAGAGGGTGAGAGTGAATAAAGTGTGGAAGTGACCAGCTGGAGGCTGGGCAAACTTGGTGAACACATCAGAGGCATAAAGGTTGATGGGTCTCTCCCAGGTGCATCTTATGCATGCAGAGTAAGGGGAGTGAGAGGCCTTAAAAGGTGAGCGTTCGAAGTTACAATGGGTCTTTTGCACTCTGGTTTTGAGACCTTCAGTGAGGAGAAGCTTGAGAGAGATGTAGCCACAGGGAGCGGTTTTGTAACACCCAGAGGGGCAGAAGGATCAGGAGGGTGTAAGGGGGCATGGACAAGGAGGGCGCAGAGAGGCATGCAACCAGCCTCGTGTGCAGAAGAAGCTACTCACCAGAGAGGGTTTAATGACAGAGGCTGTACCTTCTGCAGATGTTGGAGCATCAGTGTCCTTGAAGACTGCATCTGTCCAGTGTCGTGGAGCTGTGCACTTTAATAGAGGAGGATCTGACCCCAATGGGAAGTGGTGGGCACACATTACCTGTGGCTGTGAAGGTCACAGTGTTGCTTAACTTATCTGCCTCTGGATCATTCCAAACAGCCACTGAAGACGTCTGTGGGATCTCCCAGTCTGCGGTTCATATCAAGATGGTCACAGATGCCATGATCAAGAGGGCCAGCCAACATGTGCGGTTGAGCAGCAATCCGTCCAGTCAGACGGACAGGGCTTTAGGATTCGGGGCCATCGCTGGATTACCCCAGGTGCAGGTGTAATCGACTGCATGCGTGTGGCCATCAAGCCTCCCATAGACCAGGCAGCAGCCTTCATCAACAGGAAGGGCTTCCACATACTCAATGTACAACAGGCTTGTAACCACCACAAATGGATCCTTCAGGTCTATGCAAGGTTCCCGGGAAGCTGTCAGGACTCCTACATTCTAAGACAATCCCAGGTGCCAGAGCTTTTTGGGTCACCCACTCACCTTTGAGGATGGATACTGGGTGACAAGGGCTAGGCACTGAAGACATGGCTTCTTATGCCTGTGTGGAACCCCAGCACATATATAGAGGAGGCATTAAACAGCTACCATGGGACAATTTGAGCGACCATTGAACAGCCCATAGGACTTCTGAGAAAGAGGTACTGATGCCTAGATAGATCTGGTGGAGCCCTTCAGTATGCCCCATCAAGTGTCTTAGATATCATCATGGTGTGCTGTGCCCTGCATAACCTGGCACTACAGAGGGAAGAAGTTTTGGAGGATGAGGACCTCCTTGAGTGTGATGCCTCCTTCTCCTCCGAGGAAGATTTGGAGAGTGCTGCAGACCAGGTGGTCAATGACAAAGCACCCAAGGGACTGCTGGCAAGGTGCAATGACATAGGCACCAGGGAGGCTCGCGAGTCACTCATACAGAGCCATTTCTCCTCAACCTTCCTTCGATGCCCATGTAAACAATTCAGTCTTCTCACTCCTATAGCCCTGTTGGCCATTCCGTGCATGCCCTTACCTTCTCATTGAGTCTGTCATGACATTCGGACAAGGCATGCAAAACACATTGACCTCACACGGTCTGGACCTTTCCATCATATCCTTCTCAACAGCAATCCAGCTGTTAAGGGCCCAATAGTGCAGAAATAAGTACAGGGGACCTTTTGTGGTGCTACATATCAACATTCAGCCAATGACTGTATGACTCTATGAGAGAGAAGAGTGATGTGAGGATACTGCACATTCCAACACTTCTTTCTGACTGCCCTGACTGCTCCATGTTCAGTGATGGGCACAGGTGCCCCAAAATTATTGCTTACCAGATGGTTTAATGACCTCTTCCATTAGGTTACTCACTGTCTTGGGGCTCCACACACGGCTCACCATCTGCTAAAGGCCATCCTGCTTCCAAGCCAACTAGTTTTATTGACTTCTCTTCCACTGGGGTTAGTACAGTGAGAAATGATATGCTTCCTCCAGTCTGTCCCCTTTCTCTGGCACTGTGAAATCTCTTCTCTTGCAAGCACAGAAATGCACACTGTCACTTGTCCATTATAGCCACACTGTGTGCCCATGTTGGTGGCAGCCTCAATGTCCATCATTGTGCCACGGGGATGCCAGTTTCATTCAGATATTCAGTATTGGCAATGCTGTGGACAACTCTGATGGACCAGGGTCCTTCACTGAGAGGCTGTTATGCATCTGACAGCAATGGCTGGTGCCTGGTCATGGTGGATGCCTGGGTGAGCACCATCTTGTCACATTTCATATGCACCTTTTGTGACATTCAAGGCTGCGAGCTGAGTGTTATGATTTCCATTCACCTTGCCAGATTGTCATTGATTTTCTTCCAACATTGCAACCACGTCGATGGAACCACCCCACAGCTGGTAACCTCCTCTGTGACCTCCAGCCATGACCTCTTGGTCTGCCTTGTTGGTCTCCTCCTGCCATCGCTGGGAAGCAGACCTCCGTCTGCCCCCTTGCCACCAGGAGGAGCACTGCCAGGGAGGCATCACTGAATCTAGGCACCACCCGTCCTCTAGCATTGCGCTACCGCTACCCTGTCTGGCCTCCTTTTCAGTCTCCTCTGCTTGTGCTGCCTTACGTGCTGCCTCCCCTTCAAATATGACACCTACTTTACATCCCAAGGTCAGGACTTCCTCACTGGCGACAAAATTCTGCCCATCAATAAAAACAGATTTTCTTTCACCTGAAGCATGTGGAGTTGAATATTTTTATAATTAGAGTTAATGGACTGTGGTTATTTGATGTCAATGTTTTGTCTTCATTTCCAAAGGCTACACCAATTGACTTTCAGAGTACTGTTCCCATTTACTGATACTTACAACCTTTAGCTTGTGGTTATTCTTAATCTGTGTTTTTTAAAATTATCTAAATGAAATGGGTTCAGTAAAATTTAAGTGAGGATGCTGAGTATGCCAAATTACCTTCTGGCAGTGCAAGTAACATGAGAAAATTATTGAAGGTTAAATTGATATCTTGTTACATAAACTGATCCCTGTTTACAGATGGAAACCTCTACTTTCTTATAGTTATTTCTTATTTTTTTTTTTGTTTCCCCACGCTCCTCACTTTTCCACGTTTCCTCTTCTTTTCTCCTGAAATATTTATCACACTGGGATATAGTTCCATAAGTCCCATCAAAGTCCCAGCTCCTGACTGTTATCCACATTTGGGTGCAAGAAAGTGTGTGTTTATCTGATATTGGGTGAGGATTGAACTAGGACTCAAATACCCAGCTGGTATTTACCATCTAGGTTCATGATAAAAGATGGCCACTTTGACGAAGTGCTGGAGGAGCATACTCTGCTCATGGAACAAGTAAGAATGGGAACCCTTATTTGAGGAGGGAAAAACTGAGAGGAAAAGAAGGAATTAGTTATTTAGGGTGAGGTAAAATGCCAAGCACAACCCTTACTCACCAGGGGCAGGCATGCATCGGAGAATTGAGTGCGAAGGCCAGTGTGTCCAACTGGTGGAATTTCCAGTCCATAATTTTAACAATTGTCAGATTGGAAGTACACCCTCAATCAAACCCAGCTAAGCAGCAATACAGATACATTCACCCTGAGAGAGGAGTTTGAGGAGAGTGCGCTGGAGAGTACACACAGTACAAGTGCACAGGAACAGACGACAGTGGCTTAGGAACAGAAACTAGATGTTTGGAGGTTCAGCAACAATTGATTCTCAGCTGAAGAGGACAGGGATTTGAACCTCAGCTGCTTCTAACATAAGGCCATTGGAGACATTGGTGAGTTTGCCTATTAGTTTACAGCAAGTGGCACCTAATGTGGAGAGCTCCGCAGCCTATACCTGTGGTGTTATGATGTACAAGTTAGAAACTCTGCAATCTGCCATGGAGCATGTGGCTATCTGTAGTGTAGATCTATATGATAGGGCCTAATGCCAATTCTAACCTCTTTCATGTATGCTCAGACTCTTACTCCTCAGACAGACTTGGATCTCAAATGGACTGAGATAGAGGGCGGAATTCTCCCGTGAGTGTCGGGACCTCAACATCGGGATCAAGTGCGGGTCCTGAGCTCTTACTTTCTTTTTATTCATTCATGGGATGTGGGAGTCGGTGGCCAGGCCACCATTTATTGCCCATCCCTCCATTTATTGCCTATCCCTAATTGCCTTTGAGAAGGTGCTGGTGAGCTGCCTTCTTGAACCGCTGCAGTCCTTGTGGGGTAGGTACACCCACAGTGCTGTTAGGAAGGGAGTTCCAGGATTTTGACCCAGCGACAGTGAAAGAACCGCGATATAGATCCAGGTCAGGATGGTATGTGACTTGGAGGGGAACCTGCAGGTGGTGGTGTTCCCATGCATTTGATGCCCTTGTCCTTCTAGTTGATGGAGGTCACGGGTTTGGAAGGTGCTGTCCAAGGAGCCTTAGTGCGTTGCTGCAGTGCATCTTGTAGATGGTACACACTGCTGCCACTGTGCGTCAGTGGTGGAGGGAGTGAATGTTTGTAGATGGGGTGCCAGTCAAGCGGGCTGCTTTGTCCTAGATGGTGTCGAACTTCTTGAGTGTTGTTGGAGCTGCACCCATCCAGGAAAGTGGAGAGTATTCCATCACATTCCTGACTTGTGCCTTTGGGGAGTCAGGAGATGAGATACTCGCCGCAGGATTCTTAGCCTCTGACCTGCTCTTGTAGCCACGGTATTTATATGACTACTCCAGTTCAGTTTCTGGTCAATGGTAGCCCCTAGGATGTTGATAGTGGGGGATTCAGTGATGGTAATGCCATTGAATGTCAAGGGGAGATGGTTAGATTCTCTCTTGTTGGAGATGGTCATTGCCTGGCACTTGTGTGGCGCGAATGTTACTTGCCACTTATCAGCCCAAGCCTGGATATTGTCCAGGTCTAGCTGCATTTCTACATGGACTGCTCCAGTATCTAAGGAGTCACGAATGGTGCTGAACATCGAACAATCATCAGCGAACATCCCCACTTCTGACCTAATGATTGAAGGAAGGTCATTGATGAAGCAGCTGAAGATGGTTGGGCCTAGGACACGGCCCTGAGGAACTCCTGCAGTGATGTCCTGGAGCTCAGAAGATTGATCTCCAACAAGCATAACCATCTTCCTTTGTGTTAGGTATGACTCCAACCAGTGGAGAGTTTTCCCCTGATTCCCATTGACTTCAGTTTTGCTCGGGCACCTTGATGCCATACTCGGTCAAATGCTGCCTTGATGTCAAGGGCAGTCACTCTCACCTCACCTCTTGAATTCAGCTCTTTTGTCCATGTTTGAACAAAGGCTGTAATGAGTTCAGGAGCTGAGTGGCCCTGGCGGAACCCAAACTGAGCATCACTGAGCAGGTTATTGCTAAGCAACTGCTGCTTGATGGCACTGCTGAGGACACCTTCCATCACTTTATTGATGATTGAGAGTAGACTGATGGGGTGGTAATTGGCCGTGTTGGACTTGTCCTGCTTTTTGTGTACAGGACATACCTGGGCAATTTTCCACATTGTCGGGTAGATGCCAGTGATGTAGCTGTACTGGAACAGCTTGGCTAGGGGCATGGCAAGTTCTGGAGCACAGGTCTTCAGTACTATTGCCGGAATATTGTCAGGACCCATAGCCTTTGCAGTATCCAGTGCCTTCAGTCGTTTCTTGATATCATGCGGAGTGAATCAAATTGGCTGAAGTCTGACATCTGTGATGCTGGGGACTTCAGGAGGAGGCCGAGATGGATCATCAACTCGGCACTTCTGGCTGAAGATTGTTGCAAATGCTTTTGCCTTATCTTTCGCACTGATGTGCTGGGCTACCCCATTATTGAGGATGAGGATATTTGTGGACACACCCCCTCCAGTTAATTGTTTAATTGTCCACCACCACTCTCAGCTGGATGTGGCAGGACTACAGAGCTTAGATCTGATCCGTTGGTTATGGGATCGCTTAGCTCTGTCTATCGCATGCTGCTTACGCAGTTTGGCATGCAAGTAGTCCTGGGTTGGAGCATCATCAGGTTGACACCTCATTTTAATGATATGCCTGGTGCTGGTCCTGGCATGCCCTCCAGTACTCTTCATTGAACCAGGGTTGGTCTCCTGGCTTGATGGTAATGGTTGAGTGGGGGACATGCCGGGCCATGAGGTCACAGATTGTGGTTGAGTACAGCTCTGCTGCTGCTGATGGCCCGCAGCACCTCATGGATGCCCAGTTTTGCATTGCTAGATCTGATTGAAATCTATCCCATTTAGCATGGTGTCAGTGCCACACAACACGATGGAGGATATCCTAAATGTGAAGGCGGGACTTCGTCTCCTCAAGGACTGTGCAATGGTCACTCCGACCAATACTGTCATGGACAGATGCATCTGTGGCAGGCAGATTGGTGAGGACAAGTTCAAGTATGTTTTTCCCTCGTGTTGGTTCCCCCACCACCTGCCGCAAACCCAGTCTAGCAGCTATGTCTTTTAGGACTTGGCCAGCTTGGTCAGTCGTGATGCTATCGAGCCACTCTTGGTGATGGACATTGAAGTCCCCCACCCAGACTACATTCTGTGCCCTTGCCACCCTCAGTTCTTCCTCCAAGTGCTGTTCAACATGGAGGAGTTCTGACTCATCAGCTGAGGGAGGGCGGTAGGTGGTAATCAGCAGGAGGTTTCCTTGCCCATGTTTGACCTGATGCCATGAAACTTCATGGGGTCCGGAGTTGATGTTGAGGAATTCCAGGGCAACTCCCTCCTTACTGTATACCACTGTGCTGCCACCTCTGGTGGGTCTGTCCTGTCGGTGGGACAGGACATACCCGGTGATGGTGATGGCAGTGTCTGCGACATTGTAAGGTATGATTACGTGAGTATGACTATGTCAGGCTGTTGCTTGACTAGTCTGTGGGACAGCTCTCCCAACTTTGGCACAAGGCCCCAGATGTTAGTAAGGAGGACTTTTCAGGGTCGATGGGGCTGGGTTTGCTTTAGTCGTTTCCGATGCCGAGGTCGATGCCGGGTGATCCATCTTGTTTCATTCCTTTTTACTGATTTCGTAGTGGTTAGATACAACTGAGTGGCTTGCTAGGCCATTTCAGAGGGCATATAAGAGTCAACCACACTGCTCTGGGTCTGGAGTCACATGTAGGCCAGACCAGGTAAGGACAGCAGATTTCCTTCCCTAAAGGACATTAGTGAACCAGATGGGTTTTTACAACAATCAACAATGGTTTCATGGCCATCATTAGACTAGCTTTTTAATTCCCGATTTTTTAAATTAATTGAATGTAAATTCCACCTTCTGCTGCGGTGGGGTTCGAACCCATGTCCCGAGAATAATACCCTGGGTCTCTGGTTTATTAGTCCAGTGACAATACCACTACGCCATCCTCTCCCCTATTGTTACTTGCCAGTAACAATATTGGAGGCGCAATCTTCCAGAAGGCAGCCTCTCAATTGGCCGTCCTATCAGAGGGCCGGCAGCTCTGGAGCCTCAGCAGCCCCACCGAGAGAGGTGGGCGCTGTTGACGCAGCTCAGGGACTGCGGGGGTGCCTCAACATGGAGGCATCTTCACTGGCTAACGTAGAATACAGTAAGTAAAGATTCCCGAAGCCAGTAGGGTCATTGGGGTGGAAGGGAAGCATCTGGTGGCTGGATGTTGTGTGTCACTATGGCTTTCTTGAGATTTAGATGGCCCTGCCGTAACCTCTGTCCGTAAGTCTGTTGTTGGCTGTATATGTGGTTAGAAGGGTAAAGGCAGGTAGATTCACTCCACTTGTAATTGCTTATCTCAGTCGCAGCGCTGTTAGAAACCCATTTCAGTGTTTTTATTAAGTCCTCCATGGTCTTATAGAATGATACATCATGCCTGTACTGGCTCTTTGGTAGAGTTTTTCAATCAGTCCCACTTCTCTGCTCTTTCCCTACAGCCCTGTATTTTTTCCCTTGGCCTTCCTAACCTCCATCCAGCAGAAACTCAAATTTGATCAAAACTTTGCCATCTCCATTGTGTCCTGCACATAGAACCACAGTACCATAGAAAAATTACGGCACAGTAGGAGGACGTTCAGCCCCTCCTGTCCATGCTGGCCGGAAAAAAAACTAGCCGCCCAATCTAATCCTGCCTTCCAGCACCTGTTCCATAGCCTTGCAGGTTACAGCACCTCAGGTGCATGTCCAGATACCTTCTAAAAGAATTGAGGGTTTCTGCCTCCACCACCATTCCTGGCAGCGAATTCCAGACACCCACCACCCTCTGGGTGAAAAGGATTTTCCTCATGTCCCCTCTAATCCTTCTACCAATCACCTTAAATCTGTGCCTCCTGGTAATTTACCTCTCCGCTCGGGGAAACAGGTCCTTCCTGTCTATTCTATCTAGGCCCCTCATAACTTTATACACCTCAATTAAGTCACCCCTCATCCTCCTCTGTTCTAAGGAAAACAACCCTATCCTATCCAATCTTTCCTCATAGCTGCAACTTTCAAGCCCTGGCAACATTCTTGTAAATCTCCTCTGTACTCTCTCCAGAGAAATTATGTCTTTCCTGTAACGTGGTGGCCAGAACTGTACGTAATACTCCAACTGTGGCCTAACCAGTGTTTTATACAGTTCCAGCATTACATCCCTGCTTTTGTATTCTATACCTCGGCCAATAAAGGAAAGCATTCCATATGCCTTCTTCACCACTCTATCTACCTGTCCTGCCACCTTCAGCGACCTGTGGACCTGCACTCCAAGGTCTCTCACTTCTTCTACCCCTCTCAATATACTTCCGTTTATTCTGTAGTCCCTCGCTTTATTTGCCCTCCCCAAACTCATTACCTCACACATCTCTGGATTGAATTCCATTTTCCACTTTTCCGCCCACTCACCCAAACCACAGGAGCTGTTTGTCCATTATCCCTCTCCTTACCACCATCTGCTGACTAGCTATCTCCCAGTGAATTCAATTGAAAATTCTTGTCCTTATTTACAAGTCCATTTATGGCCTCAGCCAACTCTACCTTTGCAACTGCCTCCAGCATCTATGTACCCATCTGTACTTATTGGTCTTTTGACTCTTGCATCTAGCCCCTTTCTTTTCTCCAGCATTGGTGGTGGGGTATGGTTAGGTGGGGGGGTTGGAGGGCAGTCTTCAGCTATCTCAGCCTTAATGGCTGGAATTTTACCTCGGGGTGGTGGCCCCCACCAGCCAAAAAGTCAGCGGTAAACCCGTCCACTGGGCCTGGAAGCCACACCATGATTTTATGTGGCCCAGGCCCCTAATTGGCCTCGGGCAGGACTTCCACCCCACTGAGGCAGGAAGTCCCGCCTTGAAGAGCTGCCGGACAATCAATGGTGGCCACTGCTGGGATTGCACCCAGTGAGAGGAGTAGCAATGGAGGAGATCCCGGAATTAAGCTAAGTGTTTAGGGCCTCACTGGGGACAATCAGCTGGCCCCTGGTGAGGCGGGGACGGGGGTGGTGGTGTGAGGTTAGTTGAGTTGGGGGGGAATGTGCTCCAGAGGGGGCAGTTTGTGCTGTGGGGGGCATTGTGGGACACAGAGTGTCCAATCAGAAGGGCGCCCCCACCACCCCCCCACCCCCCACAGCCCGCAAGGAGCCGTCAGGTTTTACTGGTTGGCTTCCTGAAGTGCTGCTCCGCCTGTCTGCCTTTGGTAATATACCAGTGGCGGCAGGAGAAGGCCCTAAAATGGCAATTAATTGACCACATAATGGCCTTAATTGGCCTGGGGCGGATGGGTTATTTGTCACTTTGCCTGCCGCTCATAAAATTGTGACGGAAATGGCACCTCCTGCCTCCCACTCAATTTTACACCCTCACACCCAGCCTCCAGCCGGTTTCTGTGAGAGGCGTAAGATTCCGGCCAATGTCTGCAACTCCATCCCTAAACCCATAGGCGTTGCAACCTCTCTCCATACTTTCTCAAAATTAATAGAGTCACATGGGCTGTGGATAAAAGGGGACCGGTGGATGTATTGTACTTAGATTTCCAGAAGGCATTTGATAAGGTGCCACATCAAAGGTTATTGCGGAAAATAAAGGCTCATGGTGTAGGGGGTAACATGTTGGCATGGATAGAAAATTGGCTAGCTAACAGAAAACAGAGAGTAGGCATAAATGGGTCATTTTCTGTTTGGCAAGATGTAACGAGTGGTGTGCCACAGGGATCTGTGCTGGGGCCTCAACTTTTTACAGTTTATATAAATGACTTGCATGAAGGGACCGAAAGTATCGTTGCTAAATTTGCTGATGACACAAAGATAGGTAGGAAAGTAACTTGTGAAGAGAACATAAGGAGGCTAGAAAGGGATATAGATAGGCTAAGTGAGTGGACAAAGACCTGGCAAATGGAGTATAATGTTGGCAAGTGGGAAATTGTCCACTTTGGCAGAAAGAATAAAAAAGAAGCATATTATCTAAATGGTGAGAGATTGCAGAGCTCTGAAATGCAGAGGGATCTGGGTGTCCTAGTGCATGAATTGCAAAGCGTCAGTATGCAGGTACAGCACGTAATTAGGAAAGCTAATAGAATGTTATCGTTTATTGAGAGGGGAATTGAATACAAAAGTAGGGAGGTTATGCTTCAGCTATACAGGGCATTGGTGAGACCACATCTGGAGTACTGTGTACAGTACTGGTCTCCTTATTTAAGGAAGGATGTAAATGCATTGGAGGCCGTACAGAGAAGGTTTACAAGACTAATACCTGGAACGCGTCTTACAAGGAAAGATTGGACAGTCTAGGCTTGTATCCGCTGGAATTTAGAAGAGTAAGAGGTGACTTGATTGAAACATATAAGATCCTGAGGGGTCTTAACAGGGTGGATGTGGAAAGGATGTTTCCCCTTGTTGGAGAATCTAGAACTAGGGGTCACTGTTTAAAAATAAGGGGTCGCCCATTTAAGACAGATGAGAAGAAACGCTTTCCCTCAGAGGGTCGTGAGTGTTTGGAACTCTCTTCCTCAAAAGGCAGTGGAAACAGAGTCTTTGAATATTTTTAAGGCGGAGGTAGATAGATTCTTGATAAGCAAGGGGGTGGGAGGTTATCGGGGGTAGGTGGAAATGTGGAGTGATCAGTTCAGCCATGAACTTATTGAATGGCGGAGCAGGCCCGAAGGACTGAGTGGCCTACTCCTGCTCCTAAATGCTTCAGCTGCTGTATGTTTGTATATCTTTGATCTTGCTTTCATCATCTTTCCTGACTTTTCTAATACTCTTTGCCATCCACTTCTGCTCTGTGAAGTGCCTTAAGTCATTTATTGTGTTAAAGGTGCTGTGCAAGTGCAAATGGCTGTTATTGCTGTTGCCAGCATCCAATCTCAGACAGACACTGGTGAATATGAGGCTCTTTTTGCAAGTGCAGTAGTGGAGAATTTGTGTTCATTGGTAGTTCAGGAATACTTGCACACTAGCTGTCAGAATTGGGATTAGAACTTCAGCTGCTGAATCTCAATTCAAAGACAAATCCCAATAAATGGTTAATTTTAATGACTGTTGCATTGCTCTTGGAACTAGTATCCAACCAGTTAAAAATTCTTTTAATCTACATATCTGATCTCATTACAGACTTTACCTGCATGGGAATGAGTCTGGCTTTTGTACCTGTCTATCTTGAGCAGCTTTATGAATTGACGATATCCATATGCAATATAGATAATACAAATTTTCAGGTCAGATTCATAACAGGAGGAGCAGGGAAATAAGTCAAATTTACTGTAGATAAGTAAAAAGATGACAAAAAGCAGAAATAAGATTAAGTAAGAAGGATGGCCTTGTTGGAAACTGATTGATTACATGTACCAAATAGCCATCAAAGGCTATGCAATTATCAATTAATCTCATCCCAAGAATAATGAGTAACACAATGAATTCAGCACAATAAGTTTATTTTTAGCCTTTAATTAACATGCATCAATGATACATTGACCTAGATTTTTTGTTAGTTTATGTTAGTTCAATCAGTGCAATCCAGCAGGAATCGGCCAAACCAGTGCAAAAGATTAAGGAATTTTATACCCAAATTACATCAAGTGTAAAGCGAGTTTCCATGATCTTTAATGCTGATTTAAAAAATGTTGCGTGGCAGCCAGCCCCGCCCACAAACTAGCCATGCCTCTGATCGAAATAGTGAGCATGGCGAGTTTCCACTCATTACATCTATTTACAGCCGTTGGAGGAGCTTCTTCAAATTAAGCTGGGTTTTTTTTTTAGGCGCACAGGCGCTATTAGGCACATTTTAAAAGTTTTTACAGATTAAAAAATTTAATTTACAAAGAAACTGATTATGGTACACTAATGAAACTAGTAAATGGCTAAACCCATCTTCACCTGTATTAATAAAATATAACCAGGTTCCCACTCTTTAACACATGTCACGCAAACTGGAAATGTGATGATACAAACTATCGACTAACTTTGAAGAGTTATGAAAAACTGACTTTGTCTTTTAAAAATGAACCTTTATTTTAAAAAGTGAACAATGGTCCAAAATGGCAATGAAGGAAAAGAGACTGGCCTTTGGCTATTCAAACTGTCTGACAAAGACAAAGGATAAATCTTCAAAGCTAAGACGTGTCAATTGCACCCCATCCTAAATCATTCCAGAACTGACTGTCTTCTTCTGTAACAAAGAAGGTGTGAAGTAGCCATGTCCTGGGCCATTGAGTGGTCACCGTGGGGAAGAGTTGAGAACGTCTCCTACCAGGAGGTGAGAAGCAACACAGCTTTACCTTAAAAAAGATAGGCTAAAGCTAGAGAGAGAGAGACAGAGAGAGAGAGGCAACATCTAGTAGCTTGTGTTCCAACTAGTCAGAAGGCATGTGCCCTGCTGTAGAATCCTATATTGACATTAGACAGCAGTGAACTAGAAATGTCCCATTGTCTTCAATTGAACCTTCAATCAAGAGCGAAATTTACAATCATCTCAGGCCTGCACCCATCGAGAACTTTAATTCAAAGAGAATTCAGAGCCTTTATTGTGACCTCTGCCCCCTCCCCCCACTTAAAGTCACCTTCCTTTATTTCCTCTCTGTCTCTTATGTGTGTACATGTGTGAGTGGATGCGGTTGCGACAATTTCGGGATAAGGCGTATTGATCAATAAACAGTTGATTTTCTGCTTTTTAAAATCTACAAGAAAACCTGTCAGTCTGTTTATTTGATAATAAAACACCAAAGGGGTTAAACCCTAACAACAAAACACTTGCTGTGGTCAGGTGAGGAGCTGAACAATGGGAACCATCCACATTGCACCAAGTGGCCCTAACACACATCAATGATTTTTTTTTGATACAAAGGTAAATAAAAATGATTATATTCTAAATCACTGCCCGATTCACTGGTTCATTGAAGATATTGGACTGGATTTTCATTAGGGAGGTGGGAAACTAGAACCAGGACTGGTTTTGGATGCGAAACTTGCCTCCTCTGGGAATCTGATTCAGATTGCAATTTTCAAGAGAGAAAGCCCTTAAATGATACGGTGACGGGTTTCCTGTCCTCTTATATTCAGCGGGATTGAAAATGGAGGTGGGTCGGCTCAAGTATGGAGCTCATGTAGACTTCCACAGCAGCCATCACTGAGGCTGCTGATTGTCCTGAGGGAGAGATCAGCCTTCCGCAGCACCAGAGGGAATCAAGATGTTGCAGGGGAGCTGGAGGCCTGGCACTAGGGACAGGGCAGGACAGACCCACGCTTCATTGAAGCCCACCTGGATCTAATGCTGGAGGCTGTGAGAGAGAGGAGCGAGGTCCTCTTTCTGGATGGTGGCAGGAGGAGGCCAGCCTATTGTGTGGCAGGAGCACCTCAGTGTTAGACCCCTCTGCCTCCTCCTCTCTCACCTCCTGCTCCTCCCCAGTGAGCTGTCTCCTTCCAGGGTCTCACTGTTCTCAAGGTCCACCCCTCTCTAGAGGGCCATGTTATGGAGAGTGCATCAAATCACCACAATGACTGAGACCCTTGCAGGAGGGTATTGGAAGGTGTCACCCGACCGATCCAGGCACCAGAATCACATCTTCAGAAACCCGATGACCTGCTCAATGGTTGGCCTGCTGAGCAGGTGGCATTGGTTGTTTCGCCTCTGTGCCTATCTCTGGGGCTCCAGTAGAGAGGTCAGTAGCTCTCTCTTCAAGGGATTTCCCTTGTCTGCTTGGATCCATTCACTCACTTTGGGGGATGGAATGAAGTACTGAGGCAGCCTGGACTGGTGGAGAACAAAGGAGTCATGGCAACTGCCAGGAAAGCGAGCGCACACATGGAGTAAGCTCTTGTTGTTCCGAAGAAGGGTCACTGACCCGAAACGTTAACTCTGCTTCTCTTTCCACAGATGCTGCCAGACCTGCTGAGTGGTTCCAGCATTTCTTGTTTTTATTTCAGATTTCCAGCATCCGCAGTATTTTGCTTTTATATTATTGGAGTAAGCTCTTGTTGTGGTTGTGGACCATTTGGATATTGAGGGAATGGAAGCTCTTCCTGTTGATGAATCTCACTGGCTAGTTGCTGAGTGCCTTGGCATGGACGCAAGTGATGATGCCCTTGCAGCTGGGGGAATCCAGCAATGAAGGTTGAACCCGATGCCCTCTGTGCCTGCGCAGGGTCATCTGTGTCAAAGTGGGTGTAGTCCACGCCCTCCTGAAAATAGCATCCGTGACCTGCCTGGTGGCCTGATGAACTGCTGACTGCGAGATGCCACCTAGGTCTACAGCTGATCCCTGGAATAACCCAGTTGCAGAGAAGTTTAGGGCAACGGAGAACTTGATGGCTGCAGGCTGGGGACTGCCATGGGGGCTGTGAGGCCTCAGATCATTATGGATCAAAGCACATGGGGCCAAGACCATTTACCTAGATAGGTGCAGGGTCCTACTGCACTGGCACTCTGTCATTTGCAGGGAGCTGACTCATGGGCTGTGCACCTGATATCTTGGGTAACATCTTCATCCCCTTGCAGCCTCCCTGATGTGCTCCTCTGGCCTCCTGCTGTCCATGAGGTTGCATCTGCTGTAGTTCATCCTGACTGCTCTGTCCCATGTCAGTGTGGCCTGTTCCCATCTGAACTACCTCAGCGGGGCTTTGTGCAATCACCAGGCATTCCCCTGCCAACCCTAGCTACCCAAGTGATGCCAGTGGACTCATGTCCCTCTCCAGTTTCCTGACACTCACCACTGAGAAAAACAATTATTTCAGCTGCAGCAATGGCCACTCTATGGCACTTTTGAAGCAGCTGAGCTTCACTTAGTGCCTCTGCAGTATTTTAATCAGTCTTTCCCATAGCCCTCATGGCCCCTCACTGCGTTCATGACTTGAACATCCAGTCGTGTTCCCCACATGGCGTCTTCCGTGTTCCCAGTCTTTAAAAATTAACAACTGCTGCTGACAACAGGCAATTAATCAGAGGCGAGTGCCCGACCCGTTCCTTCCCTCCTGGCATTCCTTTAAAAATGGTGTCGCGCTGTGGAGGCGGCAAGGCCCAGTGCTGACCTCCGAGAATGTGAGCTACAAATTGCACTCGCCTCCGTACCCACACTCAGCAGGATTTTAAATCCTGCCCATTATGTTTGTAGTAATGCAAATAAGTTTGGGTGAAAACTTAAACCATAATTTCACTTTGGTAAAAGAACAGAATTTCAAGCACAATTTGTACCTAGTTTCCCGATTGTGTCTAAAGTGGAAACTCCTCCCCATTTTCTTAATTTAACAAAGCATTAATATTTAGATCCCAGTTATTGTTATAATTGCTGAGCGATATTTAATATGATTTATTGTGGGGCTTAGCAGAGAAATGTCATGATTACTGGTAAATGTAAATAATAATCAAATAGCAATAATATTATAATAGCATTTAAAATATCAGTAAATGTGGTTAGCCTCAATTCTAGTTCCTGATGGGCATGAGTGTCGAGTGCAAAAGCACTCTCAACTTTGTCACTAATTGACTAATTGTCCCAACATCAAAGCATCACTGGCACACCATCATTATGTGTGCATGTGTAAATCTTTCTGTTCTCCCAAAAACCACTAACTGGTGAGTGCCATCTTAACTGTGCAGCAGTTTTACCATAAATTTAAAAATTGCGCATTTAACAGCTTAATTGCACATTACCACATCAAAAGTTCATTATGATCAACTGTGACACTTTGCTCCGATAAAATAAATCGAAGTATATGAAGGAGGCCTTGTGACATACAGTTCAGAAAATGGATTACAATTAAATTTGTGACTTTACCACCTAAAACAAACTATATTCAATGACAGAACTGTTCCTACTCACCAGCAGGGGGAGCCAAACCTGCATCTTTCCTCCCCCATTCAGCCTAGCTTTATTTAACTGATGCTTCGAGATAAATGGAGAGGATTATTGGGCACACTCTGCCAATGATAACTACGGAGATCAGCAGTACTGAATGAATTTCAGGTTCACTGTCCTAAGCAATAAGGAATTGCATGGCCATTCTGGCGGAATCTTGCCATAGCTGCTGGTTCCCGGATTTGCCGGGCTCCAGCCTGGGACTAGAGTTCCTGTGGGGCCCAGTAAGTGACCTCTGTCTATGCATCACTTGGACACTTGCAAGGGCAGTGCAGGGACTCCCAAAGCTGAGAGTTCTCATATCCTTAGCCTACAGCGTACCTGGTGTAAAAATCAGGGTTCACATGCTGAGGGAGAGAGGTGTGCCAGCTTTCATTTTGGTGCTTGGGTACCATGGAGGAGGGAAGGAGGGAGTTCAGGCTGGGACTGGGATCTGAACACCCAAAGATGGAAGTAAGTGTGAACCTCTTATAAAGAAGCCACAGAAACTGCCACATTCTGGGGCAAACTCCATCACCAACCCCCTCCCACCCCATTGATTTGTGGTGCAGTATGTCGTATCTTCTGTCAGGAAGATGCCCCAGATGCACCCCTGAAGCACCAAATTCTTATTTTTCGTGGCCTTGCTCCCTGGCCTTGTGAACTTTGATGGGGTCAGTGGCAGCACCTACCCTCACTTATTCAGGACCAAACACTTTATGGAGATATACAGATGAGGACTGTTATAGATATGCTTTCTCTTTAACTAACAATTGTGTGTGACTATGTAGACATAGTTTCTTACCTGCTCTTATCCTTTCCTCTCCTGACTCATGCTGGGGCACAATTCCTTAGACACCAACAGCTATCAGATTGGCTAGTTTTCAAGTGAGTGAGTCTTGGGCCACCACATCCCAGTGTAACTACCTAGGTATGCCTGGTGTGGACTGCTGCCAAAGATTGTAGGGAGAAAGGGCAGGGTCATGAAAAGTGGGCCTTTGTCATCTTAGGGTACATATGAGGTGCTTCCCCACTAGAAGAGAACACGTAGTATGGCATAAGTGGCCAGCCAGGGCTGAGGTACTGGGGCTCTCCGAAACCAAATAATGTAGCCATCCACAGTTGCCTTTGTACATCTAAAAAAATCCCTTGAGCTTTTGAGGTCCAGCCCCCCAGTCTCAGCCTGCACCCTACCCCCACTCTATGCCCAGTGGGGCACACTTACACCAGGGACCTATTGTAATTTTGAAGCCCAGTCCGATACGTCTTTTCTCCTTCAGTGTATTGGCTGCCAGTGTTATGCAGTGTTCCCTGTGAACTCTAGGCTCCTTAGACAGCACCTTCCAAACCCGAGACCTCTACCAACTAGAAGGACAAGGGCAGCAAATACATGGGAACACCACCACCTGCAAGTTCCCCTCCAAGTCACACACCATCCTGACTTGGAACTATATCGCCGTTCCTTCACTGTCACTGGGTCAAAAACCTGGAACTCCCTTCCTAACAGCACTGTGGGTGTACCTACCCCAAATGGACTGCAGCGGTTCAAGAAAGCAGCTCACCACCACCTTCTCAAGGGCAATTAGGGATGGGCAATAAATGCTGGCCTGGCCAGCGACACCCACATCCCATGAATGAATAATAATAAAAAAAACTGAACCCCTGTCTTTGGTCCTTGCCTCCTCTGACACTGTAGCTCAAGTAAGGGACAAATGGAGGTTCTGCTCCTCCCCAATTGGGTCTTGTGGGAACTGTGATTCTAGAACAGGACCTGGTGTAGCTTGCAGCCATTGCCCTGGACTGCTACCAGAGTTATGGCGGGAGTCTGTTGGAACGCCATGAAAACCAAGCTAGATCAGTTGTAACCCCACATCCACACACATGGATCTTCAAAGTTGGTTTACACATGGACACATGTGCATGTGTATGTTTTATTGCTGCTTGATGCACATTCGACAAACCACTTGGCACACTGGCACGTTAAATGCTGAACAGTGCACTGCGCAGGAGAGGCTTTGCTGTTACTTTGCAGCTATATATTTTTCAGTAAAATATGCGTGTGTTCCACTTTTTATTTCTAACTCAGTAACAGCATTGGGAATGTTTAACAAAAACAAGAAATGCTGGATTCACTCAGCAGGTCTGGCAGCATCTGTGGAAAGAGAAGCAGAGTTAACGTTTCGGGTCAGTGACCCTTCTTCGGAACTGACAAATATTAGAAAAGTCACAGATTATAAACAAGTGAGGTGGGGGTTGGGCAAGAGATAACAAAGGAGAAGGTGCAGATTGGACCAGGCCACATAGCTGACCAAAAGGTCACAGAGCAAAGGCAAACAATATGTTAATGGTGTTTTGAAAGACAAAGCATTAGTACAGATTAGGTGTGAATATACTGAATATAGAACATCAGCAAGTGCAAACCTGAAGAAAAACAACCTGAAAAAAACAGGGAATGTTTACCCTGTCTCAGCTTCTCAGCCACCTGGAATCAAGGTGACACCTGTTCAGCTAACTACAGATGAACACCTTGCTATCTCATACAGCTGGATGCAAAATCTGATGTGAGGATGTGAAGAGTTAGCTATTTGATTTAATGAGCAGTGCACAAAGGAAATT
Source organism: Heterodontus francisci (assembly GCF_036365525.1). Lineage (NCBI taxonomy): Eukaryota > Metazoa > Chordata > Chondrichthyes > Heterodontiformes > Heterodontidae > Heterodontus > Heterodontus francisci. Next base: position 100,445,400 of record NC_090371.1, read on the forward strand.
GGGAATTAGCAGCAGGTGAGCACCATCTGGATTTGGAAACCCGTATTTTTGTACATTTATGAAGTACAAATATAACATTGGTCAGAGAGAGCGATTTAGATTGCTAACATTTGGGTAATCAAATCACAAATAAAACAGGTCTGACTATATCAGTCTGTTTTTACCAAATACCCTTGTTATGAAATGGCTGGAAAATTCTGAGAAGATTTAATAGTGCTAATCAATTATTTTAATAGACTGTACTATTAATAGCATTTACTCCAATTTAACCAAGGACATTAAAAACACTGAGGATGAATTCCAGCTTCAGCAGGGGCACAAAATGGACGGTAGATAACATTCAGCATATTATACACCGTTCTGTTGGGCTGAATGACTGTTAGGTGACCAACTGCACTACTCACCTTTCTGCTTTCTAGTGTAACGGGTTGGATGTGTAACTTGAGCACCAAACATTGAATGAAATGTCACTTCCAGTGGCAGCAGTGTATAATTAAGAAACAGAACAGGAGCAGGAATAGGCCATTCGGCCCTTCAACCCTTCTTCTTTGGTCTCCTTGTCTCAGGAGACAGTGGGTAAGCACCTGGAGGTGGTCAGTAGTTTGTGGAGCAGTGCCTGGAGTGGCTATAAAGGCCAATACTAGAGTGACAGACTCTTCCACAGGTGCTGCAGATAAAATTGGTTGTCAGGGCTGTTTCGCAGTTGGCTCTCCCCTTGCGCTTCTGTCTTTTTTCCTGCCAACTGCCAAGTCTCTTCGACTCGCCACACTTTAGCCCCACCTTTATGGCTGCCTGCCAGCTCTGGCGATCATGTCACATTTGCAGACGTCTTTAAAGCGGAGACATGGACAGCCGATGGGTCTGATACCAGTGACAAGCTCTCTGTACAATGTGCCCTTGGCAATCCTGCCATCTTCCATGCAGCTCACATGGCCAAGCCATCTTGAAGGCTTGGCCTTCAGCCCTACTCTACCGTTTAATACAATCATGGCTGATCATCTACCTCAACTCCACCTTCCCGCACTATACCCATATCCCTTAATTCGCTTAGTATCCTTAGGCTCTGCACCAGTAAGAGTAGGTCAAAAGCACCTCACCTGGAAGTTGGATGGTGATCCTTTTAAAAGCATTAATGGGGGTGAGTCCTTCATGTTGTGAGTGATTAAGAGAGGGAGTTAACTGGACCTGCGAGGTCCAAAATGGCAGTTGGTGCACCAAATCAGTGTTAGACACTGTTTGACATCATGATTCACCAATTCTGATGAAGGGTCACTGACCTGAAACATTAACTCTCTTTCTCTCTGCATAGATGCTGCCAGACCTGCTGAGTATTTCTGGCACTTTCTGTTCTCATTTCAAATTTTTCTCACGATGCCCAGTGTGTCAGAGAAATCGCCAAGCCTGTTTGTGAAGAAGACACTGAGACTTGGATGCTTTGGTGGAGAGTGTTTATTGCTTGCCACAGAGCTTACTTCTGCTCACCAAACAACACCACCCACCAGTGCTGGCTGGCTCTTCTTTATATATATATATATATATATATATACACACTTGAATACAATTAGCTAATTAACACCCAACACCTGTTCACCCTATTATCTTGAACTACCAGATATTTATCATCCATTAACAGAACTTCAGACCCTAACACAGTGGATGTGATTGCACATGAAAAGAACGTCAAAGCCATTCCAGTCATTGATTATATCAGTTTTTCAATTTTTATTTCAGATGCTTTATTCAGATGTTTTTCCTCAGTTCACCCAATGGCTTAGTGGGTTAAATGGACTTTGTGATGTGCTATTGAGTCACACGCACCAGGAATGTCCGAGCCTCGATTCCCAGTTGCTGCTGAGTTAGCTGACCAATTCTTAGATTAAATGGCCCCAAAACCAGGCTTCTCATTCCTTATTGCTGGTTGCTAAGACCCACTGGAAGACACAAGAGAAGAGGATCTGGCTTGGTTGTGATGACCTCATGGTGAATAGCTAACAGACCCTCATTTAGCAATTGTACCCAAGCATAAGACAGCAACTTCAGGGAAAGAGGGAGCAAAATTGAAAAGCGGCAGACTGCTCAGGACTCTATGTCCTATTCCAGTTGATGAGGGATGTAATGTTCTTCCACATCATTGTCACTATTCTTGTGTTATTCGAATGAAGCAGGGTAAACTGGATAGTATTGTCCCCATTATCCCTATGACAGATGGGCAGATAAAATCACTCCAACTGGAGTCACAGGGCACTATAACTCTCAATTTTCTCTTCTCTGCTATCAAATTTTTACATGAAGTTTAAAATGGTTCATATGTTAAGTCAATTTACTCTAGTGTTGTAAATACATATGAATAAATGAGTGACAGAGGGAAAACTGTCTGTTGTACTGCAGCTTCTGGTATTGGAGCATTTTTCATGGAGATCTCACGCGCCACTCCTTGGCAGAAATTAGGCCTGGGACAGTTATAATCGAGCGGGAGACTTACTTTGCTGCCTCCCACCCTGACTCTGCTGAGTGCAATTTTAAATTACAGGTGCAAAAGACACCCTCTCAAAGCTGATGGAGTCCTTTGTTAAATATGCAGATCAGGTGATCAGGATCCGATTGCCATTTTATCATTGCCCTGAGCGGGCACTTAACTGTGGCTTTCCAGTCGCACTGAAGCAGGCCGGAGGCCAATCACCAGAAGATTCCACTCAATGTAAGTATACATCCTTCCTTCGTGGGCCCCTCAGAGCAGAGGTTCTCCTCCAATGTCCTGATCTCACCCCATCCACTTCCAAAAGCTAACTGTGACGGAACCCCTGTCCCCACATGAGCCTTAGCCTGACTGGTGGTCACCGAGCCACTCGATTATAGTGGCTACACAGCGGCTTCCTGCCAACCTCCAGGTTGTTAAAATCGGCTGGACCTCCTGTTGCCGTCCCTGGATGGACTGGCCGCTTGATAGGTTGCTCTATTACCCGAGAGTTCAAATTCCACCCTCTCTTATGCACACCCACACCATTATATTTTTAAGTACATTCCAGTTCCTGAAACAACCTTACAAAGGGAGCAGTGCTGTTGTTTATCACTGCTTTTTGCTTCCAGGTACTTAAGTAAAATATAAAAATAGACTATTAACCTGTTGCCTACATCCATTGTTTAAAACCAAGCAGACATGCTCTTTATTGAATGGAGAACAGAAATAGGATTTTAAGATGACAATTCACAAAAATAATTGGATCTGATAACTTCGCTGAAACTCAGAAGGCCAAAATCAGGCTTCTCCTATTTTTATTCTCCCATGACACTCTAATGACATTGCATTTCCTTCAGTTAATGCCTGGGAAAACATTTTTGGCATTGTTTCAGCTTTTCTAAATAGACCAATGAATGGTACGTGCGAGAAATGATTGAGGTGGCTGGTTGAGGTGTGAAATGTTTTGATTTGTGCTATTTACATCCAGTTGTTGTTTATCTCTCAGTGATATTTTTACCATGTGGTTCGATTGGGGTCATGGGGCTGGAACTTACCCTTGGTGACAATTCTTACAAACAACTGGTGCTGAGAATGCCCTACATTTTGTGACAGATCCCTCTTTCACAACTGGCTTCCATGTTGGATTTTCCACTGGGTTAGATTTCAGTTCGTGAAATGTGACTGAAGTCAGGACATTAGAAACAATTTAACCCTTGGACTGCTGGTAGCACTGCATAATCTGGATCAGTAATTTCTCAAGAATTCAGTTAAAATGTAGGAGGCTGAAAACCCACTAATATATGCTATTAGTGCAACTGAAAGTTTAGGAGTATCTTTGTTGTAATATATTGTAATATTAATAAAATCTATACCTCTAAAACAAAAGCAGATTTTTAAAAATCTAAATAAAAATATAAAGTTTTAATAACTTTGCTTCTGTTCTGCCACCCCCCCCCCCCCTTTTCCCAGGTGGATAATAGAAATTGTTGGATAATAGTGAGCCTGTGTTCATTGCTAAGGTTCAGTTGTCACTTTGCTCCTGATTAGGGTCGCTGGGTGCCCTCTGTGAGTTCCTCAGAAACCATGGTGGAATTAATTGATGGCATTATCAGCTGCCTTGCACAGGTCTCTAAACACCAGGTGGGTCAACAACAGACTTGGCGGCTGGACCAATCTCAGCTTTTCAAACTACTGCCCCCATCACACTAATGAATGTCTCCTGACAGGTCAGTCTGGACTCACAGCCTTCCTGCTATTGGGTAAAGCCACGTTTCATCCTGTCAGAGATTCCAATGGATAATTGGGGAGGGGCTGAATTGGAGTACATATAGTTGAGGTCCCACTTTATTCACCATTTTAACTTTGATATTGTTTTTCTTTTCAGAGATCGATTTACCTATTTCTGTGCCTCCACTACTCCCTCTATTTGGCACTTGAAGCCCACATCTTTAAAATTTGGTCACTGATAGGCTGAAAACCCGTTCCTTAGACTAGTTTATCAGCTGTATCGGGAGAAAGACCATTACATTTGCACTTGTTATATCACTGGCTGACCTGATGTAATTGGGCTGACATCACAAGTGTAAAACGCTTGACAGAGCTGACACGACAGAATAGTTGGAGGCCTAATCACCCTAAATAATCAAGCTAAATCGTTGTTCTAACTATGTAAATTATTCTGGCTAACCAACCAACTTACGATTCTAATCATGCTCATTAATCAAACTAACTTTCTGCCCACTGAGTTTACTCAGTCAGTTCACTCAACTTTGCAGACCAGAGGGATCCAGGTTAGAGCTCCATTTGTTACAGAGTTAGTTATCTGATCTCCACTAGGCATTGCTGGCAAGCCTGCATTTATTACCCATCCCTAGATGCCCTCGAAAAAAGTGAGCCTTCTTCCTCAATTGCTGTAGTCCATATGGTAAAGACACTCCCACAATGCTGTGATGTAGGGAGTTCTAGCATTTTGACCCAGTGATGATGAAATCAACATCTTGATAAGATGAAGGGAAGAGAAAATTAGAGCAGATAAACAAAATCAGATTAGTAATCACTGTGGCCGATTTTTCTGATTAATCATGCTAATTATTTGAATGAATTACCATTTGAACGAATAACGTCGTGAAAAGTAACCATTCCATTAGAATGTTCTAAATTGTATAAGGGTGCTTCCTTCTGCTGATTTCCTTTATACTATGTACAACTGTACAACTATTCACTGAGAACTATTTGCTGACATGAAATGGAGAATTAGAGATGACACATGCAAGCCTGGTGTGGTGTGAACTATTCTTAGAGAATGTCCAGTAGTCAGAATATATTTTATTGAGAAAAATGAATACACTGGAGTGCATCACTGGAGTGTCCACTATTGTCTATGTAAAATGACTATACATATTATGTGATTTACAATTAGATTTTGCTTCCATAATTAATCGTACAGCAGCAGTTGTGTAACAACAGTAATGAAAATGTAACATTGCAGAAAGAAAGCTGTGGACAATTCTTCATGAGAATTCCTGAGAGAATCGCAGATTGATTTTGGTTTTGGATGATAATTGCTTGAAGCTGAACGGCAGTTTGCATCCTGCTTGTCCACTGATGGACGTGCCACTCCACCACAGGCCCACAGTGTTTGATTGTGTCAGTCACTCAATGACCTGGAGTTGGCAGCTTTTCACAGCATTGTTTCTTGCTCCTTGTGAGTGTTGTTGCAGAGGAATTCCTGAACTTGAACTTTCCCAGTATCTGAATGCAAGCTCAGTGCTGAGCCAACAGGAAAGCCCCTTTTCTTGAAGCTTCCTCTGAAACAACTCATTTTAAATCGAGGATTTCTGCTTAGCTTCACAAAATATATCACATTACTGTAGGTGGAGTGACCAAGCCACGACCTCCAGAAAGCCTTTGCTGATTTATTCACTCTGGATTGCTCAGCTCCACCCGCAGACTTATTTAGCTCAATCTGGGCCCATCTTTCATTTCTTTACTTGTCCCGTTACCACCACCTTTTGCCTTGCACCACCATTCCTTTATTCATTTAATCTCTCCTGCCTTCCACCCTATCACAGACTTTTCCCTTTATTCTTTCCTACCTTGCCTCTCAGCCCCCCCCCCCCCCCCCCCCACCAACATTGCCATTGCCAGTGACTGGGTGGGCATGCCCTTTCTACCAATCTCACACATGCCTAGTCACATGTGAGGCTGTAAGGTAAACAATGTGTGGTGCACTTACCTTGGTGGATCATATGAGGTCATTAACCCACTTGCGGCACTGCAGCCAGGAGTGAGGAATGCCCCCATGGCTACTGACTTCCTCTGCAATTTCTGTCCAGGCATGCTTTGTCTGGCGGGCTGGAGACCTCCTTCAGTCCCGGGGTGGGGGTAGAGGACCTCCCTCCTTGCCTGAGCAGCCTTGAGGAGAACATGCAGGGAGGCATCACTGTGGGGTGGGGCCACCCTTAATTGTCCTTTGGCTATTCCTCATTTTGCCTTGTTCTTTAGGGCTTCAATATGTGCTGCCTTTGTGCATGGATCGAATTGACAGATTTCCAGCAGCCCTTCAAGTGGATGGCTCTTCCCCCTCCTGGCAGTTAATTGACCCATTGCGACTGGATTGCAGACTTTAGTATGCCCCATGCCTAAGCAGCAATGGTTCCCACTGCTGGTCCCAGCAGTGAGACCTTGGGCCTTTCTGGAAAATTCAGCCCAGTAACTTTGTTTCTTTCTTCCCTGAACTGCTGAGTGTTTCCAACATTCTCTGATTTTATTTACATCAATACTTATTTCTGTCTGGTTTCCTTCCCTCTCTTTGCACTTCTGTTCTTGTGCTGACTGTTATTGGGGTTGAGTTTCATGGAAGTGCTGGCAGCCTTCTAGAGCTCCATGCATCAATCAGGTCAGTTAATTCAACACAAACTGGGAATTAAACCCAGAAGCTGCAGCTGTTTGCAGCTTCATCCCCCACTGTGCAGCATGTTCACTCACTAAACTATCAGGAGGCTTTTTGGGATAGCCACATGTTATAGTCTGAACCAGCTGAAATTCTTTGTATCAAAAGCTATTTGCTCATTGTTTCCTTACTCACTTTGAAGTGGATTTATTTCTTCCAGGGCAATTGAAACAATTTATCAACATAACAGTCCCTCTTACCTGAAACAATTCTCTATTCTCCAGATTCTCATATGGTTCCCACCCTTTTAAAATGTAAACTATCTCTTAATAGTTAATGATGGCATTTATACTAAGATTGTGATTTTGTATTAAAAAACAACACATTATCACAGGAATGATGCAGTTTTCATTAATAGTGCGCAGCTGTTTTAACAAAACAGTCTATGTATAATGCATATTAGTATCTGAAGAATATCGAAGGTGTAATTTGTACCATACAGTGAAATAAAATCAGATATCACGATGGTTCAAAATTGGCGAAGTAACCAAAAGCAAAGAGTAGCGGTGAATTATTGTTATTCAGACTGGAGGGAAGTATACAGCAGTGTTTCACAAGCATCGATATTAGGACTACTGCTCTTTGTCATATATATTAATGACCTGCATTGGAGTACATTGGGCATAATTTCAAAGCTTGCAGATGATACAAAACTCAAAAATGTAGTAAACAATGAATCACAGAATCGTTACAGTGCAAAAGGAGGCCATTCGGCCCATCGTGTCTGCACTGGCTTTCTGAAAGAGCAATTCCCTCAGTTCCGTTCCCCCGCCTCCAAGAAGGATACTGGAGGATATAGACAGGTAAAATGTGCAGACGTATGAGAGACGAAATTTAACAAAGAGACGTGCGAAGGGATAACATTTTGTAGGATGATTGCGGAGAGGCAATATGAACAAAATGGTACAATTTTAAAGGGGTTGCAGGATCAGGCCAAAGGTGTATGCGCACGTCTTTGTAAGTTTTGAAATCAAGTTGAGAAGGCTGTTGGAAAAGCATATGGAGTTATTAATAGAAAAATAGAGTACAAAAGCAAGGTGGTTATGCTAAACCTTTCTAAAACATTGGTTAGAATTCAGCTGAAATATTGGTCAGGATTTTCCATGTGGGTTTCTGAACCTTCACCGTCAGGCTGAAATGCGGGTCAGAAACCTTCCCGCCCGAGGGGGGAAACAGTCACTCACTCTGAGTATCCCCATGGCGGCCAATTAATGGCCAGAAGGCGGGCTCACTATCCAATTAAGGACAGTAGGCGAGTTCTTGAAGCTGGAGGGTTAATTAGAAACCTTCCAGCTCGAAAGGAGCAGCAGGTTGCAACGGAGTGTAATTGAGGCAGAGGGCACTTCAAGATGGAGCCACCCTTTCCCCAACTTTTTGAAGTTTTTATTTAAAAATGTTTTTTGCAGCCAGACCACCACTGTGTGGGATGGGGGTGGGGGGTGAACGCCTCTACAAAGAGGCCTGGGGCTGTTGCTGCACCCAGGCCTGCCTGGAGCACTGGCCTTCTGGTCTGCCACCAGGAGTCCACCTCCAAGCAGTTGAACTGGCACCCCCACCTGCAGGGACAAGGAGACCGACTGGAAAATCCCAGTTGGCCTTCCTTAATTGGCCTTAAGTGGCACTTAATTGGTTTAATCAACTACTCGCTGCATGTAGGTGGGTCGCCCTGCTGCCCCACCCCCCACCCCATCCTGCCTCTGTGAAAATGGCATGGAGGCGAATTGGAGCTGGGGAACTGGCATGCAGGCTGGTGGGGCTATCTTCAGCTCCTGCCCGCCTCTGTTCCTGGACCTGGCAGGGGCTCAAATTCCTGCCCATTCCGTTCAGTTCTGGGCACTACATTTTAGGAAGGATAGCAAGACTCCGTGGAGAGACTGATGAAACTGGGGCTGTTCTCCTTTAGAGCATAGGTTTGATAGAGGTGTTCAAAATTATAAACCATTTTGATGGAGTAAGTGAGGCAAAATTTCCAGTGGAAGAAGGGATGTTAACTAGAGGACACAGATTTAATGTGATTAGTAAAAGAACCAGAGACAACATTAGGAAACATTTTTTACACAGCAAGTTGTTGTGATCTGGAATGCCCCACCTGAAAGGATGGTGAGAGCAGATTCAAAAGAAAATTACAGGATTGTGGGAAAGGGTAAGGGAGTGGAATTAATTGCACCAAAGAGCCAGCACAGGCATGAAGGGCCATACGGCCTCCTTCTGTGCTGTAGCATTCCATCATTCTGTGCTCTGCAGCAGCACTTTAATTCAAATTGCATGACTGAACTATGGAAGCCCAGCTGTCCACTGATGTTTGTCAGGGTATCTGCACTAAACAAAGACCAAGGATACCATAAAGCTCTGTCTGTGTGCGTTACATTGAATAATATAGGCGCCACTGTGATGCAGTCATGTTATAGAATATTACAGCACAGAAGAAGGCCATTTGGCCCATAGTGTTGTGCCAGTTCTTTGAAGGAGCTATCCAATGTCCTTTAGGGAAGGAAATCTGCTGTTCTTACCTGGGTCTGGCCTACATGTGACTCCAGACCCACAGCAATGTGGTTGACTCTTAACTGCCCTCTGAAATGGCCTAGCAAACCACTCAGTTGTGAAGGGCAACTAGGGATGGGCAACATATGCTGGCCTTGCCAGCGACACCCACATCCCATGAAAGAATTTTTAAAAATAGTCCCGCTCCCTTGCTCTTTTCCCATAACCCTTCATTATTACAGGACAGAACTATACCCTAATCCCTTCCCCAATATGTAACTCATGACATATTCCTACCTATATGCTACTGTGTAGGTAATAGAGAGTGTATTTCTCAGTGAAACTCTCTTCTTGTCAGCTTAATCCGTTATGCTACAGCCCTGTTTTCCAGGAATGTTAAACATGACTTGGAGCTGGAGAGAAAGAATTAACTGCTATTATGCTGATGTTTGCAGCAATAACAAAACATTCTAACTTGAAATTACACAAGTAGAAAGCACCAAATAAAAGTGTGCAAAACTAAACTTGCTGTTTTCAAAGGCAGTGAATATCATTTAATAATATATATTATAATCTCTGATATTTCTAGAAATGACATAGAATATTTAAGGACCATTTATCTAGGTATATGATCCTAAATTTTCTGAGCGCATATTGTTAGTAAGGTTTCTTATCCATTGTTGAGGACTCAGAAAATGTATTACATTTTATACTTTATGTAGTTTACAACAAACACATGTATGTCACACTTTAGAATCAGTCTCTGTGGTTCATACTCTAAAACCTCACATTCCAAATGTCATATTCTAGCTGTCACATTTCATTACAGATGCAAAACTATCTTCAAGAAAGTCATCCATGTCATGCTGAGTTCTCTTGACCTGGAGCCTGAAATGTACAAGCAACTAAAATTGTTTGGATTTGCCTATTTTAGACTATTTCTCCACAAGGAACACTTGAACAGTGATGTTAAAGAGACTGGTCAGATTTAATACAGCTCTGTTTTGACAGCTAAACATCACAGACTTCAAACTATCCAGAAGCAATATCACAGCAGGTTGCTAATGTATCTTATAACACTTGTGGGAGAGGTATAAGTGATATTTTTGTGAGGTTGATCATAACCCCTTCAGTGAATTTATGCTGTTATTTATATTTAACTGCCAGTCTTGGCCATGTCTTTTATATTCTATGATGTCATTGATAAAGCAGCTTTCTTATTATTGTAAAGATGTCAAGCAAAATGACTTCTAACATTGGCTTAGTATTTAGGGAAAAAAACTGAACTTGCAGGAGAATCTCTGTGTATGTATACAGATCATCAATAAACACACACAGCATTTCAAGAGATGCACACAGACCATTAAGAATCACACAGTACTTGAAGCGCACAAACACATCGTACTTCAAGGAGCACAAACAGTACTTGAATGGGACACACACAGCATATACAGAGGACACATTGCAAAAGTACACACACAGCTTCAAAGAAGCATGAATATGATAAAGCGATTCACACAGCCCACTATTGAGCATGGAACAGCTCTTTAAAAATTAAGTACAAAGCACATTAAGAAGCTTCAATCATTATACCAGGAGAACACACTGGGCTGAATTTTGTTCTCGTGCCAGGGGGCCTGCCAATTGTCCCAAAAGTGGGGGGGGGAGGGGCTGGGGGTGGGGGATGGGGGGAGTGGTGGACGACCCCGCTTCAGCAGTCTGCGGGACCCAGGGCTGCTCCTATTAAAAACAGCTGCCCGCCCCCAACAGCTCCCGGGCAATCGGAGAGCTAGCAGCTGAGCAGTCTTAGCAGTGCCACCAGGAGCAGTGGCCACCACTGGGACTGCACCTGGAAGAAGAGGATGCCATGGAAGGATGGTAACCTTCAAACCCGTTAAGTGGGGTCTGGGGGCCCTGGGGCTAGTCAGGCAGGCCCTGGCGAGGGGTTTGGTGGTTAGTAAGGGCAGGCACACCATTGCCATGGGGGCAGCCATTGCTTCTGAAGGGGCCCTTCATGGGCTAAAGAGTGCCCCAATAGGAGGCACTATCCCAGAGCCTGCCAGGAGGCTGCCGGGGTTCACCTGGTGGTTTCCCCAGGTGGAGAAGGGCCACCCTACTGCTGGTAAAATGCCAGCGGTGTCAACGGCAAGAGGCTCTTTGTTGGCCACTTAAGCGGCTCTTTGTTGGCCCCTGAGCGGGAGGATTGTCCGCCACCTTCCTCACCACTGGCAAGATGGCATTGCGGCAGGAAGATGACAGGCACTTCACCCCCAGATTCCCTTGCCATCTTACAGACCCCCACCACCTCTTAGCATGTCCCCAGAGAGCTGGGACAATCCAGCCCATGCAATTCAAAAAAGGAGGACAAAGACTTTTTCTTAAAGCTGGACTTTCACTACAATTATTGTTGTTGAAGTAAGTGATAATCATTAAAATAAGTAGCTCCTGAAAAAATGATTAATTAAATTTAGCCGATATTTCAACTTTAAAATGAGAGCTTACTGAATTTAACTCAATTTTATGGCGTCTCTTTTTACTTCTCTTCAGCTCACAGTCCGGCTTATCAACAAGAAGGGGCAGAAATTGGTTTTGTCCTGGTTTCCAGTGCAAAGTGGGCACGTGCCTGAAAACAGAGGCATGAAGTTCACTCCAGATTGGGCCTTAGGCCTCATATTCAGCCCACTGTGAGGTGCATTAGGATGTCCCATTGGTGTCCACAGATCATGGTCAGGGTCTTCCCAAATCAACTGGCTGGGAGACTAAGCCGCCCCATAGATTAGTCCGGGTGGGCATGGGGGCAGTAGGTAAGCAGTAGAGGCGAAGGTGAAATGAGTGAGCACTGGCTGCCAGTACTACTGTGGTTCTAGGAGGACATGTCCCATTAAGGACAGCAGGTTAGGTTGCAGTAGACATCACACATGCCAAATTTGGATGGAAAGGCTTCCTTCTGTGCTGTATGATTTGATGATTCAGAAGTATATGCCTATCGCTTTTCTTTCTTTCTCCCTCACCTTATTTTCTCACCTTTTCTCCCACTTGTTCCCAACTCCTTCCTCTCCTCCTAATGATCCCCCTTCGCTTCCCCATTCTCTTCAGCTTGTATTTATATATATGAGCAGCTCCAATCAGTTTGCTCCCGAGAGTTTTCTGACATTTTGTCACTGTAATCAAAAGGTAGGAAGTAAAGAATCTTCGCTTATTTGCCAGGGCATGCAGTTAGTGGCCAAATCTATAGCTCTATTTCGACTGAAAATTGGATGTTGGATTGGACCTCAACTCTGCCCAAAAGCAACCCGTGATTGAGTAATCCTCATCAAATTGCTTCCCGCATTAAATAAATGTAACTATGCAGCAATCAGTAATGTTTTCCACACCCTTTCTCTTTGGTTTGCTGTATCCCCTCCTTTAGTCTGCCATTTGTTATTTTTGGTAAGTAGATGGAGCACATCTGACATTTACGTGCATTCGATATTTGCTGCAGAGAAGCATGCAGCTACATGCAAGGGCGATACCACTTAATTCACTCACACAAGTATATCTGCTCCTGCTTCCAGGATCCAGGTCTCAGTATAAATGGGAATATTTATTCCACTGTGACAAGATTTCATTAACTTACTCTCTGAACTAGGAACAACTGAACAGTGTCAGTGATTTTGGTAATGGGTAAAAGCCTATCAAGTCTAAATTTTAATAATCTGAAGATTAGTCCATTAAAATTTTGAAAGTTGATTGCAAAAGTTACTTGACAAATCCTTATCGTCTTTACTATCTCAAGAACAAATATCATGTTGGACTGAACGAACTGCTAACAGAAAAAAATTGCCATTTGCTTGTTTTCAATTGCCTAACAGCTGCCAAATTGAATTGTTTCTGGTATTTTACTTGGCTAGATTCAGTGAGCTAGTTTGTAATTAAATATGCACTTTTTTCATATTGGGGTGGATAATGTAGGGGCCTGTCATTCACTTTTCCTGTACATCTGCCCCAAAGTACAGCAAATTCCATGGGAACCTGACTGTTCTATTGATGGAAGTCAAAGAGCTGATTGAACAGGGTTCTAGTTGTTTACATTTACTGAAAGACATGACAGAGAAATATAACTAATGGCTGTTAGTCGGAGATCTGTCACTGCTGCCTTTCTCACAGGGGATAATGACTGCCTGAACTGATAGCACTTTTGGTCAGCAACCATAGCTCACAAAATAGCCTGGGAGTTACGACAAGCAATATTGTATGCCATTGTTTAACAGACTTTAATCAAGATCCTCTCTCCACGATTTTAATGGAGGTATTAACCGATTACAAAGTAGTGGGTTAGTGTCATGGTTAAAATAGCATTCATATGATAACATTGCTTACAGTGATTCCCATTTGTGGAGAGGAGCTATTGCTTTCACATGCAGTACTGATAGTAAAGGGGTAATTTTCTGACTTGATGGTGCCTACCCACTGCTGGTGTTAAGGCTTTAAATAAGTAAATTAGGGGACTAACACCCTGTTGAAGGACCAATCCAGAAATGAGTCAGCAATGAACCGGGGCCAGCGATGGGCTGATCTTGCTCAGGAAACTTCAATGGCCCCAGCGGCCTCCGATCAAAGGTAGGTAGAGATTGCCCCGGTGCCCCCCTCCCACCCCCGCCACCCCTCCCCAGTAGCCTAACCCAGCAGCCAAACCCTTCCCCAACCACCCTGCCACCCCGGGACTTGTGGTTAATTCAGATCAGAAACACATCTCCAATCCCCAAAACTTTCCTGACATCAGTATATTCCAGAACATCCTCCAGTTGACAAGACACAAGATTTATAGTGCATTATGTAAATAACTATTCAGCATGTGCCAAGCATTCAACATGCATTATACACTTTAAAGAAACAGATTCTGAAAATTACAAGAATTTTTTATGAAGACTTTTTCTAATTCTTAACGATTTTACAGCTCAATAGAATCTGTGAGCTGCTATTGAATGATTTTACATGCACATTCAACTTTACATTGTTTGAGCCCCTCAAGGTTACTTGAAAACCATCATCCCATCCATTTCACAGCAATAGGAAACTAGATAGTGAGTGTTCCTTGAGCTTACGTGGCTGTCCCATGCTTTAATTTAAAATAGAAACAGGATGTTGATTTGGAGGATGTGGCAGCAATTCTACATCAAAACAAAGATACAGGCTGTGAACAATTAACCCATTTGAAATTCCTCTCACTGCTCTCTTAGCAAGGGCATAAATCCATTTATTTTAGAAGGTTAGAGTCTCTGCTAAGACAGTAGTGAAGACATCTCAGGCTGATGTTTTCGGTATTCGAATACGATTCTGCTATAGCTTAATTTCAAGAGCAGAGTGAATTAAAGAATCTTCTGTAATTGTACATTTTTCGATTCCTATTTAGTGTATTTCACATACAATTTTACATCAGTGTACAAGTGCACATTTTGAGATGAACAGAAAGTCAATATTGAGGTGTGTAGTTGGTTGAAGTGTTAGCAGTAAGAAATCCTGCCATTGGAAGTGGTCACACAGTTCATGAAACAAAATTAAATATTATAGTGGAACTATCTGAAAAACACTGGCTGGTCTTGATCCAATCACTCTATGATAGCAGCTTTCATCTTTTGCAGCTACTGAAATCAAAGAAAGGAAGGAAGACTTGCATTTATATAACACCTTTCACAATCTTAGGATTTCCTGAAATGCTTTACAGCCAGCAAAGTACTTTTTGAAATAAGTCGCTGTTGTAATATAGGAATTTAGACACAACCAGGTCCCACAAACTGCAATGTGACAATGACCAGATAATCTGTTTGTTAATGATGTCAGATGAGGAATAAATAGTGGCCTAGACATAAGGGAGAATCCCCTGCAGTTTTTGTAAATTTTAGATCTTTTACACCCACCTTGGTTTAACGTATAACCTGAAAGACTGCACCTCCACAGTGCAGCACTCCTTCAGTACTGCACTGGAGTGTCAGCCTAGATTTTGTCTCTACTCTCTGGAGCAATGGGTGCTGTTCAGTTGTTCATTCATTCGTTTGTTGGTGTCATCTCCTTTCCGGAAGGATGGCTGCCATGGATCTCCATCTCTGTCTGTCCTGTGCTGCCCTTACACATGCTGTAATCTGGACCTGGAAACAGAGTTTATCACAAGCAGAGTGATTCATCAGTTGTAATCAGTCACATTTGGAGCTAGACACGGAGTAATTTTAGCTTAAGCCTTCCGGTGGGACACTGATGGGATCAGTTTTCCACACCACCTGATTTTACTTTCTGTTGACTACAATGGAAACCATCAGTATACCAATGTGTCATTAGTGTTAGTATACCATTGTGTCAGAATACCATAGTGTTACAACACCACTGTGTCAGTATATCATTATGTCAGTATATCATTGTGTCAGTATATCATCCACTGTGTCAGTATATCACTGTGTCAGTATATCACCCACTGTGTCAGTACATCACCGTGTCAGGATATCACCTACTGAGTCAGTACATCACTGTGTCAGTACACCACTGTGTCAGTACACCACTGTGTCAGTATAGCACTGTGTCAGTATATCATTGTGTCAGTATATCATTGTGTCAGTATATCACCCACTGTGTCAGTACATCACCGTGTCAGGATATCACCTACTGAGTCAGTACATCACTGTGTCAGTGTATCACCCACTGTGTCAGTATATCACTGTGTCAGTATACTACTGTGTCAGTATATCACTGTTTCAGTATATCACTGTGTTAATATGTCACTGTGTGAGTACGTCACTGTGTCAGTACATCACTGTGTCAGTGTATCACTGTGTCACTATACCACTGTGTCAGTGTATACCTGTGTCCGTATATCACTGTGTCATTACTTTCTGTGTCAGCGTATCACTGTGTCAATATATCACTGTGTCAGTATACCACAATGTCAGTATATCATTATGTCAGTATACCAATGTGTCAGTATATCACTGTGTCAGTGCATCACTGTGTCAGTGCATCACTGTGTCAGTATACCGCTGTGTAAGTACATCACTGTGTCAGTATATCACTGTGTCAGTATATCACTGTGTCAGTATATCACTGTCTCAGTACACTACTGTGTCAGTATACCACTGTGTCAGTATATCACTGTGTCAGTATGCCACTGTGTGAGTACATCACTGTGTCAGTATACCACTGCGTCAGTGTATAACTGTATGCGTATATCACTGATGCAGTATACCACTGTGTCAATGTATCACTGTGTCAGCATATCACTCTGTCAGTATACCACTGAGTCAGTATATCACTGTGTCAGTATACCACTCTGTCAGTATATCACTGTGACAGCTATCACTGTGTCAGTATACTACTGTGTCTGTATATCACTGTGTCAGTATATCACTGTGTCAGTATACTACTGTGTCAGTGTACCACTGTGTCAGTGTATCGCTGTGTCAGTATATCGCTGTGTCAGTATACTACTGTTTCAGTATATCACTGTGTCAGTATATCACTGTCAGTATACCACTGAGTCAGTATATCACTGTGTCAGTATATCGCTGTGTCAGTGTACCACTGTGTCAGTGTACCACTGTATCAGTATATCACTGTGTCAGTATATCACTGTGTCAGTATTTCGCTGTCAGTATATCGCTGTGTCAGTATATCGCTGTGTCAGTATATCATTGTGTCAGTGTACCACTGTGTCAGTGTATCATTGTGTCAGTACATCACTGTGCCAGTATATCACTGTGTCAGTATACCACTGAGTCAGTGTATCACTGTGTCAGTATATCACTGTGTCAGTACATCACTCTGTCTGTATATCATTGTCTCAGTATACTATTGTGTCAGTATATCATTGTTTCATTATACTACTGTGTCAGTATACCACTGTGTCAGTATATCCCTGTGTCAGTATATCACTGTGTCAGTGTATCACTGTGTCAGTATACCACTGTCAGTGTATCACTGTGTCTGTATAATACTATGCCAGTGTATCACTGTGTCAATATATCACTGTGTCAGTATTTCACTGTGTCAGTATATCACTGTGTCAGTCTACCACTATGTCAGTATATCACTGTGTCAGTATACCACTGTGTCAGTATACCACTGTGTCAGTATATCATAGTTTCATTATAGTACTGTGTCAGTATATCACTGTCAGTATACTACTGTGTCAGTATATCTTTGTTTCATTATACTACTGTGTCAGTATACCACTGTGTCAGTGTATCACTGTGTCTGTATATTACTATACCAGTATATCACCGGGTCAGTATATCACTGTGTCAGTATATCACTGTGTCAGTATTTCACTGTGTTAGTATATCACTGTGTCAGTGTATCACTGTGTCAGTATACCACTGTGTCAGTGTATCACTGTGTCAGTATATTACTGTGCCAGTGTATCACTGTGTCAGTGTATCACTGTGTCAGTATACCACTGTGTCAGTATATCACTGTGTCAGTATATCACTCTGTCAGTATACTACTGTGTCGGTATATCACTGTGTCGGTATCTCACTGTGTCAGTATATCGCTGTGTCAGTATTTCGCTGTGTCAGTATATCGCTGTGTCAGTATATCACTGTGTCAGTATATCACTGTGTCAGTGTATCACTGTGTCAGTGTACCACTGTGTCAGTATACCACTGTGTCAGTGTATCATTGTGTCAGTATACCACTGTGTCAGTATACCACTGTGTCAGTGTATCACTGTGTCAGTCTATCATTGTGTCAGTATATTACTGTGTCAGTATATCACTATGTCAGTATACTACTGTGTCTGTTTCTCACTGTACCAGTATACTACTTTGTCAGTGTACCACTGTGTCAGTGTACCACTGTCTCAGTATATCACTGTGTCAGTATACCACGGAGTCAGTATACCACTGAGTCAGTATATCGCTGTGTCAGTATACCATTGTGTCAGTACATCACTCTGTCTGTATATCATTGTCTCAGTATACTATTGTGTCAGTATATCACTGTGTCAGTATACTACTGTGTCAGTATATCATTGTTTCATTATACTACTGTGTCAGTGTATCACTGTGTAAGTGTATCACTGTGTCAGTATATCACTGCATCAGTGTATCACTGTGTCAGTATCCTACTGTGGCAGTATTTCACATTGTCAGTGTATCACTGTGTCAGTATATCATTGTGTCAGTATATCTCTGTGTTAGTATACTATTGTCTCAGTATACTTCTGTGTCAATATAACACTGGGCAGGATTTTATAGTGACCAGCAGGGGGGACCAGTGCACTGGCCAAAAAGTTGGTGGCGATCCAGCCTCCGCCAGGCCTGGGGATCCAGACCAGATTTTACACCCCCCATGTCCTTAATTGATCTTGGATGGAACTTGCACCTCATTGAGGCATGAAATCCTGCCTAAGGGAGCTGCCAGCCAATCAGCGGGCCAACAGCTCTTAGTCCCAGCAGCGATGGCCATTTATACTGGTACCAGCCTTTAATTTCACAGTTTTGAACCTGAAATCAAATTCTCAAACTGTCATGAACTCATGGACTTTGATTTTAACTGGGGTGCAGGCTTGGGGTGGGCAGGAGTCCAGGTGGGAGGAAACCCCCACAGGGATCTCAGCATGATGACCGGGGCATTTTTACTCCCAGGCCTCATTTTAAAAATCCAGCAGTGTCTTCGACCCAAAATTGGCAGGACTGACATTAGGGCCGATGGGCAGGCAGAAGCAGGAAATTGAGTCAATAACCTTAGAATGGTGCAGGGGTGGGGAGGCATTGGTGGCCTAAAGAATTGGTCCTTGGCATACCTTCGTCCTGGGCAAGGGATTTGGCAGCTGGTTCCAGTGCGTAGAGGGAGAGTCAAAGTCAGGGCTGGGCAGCCCAATGACTTCTTGCAAAGCCTGGAGCCATTGAGGCAGGACTTTTGAATTTAAAGTAGGCCTCTTCCTGCCTGGAAGGGGTGGCCTTGGCTGACCTACATGTCGATGAAGGTGAAATGCGAGAACGGAGCTACCTCAGATTGGTAAGTATACACAGCCTAATCTTAGCACCTCCCACGCAGCATTCAGGCTGGGTGAGGGCTGTTAAAATCAAGGCCATGTTCTCTGGATTAGTAGTTCAGACTTTTGAAAGACTAGTCTAGCAACATAACCATTGTGCTACCATACCTATTCTATGTTCCTTCTCCAATCTCCATCTCCCCCCTTTCCTTCTCTCTTTCTCCTCTGCCTCTCCCACTTCCTCCCAATCTCCTATCATATCTTCAGTGAGAAATTGGTGGGAGATCAGCAGAACTCCCAGACAAATAGTGTCAATGGACCTACTCAGCCATTTATTGGGGGGAATTTTATGCTGGCGGAAGGGATCTTGACATCAGGGGAAACCAATGCCGAGATCCCCACATTGCCTCTTATCCAGAAGGCCTGCCAAATTTAGTGCCAATCAGGCACTTAACTGGGCAGCAGCGGGCCTTCCATAGGATGTAGGACCCTGTCGCTGGAAGTCCTGGCCTTGCAGAGGTCGAGGTGGAGACTGCTGTTCTAGCCGCAGCAACCAGACACCGAGGAGCGGCACTAGAACCAGGCTTAAGGTAGGTCAGGGCAGGAGGGATCTCGTGGGGTGGGGGTCGCGAGGGCGGAAGGGGGGCTTGGCAGCAAGGGCAGTGGGGTGGCCCTCAGCAGGCCCCTCCCCTTCCCTGTGCTGGGCCCCTCATTCAAAGGAATTGAGTGCCTTTGAACGAGGGATCCCCGCCCCCAAGCCGAGAAGCAGCCCACACAGTTTTTCATGGGGTGCTTCCCATGTGGCGACAGGGCTGCCCGCTGCACGGTTAATTGAGGCTGTGGTGGGAAGAGGCCCTTAATTGGGGTTAATTAGCCAGTTAAGGGCCTTAGTTGGCAGCAGGGCGGGAAGGCCGTTCACAAGACTCAATTTCGACGGAGGTGGGATGGTGGCGGGGTCCCGCCCGCCACCATCCCTCCCGATTTTATGCTGTCCCTGCCTCCAAACTCGCCGAGGGGGAGAACATAAAATCCCACCCATGATGTTTTTCCAGGGATTCCTCCAAAGTGAAAGCAGGACTAAGGGAGATTCCTATGAAAATGCAGAGAGATACACTGTTATAAGGTTTCAATATAGCACACCTCCAAACAGTAATGTTATATAAATTCCACTTCCATACAAATTAGAATAATATAGCCATAGTATTGTAATTTTGAAATACCATAAGCTCCCCCTTCCTTCTCAGGCTATGTTACTCCACAGATCTTTCCTTGTCAAAATAGGAAACCAGAGCATGTCATTGTCAGTGGAAGAGTTGTGGTACAGAAAAATAATTCAGCATGTTATGCGCAAGGTTTCAATTATTTTACAGGTAGAATTACAGAATGCAAATCCTTATAAAAATATGGCATCTCATATGATAAAGACAGAATTTAACTTGTTTATTCTCCTTAATATGTGGCCCTGATTATAGGAACTAGTAGCCCCTTTGCCCATTGTAGTCAAGGCAATTGGTATTGCACTTTAATAGAAAAGTGGATTTAATTATGGAATGTTTCCTAACATACTAGCAAAATAATCCTTGAATTCCATCGACAACAACGACTCACATTTATATACCTCCTTTAATGTGTTAAAAAGTCCCAAGGTGCTTCGCAGGAGTATTATCAAACAAAATTTGAAGCAGAGTAACGTAAGGAGATAATAGGACAGGTGACCAAAAACTTGGCCAAAAAGCAGGAGAGAGAGATGGAAAGGTTTGGGGATGGAATTCCAGAGCTTAGGTCCTAGTCAGCTGAAGGCATAGCTACCAAAGTTAGAGCCATTAAAATGGGAGATGCACAAGAAGCCAGAATTGGATAAACACAAAGATCTCGGAGGGTTGTACAGCTGGAGAGATGACAGAGTTAGGGAGAGGCAGAATTTGTTGTTACTCAGTCACCGTGAACCAATGGCCCTGATTTTGTCAGGAAGCATGTAACTTGTTTATTTTCAGGCTCCTGAGTTATAATTTACTGATCTCACTGAATTAAATTTATTCCATAAATCACTGCTTCTCATCGGTCATTCTGCGTACCCATTTTTTGGCTGCTATTGGATGAATTTAATGAAATTGATGTCCATCTGCCTCTGAGTCTACAAAAGTCCACACCAGTGCAAAATGAGCAGAAACAACATAAGAATCTTAAGGGACAAGAAAACACCATTAGCTTGGCAACTCAGCAAGACCAATAAAGGAAGTGCAGCATAAAAAAAATGGAAAATGTCATTGGTACACTAGAGGTTGCCTCTATGAGGTAAATTTAAGGAACACAGGCTTTGGAGTGATTCCTGCAAGCCTGATCTGATAAGTGGCCAACAATATAGAACAACAATATAACTTTACTGGTGGTAATTTCATATTGACTGCACTTCCAATTTGACAAAGGTAAAAGTTACCTCTTATTGTGAGATTTTCAAATACCCAGCAAAAAATCAATCACATTTCCACAATCTTTTCTTGTAACATTTAATGAAAAATTCTTGTCTATCACAGATTGTAAATTCCTTGTGCCTTTTTTGAAAAGCTGGGATTCCAGATTCCGGGAATACTTTTGATATTAAATATCATTGCTATTTAATGTGTACTGTAGTGTTAAAAATTAGAAATGTTGACTGCACTTACAGTTTGAGAAAAAGGTATAAATTAATTTATTTTCGACCGTGGTTTTCAAATGTTTATTTGTGTAAATATGAACACACTCTCAGGGACGCCCTGTCCTGTCCGAACTCCCAAAAGTCAGCTACCCTAAGGAAAATACTACTATAACTGCAAAACATATTTTAATTAGTTACAGAAATAACATAGTCAATACTGAAAAATACAGAGTCTATAGGATATAGGATAGTCAAGACTTAGTGTTCGCAGCATGTAGTACGTGAACACAAACAGAAATATGGGGCAAGATTTCAAGGCCCCACCGGGACTAGGCCCAGATATGGGTCCCACGCTCAGGGTTACAAAGCATGGCCAATGGCGGAAACAGCAAATTTTTGGTGGTGATGGCAGAAGAGCTAGAACCTTGAGGGACAACGGCTGCTTACAAGCAGAGGATCCTTTGGGAAGAGGACTTGCATTTCTCCTTTAAAGCACACGTGAGGAAGGCAATGGGAAACTACCTCATGTATATTTTCCCTTGTCATATTGTTCATTTCTCATGGAAGTTAAAACATGGGAGGTTCTTCTAAGCAACTGAAGAAGAAAGTGCAGGGTTGTGAGGCATGGCGAAATCAGCAGAAGACCTTTCCCTGGACAGATCACCAGTACTTAGGATTGGGACAATTGAAGGCTCAGAAGAAATAGTATTTACCAAGAACTATCCACGAGATGGATACAGATGAAGAGAGACTTGGAGAATCCTTTTAAGTCTATGCTTGATTTGTTGCTTGAAGCATAGCATTTACATGGTAATATCTTAAAATTGGTACCCCTTGTTGTGGTATTCGGACGAGGGGTGGAAGAGCCCTCCAGTGTATTCACTAGCTGCTTATTAAAAGAAGTGCTTAAATGGAAAATGTGTCTGTTTGAATACTGCTAATTCACATAAGCTAGTCGATATTGCTGTAGAAGTTGAGTGAAAACATTTACACCAATATGTAATAAAAGTAGTAGTCATCGATTGGTTATTGGAATATTATTACTGACTGACCTGGTATGACAAAATCAAAAGGGAAAGCAGAAACAACTATTTAATAAAAGTGGCAGAGAACGAATCTTGGAAGTGTCTTGGTGAATTAACAAAAAAAAAACAAATTCACCTCGACATAAGTGCAGACTGTAAGACAGTAATGGCTTTTCTAAAAATTTACTTTATGCTAAAGCTTGGTCAAATCATCATCATGCCTTGAGAGCTGAGGACAATTTGATGGAAAAACCTCAGATTTCTGTTAAACCTTGCAGAACTGTGGAATCTGTAGTAATCATGTTTTCCCAGATAGTGCAATCAAATTGAGCAAAACCATAGTGTTCAGAGATGAAACATCTTAAAATGAGAGAACAGGTCTTGTGAATTAATGAGTTTTGATAAGACACAAACATCTAACAATAACTGGCGGGCTAAAGGCACAAATTCGTTTGGAAGAATGCCAATGCAGCTGAGTCCAGCTTGAACATCGGAGGGTAAGGAACAACCCCCAAGCACTCCTCCAACTGATAGAAACTGACTGAAGGAGTTTTAAAGAAGATTGGCACTGCCAGGGTGGGCTTTTTCAAACAAAGGGCTCAGCATGTGACAGGGTATTTTGGCCTACAACAAATATTTATTGGGCTATAAGCCACTCAGCTTAATATCGTGTCCCTTCCTCGAATTAAAATATAAAAGAAACTGTTAAAGAAACTTTATTGTTGCAGAAGTAGGGAAGGAGAGATTAGGTCAGTCACTGGAGAACTACAATCAACGTCAAGAGATCACTCTTGGATGTTTGTATGTATTTTGCTTGCTCCATATTTCGAACAATTTAATGTGAGTACTGAAAAGTCCATAGGAAAGTATAGGTTTGTATTGCATGTTTTGATATATTTTGAGTGAACCTAATCACTTTGGATAATAAATCCAGAAGCTTGAGTGTATTCCATTATTCCTGTAATTCTTATGTCTGAGCTAGAACAAGTAGACTCAAAAGTTCTATAGTTACAGGGGCAGGAGCGGAATTTAGCATTGCCAGCTGGCATGCTGGTTCCCCGGCTCCAGCTTGCCCCTGGGCTATTTTCCCTGAGGCAGGATTGGGGTGGGTGGCACACAGCTACCCGCCCACAAGTGGATTTTCTAGTCGGCTTCCGGATTCCCAGAGACAGCGGGGGAAATTTAACTGCCTGGAGGAGGCCTCCCAGCAGCAGACAAGGGGGCCAGAGCTCCAGACAGGCTTAAAGGCCCTCCCTGCCCCAGTGGCTACAGCAGCAGCTGCAGCCCCCGCTATAGAGGGGTTTCCTCCCAACCTACTATGGTGGCCTGGCTGCAAAAGCCATCTTTTATTTTAAGTTTGAAAAAGTTGGAAGGTGTATCCATTTTGGGGTGCTCTCTCCCTCACTTGCCTGCTGCTTCTTTCAAGCTGGAAGGCCTCCTATAAACCCTCCAGCTATGAGAACCCACCTGCTATCCTTAGTTGGATGGCAACCCCTCCCTCTGGCCATTAGTTGGCTGATCCAGGGAAAATCACTTTGAGTGACTATTTCCCACACAGTGCTGGCTTCTGACCCCTATTTGAGCCTGACAGTGGGGTTCAGAAGCCTGCAGGAAAAATCCTGCCCCTAATCATAGAGAGAGGTTAGAGTCATAGTCATAGAGAGATGCAGCACCGAAACAGGCCCTTCAGCCCACTGAATCTGTGCCAACCATTTATACTAATCCTACGTTAATCTCATATTTCCTACCGCATCCCCAACTTCCCTTAATTCTCCTACCACCTACCTACACTAGGGGCAATTTACAATGGCCAATTCACCTATCAACCTGCAAGTCTTTGGCTGTGGGAGGAAACCAGAGCACCTGGCAGAAACCCACACAGTCACAAGGAGAACTTGCAAACTCCATACAGGCGGAACCCAGAACTGAACCCGGGTCACTGGAGCTGTGAGGCTGTGGTGCTAACCACTGCACCACCCTAATGTTCAAGATTTTGGCCATTTGTCCTGATATCTCTTTATGTGTCAACATTTTTCTGGTTGTGCTCCTTTGAAGTGCCTTGGAACATTATGCAATGTTAAAGGTGCTATATAAATACAGGAGGTGGTTGTTGTTTTTGTTGACCCCTTGTTTGAAAGTGCTTTTGTGTGATATTAAAATACATGTTCAGACAACTAACCAAATTAGTGCAATTAGGACAGTACTTTTCTTCTATATTAAAAACAGATAACTTGCATCTGTGGCACATTTTTTTTTACATCATTCAATTTTTTTGCATTCCATGATAAAGAACTTTTCATAAATTCAAAAACAAATTCAAACCACTTGACTTATGACAGTCAATTAAGAGGTTTATTTTTCTTGTGTAAAATACTCGCATAGGTGCACTAATTGAAAGTGGCACGAAAACTCTGAACTTGCATTCCTGCCTGGGATTCCTGTATTGGAAGCTGCAGGATTAAATCATGCCCTTAGAAGAGGGTGGGGGTGGGAGAGTGTTTCGGATTTTCCCATGGTAAGGGAATGCAGGCCACCTGCCTGCACAGTTGGCGAGGGAATGCAGTGCATTATGGGAAGACCACAGGTGGGAAGAACATAAATGGAGAGATAAAAGACAAACTAATTTTAATAAAAAGGAAAAAAATAATTAGTTTCACGATGCTACCTCTTTCTGAAAACTTTATACAATCTGCAATTTTTATTAAAAGCAAATTTTTGTACAACTCAATAATGACATGAATTTTTAAAATAAAATGTAATTAAATAATTAGTGATTATTACTTTATGCTGTATGATTCAATATGAATCAAATGTACATGTTACTGTCCCAAGTTACAGTGAATCTGCAGGTTTAAGTTGAACTTATGCTGCAGCTCAGGACAAATGGACAAAAATGAGTTTGTGAAAATAACAAACTGCTTTGTTCAATATCTTATTGCCTTCCAGTTTTTGTTCGTATTTAAGACATTTCTGTTCAGTCATTCACCTGTAAGCTAAAGGGTAGAGGCAGAGAGCGCGTGCAATCATTTCATAACATTATCTCTTTGACGTGTAATCTCCTCCGGCTTTTCCATGGAAAGAGGAGCTACCCTCCATTTAAGCACCAATTTTGTCAGGGTGAGGTGGGAAAATAAACTGAAAGGCGCAGAGCTTAGAGGAAGTCCTTTTCATGCCATGAGAAAGTGGTGTGGCTGTTTTTGCATACATTCTGCTAACTTGTTTTAACATGTTGACCTGCTTGTCACTGATGAATCAGACAGCAAGTATTTCCCTTAAATGTTGCTTTCTCTGCAGTTGATATTAATTTATGTCTACAAACGGCAACCCTCTCTATGATCTACCCAGGGTGTGACTCAGGTGTATCAAAGCAGACAGCTACATTGCATATTCCACATTATTAGGCTTTTTTCTACAGTATTCAGTACCCACATTCTTATATCAGCTGGTACATCCTCTAATATTGCCTCATGGTCTGTAGTAGTACAGCTGAGATATTAAAGAGAAATGAATTTCAAATTGACCTATACATTCCAAGAAAAAAAGTGCAGAAATGCATCTTCAAATATTATTGATGAAATATCTAGATTCCATTAAACTGAGCAAGTTGTTAATTAGTTGAAAAGGTGGGATATTTTTAACAGCCAGAAGAATTGAGACCCTGCTAGTTTGCAATATGAAGAAGGTGTCAGCAATGGGGCAAGGAATCCATTTTGTTAAATCCCAACTAATAGATCAGAGAAGCTGGAGTTGTTCTCTTTGGAGAAGCGAAGGTTGAGAGGAGGCTTGATAGAGGTGTTCAAAATCATGAGGGGTCTAGACAGAGTAGATAGGGAGAAACTGTTCCCCTTGGCGAAAGGTCAAGAATTAAAGGACACCGATTTAAGGTGAATGGCAACAGAACCAAAGGCGACATGAGGAAAAACCTTTAAATGCAGTGATCTGGAATGCACTGCCTGAGAGTTTGGTGGAGGCAGATTCAATCATGGCTTTCAAAAGGGAACTGGATAATTATCTGAAAAGAAAATAAAAATGCAGGGGAATGGGGAAAGGGTGGGGTAGTGGGACTAACTGAGTTGCTCTTGCAGAGAGCCGGCATGGATATGAATGGTCTTTTTCTGTGCTGTAACCATTCAATGAGTCTATGGGTGGTATGTTATTTAGGCGATGGGGGTTTTGGTCACCGGTTGAAGAGCTGGCAAGAGCCCTGCATTGCTTCTTTTTGGGAAGGCCTATCACATCACATGCCAATCAGGCACTTAACTGGGCAACAGCGGGCCTTTCTTGGGATTAAGGACCCTGGTGATGGAAGTCCTGCCCACTGAGAGCTGCTGGCCAATCAGAGGTCAGCAGCTCTTGGCTGCTGGTGGTAATGTACCCACCTGAGGCCTAGAATCGTCGAGGGAGGCAGACCACAGGTGAGTCATGGCGGCAGGAATTTAGCGGGATGGGGGTCGAGGGGGGGGGGATTGTAGGGGGGTTGGCAGCAAAGGCAGGGGTGGTGGCTCTCAGCAGGGCCCCCCTTCCCAATGCTTGGTCCCTTGATCAGGCAATAAGTGTCTTTGAATGAGACACCCGCCTACCCCCGGGATCTGGCTTGCAACCCACACGGGTCTGCTTGTCATGCTCCCTGTGTGGCAACAGGTCTGCTCGCCACTGGACTAATTCTGGCAGCAGCAGGATGAGGCCCTTAATTGGGCACTAATTGCCCACTTAAAGGCCTCAGTTGGTGGCGGGTCAGGAAGGCCGTCCACGGGCTTTCCTGTCTGGACTTAATAGGGGTGGAGATGGGAAGGTGGTAGGGTTCCGACCCGCCACTGCCTGCCTGATTAAATGCTCTACCCACCTTCAAACTCACCGGAGGAGAAAGCTTAAAATTTAGCCCTATGATTTTAGGGTCGCTCCTGATGAATTTATGGTGGGTGACTGGGAGAATCCCCAGGGAATTTTCAAAAAGTTCTACTTAACATGCATGGAAATAGAATGGTGTGGCTACTCTATTGGTTATCCAAGTAAATTAATTTTAGAATTATTTTATCTGGTAGCTATAATAGAGTATTAGAGCTGATCTGTTTATAACACTGGAATCACTCAGCAGGTCTGGCAGCATCTGTGGAAAGAGAAGCAGAGTTAACGTTTCGGGTCAGTGACCCGAAACGTTAACTCTGCTTCTCTTTCCACAGATGCTGCCAGACCTGCTGAGTGATTCCAGCATTTCTTGTTTTTGTTTCAGATTTCCAGCATCCGCAGTATTTTGCTTTTATTTTACTGTTTATAACACTAATGGTTTCCCTTCCATTTCTAATGAATATCTTTATGCAGATGGCACTGTTCTCCACAATTCAGGTAAAAATCCATGCAGATCGCTGACTGTACTTGAGGAAACTTCTGTAACATTAAAAAGCACAAGTTTCACCATCTGGACCCATCCTCTAAAATCAAACAGTTACTGACACCACATGGACTGCAGAGGTTGAAGAAACCACCACCTTCTCAAGGGCAATTAGGGATGGGCAATAAATGCTGACCTTGCCAGCAAGGCTCACATCCTATGAACAAATAAAAAAAGTTAGCTGAATGGACTTTATTTATTTTTTCTTCTCTGGTCCTTTTGAGAACTATACACTTTGTTTAAACCGTAAGTCCAGATGAGATCATTACGGAACTAGCACGGAGGAGTTTCTGAGCCAGGCCAATGTGTAGGAGTTGAATTAACATGCACAGTTGACAGTGAAACATTCTAGGTTACTGTTATCTTCATCCTTCGCAATGTCAGACTCATTTAGACGTTCAAGATATTTCACCCTCAAATACCGTCAGTATTCACTAATTGTACAAAATCATTCTATTAAGTGAACATAAGGTGAAAAATAAAACTAAATAAAAAGTTGTGTCACTTAACAATAGCTCCTTTTGGCTGATTTCTGAAAGACATGCTGATCATGACATTAGCTGTTTGTATGTTAGAGGATTCCTGTAGCACATTATTTAAACCTCTGTTGGTATTGATATAACTGAAGTCCAGGCTTTGATTAATTCAACTCTGAAATAAAATAGCTGTCAGGCAGAAAAAATAATTGAGAAAAAAGTTAAAGAACAATCCACCCTCTTTCAGCATATTAGGTCCTGCATTTCAGTAATGTTAAAATACTAACCAGGGCACACATTTGATCAAATCAATCCCATTATGTATTTCCTTTCTGTATGCTCTACTTTCCACAATCAAACCTTATTATTTAATCTCAGTGTGACAAACATTTTTAAGCAAAGGTAGGAAAGTTAATTCCAAACAACCTTTTTCACACCACTGAAATTCTTCCCAAATGGAGGGAAAAATCAGCTGCAGTGTAAGCACAATGGAAAATATTAGTGTTTATACTGTGTGGTTCTGTGCTTCCTCCTCCTTTGGCATAATTTTTTCTCCCCATAGAAGCTAATTGTATATGCAAATTCATGTAATTAATTGTATGTAAATGAACAGTGTGCTAAGATACGCATAGGGCATTTACATTACAATTTTCACAGTTTGCTGAAATCTATTATAAAGGAAAATAAATAAAATGGGCTGAAATCAGAAGTTATTGTATAGCCCCTCGGGAACCGAAAGCCTCAAGTCACATGGACAAAACTAAGATTTTATGAATTTACCCTAAAAGGTAACCTTTTTGTAGAACAAAGGGAGTCATTAGACATTAAGTCATCAGAACAGCAGTCTGAGATCCCCAGTCATAGAAAGAACATCAAAAGCCATCTTGAATTCGAGCACAAGGCTGAGAGAGAGAGAGATATCAATTCCAGCTAAGACTGAACCCTGCTGAGCTGAGTTTGCAACCAACTGTAGCAAAGAAATAAGAGAATGCCTTTTGAACACTACTCCACCTGTGAAAATTGAACTAAGAAATACCAGCACCATCTTTGAACTGAAATGTTAACTGCCAGAAAACTTCAGTGTCCCAGCAAGGGCAAGACAACCAGCAAACAGGCCTGCAACTTTAAAAACTTACTTTTGAAGAGGATCTCACAGGATTTTCCTGAAAATAGCAAACTTCTACACCTTGAACTCTTAATGCTTCTTACCCTTTTCCTTCTATCTATCATTTCTTGAGTGTACATCAGAGTGAGACGGTGAATGCATGCATGGGTGGTGTCACAAACATTTTAGATGAATATTGTTAAATAAATATTTAATCTTCTGTTTCAAACTCTCAAGAAAATCTATCACTATTGGTTTATTTGGCTAATGAAATACAGGGGCTGAAACACTAGTTTAAAGAAAAACACTATCTGTGGTCAGTTGGGAGATGACCAGTAGAAACCAGCCATGTCATTTCTCACCTGTCCATAACAGGTGCTTTTTTCTCAAAAAGGGAAGACTGAGGAATGACCTGAAAGAGGTCTTTAATAAAAGGTTTGATAGCGTGGATGTACAGATGATGTTTCCACTTGTGGGTAAAACTAGAACTAAGGGCCATTAAAAAAAAACCATTAATAAATCCAACAGGGAATTCAGGAGAAACTTATTTATACTGAGTGCAGTTAGAATCTCTACCATAGGGAGCAATTAAGCCACAGATGCATTTAAGAGGTCACTAAGGTTGAGACAGCTGCCTCTGCCTCACGTCACCCTTTCCCTCGTCCACCAAGCTAAGCTTCCTCTAAGGAACCTTTTGCCCTAGCCCTGAACTCACATTTCTTTCTAGTTTCGCTCCTAAACCTCTCTGCCTCTCTACCTCTTTTTCCTCCTTTGAGACACTCCTTAAAATTTACCTCTTTGACCAAGCTTTTAATCCATTTGCCTTAATATTGCCTTATATGGCTCGGTGTCAAATTGTGCTTTACTGTAAAGTGCTTTGGGATGTTTTATTTTGTTAAAGGTGCTATATAGATACAAGTTGTTGTTGTTGTGATTCCTTGGCTCTGTTTTGATAAAAATGGAACCGGGTGAGTGCAGTCCCACCCAGCTGGATGACAGTAGGGAGGTGTTGGAGAAGGATGGTGTGGTCAACTGTGTTCAAGGCTGCAGACAGGTCAAGAAGGATGAGGAGGGATACCTTACCTTTGTCACAGTCACATAGGATGTCATTTGTGACTTTCATAAGAACCATTTTGGTACTGTGACAGTAGAGGAAACCTGATCGGAGGGATTCAAACATGGAGTTCTGGGAAAGAGGGGCATGGATTTGGGAGGCAAAAAAAAGCAAGATTTACCTCAATCAAGACCGTATGGACGCTGCCAAGGAAGGCTGGGACTTGGTATGTCCAAGTCCCGGCCTAAGTTGAGGCCTTTCCATTGCACTCCCACCAGATTTAAGGGGGGAGGACAGTGTATTTTCACTCCCAGTATTTCCATAAATAATGCATGGGTCTCAGAGTGTCTGTCCTGACCAGACACAAATGAAGCATAGAATCATCTCTTTAACCATATGTCATTTTGGTCTTGTGACTGCCCTGACTTGAAGTGCATACAGTGACACAGGAACATGAAAATTGCCCCCTTGGATCTCAATTTATGTGGATCTACTACAAGTTTGGTTTGGACACGCTTAAGGATGAAGAGTCATGCATAAGACATGTGGCTGACTAAAATACAAGTGCTATGATGTAAGAGTATAAAAGTAGAGTGAGCTGAACCAACATCCACCATGATGCACATTGTATGGTTTGGATGAAAAGCTATTTTACTGCAGTTTCTTATAAAGATTAAATAGCTCCTAATACTAATGGATCTGGGAAAAAAGTTGGAAATACAACTAAAAACCTACAATGCTTCCCATTTTATAGGAAAATAGAAAATATTGGAAATCCACAGTTGGCCAATAAACATCACAAAGAGAAAAATGGGAAAATGCTTCGAGCGGGACTCTTCATCAAAGGCAGCTGAGTTACATATTTTCAGGCAACACAGAGTAGTTGCTTGTATTGTTCCAGTTTTTGGGACTTGCAATTTGTGCTGGGTGCTGCAGTTGGTATTGCACTTGTCATGATGAGGGCAATATTTTCACAAGAGACCTTGAAATATTTACACCCAGTCTCATGTCTCTAAGCTAAAGGGTGGAGGGGGCATTGTGATTGAGATGTGAGGGAGAATAGAAAATCTGCACAACATGGTTTCATTGATCCATTTTTTTTTGGATGAAATTTGTGTGCTGCAGATAAATCTTTCAATAGAGCTTGTAGCATTTATACATTTCTGTAATGACACCTCTGGGATTAACACCAGTGTTAAATAGAATGAAATGAAGGAAGTAACTTATGATTTTAATACAAGAGTTCTGTCACAATATTCTGGAACAGTTTAATAAAGAGTTTGTGGTCAAAACTGTATGCAAATAATGCAAAGATTAGCAATTTCTTAGAGAAGCTTTAACTTCCTGCTCTGAACAAAAGACTCTTAAACAAACTTGTCATGGAGGGAGAGGTTAACCGAGCTATTCCATTTACATTAGGTAAATCCCTTGGAATGAATGGCATTCTGTCGATTCTACTGCCTATCAGTGCACTGCTACTGACAGAAACAGCTGATTTATCCTTTTAAGAGAGTTATGAAGAGTAGGAGCACCGACGACCTCTGTCATACTTACCTTCATTACTAACAAAATAAATTCAACAGAATCTACTAAATATGGGGCAAAGTATACATTACATAATAGAAGGACAATTGAGCATGTTGGTTCATTTTAAACAGACCGATCTTGTGAACAAATTTTTAACAGTTAGCCAGTAAATAAAATATTTCAATAATACTTTTGTTATGACCAGGTGAGAATGAGGTCTCGGGTTCCCTCTCAGCCTTCACCTGGTCTTACTGTAACAGGGTTTAATTTTAAACACACCCTGTTTTTAGTTCCCCCTTTGCTGAATCCGTGTTCACCACTTTCCAATTATAAGGCAAAGAAACCAGCACAAAACAGTTTTATTAGCTTTAGAGAAGAAAGGTTAAAATTTACTAAACTTAAACTTAAACTCTAATTCGGTAAATACCAACAGATACACGACGCACCCACGCTAGCATGCATACGCAATACACACATACAGATAGAGACAGAAAAGAGCAGAAGAAAATGAAGTGGAAAAGTTTGAAGAAATCTCTGAAGAGGGTTTTTGTTACGGTTCTTCGAGCTCACTGTAGAGTCCTTGATTGTTGGTAGATCTTACTCTTCATTGAGGCCCAGTATTCTTCTTAAACCTGGTTTGCTGTAGGAGACCTTTCTTTCTTGGGGTTCATGCGTCTTCAGTGGATTTGGGGTTTCGTGAGAAAGAGAGGGGAGAGCCAGACCCAAGAGGTCTTCTTCAGTCTAGCAGCATACTTCAGTCTCTCTGCTCAAAACTTTGAACTATTCATAAAAACCATGTTGCCAAGCAGGCTCGTCAAGTAACCAGCTGGTCTGACCACATCTGTTTTTTGGATTCGGCCATCCCAACAGGCATCCTGAAATTTGAGCTCCCTCACCTTCAATGTCTGGTGCTCAAAGTCCATTGTGGGTTAAATTGGATAAAGGAAGTAACCCCTTTGTCTCCACAAGCACTATCTGTTAATATGCAAATATCTTTCCAGCCAAGGAACTAATAATTTATTTTTTAAACACATCCTTTCTTCACTTCAGCAACAGTTTTCAAATCAATGTTCATATGACAAAATTAATGTGCCTCATTCTTGGCAGGTGGAGGTCTGCATGACACTTTCCAGACAGCAGAATTATCTACTGAGACCTTTGTCTTTGTTGGGGAGGAGTACTTGGGATAAGATGAGGTGGGTTACAATTCATAGACATAGAAACATAGAAAAATAGGAGCAGGAGTAGGCAATTCGGCCCTTCGAACCTGCACCGCCATTCAATATGATCATGGCTGATCATCCAAACTCAATACCCTGTTCCCGCTTTCTCCCCTATCCCTTGATCCCTTTAGCCCTAAGAACTATATCTAACTCTTTCTTGAATATATTTAATGATTTGGCCTTAATTGCTTTCTGTGGCAGAGAATTCCACAGGTTCACCACTCTCTGGGTGAAGAAATTCCTCATCATCTCAGTCCTAAATGGCTTACCCCTTATCCTTAGATTGTGACCCTGGTCCTGGACTCCCTCACTATTGGGAACATTCTTCCTGCATCTAGTCTGTCCAGTCCTGTTAGAATTTTGTAGGTTCTTCTAAACTCTAGCGAATACAAGCCTAATCGACCCAATCTCTCTTCATACGTCAGTCCTGCCATCCCAGAAATCAGTCTGCAAAGAAGACAGTTCCAGTGCAAATAAAAGTATTAGAATATGGAATGAAAAATACTATTCAGACTATCCAGTTCACTCTTTCCTTTAAACAGAATGGATTCTCTTTAATTTAGTTACTCTCCTGAAATGGTAATTGTAACAGATAAAACTTGCAAGGATATAAAATATACTCTCCACTAAATGGGGGCTCAATTGAATAACCCTCGAAACCTGTCAAGGGGATTGTGATGCGCAATTAACCCTCAACCATTGAGTACAATACAGGCAGCAGACAAACATTCAGAGCTCTCTCTTCCTAAACGAAATGTCTCTCTATAGAGTGAGCCCTAAGCAACTGTCATGGCAGTTCTGCTGCGTCTTGTTTGCAATTGTGTGGAAGAGCTCAAATTCTTCATTTTCCCCATTTTATTATTGATCTTGGACCATCTGACGAGATAATACATACTCATTCATCTAGGGACTAGAGGTTAGAGAGCACTACCGGAATATAGCTCTCATCATGCATGTTATTTTATTTATGCTCTATGATGAGTCCATGCACTCTCATCAGAACCTCGCATGTTAACCTCCCAATATCTGCCACTTTGGTACAGGGAGGTACTAAAGCCCTGTATTTAACATCACCTGCCCAGACGCCCCTTTTACACGCCATCTAATTTGCACTTGGGTGGACTCCGATACATTGTTTAGCCGGTGCTTCAGTGCGGTACTGAGGGAGTGCTGCATTGTCTATCTGTCAGGTGACTGTAAAACGTCCCATGGCATTAGTCAAAGAAGAGCAGAGAATTCTCCTGGTGTCCTGGCCAAAATCTACCCATTCATGACCACTAAAAGCAGATTAACTAGTAATTCACCTCATCATTGTTCACGGGACCATTGTGTGCAAATTGTCTGCTGAATTTGGTTGCATAACAACATTGACTTGGCTTCAAAATAACTGCTTGGTTGTGAAGCTCTTTAGGACATTTAGGGGACATGAAAAGTTATATATAAATATTAAATTCTCTCAATTGTATATCTTCTAATGGTTGAACATCACAGGTAGAGCCTTGAGAGCAGATCATCTGGCCATCATCTTGGGAGAGAGAATGGAAGCAAATTGATCCAATATTACTTCCATAGTGCTTCAGGAAGTTCCAGGGACATGAAGAGGAAAACGGGCAGATATCCGTTTTGTGGGGAGGCATTTCAGGCCCTCTTGTCTCAATTTCCTGTGGTTTCATCTCGGGGGTGCCCATTTTCAGTGGCACACCAAGAGACAAGCCTGCAACTCACTCAGATTGCAGTGTCTATGGGGAATTACAGTCGAAGGCCCACAGCTTGGTGAAGAAAATTTTAAAAAGGCATGACTTATCTTTTAGTGGCAATGACCCATTGGATGATCAGAATTGGAGGCCCACCGTTCAACAGCAAGCAGAAGGCCTCAAACCTTCTTCTATGTCCCAGCGCATTGCTCTGCCAGGGATTGGGCCTGCATGTAGGATGAAACAAGACCATGCTAATATCCGGAGCGGCCACATTTGGATATTTTTAGGGGTGGACAGATGGACTACAGTTACAGTTCACTGCTCCTGATCAGTGGCCGGGCAAGTGATGAGAGTGAATATCAGGACCAATATGTTTGGGAGTTGCACCAAAGACTGCTTCACCCAAAAAAAGCTGTTAATTTCACATTTCAAGTAAACAATAGCATGTTTTTTTTGTAATAACTTGTACAGAAGGAGTGCAGAACTTATAGTTTCAATTAATTATCATTAGTAAAGTCAAGGATGAGAAACGGCCTGTTGACAGCCTGACCTAGTTCTGATAATGAATCAAAGGACAAAGATGGAGAACATTAGTGGGTGTGTTGCCTGCTGCATGGACAATTAATGATAATGAAATATTTATTGAGCAGGCTAAACTTGTACTTTCACACTTTCCACTTTGCATGCATAGTCATAAAAATATTTTTTGCCTGTCACACTGATTCTGTTGTAACATGTGAAAAACAATGCAACTCTAACCTGTTGCTTTTAGTTTTTTGTTTTTTTTCGCAAAGAAGACAGTTCCGATGCAAATAAAAGTATTAGAAAATATGGAATGAAAAATACTATTCAGACCATCCAGTTCACTCTTTCCTTTAAACAGAATGGATTCTCTTTAATTTAGTTACTCTCCTGAAATGGTAATTGTAACAGATAAGACTCTCCACTAAATGGGGGCTAAATTGAATACCCCTCGAAACCTGTCAAGGGGATTGTGATGCGCAATTAACCCTCATCCATTGACGACAATACAGGCAGCACACAGACGTCGTGCAGCTTGCTTTATGAAATGATTGCAGTGTCCAATCAGCACTAACCACACTGTTGATTGGCTGGGCGCCTGAGCAGTGGCCAGTATCATAAGTGGCTAGCACCTATTAAAGCTAGCCTGCACTGCTTAAAGCTAGACTACACCTCTTAAAGGGGAGGAGCATTGTGGTTGAAGCAAGTGCTGGGAGTCCTGTGTAAGCTGAATCTGATCTGGAAAAGACAGAAGAATGGCACAACATGGGAGAGAGCAGGCGGCCGGGTTTTCAGACACTGCACTGGAGGCCTTGTTTGACAAGTTGTAAAGGAGAAGGGGCTGAATGGCCTACTCCTGTTCCTAGCTTCCTATCTTCCTATGTTCCCAGAATCCACAGGGGGCTAGGAGGCCCTCCAGACACACTCAGAAGGCAGTGGGGGCAGATAGGCATGGAGTCCAATGATAGAAGTCAAGCCTTGAGGACTTGGATGCAGTGCCACAAGAAGTTCAATGTAAGTGGTCAAGGTCAGTGAATGCATCTTCAAATACCATATTCCACAAACTGCACCACTAACCTCAGACTCAATTCACCACACTCCCATCAGTCACCTACCAACAACCTCTGTCAATCAGGACTCATACCTGACATTCAGATACTGCACCACACCCTCACACACTTAGCACTACTGCAGGCCAAACAGCCATATCTCGCAGCTTGCACACACTGACAGCTATTCAACCATGACAACTGCATCCGCTAAATAGATTGGACAACACTCTTACCTTCCCGGAGCAGAGAGGTGCGGACCTGAGGGGAGAATGCCGAGAGAGGAGCGGATAAATAGAGCCCGAGGATCGTGGCCTTGACACTGACCTTCCGGGAGTGGGGTCCAGGCGGGCCGGAGTTTTGAAAAAAGAAGAAAAAAAAAGTCAAACACTGACATTACAGGAAAGCTGCAAGGTGATTGGTTGGGTAAGTAAATGCTGTTAGTGCCTGTAAATAGCTTTAAAAAATGAGGGAAAATTTTTTTTTGAAAAAAAACCTCAAAACCTACTATGTAAGTGATAAGGTTGTACTACTAAAGTGTGTTTTTTTTAATTTAGTGTAATTTATTAACGACTTTAGATTGTAGTGGGTAGTGTTTGGAGTAGAACAAGGCCCCTAGTGTAATTAGTATTTTTTAATTAAAGGGAGTAACGAATTAATCTAAAGGTAAGCCATGGCAGGAGTGCTTGCACCCGTGATATGCTCCTCCTGCGCTATGTGGGAAATCAGGTACTCTTCCAGTGTCCCTGACGACCATGTGTGCAGGAAGTGTATCCATTTGCAGCTACTGGCTACCAGCATTACAGAGCTGGAGCTGCGGGTGGATTCATTATGGAGCATGACATCGTCGTGGATAGCATGTTTAGCAAGGTGGTCACACCGCATGCAAATGCTGCAAAGGCAGGAAGGGAATGGGTGACCACCAGGCAGAGTAGGGGAAAGCAGGTAGTGCAGGAGCCCCCTGTGGCCATCCCCCTCTCTAACAGATATACCGCTTTGGATATTGTTGGGGGAGATGGCTCAGGGGAAAGCAGAAAGAGCCAAGTTCATGGCATCATGGGTGGCTCTGCTGCACAGGATGGGAGGAAGAAGCGTGGCAGGACGATAGTGATAGGGGATTCAATTGTAAGGGGAACAGACAGATGCTGTCAGGGAGGGTTTAAACTAGAATGGCAGGGGGATGGGAATCTGAGCAGAGAGACAGAGGAGAGGGAATCAAGGATAGAAATGAAAGACAGAAAGGTAAGAAGCGAAAGTGGAAGGCAGAGAAAACAAGGGCAAGAAACAAATGGGGCCGTAGTGCAAAATAAAGCTAAGATGACTAACAATGTTAAAAAGATAAGTCTAAAGGCATTGTGTTTTAATGCGCAGAGCATTCGCAATAAGGTAGATGAATTAACAGTGCAAATAGATATAAACGGTTATGATTTAGTAGCGATTACAGAGACATGGCTGCAAGGTGACCAAGGATGGGAACTGAACATCCAGGGGTATTCAGTATTTAGGATTAACAGACAAAAAGGGAAAGGAGGAGGGGTAGCATGTTTGTAAAGGAGGAAATCAATGCAATAGTGAGGAAGGATATTGGCTGGGAAAATCATGATGTGGAATCAGTATGGGTGGAGCTAAGAAACACCAAGGGGCAGAAAACGTTGGTGGGGGTTGTCTATAGGCCCCCAAACAGTAGTGGAGATGTAAAGGATGGCATGAAAAAGGAAATTAGAGATGCATGCAATAATGGTACAACTGTAATCATGGGTGACTTTGATCTACATATGGATTGGTCAAACCAAATTAGTAATAATACTGTGGAGGAGGATCTCCTGGAGTGTGTACGTAATGGTTTTTTAGACCAATACGTTGAGGAACCAACTAGACTATCCTAGACTGGGTATTGTGCAATGAAAAAGGATTAATTAACAATCTTGTTGGGTGGGGTCCCTTGGGGAGGAGCGACCATAACATGATAGAATTCCTCGTTAAGATGGAGAGTGAAGTAGTTGAAGCCAAATCCAGGGTCCTGAATCTAAATGAAGGAAACTATGAAGGTAGGAGGTACGAGTTGGCCATGGCAGGTTGGGGAAATTTACTAAAAGGGTTGACGGTGGATAGGCAATGGATAATATTTAAAGAACGTGTGCATGAATTGCAACAATTATTCATTCCTGTTTGGCGCAAAAATAAAACCGGAAAGGTGGCTCAACCATGGCTTACAAAAGAAATTAGGGATAGTATTAGATCTAAAGAGGAGGCATATAAATTGGCAGAAAAAGCAGCAAGTCTGAGGATTGGGAGCTGTTTAGAATTCAGCAAAGGAGGACAAAGAGGTTGATTATGCGGGGAAAAATAGAGTATGGGAGTAAAGATGCGGGGAACATAAAAACTGACTGTAAAAGCTTCTATAAATATGTGAAGAAATAAAGATTAATGAAGACAAATGTAGGTCACTTACAGTCAGAAATGGGGGAAGTTATAATGGGGAACAAAGAAATAACAGAATAATTAAACATATACTTTGGTTCTGTCTTCACAAAGGAGGACACAAATAACCTCCCAGAAATGTTAAGGAACCAAGGGTCTAATGAGAGGGAGGAACCGAAGAAAATCAGTATTAGTAAAAAAAAAAGTGCTATGGAAATTAATGGGGTTAAAGGCTGACAAATCCCCAGGGCCTGATAATCTACAACCCAGAGTACTAAAGGAAGTGGCCCTGGAAATAGTAGATGCATTGGTGGTCATCTTCCAAAATTCTACAGACTCTGGAGCAGTTCCTACAGATTGGAGGGTGGCAAATGTAACCCCACAATTTGAAAAAGGAGGGAGAGAAAAAACAGGGAACTACAGACCAGTTAGCCTTACATCAGTAATGGGGAAAATGCTAGAGTCTATTATAAAGGATGTCATAGCAGAATACCTGGAAAGCATAAATGGGATTGGGCAAAGTCAGCATGGGTTTATGAAAGGGAAATCATGCTTTACAAATCTACTGGAGTTTTTTGAGGATATAACTAGTAGAATAGATAAGGGAGAACCAGTGGATGTGGTGTATTTGGATTTTCTGAAAGCTTTTGATAAGGTCCCACATAATAGGTTAGTGTGAAAAATTAAAGCACATGGGATTAGGGGTAATATACTGGCATGGATTGAGAATTGGTTGAGAGACAGGAAACAGAGTGGGAATAAACGGGTCTTTTTCCGGGTGGCAGGCAGTGACTAGTGGGGTACCGCAGGGATCAGTGCTTGGGCCCCAGCTATTCACAATATATATTAATGACTTAGGTGAGGAAACTCATTGTAACATTTCCAAGTTTGCAGACAACACAAAGCTGGGGGGGAATGTGAGCTGTGAGGAGGATGCAAAGAGGCTTCAATGTGATTTGGACAAGTTGGGTGAGTGGGCAAATGCTTGGCAGACACATGTGGATAAATGTGAGGTTATCCACTTTGGTTGTAAAAACAGAAAGGCAGATTATTATCTGAATGGTGATAGATTGGGAAAGGGGGAGGTGCAACGAGACCTGGGTGTCCTTGTACACCAGTCACTGAAAGCAAGCATTCAGGTGCAGCAAGCAATTAGGAAGGTGAATGGTATGTTGGCCTTCATTGCAAGAGGATTTGAGTACAGGAGCAAGAATGTCTTACTGCAGTTATACAGGGCCTTGGTGAGACCACATCAGGAGTATTGTGTGCAGTTTTAGTCTCCTTATCTGAGGAAGGATGTTCTTGCCATGGAAGGAGTGCAAAGAAGATTTACTCGGCTGATTCCTGGAATGGCAGGACTGACGTATGAGGAGAGATTGGGTTGACTAGGCCTATATTCAGTAGAGTTTAGAAGAATGAGAGGGGATCTCATAGAAACCTATAAAATTCTAACAGGACTAGACAGGCTAGATGCAGGGAGGATGTTCCTGATGGCTGGGGAGTCCAGAACCAGGGGTCACAGTCTCAGGATACGGGGTATGCCATTTAGAACCGAGATGAGGAGAAATTTCATCACTCAGAGGGTGGTGAACCTGTGGAATTCTCTATCGCAGAAGGCAGTGGAGGCTAAATCATTAAATATATTCAAGAAGGAGATAGATATATTTCTTAATGCCAAAGGGATCAAGGGATATAGGGAAAAAGTTGGAACAGGGTACTGAATTAGAGGATCAGCCATGATCTTTTTTGAATGGCGGAGCAGGCCCAAAGGGCTGAATGGCCTACTCCTGCTCCTATTTTCTATGTTTTTATGTTCCACTCACTGACTCACTTCTCTTTTTCTTGAAGGACAGGGTGGTACACAACTGGAGGCAGCAGGAGCTAACTAGAGGCAGACAAATGCACCTGCATATCCTGACCACCATGGAAGAGATAATGTTGGCTATTATTGGGATTCCCATTGCTGAGGCTGTGGCCAGTGGAGGGGCTGAAACCACTGAAAGTGATGGTATTCTCACATTAATCATCCTTCTCACATCCCACTTCCCCCTCATCCCACACTCTCTTCTGATTTATAAGCTGTAGATGGTACACACTCATTCTCTCCCATGTTGCACCATTCTTCTGTTTCCCCCACCCTTCCTCACACTATAACCTTAATCTTGTGCCTTTCTCCTTTCACATACCCAAAATGTACAATCTGGCTGCAGTTTGAAGAACAGCAAGAAGACAGTGATGAAGACAGCACATCACTGTCACTTG
This sequence comes from Heterodontus francisci, assembly GCF_036365525.1. Taxonomy (NCBI): domain Eukaryota; kingdom Metazoa; phylum Chordata; class Chondrichthyes; order Heterodontiformes; family Heterodontidae; genus Heterodontus; species Heterodontus francisci. The sequence continues at coordinate 100,487,138 of NC_090371.1, forward strand.
ATTTCACACTCATAGGCTGGAATTTTATGGCCCCCAAACTAGGTGGTGGGGGGGGGGATAAAATTGAGTGGGAGGTGGGGTGGGGGCAGGCGCTGTTCCTAACCCCCCTGCCTCTGCTGCAATTTTAAGCGGGGTGGTGGTGGTGGCGAGAAATGGCCCACCAACGCCAGGCCAATCAAGGCTCCACATGGCCAATTAACTGGCACTTAAGGCCCTCGTGGGTATTTTACCCTTGGCGGTCAGACTGCAAAAGCCTCAAGAACCCCGCTTGGTAAAACCAGGCGGCCTTCCTGCAGGCTGGGTGGGCCCTCCTGATCAGGCACCCTGTGCCTTATGGAGGGCCGCCCCCGAAGCCCCAACCACTGCCAATGCACTGAATGTATTCGAGGTGAGGGACTTCAATGTCCATCACCAACAGTGGCTCAGTAGTACCACTATTGACCAAGCTAGCTGAGTCCAAAAAGACATAACTGCCAGACTGGGTCTGCGGCAAGTGGTGAGAGAACCAAGAGGGAAAAAGCTACTTGACCTCATCCTCACCAATCTACCTGTCGCAGATGCATCTGTCCATGACAGCATTGGTAGGAGTGCAGAGTCCTTGTGGAGACAAAGTGCCGTGTTCACATTGAGGATACCCTCCATCGTGTTGTGTGGCACTATCACTGTGGTAAGCACAAGAACACAAGAATTGGAGCAGAAGTAGACCAAATGGCCCATTGAGCCTGCTCCGCCATTCAATATGATCATGGCTGATCTTGGGTTTCAATTCCACTTTCCTGCTTGCTCCCCATTTCCGTTGATTCCCTGCGAGCCCAAAAATCTATCTATCTCAGCCTGAAATGTTTTCAATGATGAAGCATCCACAACCCTCTGGGGAAGAGAATTCCAAAGATTCACAACCCTTTGAGTGAAGTAGTTTCTCCTCATCTCAGTCTTGAATGATTGACCCCTTATCCTGAGACTGTGTCCTTGTGTTCTAGATTCCCCGATGAGTGGGAAGAATCTCTCAGCTTCTACCCTATCATGCCCTTTCAGAATCTTGTATGTCTCAATTCGATCGCCTCTCATTCTTCTAAACTCCAGAGAATATAGGCCCAATTTACTCAGCCCCTCATCAAAGGACAACCCCGTCATCCTGGGGACCAATTTAATAAATCTTTGTTACACTGCCTTCAGTGCAAGTTGACATGCTAGGCCCCCAACTGCCAAGAATGAGGCACATTAATTTTGTCATGAACACTGATTTTAAACTGTTACTGTAGTGAAGAAATGACTTGCTAAAAAGATCAGCTGTGACTGTAAAAGACATTTGCATATTAACAGACAGTGTTTGGAAGGAGAAAGCAGCCATTCCCTGACACATCCAACCCACAATAGACTTTTGATCACCAGACTTTGAAAGTGGGGGAGCTCACATTCCAGGATGACTGCTAAGATGGCCTAATACACAAACGGACATGGTCAAACCAGCTAGTCACATGACTAACCTGCTGGGCAACCTGAGTTTTTTGAATATGCACAAACAGTTTGGGCAGAAAGCAAAATGCTCCTGGACCTAGAAGATCTCTCCTGGCTGGCTCGCCACAGCCTCTCCTGTCTGCCTGCTCCCATCTCTTTCTCACACACCTCTGAATCCACTGAAGACACATGAACCCCCAGAGAAAAAAGTCCCCTACAGCGAACAAGTTTTAAGAAGAATACTAGGCCCCAATGAAAAGCAAGATCTACCTACAATCAAGGATTCTACAGTGAGCTTGAAGAACTGTAACAAAAACTCTTCAGATATTGCCTCAAACTTTTCCACTTTTTTTTTCTTCTGCTGTTTTCTGTCTCTATCTGCATGTGTGTATTGCATATTCGTGCTAGCGTGGGCACATCGTGTATTCATCGGCGTTTACTGAATTTGAGTTTAAGTTTAATAAATGTCAACTTTTCTTCTTTAAGCCTAAGAAAGCCTGTTTATGCTCATTTCTTTGTTTTATAAATGGAAAGTGGTGAACAATGATTCACCAAGGGGAAGCTAAAAACACGGTGTGTTTAAAATTAAACCCTGTTAAAGTAAGACCAGGTGAAGGCTGAAAGGGAACCCAACTCTTTCTCACATGGTCGTAACAGACATGTGGGTGTTAGTGTCCGCAATTTACCCACAGACAAATGAGAGAAATTGGAAGGGGGCAGCCAAATTGTTCCCAATTAAAAAAGAGCAAGATTTCAATACAGGTTTTCTTGTGGTTGTGTGTGATTGAATACTAATATGTCTGCAACTGAAGCTAGTAGCTCCCCAAGCCAAGGTGAAGTAACTTGGGATAAGCTAAAGCACTGCCTCTGGAGGAGCTGAGAAAAATGGCTGAGCAGTGTGGGATCACTGTACATGGCAAGGCTGGGAAGTCTGAACTCGTAAGCCTAGTGGCCAAAAAATTTTCCCTTGAAGCTGAAACAGGGTTAGAAGCAGACCCAGACATGGTACTGCTAGTAAAGATACAATTGGAACAAAGGAAACTTGAATTAGAAGACAGGAAAAGGAATGAGAGAGAGAGAGAAAGAATATTCCAGAAAGAATGCGAAGAAAGAGAGCTAAAGCGGCTTGAGTTAACTAGGGGGCGACAGAGTAACCCCAGTGAAAGCATAGCCAATATGGAGCAGCATAATTCAGGGCTGGGTACAGAATTGTTAAAACTAGCTCAACTAATTCCAAGATTCAATGAGGAGGATGTAGAAGTATTTTTTGTGTCCTTTGAGAAACTGGCAAGGCAGCTAAAATGACCAGCTGAGACCTGGCCTCTTTTACTACAAAGCAATCTAACCGGAAAATCCAATGAGGTTTATTCCCTGTTGCCAGATGAGAGTTCATCAGATTATGAACTGACCAAAAATGCTATCCTCAGGGCATATAAATTAGTACCCAAAGCCTATCGCCAAAAGTTTAGAACCCTTAAGAAGCAAGCTAATCAAATGCATCTGGAGTTTGAAAGAAGTAAGCAGCTGGCTTTTGACCAGTGGCTGAGGGCTCTTAAAGTACTGCTCAGCTATGCGAATCTCAGAGAAGTAATTCTGTTAGAGGAATTTAAACACTCTCTCCCACTCTCCATAAAGACTCATGTAGAGGAGCAGCGAGTCCAGAGAGCCCGGCAAGTGGCTGTCCTAGCCGATGAGTTTGCTTTCATTTATGTCGGTTTCCCAGGGTAGAACCTTTCCTAGTCACCCCCACAAATCAGAAAAGGACAAAGGGTGGGAAGGTGATAGGAGCCCAAGCAGTCCTTGGAGAAAAAGAAAAGCAGGAGACACAGGAGGCCCTCCTCTAGCCAAAAAGGAAGGTGCTGAAAGCAGGAGTGAGACCCGGAGACCTGTGTGCTTCCATTGTAATAAAGCAGGGCACTTAAAAGATGACTGCTGGAAACTAAAGGGAAAACCTGGAGGATCAATCAGGGCACACCTGCTCAATGAAGAAGGGACTCTGATGGAAAGCACAGCAGAACAAACTGTAAGGGTAACTGCAGTAAGAGTGAGATCCAGGAAGCTTACAGCTGCAAGTGCAGGAAAAGCTAATAGGATTCCTGAAGTGATCAAGGTTTTGTGTCTGAACGGAAAGTAACCCCATACCCCTCGAGTGGGGCAAGCAAGCCCATACTGATTCTCAGGGACATAGGGACCACTAGATCCCCTTTACTGGGAAAAAGGCATGACCTTTCCCCCTGAGAGTGCAGTGAACACCAGAATGGTGATGAATGGTACTGGAGGGCAGTGTATGCCTGTATCTGTACACTGGGTGCACCTGGAGTGTGACCAAGTTTTGGGATTGATGGTGGCCGTAAGGATTGTCCCTAGTTTGCCTGTGGACAGGGTTGACCTGCTCCTAGGTAATGATATGGCAGGGGTGAAGGTGGCAGCTCCCTCAGTAATGAAAGAAAGACCATGGTCTTTTGGTAAACAAGGATTCACCAAGGGGGAGTAAAAACATGGTGTGTTTAAAATTAAATCATGTTAGAGTAAGACCAGGTGAAGGCTGAAAGGGAACCCTAAACCTCTTTCTCACCTGGTCATAACAAAGTATATCCTTTCTTAAAGGTGGAGACCAAAACTGCACACAGTATTCCAGGTGTGGTCTCACCAAAGCCCTGTACAATTTTAGTAAGACTTCTTTATTCCTGTTCCCCAATCCCCTTGCAATAAAGGTCAACAAACCATTTGCCTTCCTAATAGCCTGCTGCACCCGCATATTTACTTTGTGTGTTCCTTGCACAAGTACCCCCAAGTCTCTCTGAACATCAACACTTACCAGTTTCACATATTTAAAAAAATATTCTGCTTTGCTATTTTTACGACAAAAGTGAACAACTTCACACTTCCCGACATTATACTCCATTTGCCATCTTGTTGCCCACTCACTTAAATAGGATAGATTTTGAACAGATCCAGCAATGCAAATCTGGGCATTCGTGAGACACTGTGGGCCATCAGCAGCAGCAGAATTGGATTCAACCACAAATTGTAACCTCAAGGCCTGGCATATCTACCACTCTAACATTACCATCAAGCTGGGAGAATAACCCTGGTTCAATGAAGAGTGCAAGAGGGCATGCCAGGACCAGCACCAGCATACCTCAAAATGAGGTGTCAACCTGGTGAAGCTACAACCCAGGACGACTTGTGTGCCAAACAGCATAAGCAGCATGCACTAGACAGAGCTAAACGAACCCATAACCAACAGATCACATCTAAGCTCTGCAGTCCTGCCATATCCAGTCATGAATGGTGGTGGACAATTAAACAACTAAATGGAGGAGGTGGCTCCACAAATATCCCCATCCTCAATGATGGGCAAACCCAGCACATCAGTGCAAAGGATAAGGCTGAAGCATTTGCAACCATCTTCAGCCAGAAGTGCCGAGTAGATGATCCATCTCGGCCTCCTGCTGAAGCCCCCAGCAGCATGGATGCCAGACTTCAGCCAATTTGATTCACTCGGCATGATATCAAGAAACGACTGAAGGCACTGAATACTGCAAAGGCTATTGGCCTTGACAACATTCCGGCAATAGTACTGAAGACCTGTGCTCCAGAACTTGATGCACCCCTAGCCAAGCTGTTCCAGTACAGCCACAACACTGGCATCTAGCCGGCAATGTGGAAAATTGCCCAGGTATGTCCTGTACACAAAAAGCAGGACAAATCCTACGCGGCCAATTACCACCCCATCTGTCTACTCTCAATCATCAGTAAAATGATGGAAGGTGTCATTGTCAGTGCTATCAAGCGGCACGTGCTTAGCAATAACCTGCTCAGTGACGCTCAATTTGGGTTTCGCCAAGGCCACTCAGCTCCTGACCTCATTACAGCCTTGTTTCAGACATGGACAAAAGAGCTGAACTGAGGAGGTGAGGTGAGAGTGACTGCCCTTGACATCAAGGCAGCATTTGACCGAGTATGGCATCAAGGAGCCCTAGCAAAACTGGAGACAATGGGAATCAGGGGGAAAACTCTCCACTGGCTGGAGTCACACCTAGTGCAAAGGAAGATGGTTGTGGTTTTTGGAGGTCAATCATCTCAGCTCCAGGACATCACTGCAGGAGTTCCTCAGGGCAGTGTCCTAGGCCCAACCACTTTCAGCTGCTTTAGAACATAGAACATAGAACAGTACAGCACAGTACAGGCCCTTTGGCCCACGATGTTGTGCCGAACCTTTAACCTACTCTAAGATCAAACTACCTACATACCCTTCATTCTACTATCATCCATGTACCTATCCAAGAGTCGCTTAAATGTCCCTAATGTATCTGCTTCTACTACCACCGCTGGCAGCGCATTCCACACACCCACCTTTCTCTGTGTAAAGAACCTACCTCTAACATCTCCCCGAAACCTTCCTCCAATCACCTTATAATTATGCCCCCTGGTGATAGCCCTTTCCGCCCTGGGAAAAAGTCTCTGGCTATCCACTCTATCTATGCCTCTCATCATCTTGTACCCCTCTATCAAGTCACCTCTCATCCTTCTTCGCTCCAATGAGAAAAGCCCTAGCTCCCTCAATCTTTCTTCGTAAGCCATGCCTTCCAGTCCAGGCAACATCCTGGTAAATCTCCTCTGCGCCCTCTCTAAAGCTTCCACATCCTTCCGATAATGAGGCGACCAGAACTGGACACAATATTCTAAGTGTAGTCTAACCAGGGCTTTATAGAGCTGCAGCATAACCTCGCAGCTCTTAAACTCAATCCCCCTGTTAATGAAAGCCAACACACCATACGCCTTCTTAACAACCCTATCAACTTGGGTGGCAACTTTGAGCGATCTATGGACATGGACCCCAAGAACCCTCTGTTCCTCCACACTACCAAGAATCCTGTCTTTAAGCCTGTATTCTGCATTCAAATTCGACCTTCCAAAATGAATCACTTCACACTTTTCCAGGTTGAACTCCATCTGCCACTTCTCAGCCCAGCTCTGCATCCTGTCAATGTCCCGTTGCAACCTGCAACAGCCTTCCACACTATCCACAACTCCAGCAATCTTTGTGTCATCGGCAAACTTGCTAACCCAGCCTTCCACTTCCTCATCCAAGTCATTTATAAAAATCACAAAGAACAGAGGTCCCAGAACAGATCCCTGCGGAACACCACTGGTCACCAAGCTCCATGCTGAATACTTTCCATCTACTACCACCCTCTGTCTTCTATGGGCCAGCCAATTTTGTATCCAGATAGCCAACTTTCCCTGTATCCCATGCCTCCTTACTTTCTGAATGAGCCTACCATGGGGAACCTTATCAAACGCCTTGCTAAAATCCATATACACCACATCCACTGCTCTTCCTTCATCAATGTGTTTTGTCACATCTTCAAAGAATTCAATAAGGCTTGTGAGGCATGACCTGCCCCTCACAAAGCCATGCTGACTGTCTCTAATCAAACCATGCTTTTCCAAATAATCATAAATCCTGTCTCTCAGAATCCTCTCCAATAATTTGCCCACTACCGACGTAAGACTGACTGGTCTATAATTCCCAGGGTTATCCCTATTCCCTTTCTTGAACAAGGGAATAACATTTGCCACCCTCCAATCATCTGGTACTACTCCAGTGGACAGTGAGGACGCAAAGATCATTGCCAAAGGCGCGGCAATCTCTTCCCTTGCTTCCCGTAATATCCTTGGGTATATCCCGTCTGGCCCCGGGGACTTATCTGTCCTCATATCATTCAAAATTTCCAGCACATCCTCCCTCTTAACCTCAGCCTGTTCGAGCATATCAGCCTGTTTCACGCTATCCTCACAAACGACCAGGTCCCTCTCACTAGTGAATACTGAAGCAAAGTATTCATTTAGGACCTCCCCTACCTCCTCTGACTCCAGGCACAAGTTCCCTCCACTATCCCTGATCGGCCCTACCCTCACTCTGGCCATCCTCTTGTTCCTCACATAAGTGTAGAACGCCTTGGGATTTTCCTTAATCCTACCCGCCAGGACTTTTTCATGCCCCCTTCTCGCTCTCCTAAGTCCATTCTTCAGTTCCTTCCTGGCTACCTTGTAACCCTCTAGAGCCCTGTCTGATCCTTGCTTCCTCAACCTTAAGTAAGCTTCCTTCTTCCTCTTGACTAGCTGTTCCACATCTCCTTTCATCCAACGTTCCTTCACCCTACCATCCCTTCCTTGCCTCATCAGGACAAACCTATCCAGCAGTCGCAGCAAGTGCTCCCTAAACAACCTCCACATTTCTGTCATGCATTTCCCTGAGAACATCTGTTCCCAATTTATGCTCCCCAGTTCCTGCCTAATAGCATTGTAATTCCCCCTCCCCCAATTAAATATTTTCCCATCCCGTCTGCTCCTGTCCCTCTCCATGACTATAGTAAAGGTCAGGGAGTTGTGATCACTATCACCGAAATGCTCTCCCACCGAGAGATCTGCCACCTGGCCTGGTTCGTTGCCAAGCACCAAGTCCAACATAGCCTCCCCTTAAGTCGGCCTATCTACATATTGAGTCAGGAAACCTTCCTGGACATACCTGACAAAAACTGCTCCATCCAAACTATTTGCACTAAGGAGGTTCCAATCAATATTAGGGAAGTTGAAGTCACCCATGACAACAACCCTGTTACTTCTGCACCTTTCCAAAATCTGCCTCCCAATCTATTCCTCCGTGTCTCTGTTGCTATTGGGGGGTCTATAGAAAACTCCCAACAAAGTGACTGCTCCTTTCCTGTTTCTGACTTCCACCCATAATGACTCAGTAGACAAACCCTCCTCGACGACCTCCCTTTCTGCAGCTGTGATACTATCCCTGATTAGCAATGCCACTCCCCCACCTCTTTTCCCTCCCTCCCTATTCCTTTTGAAATATCTAAACCCCGGAACATCCAACATCCATTCCTGCCCCTGTGATATCCACGTCTCCGTAATGGCCACAACATCGGAGCTCCAAGTACTGATCCATGCTCTAAGTTCATCACCCTTATTCCTGACACCTCTTGCGTTAAAATAGACACACTTCAACCCATCATACTGGCTGCAACTTTGTCGTGTCAATTGTCTAACCTTCCTCACAGACTCTCTGCACTCGGTATCTGCCTGTTCAACAGCTACCCCATCCACTGATCTGTAGCTCCGGTTCCCATCCCCGTGCCAAACTAGTTTAAACCCTCCTGAAGTGCTCTAGCAAACCTCCCGCCCAGGATATTGGTGCCCTTCCAGTTCAGATGCAACCCGTCCTTCTTGTACAGGTCCCACCTTCCCCAGAAGGTATCCCAATGATCCACATATCTGAATCCCTCCCTCCTACACCAGCTCTGTAGCCATGTGTTCAGCTGCACTCGCTCCCTGTTTCTAGCCTCACTAGCACGTGGCACCGGTATCAATCCTGAGATTACTACTCGGCTCGTCCTGCCTTTTAGCTTCCAACATAACTCCCTATATTCGCTTTTCAGGTCTTCATCCCTTTTCTTAGCTATGTCATTGGTACCGATGTGTACCACGACCTCTGGCTGCTCCCCCTCCCCCTTAAGAATCCTGTAGACTCGATCCGAGACATCCCTGACCCTGGCACCCGGGAGGCAACATACCATCCAGGAGTCTCGTTCGCGACCACAGAATCTCCTGTCTGTTCCTCTAACCATTGAATCTCCTATCACTATCGCTCTCCTATTCTCCCCCCTTCCCTTCTGAGCCACTGAGCCAGGCTCAGTGCCAGGGACCTGGCCACTGTGGCTTTCCCCTGGTAGGTCGTTCCCCCCAACGGTATCCAAAACGGTATACTTATTATTGAGGGGAAGGGCCACAGGGGATCCCTGCACTGTGCGCCTATTCCCTTTCCCTCCCCTGACGGTCACCCAGCTACCTTTATCCTGTAACTTAGGTGTCACTACTTCCCTATAACTGCTCTCTATCACCCCCTCAGCATCCTGAATGATCCGAAGTTCATCCAGCTCCAGCTCCAGTTCCCTAACGCGGTCTGCGAGGAGCTGGAGTTGGGTGCACTTCTCACAGGTGAAGTCAGCAGGGTCACAAGTGGTGACCCTTACCTCCCACATCCTGCAAGAGGAGCATGCAACTGCCCTAGCTTCCATCCCCTCCGCACTAAATTGACAACAGAGATTTAAAAAAAAAGGAAAACCTTACCTTACCAAACCCTCCACACAAGAGTCCTTTTTTTTTTGGTTCGAGGAGGAGGATGGGTGGGAGACACTACACGTGTAGTGTTTCGGGTTTAGCCACTGCCCGAATATATAAGTTTACTTACCCAGCAGTCCCCGTGTCCGCCGAAACAAAAGGTAAGTACTTTTTACTGAAACTTACCTTCCCAGCTGCCCCCTCGCTCGCACTATCGCTGATCCTAAAGAAGCTGCCGAAACAAAAGGTAAGTACTTTTTACTGAAACTTACCTTCCCAGCTGCCCCCTCGCTCGCACTATCGCTGATCCTAAAGAAGCTGCCGAAACAAAAGGTAAGTACTTTTTACTGAAACTTACCTTCCCAGCTGCCCCTCAGTGGCAATGATCCTCCATCAATCATAAGGTCAAAAGCGGGGATGTTCGCTGATGATTGCACGATGTTCATCACCATTCGCGACTCCTCAGATACTGAAGCAGTCCGTGTCGAAATGCAGAAAGACCTGGACAATATCCAGTCTTGGGCTGATAAGTGGCAAGTAACATTCACGCAACACAAGTGCCAAGCAATGACCATCTTTAACAAGAGAGAATCCAACCATCTCCCCTTGACATGGAATGGCATTACCATCGCTGAATCCCCCACTATCAACAACCTGGGGGTTACCATTGACCAGAAACTGAACTGGAGTAGCCATATAAATACCGTGGCTACAAGAGCAGGTCCGAGGCTAGGAATCCTGTGGCGAGCAACTCACCTCCTGACTCCCCAAAGCCTGTCCACCATGTAAAAGGCACAAGTCGTGAGTGTGATGGAATACTCTCCACTTGCCTGGATGGGTGCATCTCCAACAACATTCAAGAAGCTCAACACCATCTGGGACAAAACAGCCCACTTGATTGGCACCCCATCCACAAATATTCACTCCCTCCACCACCGACGCACAGTGGCAGCAGTGTGTACCATCTACAAGATGCATTGCAGCATTGCACAAAGGCTCCTTAGACAGCATCTTCCAAACCTGCAACCTCTACCACCCAGAGGGACAAGGGCAGCACATGCGTGGGTACACCACCACCTGCAAGTTCCCCTGAAAGCCACACACCATCCTGATTTGGAACTATATCACCATTCCTTCACTGTCGCTGGGTCAAAATCCTGGAACTCCCTTCCTAACAGCACTGTGGGTGTACCTACCCCACATGGACTGCAGCGGTTCAAGAAGGCAGCTCACCACCACCTTCTCAAATGAAATTAGGGTTAGGCAATAAATGCTGGCTGAGCCAGCGTGCCCACATCCCATGAACAAATAAAACAAAAACTCCCCCGTGACCCTAACTGACCCCCCCCCCCGGGCCCAGCCGATTGTCCCCAACTAGTCTGAAGCAGAGCAATTTAACACATTGTTATATTCTATTGGAGCAATAGCAGATGATACTATTGCAAGACAAGGTATTTATGAGACATCTGCCAAATTTGTTGAAATTTTAAAAGCTTTTGATTCTTATTTCGACTTGCGAAGCCATAAGACTTTTTAGAAAGAGCAAGGTTCAACAGAAGGTTCCAGAAACAAGGTGAAACAGTCAATGCTTTCATTAATGACCTTTACAGGCTAGCTGAAGGATGTGAATTTGGAGACCTTAAAGCAGAATTAGGTAGTAACCACATTGCTGATGAATCCCTATCAGATTTTTTGCAGTCGAAACAGGACCTCATGCTGGACAAAGCAATTCAGCTGGCGAAAGAAGCAGAGGTCTGGAAGAACAACATAGCAATCCTGAGAGGGTGAAGAAAGACCTTGGTTCAGGAAACCTCCAGCAACCTTAACCAGAGCGCTGTGAAAGAGGCACCAGGAAAGAAGATACACTGAAGGGGAAAAGCGAAAGATGTCATTAAACCCTGCCAGTGATGGACACCAAAGTATCCTCAGGCGTGAACAGTGTCCTGCAAAGAAAGCAGAATGCCTCCAATGTAAGAAAGTAGGGCATTTTGACAAAAAGTGCCAAAGTAAAATCTCTACTCCCACAAGTTCAAAAGAAAAAGCATTCAAGAATAAGGTGTTTAATGAAATTAAACAACCTCCTTCAGGAGAGCAATCAAAACACTTTCTTGGTGAGATCAATGATCCTAATCAGACATTTTGGTCTGCAGATATATATGTCAACAGACATGTCACTAATTTTAAACTCGATACTGGAGCAAGTGTAACAGTGTTATCAGGAAAAGAGTTGTGTTCATCAACACTTTTTCTGCAACCAACATAAACTCAGTTACTTGGCCCAGGAGGGGTTGAACTCAAAGTAAAGGCAAAGCTACAGGCAACACTCTAGTACAGGGGAAAGCAAATATTTGAAACACTGTATGTTCTAAGGAATCAGCAATTCTCTCTCTTATGTAGAAGAGCTTGCATTGATCCAACACCAACTAGAAGACAGGATGGGAGCCATTTCTCCTGTCACTGAATCTACAGAGTGGTGTTCGGGAATGGTTCCAGTTCCTGAACCTAACAGTGATCTTTGCATCTGTGTAGATTTAACTCAACTTAATAAGACTGTGGCATGAAAAGTTCATCCGATGTCCTCAGTGGACGAAAATTTGGCAAACTTATCAAAAAGTATCGTCTTCACAAAGCTTGATGCGAATAATGGCTTTTGGCAGGTTCCATTGGATAGGAAGTCAAGGATATTGACAACCTTCATTATTCAGTTCGGAAGATTTTGTTTTAACCGTCTACCATTCAGTATCACATCAGCACTGAAAATATTTCAGAGAACTATGTTGAATATTCTACAGGGTCTTGAAGATGTAATATGCCATATGGATGACATCTTAGTTCATGATGAGTGCATTAAGGGTTAGAGGGGTTTTGAATCATCCGCAGGATGAAGGCCTAACACTTAATGAGAAGAGGGAGTATTCAAAAGTGTCCATTTGTTTTTTCGGACAAAACTATTGTCCTATTGACTATTGTCAGCAATAATGGCATAATGGCAGACTCACAAAAGACAAATGCTATTAGTGAATACCCACTTCCTACTTCTGTCCACGATCTTCAACGGTTTCTTGGCATGGTCAATCAGATGGCAAAATTCCTATCTAATTTAGCACAAGTTACTGAGCCTTTGTGACAACTATTAAGGAAAGCTCAAGCATGGTACTGGGATGCACTTCAGGAGCAAGCATTTCAAAGGATCAAGGAGATGCTGATTTCGCCAGATGTCTTAGCACATTATAACCCTTCACTTCCAGCCACAATTGCAGCAGACACCTCGTCTACAGAGATAGGGGCAGTTCTTTTCCAAGAACAGCTAAATGGAAGTTGAAGATCTGTTTATTATGCGTCACGAGCATTGTCTGACACTGAGACGAGATATGCCATAATAGGGAAATAATCTCTCACAGTCACCTGGACTGTGAGAAGTTTTCAGACTATATTATCGGCTTAAAGGCTGTCATAGAGACAGACCACAAATCCCTAGTTTCCTTTTTGATGAAAAGGAACTCGCTAGGATGCCTTTGCAGATCCAGAGATTCCGGTTGAGGCTATTGAGGTTCACGTGCAGAAAGGTATACGGCAAGCAACAACCGACAGCAGATACATTGTCCAGAGCTACTGCGACCATCCTACACAATGGGATGTCAATTTTATTAATGAAATTGAGTCATACTCTCAGGTCATTGCATCACAATGGCCGGCAAATTTAAATAAACTCTAACAACTTTGTCATGCGCAGATGCAAGATGCATCTGTGTCCGCCAATATTTCGAGCAAGGTTGGCCACAGCAGAGTCCCAAGGGTAAGATGATGAAAGTTTTCCTCGAACACAGAATACACTTTACCATAGTGGATGATTTGCTGGTATATGATGAAAGACTGGTGATTCCAGAGTCACTCCGGTTAGACATCTTGGAGAAAATACACCAGGGTCATATGGGCATAACTAAATGTAGAGCACGGGCTCAGGCATCCATGTGGTAGCCAAGAATATCAAAGGATATTGAAGACATGATTTCAAATTGTCATGCATGTGCAATTCACATACAGAATCAGAGAGAACCTCTTATTCCCAACCCGATCGTGGGAATGGTTGGCGATGGGTCCCTTCATCTTCTATCTAATTGTAGTTTATTACTTTTCAAGGTGGATCGAGGTTAAACATATGTACACAACAACAACTGAAGCAGCCACTCAAGCATTACAAGAAATCTTCACAACACATGGTATACCTGATCAGATAGTGTCCGATAATGGACCACAATTTGCAAATGATTATTCCACACACTTTGTAGAAAACTGTGGATTTCTACAGCTAACAAGTCCCCCTAGGTATCCACAATCTAAGGGAGAAGCTGAGCGAGCAGTCAGAACTATTAAAGCACAGTGAAAGAAAAATCAAGAATTTCAAACAACATTTCTGATCTACAGAACTAATCCATTGTTATGCAGATTAGCACCATCCGAAATATTCATGGGAAGAAAACTTTGAAAGCAACTTCCAATCCTACCCAAGAAATTACTTCCAGGGCTACAAATCCAGGAAAATCAGAGTTCAAGACAGAGAAAAGTCTTACCGAAAGAAACAAGCCCATAATTATTTATTTTTATTTGGAGATACAGCACTGAAACAGGCCCTTCGGCCCACCGAGTCTGTGCCGATCAAGAACCACCCATTTATACTAACCCTACAGTAATCCCATATTCCCTACCACCTACCTACACTAGGGGCAATTTATAATGGCCAATTTACCTATCGACCTGCAAGTCTTTGGGGCTGTGGGAGGAAACCAGAGCACCCAGCAAAAACCCACACGGTCACAGGGAGAACTTGCAAACTCCGCACAGGCAGTACCCAGAATTGAACCCGAATCGCTGGAGCTGTGAGGCTGCAGTGCTAACCACTGCGCCACTGTGCCACTCAGGAAACAGGAAATATTGTATCTGGAACCTACTGAAGCTGTCAGACGGGCAAAAGGTATGGGCACGAGACCAAAACAGAGAAGGAGTATTTGTCCAAAGAGAGGAGAATCAACAGTGATCTTCTTTAGTAAGAAATTCAGAAGGTACTATACGAAGAAACAGAAGGAATCTTAATCCTATTCATCAAAGACGTCAATCGGTCATACATTTGGACAAATCAGATGTTGAACCTAAAATTCAGAAAGCACCGGGTACTACAAACCTCAATGAAGGCCATCCAAGTCAAGAAACCAGAGTTCAGAGAAACACTACCAATCTTCCGCATCTGACAACAACAAGATCAGGGAAGCCTCCTGACAGATTGAATCTATGAAGTCAGAGACTAGGGGGCAGATGGAGTAGTATGTAAATAAAAAGTGAATGTATGTAAATATATATATGGATAAAGACTTGGGGGGGGAGATATAGCATAAGGGTCTGAAAGGGTTAATATTGAAAAAGTTTAAAGAATACCTCCGACCATGATGATGTAAGAGATCACATTTGAGAGAGACTTGAAGATAGATGCAGCATGGCTTAGAGGAGTCACACAGACTAGTATGAAGCTGTACATTGTTATAATGTAATAAATGTTAAGGTTCGAATCACCTCAGACTAAAGAATCTCTCTAAGCTCGACTAACTAAGGTGGCAGCGGGCCAAACAAACATAGAACAGACACCAGGTCCAACTTGGCACAGGGCTCTGCACAGAGATTGGAGCCCATCCTTTCCGACGTGGAAGTGGTGACCATTCCATGAGGACACTTGTGGACCCTACCTTGATGCAGCATCTGTTGGTCAGTATCTCAGCTTTCATTGCAGCACAAGCAGATGCCATGCAACATCTGAGTGCTGCAGTAGAAGCTCAGACTGAAGTCGTGAAATATCAGCTTGTCATGCAAGCCCAGCTTGTTGCCATGCAGGGTCAGAAGGCTGCCATCAGGGCTGCAGAAACCAGTGATCAAAGGGGCCTGCAGGTTATCACAGCAGTCCATTTTAGTAGGAAGAACATGCAGAGACAATATAAAATAAAGGGTACAATTCTAAAGGGGTGCAGGAGTAGAGGGACATGGGGATATATGTGCATAAGTTATTGAAGGTGGCAGGACAGGTTGAGAGGACGGTTAATAAAGCATACAGTATCCTAGGCTTTATTAATAGATGCATAGAGTACAAAACAAAGGTTATATTGAACTTGTATAAGACATTAGTTCAGCCTCAACTGGATTATTGCATCCAGTTCTGGGTGTCGCACTTTAAGAAAGATGTGAAGGCATTGGAGAGATTACAGAAAAGATTCATGAGAATGGTTCCAGGGTTGAGGAACTTCAGCTATGAAGACAGATTGGAGAAATTGGGACTGTTTTCTTGAAGAAGAGAAGACTGAGAGGAGATTTCATAGAGGTATTCAAAATCATGAGGGATCTGGACAGAGTAGATGGGGAAATACTGTTCCCACTTATGAAAGTATCAAGAACGAGAAGGCACAGATTTAAGATAATTGTCAAAAGAAGCAAAAGTGAAATGCGGAAAAACTTGTTCACACAGAGAGTGGTTAAGGTCTGGAATGCACTACCTGAGAGTGTGGTGAAGGCGGGTTCAATCGAGGCAGTCAAAAGGGAATTAGACTGTTATCTGAAAAGGAAGAATGTTCAGGGTTACGGGAAGAAGACAGGGGAATGGCATTAGGTATATTGCTCATTCGGAGAGCTGGTGCAGACACGAAGGAATGAATGGCCTCCTGTGCTGTAACAATTCTGTGATTCTGTGAATCTGTTCTCCAACTCTGTAGGATTGCTGCTGCAGCGTTGCCCCAGGGAAATGGCAGTGGCAGCATAAATCTGCTGTCCTCTCTCAGGATGATAGCATTCATCTTTCCACCATTGCCACTCCACCAGTGTTCCCATTATTGCCTGTCAGCCAGCCAGCCCAGACTGCTGCCACCCCTGCTGAAGTGGTGCAGTCCAAGCCAAGCCTTTCAGGCCCAGAGCTGCTCGAGGTTGAGCTGCAAAGCCATCTGCACTCTCCTCCATCAGGCCTGCTGCAGCCACTGAGGTAGCACTGTGTAGGAGCACTTGGCGAGGCAAAGGCACCTGCAAGACAGACACTAAGCGAGTGCACACTGGTGGTTAGTTGACTTTTGCATGGAGTATTGATGGTTTGTTGGAAAAATCAGCTTGAATGTTTATTTTGCAGTGTCTTTTATTTCAGGATTTTGGCCAAATGGATGCTGTGATGATGGTCTGTAACAGAAGGATGGTTAGGTGTTTGACTTCTGTACAATGGGCTTTTGGGGTTGTGTTTAGTGGAATTGTTGTCAAATCAGGTGACAGCCCAGCCCAAAAGGGGATGTGCTGGTTGCCTCCTCACTTCCTCCTGTTCCTCTTGTTCCTCCTTCAACTTCGCCCCTTGCACCTGAGCTGCTTGCTGTATCCCTGGTAGCAAGAGCTGTGCCCTCATAATGGCATTGTTGTGCAAGACACAGCAGACCACTACGAATGAGGACAAATGCTCTGCTGAGTACTGCAGGTCTCCTCCAGAACAGACAAGGCAGCAGAACTATTGCTACAGCACCTCAATGATCTGCTCCCTGATGTTTCATGTGGCAACATGGCTGTCATTTTACGCATTCTGGTCACCTGTGGTTGGGTTGTGGAGAGGAGTCACAAGCCAGGTGTTAAGTCGATAGTCCATGTCCCTCAGCAGCCACACTCCAGTTTGCCATGATAGCTCAATTTTTAAAATCCTTTTTTTTTCGTTCAGGAGATGTGGCCATCAATGGTGAGGCCAGCATTTATTGTCCGTCCCTAAGTACCCTTGAGAAGGTGGTAGTGAGCTGCCTTCTTGAACCGCTGCAGTCCTTGGGGTGTAGGTATACCAACAGTGCTGTTAAGAAGGCAGTTCCAGGATTATGACCCAGCGACAGTGAAGGAACGGCAATTTAGTTCCAAGTCAGGATGGCGTGTGGCTTGGAGGGTAACGTGCAGGTGGTGGTGTTCCCGTATATCTGCTGCCCTTGTCCTTCTAGCTGGTAGAGGTCACGGGTTTGGAAGGTGCAGTCGAAGGAGCCTTGGTGAGTTGTTGTAGTGCATCTTGTAGATGGTACACACTGCTGCCACTGTGCATCAGTGGTGGAGGGAGTGAATGTTGAAGGTGGTAGATGGGGTGCCAATCAAGCGGGCTGCTTTGTCCTGGATGGTGCCGAGCTTCTTGGGTGTTGTTGGAGCTGTACCCATCCAGGCAAGTGGAGAGTATTCCATTACACTACTGACTTGTGCCTAGACAATGATGGACAGGCTTTGGGGAGTCAGGAGGTGAGTTACTCGCCACAGAATTCCCAGCTTCTGACCTGTTCTTGTAGCTCCAGCATTTATGTGGCTGATCCAGTTCAGTTTCTGGTCAATGACCCCAGGATGTTGATAGTGGGGGATTCAGCGATGGTAATGTCATTGAATGTCAAGGGGAGATGGTTAGATTCTCTCTAGTTTGAGATGACCATTGCCTGGCACTTGTGTGGCATGAATGTTACTTGCTACTTATCTGCCTAAGCCTGGATGTTGTCCAGGTCTTGCTGCATCTGGACATGGACTGCTTCAGCATCTGAGGAGTTGCAAATAGTACTGAACACTGTGCAATCATCAGTGAACATTCCCACTTCTGACCTTATGATGGAGGAAAAGTCATTGCTGAAGCAGCTGAAGATGGTTTGGCCTAGGATACTACCCTGAGGAACTCCTGCAGTGATGTCCTTGGGCTTAGATGTTTGACCTCCAATAACCACAACCATCTTCCATTGTGCTAGGTATGACTCCAGCCAGTGGAGAGCTTTCCCCCATATCTTTCAATTTTGCTCGGGCTCCTTGATGCCGCACTTGGTCAAATGCTGCCTTATCTCAAGGGCAGTCACTCTCATCTCACCTCTTGAATTCAGCACGTTTGTCCATGTTTGGACCAAAACTGTAATGAGGCCTGGAGCTGGTAGACCCCAAACTGAGCATCAGTGAGCAGGTTATTGCTGTGTAAGTGCTGCTTGACAGCACTGTTGTTGACACCTTCCATCATTTTGCTGATGATCAAGAGTAGTCGGATGGGGTGGTAATTGGCCAGATTGGATTTGTCCTGCTTTTTGTGGACAGGACATACCTGGGCAATTTTCCACATTGCCGGGTAGATGCCAGTGTTGTAGCTGTACTGGAACAGCTTGGCTAGGAGCGCGGCAAGTTCTGGAGCAAAAGTCTTCGGTCCTACTGCTGGGATGTTGTCAGGACCCATAGCCTTTTCTTTATCCAGTCCCTTCAGCTGTTTCTTGATATCGCGCGGAGTGAATCGAATTGGCTGGAGACTGGCATCTATGATGCTGGGAGCTCAGGAGGAGGCCAAGATGGATAATCCACTCGGTACTTCTGGCTGAAGATGGTTGCAAGTTCTTCTGCCTTGTCTTTTGCTCTGATGTGCTGGGCTCCCCCATTGTTGACGATGGGGATATTTGTGGAGCCACCTCCTCCTATCAGTTGTTTAATTATCCACCACCATTCGCAATTGGGTGTAGCAGGAATGCAGAGCTTAGATCTGATCCGTTGGTTGTGGGATCGCTTAGCCCTGTCTATTGCATGCTGCTTCTGCTGTTTGGCGTGCAAATTGTCCTGTGTTGTAGCTTCACCAGGCTGACAACTCATTTTTAGGTATGCCTGGTGCTGCTCCTGGCATGGCCTCCTGAACTTTTCATTGAACCAGGGTTGGTCTCCCGGTTTGATGGTAAGAGTGCAGGATATGCTGGGCCATGAGGTTACAGATTGTTGTTGAGTACAATTCTGCTGCTGCTGATGGCCTACAGCACCTCATGGATGCCCAGTTTTGAGTTGCTAGATCTGTTGGAAATCTATCCCATTTAGCACAGTGGTCATGCCACATAACATGATGGTGGGTATCCTCAGTGTCAAGACAGGACTTCGTCTTGACAAGAACTGTGTAGTGGTCACTCCTACCAATACTTTCATGGACAGATGCATCTGTTACAGGTAGACTGGTGAGGGTGAGGTCCAGCAGGTTTTTCCCTCTTGTTGGTTCCCTCA
This sequence comes from Heterodontus francisci, assembly GCF_036365525.1. Lineage (NCBI taxonomy): Eukaryota > Metazoa > Chordata > Chondrichthyes > Heterodontiformes > Heterodontidae > Heterodontus > Heterodontus francisci. The sequence goes on from NC_090371.1 coordinate 100,506,764, forward strand.
CCACCTGCCAGAGGTCCAGTCTGGCAGATACGTCTTTCAGAATTCAGCCATCTCAGTCAGTAATGGTGCTACCAAGCCACTCTTGGCAATGGGCATTGAAGTCCCCCACCCAGAGTGCATTCTGTGCCCTTGCTACCCTCAGTGCTTCCAAGAAGATTAGTCAAGGGTCTCTGGTTTACTAGTCCAGTAACTCCAGTAACATTACCAGTACGCCACCATCCCCTACTGAGGGAACAGTGGACTGGCACAGAATGAAAACATGATGATTGCTGCCAGGATAGTGGACATTCACCAGCATGATGTGCTGTGTGTGATCGCATACCAACTGCTCATTCAGCGAGTGATAACCTTTGCGGTTGTAGTATATCTCAGCATTTAGATACCTTGTGTATGCAGTCGATGACACCCTGCACACTTGCTCTGTCTGTTTCTCTCTGATCAGAGAGAACACAATGAATTCCTCTCTCCTATCATAAAGTGTGTCTGTCACCTTTTTGATGCAGCAGTCGATGGTGAATTGGGAGATGTTATAGATGTCGCCTGCTCCTGGCTGGAAGGATGCCAGGCTGAAGAAATTCATGGCCACGGTCACCTTCACAGCCACTGTCAAAGCTGTCCTTGCTCTGTTCTGAATTAGCAGACCTAGTTGCAAAAGGTGGCAGAATTCTGTAAGCACCTCCTTTGTAAAGTTCAGAGATACACACACTGCTCCTGGCTTAGGTGGAGGTAAGAGAAATGCTCCTGGAAGACCCTAGGTGGATAAGGCCTTCTGTTGACAGCCCTTCTGTCCTCCTCCTCCTCTCCCTGTGAGTAGCTTGCCCTCATCTTTGCTGCCTCTGCTCCATCTCCCTTTCTTGCTGCAGGCCAAAGCAGGATGGTAACTACATCATCTATGAATGGGAACAAAAGGTCGCACCATAACCCTCAAAGTCAGAACCATGGCTTTTTCTGCTTGCAGTACCACTCCCTGTCAACTTCTCCAACTTTAACCAACTGTGCATACCACCAAGAACATTTGCAAACTCAGACAAAACCAGTATAAATCAATCAGAAACTAAGCTGCAGGTTGTTGCTAATCCCTTTAAATAGGCTGGTGGTGGGGGTGTGGAGGGTGGGGTGTAGTCCTTTCTGCTGTTGAATGCATGTTCAGCTGTGCAAGTTTAAGAGAGGGCATTAGCTGGAGTGGTGAGGTTGTAAACAGCAGCATTACACACAGACTGACGTCACTCTCTCCCTACTCTGCATACTTCCTACATATGCTTCTAACAACTATGCTAATGCCCTCACCAAAATGGTGTTCAGCACGGGCTGTGCTGGAAGTGTGGATTCAGAGCACAGATGCCATTTTGGTACCAAAATAAAACCCACTGTGCAGAAACTGCAGGTGCTACAAAGTCCAATTTGAGGCCCAGGTGTTCTCCTTTCACCCACACTATCCAGGTGTTTGCCTATCATCCACATTATCACTGCTGAGCTAAGTCTGCTCGACAAGATTCTGCATACTGGATCAGGTATTTGTATCAGGCATGCCACTTGTTCTACATGGACATATGCTACAACTGTTTGACCTGCAGTATCAGGAAATTGAAATCCTTAATTGTGCCAAGTTGGCATACTCTGGCATGGTTTGACTCAAATTGCATCAGGCCCCGGTTGTATCATCGCTTTAAGAGTGATGTCCCTTGAAGAACTCAGTATGCTAATGAGCTAAATACCAGAATGTAGTCATGTGACTAGAAGCCATAGTCTCTCTGCACTGTAACACCCTGGACAAAGGTTCTGTATATAGATTGCTCTGTATTGTGTGTATTAGTTTAGCTGTAAATAAACCTTCTATTGAATTTCAAGGAACTGGAATCCATGTACCTCATTGTATTGCTTAAGGTAGCACAAAGAAACTCATGACAGCCCCCGTGATGCAATTGGCTCCGGACTTATTTGAATGTGATTTATGGGATTCCCACATGATCTGTGATTTCCAGTGCAACGTCTGAGGCCTACATGAAGCAGGAATACACTTCTTAAAGTGAAGTTGTACCCCTTGTTTGGATTTTTCATTACAAAACTCTGGAAGACTCTTTTGCAAAATAGGTGAGTGGAAAATCTTCCCCCAACTTTTCAGATGCCTCCCTGGTGGTCTGAGTGAAGGAAATAAGGACAAAGAGGAAGCCACATGAGCATCCCAAAGCCACAATTAAACAGGCCTGGACAGAGGTGGCTGAAAAGGTTAGTGCCACCAACTTCAAACTTGGGACCTGGGTTCAATGTAGAAAGAGGTTCAATGGTTGTACAAAAGCAACAATGGTGAGTACAGCGCTTTACCTTCTCTTAACAGCAATGGACATTACTCCCTCAGCTAACTGCCCCTTTAAATACATGCTTCTGAGAGACCAATCCCACCATATTTACTTTAGGGTCTAGCTCTGGATGGGATTCTAATGCATGGGACACAATTAAATACATTCATGAGGGACTCCCCATCCCCCCAGCCTGTGTCAGGTCCCTGACCTGAATATAAAAACTCAGGTGTTAAAATGGTGGTGGTCAGTGTTACCTTTACGTCAGGTTGCTGGATATATTATGTATATATGATTTATCTCAGAGCAATGCAGATATCACACTTGTATTAAATTACCAACTGGTTTATTTACAGCATTTTAAAATATCTCAGCATTTGTCCTTATTTAGTGTCAAATTGTATTTTGCATGTCGAGTGAGCACTGCTGATAAGCATTGATCATGTTCAGCTTTGTCCCTTCCGTAGACAACAAAGTCACAAAGTCATCAAGATGGTTAAGTGTTCCCTCAACATCTGACAAGACTGTAGAAACAATCTTCTGGAATGCGCTAGGTGATGAATTTAGTCCATAGGGAAAAATACCTCCATGAGTAACAAAAGCTGTAAGATATCGGCTTTTAGAGGTATCTGAAGATAATTTCGTTGCATATCAAGCCTTGTGAAGACGGTGGAGTCATGAAATGATGCTGACAGTTCTTCATTTGTAGGAAGTGGATACTTGCCTGGAATGATAGCTTTGTTGACTACCTTTAGGTCAATGCATAGTCTAAATTCACCTTTTTTTGTCATGCAATGACTAGATTTGATATCCACAGTAATGAGTTGATTCACTCAATGATACTGTCTACTTCTAGTTGTTTCAGCTCCTGTGACACTTCAGCATGGATTGCAAACGGCAATGTCTCAAATTTTGTGAAACTGATCGAATGGATGTGTCAACACGAGGAGCTTCCACCACCTTTAACATTCACTTGCTCCACATTGGCAGCAGTGTGTACCATCTACAAGATGCACTGCAGCAACGCACCAAGGCTCCTTAGACAGCACCTTCCAAACCTACGACCTCTACCAATTAGAAGGACAAGGGCAGATAATGCATGGGAACACCACCACATGCAAGTTCCCCTCCAAGCCATACACCATCCTGACTTGGAACTATATCAGCCCGTTCCTTCACTTTTGCTAGGTCAAAATCCTGGAACTCCCTTCCTAACAGCACTGTGGGTGTACCTACCCCACATGGACTGCAGCGATTCAAGAAGGCAGCTCACCACCACCTTCTCAAGGGCAATTAGGGATGGGCAATAAATGCTGTCCTAGCCAGCGATGCCCACATCCCATGAATGAATAAACAAAAAGCATGACAGTACTCTTTGATCTCCCCAAATCCAGAAAATAAGGAAGGACACTGGCGTGTATAATCTGCATCATCAATCCCATTAATGATTAATGTGTGCTCCAGTGGGGTGAACCTGTCTAGGGTGACATTTTGTAGTATACTGGAACTGTGATCGTCCCCAAAACTGGAATGATAGTGTCATCATAATCTTGAAGAATGTCTGTTGCAGGAGTGAGGGAGAATTGCGAAAAATACTGATGGTAGAGTTTGTCACTCAAAATAGAAACTTTCACGCCAACATCGATAAGAAGTGACATTGAGATGCCTGCGATCTCGACTGAGCACTCCTTAAAGTGACCTGGCGCTTTATTTTTTGTGATGGTAAATACATGTTGTACCTCACTCTCAAGAAGAGACTCCCTCACATGTTGAACCAATGAAGTCTTTTTCTTCGATGACCTGTTAATCTTTGCAAAATGGTTCCACTTTAAACATGAGTTATGCTTTTTCCCTCGAGCTGGACATGGCATTGTGACTCGATGAGCATTTCCACAATTTGGGCACAGTTTTGAAGGTAACTGACCATGATGGGGCACATTTTGATGAGGTTGCTGAGGTCTTCTTGTCCTTAACAATTTGCACTAAAGCTGGTTGGGCAGCTGTGTCTGCAACCCTGGGTCTAAGTGTGCATGTGTGTGCAACCTCTTCAAATCTAACATGGCAGATTCGATCTGGACTGCCAAGGTAATGGCTTTTTCCAAGATTAAATCATCATCCTCCATGAGGAGACGTTCCCTAATTCGTGAAATTGAAGTCTTTTCAATTAATTGATCATGAATTAGTTTGTTGGTTAGTGTACCAAATTTACAGGTGGACACCAATTGCTGCAATGCTGCCACATATCGTTTAAGTGGCTCACCATGTCCCTGGGATTTCTGGCGGAGTGCGTATCGCTCAATCACCACACTTTTCTTTGGCCCGAAGTATTTTTCAAGAGCACTTACCGCCAAATCAAACATAGACGTATCTTCTGTGAGCTACTTGAATAAATTGGCCATTATAAATTGCCCCTAGTGTAGGTAGGTGGTAGGAGAATTGAGGGAAGGTGGTGATGTGGTAGGGAATATGGGATTAATGTAGGATTAGTATAAATGGGTGGTTGATAGTCGGCACAGACTCGGTGGGCCGAAGGGCCTTTTTCAGTGCTGTATCTCTCTATGACTCTATGACTCTATCACTGGCCTTCTGCTCTGAGACAATATACAGGTATCGCTTTCTTAAGGTTCGCTGCTATATCTGGGCTGTCCATCCCCATAGCGAGCAAATAGGTCTTGAACCCTGAAATCCATCGCTCCCAGCACAAGGGAGGATTTCCCAGGATTGAAAGAAATGTCTGGAGCTGATAATATTAAATTTTACTGAATCATCCTCATTGCCACATTTTTGTTATGTTTACGCTGGGTTTCTGGAAATAGAACAAAAAGAACAAAGAAAATTACAGCACAGGAACAGGCCCTTCGGCCCTACAAGCCTGCGCCGATCCAGATCCTCTATCTAAACATGTCGCCTATTTTCTAAGGGTCTGTATCTCTTTGCTTCCTGCCCATTCATGTATCTGTCTAGATACATCATAAAAGACGCTATTGTGCCCGCGTCTACCACCTCCGCTGGCAACGTGTTCCAGGCACCCACCACCCTCTGCGTAAAGAACTTTCCACGCATATCCCCCCTAAACTTTTCCCCTCTCACTTTGAACTCGTGACCCCTAGTAATTGAATCCCCTACTCTGGGAAAAAGCCTCTTGCTATCCACCCTGTCTATACCTCTCATGATTTTGTACACCTCAATCAGGTCCCCCCTCAACCTTCGTCTTTCTAATGAAAATACGCCTAATCTACTCAACCTCTCTTCATAGCTAGCGCCCACCATACCAGGCAACATCCTGGTGAACCTCCTCTGCACCCTCTCCAAAGCATCCACATCCTTTTGGTAATGTGGCGACCAGAACTGCACGCAGTATTCCAAATGTGGCCGAACCAAAGTCCTATACAACTGTAACATGACCTGCCAACCCTTGTACTCAATACCCCGTCCGATGAAGGAAAGCATGCCGTATGCCTTCTTGACGACTCTATTGACCTACGTTGCCACCTTCAGGGAACAATGGACCTGAACACCCAAATCTCTCTGTACATCAATTTTCCCCAGGACTTTTCCATTTACTGTATAGTTCACTCTTGAATTGGATCTTCCAAAATGCATCACCTTGCGTTTGCCCTGATTGAACTCCATCTGCCATTTCTCTGCCCAACTCTCCAATCTATCTATATTCTGCTGTATTCTCTGACAGTCCCCTTCACTATCTGCTACTCCACCAATCTTAGTGTCGTCTGCAAACTTGCTAATCAGACCACCTATACTTTCCTCCAAATCATTTATGTATATCACAAACAACAGTGGTCTCAGCACGGACCCCTGTGGAACACCACTGGTCACACGTCTCCATTTTGAGAAACTCCCTTCCACTGCTACTCTCTGTCTCCTGTTGCCCAGCCAGTTCTTTATCCATCTAGCTAGTACACCCTGGACCCCATGCGACTTCACTTTCTCCATCAGCCTACCATGGGGAACCTTATCAAACGCCTTACTGAAGTCCATGTATATGACATCTACAGCCCTTCCCTCATCAATCAACTTTGTCACTTCCTCAAAGAATTCTATTAAGTTAGTAAGACATGACCTTCCCTGCACAAAACCATGTTGCCTATCACTGATAAGCCCATTTTCTTCCAAATGGGAATAGATCCTATCCCTCAGTATCTTCTCCAGCAGCTTCCCTACCACTGACGTCAGGCTCACCGGTCTATAATTACCTGGATTATCCCTGCTACCCTTCTTAAACAAGGGGACAACATTAGCAATTCTCCAGTCCTCCGGGACCTCACCCGTGTTTAAGGATGCTGCAAAGATATCTGTTAAGGCCCCAGCTATTTCCTCTCTCGCTTCCCTCAGTAACCTGGGATAGATCCCATCCGGACCTGGGGACTTGTCCACCTTAATGCCTTTTAGAATACCCAACACTTCCTCCCTCCTTATGCCGACTTGACCTAGAGTAATCAAACATCTGTTCCTAACCTCAACATCCGTCATGTCCCTCTCCTCGGTGAATACCGATGCAAAGTACTCGTTTAGAATCTCATCCATTTTCTCTGACTCCACGCATAACTTTCCTCCTTTGTCCTTGAGTGGGCCAATCCTTTCTCTAGTTACCCTCTTGCTCCTTATATATGAATAAAAGGCTTTGGGATTTTCCTTAACACTGTTTGCTAAAGATATTTCATGACCCCTTTTAGCCCTCTTAATTCCTCGTTTCAGATTGGTCCTACATTCCCGATATTCTTTCAAAGCTTCGTCTTTCTTCAGCCTCCTAGACCTTATGTATGCTTCCTTTTTCCTCTTAGCTAGTCTCACAATTTCACCTGTCATCCATGGTTCCCTAATCTTGCCATTTCTATCCCTCATTTTCACAGGAACATGTCTCTCCTGCACGCTAATCAACCTCTCTTTAAAAGCCTCCCACATATCAAATGTGGATTTACCTTCAAACAGCTGCTCCCAATCTACATTCCCCAGCTCCTGCCGAATTTTGGTATAGTTGGCCTTCCCCCAATTTAGCACTCTTCCTTTAGGACCACTCTCGTCTTTGTCCATGAGTATTCTAAAACTTACGGAATTGTGATCACTACTCCCAAAGTAGTCCCCTACTGAAACTTCAACCACCTGGCCGGGCTCATTCCCCAACACCAGGTCCAGTATGGCCCCTTCCCGAGTTGGACTATTTACATACTGCTCTAGAAAACCCTCCTGGATGCTCCTTACAAATTCTGCTCCATCTAGACCTCTAACACTAAGTGAATCCCAGTCAATGTTGGAAAAATTAAAATCTCCAATCACCACCACCCTGTTGCTCCTACATCTTTCCATAATCTGTTTACATATTTGTACCTCTATCTCACGCTCGCTGTTGGGAGGCCTGCAGTACAGCCCCAACATTGTTACCGCACCCTTCCTATTTCTGAGTTCTGCCCATATTGCCTCACTGCTCGAGTCCTTCATAGTGCCCTCCTTCAGCACAGCTGTGATATCCTCTTTGACCTGTAATGCAACTCCTCCACCCCTTTTACATCCCTCTATATCCCGCCTGAAGCATCGATATCCTGGAATATTTAGTTGCCAATCATGCCCTTCCCTTAACCAAGTCTCAGTAATAGCAATAACATCATACTCCCAGGTACTAATCCAAGCCCTAAGTTCATCTGCCTTACCTACTACACTTCTTGCATTAAAACAAATGCACCTCAGACCACCAGTCCCTTTGCGTTCATCATCTGCTCCCTGCCTACTCTTTCCCTTAGTCACGCTGACTTCATTATCTAGTTCCTTACAGCCTTTAGTTACTACCTCCTCACTGTCAACTGACCTCAATTGGTTCCCATCCCCCTGCCACATTAGTTTAAACCCTCCCCAACAGCGTTAGCAAAAGCACCCCCAAGGACATTGGTTCCAGTCCTGCCCAGGTGTAGACCGTCCAATTTGTAATAGTCCCACCTCCCCCAGTACCGGTCCAATGTCCCAAAAATCTGAACCCCTCCCTCCTGCACCATCTCTCAAGCCACGCATTCATCCTGACTATTCTTTCATTTCTACTCTGACTATCACGTGGCACTGGTAGCAATCCTGAGATTACTACCTCTGAGGTCCTACTTTTTAACTTGGCTCCTAACTCCCTAAATTCTGCTTGTAGGACCTCATCCCGTTTTTTTACCTATATCATTGGTGCCTATGTGCACAACGACAACTGGCTGTTCACCCTCCCCCTTCAGAATGTTCTGCAGCCGATCTGAGACATCCCTGACCCGTGCACCTGGGAGGCAACATACCATTCGGGAGTCTCGTTTTCGACCACAGAACCACCTATCTACTCCCCTTACAATCGAATCCCCTATGACTGTAGCCCTTCCACTCTTTTTCCCGCCCTTCCGAACAGCAGAGTCAGCCACGGTGCCATGAACCTGGCTACTGCTGCCTTCCCCTGGTGAGCCATCTCCTTCAACAGTATCCAAAACGGTATACCTGTTTTGGAGGGAGATGACCGCAGGGGTCACCTGCGCTGCCTTCCTGCTCTTTCTCTGCCTTTTGGTCACCCATTCCCTTTCTCCCTCAGCAATCCTAATCTGCGGTGTGACCAATTCGCTAAACGTGCTATCCACGACCTCCTCAGCATCGCGGATGCTCCAAAGTGAGTCCACCCGCAGCTCCAGAGCCATCATGCGGTCTAACAAGAGCTGCAGCTGGATACACTTCCTGCACGTGAAGGAGTCAGGGACATCAGCCGTGTCCCTGAGCTCCCACATTGAGCAAGAGGAGCATAACACGGTTCTGAGATCTCCTGCCATTTTTAATCTTAAGCTTAACTTAGTCTTAACTTAGATAAATGAAAAAGGAACGAAAAGTTTTTACCAATCACACGGTAAAAAAAAAAGAGAAATAGAAAAAGTCTTACCTTATCTCCACACCACCGAATCCTTTTTTTTTGGTTAGAGGAGGAGAGAGGGTGGGAGACACTACACGTGTATATATTAACTATATTTAATATATCTCAGAGCAATGCAGATATCACACTTGTATTAAATCACCAACTGGTTTATTTACAGCACCAAAATATCTCAGCACTTACAAGATTTCAGTGCAATGACTTCTCAGAGCAGTTCCTGTTCAGTGCAATATTCTACCTCTGTGTCTTTTAGTTTCAGTTTCAAACTCTTAAACTCCACCCATAGGCTTAAGCAATCAAGCTTCAGTGAACGCAGATCAGTTGTCAGACTAATACAATCAAACCCAAATCAATCAAACACTACAGTCAGAATGGTTTGGAGCTGGAACGATAAGTACCTAAACAATATATTAACCCCTATCCGTCCCATTCTATCATACTTTCATCTTCCACAACATGATTTCCTCGTTCATCCCAGAATGGTCCTTCCATCACTTTAATTGCTTTTAGTGTTTAAATGCTCACTAAAGTCCTTAATTTTTCAGTTTATATTACCCTCCAGACCTTTCTCACAATCTTTTAGCCCTTATAATCTTTTACACTTTCTTTAGTTTTGTGGGCCCTAACTTTGCCATATGCTTCCCTTTCATGTTTCAGAATAGCTTTAGTCTCTTTTTTAAATCTTTTAGGAATATATTTGTTTATTTTGTTCTGTAATTATTGCATATTTGAATATTTCCCACTGCCAACCTGTTGACCCATTCTGCCCAATTAATTTGAGCTTGTCCTGTTTTAGTCACACCTGCCTTTTACTTTTTGACTTTTATATTCGACTCTTTGTCATCCTTTTCTACTTTTACATGGAACATAACAATGTTGTGGTTGCTATTTCCCAACTGTTCTCCTACTCACATGTTAGTTATTTGTTAGTTAGTTATTTGTTACAGCACAGAAGAAGGCCATTCTGCCCATCGTGTCTACACTGCTGTCACGGTCCTGCCTTCTCCCCATAACCCTGCACAATCTTCCTTTTCAGATACCAATCCAATTGCCTTTTGAATGCCCCAATTAAACCTGCCTCCACTATACTCTTAGTATTCCAGATCCTAACCACTCACTGTGTGAAAAAGCTTTTCCTTGTGTCGCCATTGCTTCTTTTGCCAATTACCTTAAATCTGTGCCTTCTTGTTCTGGATCCTTCTACCAATGGGAACGATTTTCTCTATCTACCCTGCCCAGACCCCTCATGATTTTGAGCACCTTCATCAAATCTCCTCTTAATCTTCTTGTCTCCAAGGAGAACAGACTCAGCTTCTCCAACCTATCCATGTAACCAAAGTTCCTCATCCCTGGAACCATTCTCATGAACCTTTTCTGCACTCTTTCCAAAGCCTTCACATCTTTCCTAAAGTGTGGTTCCCAGAACTGGACGCAATACCCCAGTTGAGGCTGAACCAGTGTTTTATACAAGTTTAGCATAACTTCCTTGCTTTTGTACTATGGATTAGAAACGTTATGATCCAGGAAGCAGTCTTCGATGCATTCTAAAAAAGCTAAGCATTAAATTAACCTGAGTATAGCTTGACAGAATAGCACAGTTTCAATGTATTTTAATAAACAAACCTTTTCTATAAATCTATTCATTCTAATTCTCATGGTGTCCAAGTTAGCAGCTATGTATGGTATTTGCTCTTCTGGGTGTGCACTACCCACAGCATGTGATCGAAACATTCAGATTTTCATGACTGAGAATCTACAACTAGCCTCCACCCATCTCAGATTGGCAGCAAAAAAGACCCACAAACATCTTTGCTAACTGTCAAGCAAAATATGCATTAACATCTTGCTATTGTATCAAGATGGCATATTGTCATTTTCAAACACTAACACTGTAATACAAAGCAGGTAGCCTAGATTAATATTGTTACTGTCAGAATTGTGCAGGCACTGCACTTCCACTCACACACCATGAGACTGCCCACTTTATTGCGAGCTGGCTCTCAGCAGCCTTTGCATCCTCTATTTGTTCCTCACTTTGGGGAGTGGATTGGGAATTGGATGAGAAATCTGGTGCTGCTCTAACATTTAAGTAGCTGCGACAGTGTAAAACTACTCAGCACACATCGGATCTCTACCATCACCACAAAGCCTGCAGACTTCAAGGAGACATCAGCATCACCTTCTCAGGACAAACAAATGCAGCCTTTCCAGTGTTGCCCACAACCAATAAGAGTTGCGTGTGACTAAATGCAAGGAACAGAGTACTCTTTTTCTCAGGGCTGCAAATTGCCACCTTTGCAAACAAATAAACCAGCTTTTTTGACCATGTTACACAGCATATATTTTGTTTTTGGCAGTTTTGAAATGTAACTGAGGGTATAGTCCACATAAGATGATTCATTGTGATATAAATTGCTAAATTTTATCTTGAAAAGGTGATATTTGTGAATTGTTTGTTTGTATAGTATATAATATTCACTGTATGGATAATATTTACAACAAGCTCTAAACTTGTCTGGAACTAAATTCCTTTCATTTTCATCACCTGTGAGGACATGAGCTGACATTCTTTCAGCAAGATTTTACAGTGTGCTTTAGAGGACAGCTGCTGCACAAATGTTTGAGAAAATATTTCTGGAACTATATTGAATTATATATGCATTAATCATCCACCTTTTCTTCCTATTCAAATAACTGTGGTAGGCACACCCAGTTGAGTAGCTTCTAACCTTGCTGAAATAGTTTCATCTGAACTGTATTCAAAGCTACAAGGTACATATTTGTTCAGCAAATTGTATTTAAATGTGTGCTACAGCCTTTATCCCGGTGTGACTATTGGCATTACAGTGCTCCATAGTAGTCACCAGCTTTCTCTTTTGGCAAAGGCCTGAAGAAGTTATAGTGAAAAATATTTCTGGGGCACAAGCCAACCAACCCAACCAATTCCAAAATCAATTCCGCACTCCCCAGGTCATTTTCTGCAGTTTGTAAGGGTTCTACAGGTAATCATGTTGGGCAATCTTAAGTCACTTCCTGCCAGGCAGAAGTCCATAGCACAAAATTATTCTTAAGTTAGTATTAGCTGAAGTTAAATTGATCATCACATTCAAAGAGTTTGTAAGAGTGCCCAATGGTGGGAATAGAAATGTACTATTGCGATGGGGTGCTATGCTGAGGTTCAGAATTATATTTGGGAAAGAATAGAGGCAGAACATAGAGACATAGGCAGGGATTTAACTATAGGCGGACGGGAGCCAATCACCGACTGAAAAGTTGGTGGTGAACCCGTTTCCGCCTCATCTGGGGATCCAACCCGTATTTTGCAGGTCCCCAGGCTTCAATTGTTCTGAGGCAGGACATCCACCCGTTTGAGGAAGGAAGTCCCGCCTAATGGAGGTGCCAGCCAATTAGCGGGCCGGTAGTCCCAGCAGCGTCACCAGGAGTAGTGGCCACTACTGGGACTACAGCCCAGCTAGAAGAAAAGATGTTTGGGAGCATGGAAGGCAGGTAAGTTTTGGTTGCCCCGCCGGGGGTAATCGGTTGGGCCCCGGTGAGGTGAGGGTGGTCGGTTGGGAGGACAGCGAGCGTGTTGCTTGTTGGGGGTGATTGGGGTTGTGGGGGCGGCCCTCAACGGGCACAGGGCGCCCGATCATAAGGGCTCCCCCGGGACGTTTGAGAGCTGCCTGCTTTTGTCAGATGGCTTCTCTCGGGTCTAGGACGCCCACTTCTCACACATAAAATCTGCATGGAGGCGGGCAAAGGCCCTGAAGTGGCCGTTAAGTGGCCACTTAAGGGCCTTGATTGGCCTGGGACGAGTGTGCCATTTTTCACTGCTGCCACCCTGTGAAAAGTGGCGGCAGAGGCGGGAGCGTGTCGGGAAGGGCCCCCCCAGCCTCCCGTTCCATTTTATGCCACCATCCCGCCACCATCCCGCTCTTTGGGATGGCGTAAAATTCAGCCCATGGAGTCATTTACAGCACAGAAGGAGGTCATTCGGCCCATCGAGTCCATGCCAGCTCTCCACAGAGCTATGCTGTCAATCCCACTCCACTGCTCGATCCCCATAGCCCTGCAAGTGTATTTCTTTCAGGTGTCCATTCAACTTCCCTTTGAAGTCATTGATCATCTCCGCTTCCACCACCCTTGTGTGTAGTGTGCTCCAGGTCATTACCATTCACTGTGTAAAAAAGTGCTTCCTCACATGCCCCCTGCATCTTTTTCCCAAAACTTTCAATCTGTAACATAATATTGAGTGGGTGAATTGGAGCAGATATTTCTGTTCCTGTGCCTGGTGCTGTGCATAGAGAGAAATCAAGCAGGAAGGATGCAGGTCAGTATGGGAGCCCAGCCTGCTTTCCATCCATTTAAATAAATAGACAGAAAATTGGGTGGGCTCCCTTATGGGTGAGTGATTCCCTGCTTGCTTTTCCTTGTTGTGCTGTTCCCAAACGATCCACTATGCCCAGATTTAGTAACAGGAAAATCTACTCTGATAGGATCTTGAAGTGAAGGTAACTGATAAATGCAACAAAATTTAAACTCAACAGCAAACTTGGCAAAAGTCATAACTTGAAAAAGATCTTTAAAAATCATAGCAGATATTTAATTTTTCAGTAAAGTACTGCGGATGCTAAAAATCTCAAATAAAAACAGAAAATGTTGGAAATACTCAGCAAGCCTGATAACTCTGTTTGTCTCTCTGCAGATGCTAACGTTTCAGGTTGGTGACCCTTTGTCAGATCTGGGAGTACTTAGGGATGTAGGGAAAGGGGGTGAGGAGAGGGGTAAGCACAACAGGGAAGCTTTGTGAGAGGGTGGAAGGAAGGAGAGATTCAATGACAAAAGGGATGATGGTACAAGGCAAAAAGAGATGATAATGGGGCAAGTAAAGAAAGAAAAGATGGTTCTAGAAGAGGTAGGTATAAATGGGAAAGGCAGAATCATCACGAACAGCTGCCATCTAACAGCAATTAAAAAAAAACTTTGTGAATCTTCTTTAATAAGGGGGTAAATATATATAATGTTTCTTTTTAACGGATGTTTAGGGATGAGATTGCTCATTCTTTCTGGTGCACTATCGTCATAATTCTGGATACATTGGATCCTGGCCTACACTGGGAATTCCTGCCGGGCCTTGTATGAGTGAGACCACTGCCTACCTCTTATGTGGCCAGTGATACAAAAGGCTGTCTGGCTCTGACCTGTCAGAGGCCTGGTGTAAGAATGCAGCTGGAAAGGTCAGGGAACTGAGGCATACTGATCTCTGGTTGGGTGAAAGTGGGCCCCAATGGTGGGGTTGGCATGGGAGGATCAGGTTTGGCAAACAGCCAACAGTGTTGGAGAGGGGTGAGTTTGTTTTTAAATGGTCCTATTGGCTCCATTTCTCAATGAGCTGAGGTGGGCGATGGGGAGCATCCCCAGCTGATGGCTCACAGGCACCAGAGTTTCCAGCAGCCAACCCCACTGGAGAGATACATCTCAACCCCATGTAAATTAGGTGCCCTCCTGCTGATCCGGCAAAATCCAGTAGAGCCAGCATTGCAGGTTTCTGGCAGGTACAATTCCGTCATAACTACCAGGTGTAAGGCCCATGGGTTTTTGAGGCAATAATATTTGGTGTTGCAGAAACTGGGATTTTATCTGGAATCTTTAAAAGCTAAGTCCTACATGAGGGAAGGGGCCTGCCATGAAATGCCCATTTTATCTGTGTGCTGAGTGTCTGAATTACACACTTCAGGTGCTCCATTCCCATTATCGGGCCAAGCCCTCAATAATATATTTCTAATGTTCCAATGCAAGACTGATGTTGAGGCTTTGAATAACAGAGGTGGTTGTGGAACATTGTTTACATACTATTGGTCCTGTGTTCAAGCCAGATTCCAGACACTTGTGCACATCATTAGGCTGACACTTCAGTGCAGTATGAGTGAATGCTGCACCATTGGAGCTGCTGTCTATCAGATGAGAGAATAAACGGAGGTCCTGTCTTCCCTCACAGGTGGCTGTAAAAGATCCTGTGGTACTATTCCAAGAAGAACAGGTGTGTTCTCCCCAGTGTCCTGGCTAATATTTATTCCTGAACCAACATTACTAAAACTGATTCATGTCACTGCACCCTGCTGAGAGATTTCCCACACTTGGGTGGAGTTGTGGCAAACAGATGAGTGCTTTCCAAACTAAAAGAAAAATGCAATTTGCATGGCTTGAGGCAATAATAATTTTTTTAAATCATTGATGGGAGTGAGCATCGCTGGCAAGGCCAGCATTTGTTGCCCATCCTTAATTGCCACTGAGAAGGTGGTCGTGAGCTGCCTTCTTGAACTGCTGCCGTCCATGTGGTAAATAATGAACGTGAGTGCAGTATATATAACAGTCAAGGATATCTAATTGTTTATAAAGTTTATAAAAATCAATTTAATAAACTATTGTTAAAAAATGAAAACAATTCTGAATACTAGTATTGATATTCAGTAAATATATCGAACCATAGAAAAATTACGGCATAGAAGGAGTCCGTTCAGCCGGTCGTGTCCGTGCTGGCCGAACAAACTAGCCGCCCAATCTAATCCCATCTTCCAGCATCTGCTCCATAGCCTTGCAGGTTACAGCACTTCAGGTGCATGTCCGGATACCTTTTCAAAGAATTGAGGGTTTCTGCCTCCACCACCATTCCTGGCAGTGAATTCCAGACACCCACCATCCTCTGGGTGAAGAAGATTTTCCTCATGTCCCCTCTAATCCTTCTACCAATCACCTTAAATCTGTGCCCCCTGGTAATTGACCCGCCTGCTAGGGGAAACAGGTCCTTCCTGTCTACTCTATCTAGGCCCCTCATAATTATGTACACCTCAATTAAGTCACCCCTCAGCCTCCTCAATTCTAGGGAAAACAATCCTATCCTATCCAATTTTTCCTCATAGCTGCAACTTTCAAGCCCTGGCAACATTCTTGTAAATTTCCTCTGTACTCTCTCCAGAGAAATTATGTTATTTCCGTAACTGTACGGTTTCCAGAACTGTACGCAATACTCCAGCTGTGGCCTAAACAGCATTTTATACAGTTCCAGCATTACATCCCTGCTTTTGTATTCTATACCTCGGCCAATAAAGGAAAGCATTCCATATGCCTTCTTCACCACTCTATCTACCTGTCCTGCCACGTTCAGGAACCTATGGACCTGCACTCCAAGGTCTCTCACTTCTTCTACCCCTCTCAATATCCTCCCATTTATTGTGTATGCCCTTACTTTATTTGCCCTCCCCAAATGCATTACCTCACTTCTCTGGATTGAATTCCATTTGCCACATTTCTGCCCACTCAACCAAACCATTGATATCATTCTGGAGTCTACTGCTATCATCTTCACGATCAACTACACAGACAATTTTTGTGTCATCAGCAAATATCCCAATCATGCCCCCCCACATTTAGGTCCAAATCATTAATATATACCACAAACTGCAAGGGACCCAGCACTGAGCCCTGTGGAACGCCACTGGAAACCGTTTTCCATTCGCAAAAACATCCGTCGACTACTACTCTTTGTTTCCTGTTCCTGAGTCAATTTTGGATCGAAACTGCAACATTCCTCTGTATCCCATGGGCTTTCATTTTACTGACCAGTTTGCTATGTGGGACCTTGTCAAATGCCTTACTAAAATCCATGTAGACCACATCCACTGCACTACCCTCATCAATCCTCCTTGTTACTTCCTCAAAAAAATGAATTAAGTTAGTAAGACATGACCTTCCCCTAACAAATCCATGCTGACTATCCTTGATTAATCCGTGCCTTTCTAAGTGGCAGTTTATCCTGTCCCTCAGAATTGATTCTAACAATTTATCCACCACCGAGGTCAGACTGAACAGCCTATAATTATTTGGCCTATCTCTCGCACCCTTTTTAAACAATGGTACAAAGTTCGCAGACCTCCAATTGTCTGGTACCTTGCCTGTATCTAGCGAGGATTTGAAGATGATCCTCAGAGCATCCGTTATTTCCTCCCTTCCTTCCTTTAACAGCCTGGGATACAATCCATCCGGCCCTGGCGATTTATCCACTTTCAAGGACGCCAGACCCTCTAGTACTTCCTCTCTCATTATGCTTATCATATCTAATATTTCACACTCCTCCTCTTTAACTACAATGTCTGCATCAACTCTTTCTCTTTTGTGAAGACAGAGACAAAAAACACATCAAGAACCCTGCCCACATCTTCTGCATCCACGCATAAGTTCCCTTGTACATTGCTGATAGGCCCTACCCTTTCCTTAGTTATCCTATTGCTCTTAATGTACTAATAAAACATCTTCGGTCTTTCGTTGATTTTACCTGCCAATAATTTTTCATGTCCTCTCTTTGCTTTTCTAATTTCCTTTTTTACTTTACCCCTGCACTTTCTATATTCCTCTCGGCTTTCTAAAGTACTAAGATTTTTGTGATCGCCATAAGCTTTCTTTTTCTGCTTTAACTTACCCTGTAATCTTCTAGATAGCCAGGGGGCTCTATTTGGCAGTACCAACCTTTATCTTTGTGAAGACAAGCCTACACTGTGCCTGTAGTATATTGCTTTTGAATGCCTCCCACTGGTTTGCCACTGATTTTCCTTCGAGTCGCTGTATCCAGTCCACTTTCTCCAGGTCACCTCTCAGTTTTGAAAATTTTGCCTTCCCCCAATTTAGAACCTTTACTCCTGTTTTATCTTTGTCCTTTTCCATGATTATGCTAAAATTAACTGTATTATGGTCACCATCTCCAAAATGTTCACCCACTGTTACTTCCTGCACTTGCCCAGTTTCATTACCAAAGACTAAATCGAGAATTGTGCCCCCTCTCGTTGGGCTTGTTACGTGCTGGCTAAAAAAGTTCTCTTGAACGCAGCTCAAGAATTTTGTCTCTTCTGTGCCCTTCACACTGTTTTGTATCCCACTTAAAATTGGGGTAGTTGAAATCCCCAACTATTACTGACCTATAATTTTTGCACTCAGAAATTTGCCTATGTATTTGTTCTTCTATCTCCCTCTCACTATTTGAGGGTCTATAGTACACTCCTAATAGTGTGGCTGCCCCTTTTTTATTTCACCCATATGGCCTCGTTTGATGATTGATTTAGCATATCATTCCTCCTCTAATCTGGTATTGATTCCTTAACTAATAATGCTACACTGCGGGGCTAAAGTGTGGCGAGACGAAGAGACTTAGCAGTTGGCAGGAAAAAAGACAAAAGCGCAAGGGAAGAGCCAACTGTGTAACAGCCCTGACAAACAAATTTTTCTGCAGCACCTGTGGAAGAGCCTGTCACTCTAGAATTGGCCTTTATAGCCACTCCAGGCGCTGCTCCACACACCACTGACCACCTCCAGGCGCTTACCCATTGTCTCTCGAGATAAGGAGGCCAAAGAAGAAGAATGCTACACCCCCTCCTTTTTTATCTCCCTCTCTATCCTGCCTGAAAACTCTATATACAGGGAAGTTGAGCTGCCATTCTTGCCCCTCTCTAAGCCAATTTTCCATTATAGCAACAATTTCATGTTGCCATGTGTCTTTCTGTGCCCTCAGCTCATTGTCTTTTTTGACTATACTCCTTGCATTTAAGGGGGAGTGGCAATTTTGGTCAAGGAAACTATTACAGCTATGAGGAGGGATGATATGTTGGAAGGTTCATCAAATGAGGCCATATAGATTGAGCTAAGGAACAAAAAAGGGGCAATCACACTGCTGGCAGTGTACCATAGACCCCCAGACAGTCAGAGGGAGATAGAAGAGCAGATATGTAGGCAAATCTCTGAGAAGTGCAAAAACAATAGGGCAGTAATAGTAGGGGATTTTATCTACCCCAATATGAACTGGGATAGTTTTAGTGTGAAAGGAATTGAGGGAGCAGAATTGTTGAAGTGCATTCAGGAGAACTTTTTTGCCCAGTATGTTGCAAGTCCAACAAGAGAGGGTGCAATTTTAGACTTAGTTTTAGGAAATGAAGATGGGCAGGTAGAAGGAGTGGCAGTGGGAGAGCATTTTGGTGGTAGTGATCATAATTCAGTCAATTTTAACATAATTATGGAAAAGGACTGAGATAGAACAGGAGTTAGAGTTCTCAACTGAGGCAGGGCCTATTTTAATAAACTGAGCAGTGATTTAGTGAAAGTGGACTGGAAACAGCTACTTGAAGGTAAATCAGTGTCAGAGCAGTAGGTGGTAGTCAAGGTGTTCAGAGTAAACATGTTCACATAAAGAAAAAGAGTGAGACGGCCAAATCTAGAGCCCCATGGATGTCAAGGAGCCTACAGGGTAAAATAAGGCAGAAAAGGAAAGCTTATGACTGACACCGAGAATTCAATACTACAGAATGCTGAGAGGAGTATAGAAAGTGGAGGGGTGAAATCAAAAAGGAAATTAGGAAAACAAAGAGAGGGCATGAAAGAATATTGGCAAGCAAAATTAAGGTGAACCCAAAGATGTTTTATCAATACATTAAGAGTAAGAGGACAACTAAGGAGAGAGTAGGGCCCATAAAAGACCAAAAAGGTAACCTATGTGTAGGAGTGGAAGATGTTGGTATGGTTGGTATGGGAGAGAAAGCAGGGAATTATACACCAGTCAGCCTGATGTCGGTAGTGGGGAATATTCTAGAGACCATTATCAAAGATTTTATAGCAGAGCACTTGGAGAACAGTGGTAGAATCGGATAGAGTCAGCATGGATTTACGAAAGGGAAATCATGCTTCACAAATCTACTAGAATTCTTCGAGGATGTAACTAGTAGAGGGGGAACCAGTGGATGTGGTTTATTTAGACTTTCAGAAGGCTTTTGACAAAGTCCCACGTAAGAGATTAGCGTGTAAAATTAAAGTGCATGGGATTAGGGGTAGTGTATTGTGATAGATAGAAAATTGGTTGGCAGACAGGAAACAAAGTGGGGTCTTTTTCCAAATGGCAGGCAGTGACTAGTGGGGTACTGCAGGGAACGGTGCTAGGACCCCAGCTATTCACAATATATATTAATGATTTAGATGAGGGATCTAAATGTAATATCTCCAAATTTGCAGATGACACAATACTGGGTGGGAGGATGAGTTGTGAGGAGGATGCAGAGAGACTTCAGGGTGATTTGGACAAGTTGAGTGAGTGGGCAAATGAATGGCAGAGCAGTATAATGTGGATAAATGTGAGGTTATCCACTTTGGTAGCAAAAACAGGAAGGCAGATTATTATCTGAACGGCAATAAACTGAGAGAGGGGAATATGCAGCGAGACCTGGGTGTTCTCATACACAAGTCGTTGAAGGTCAGCATGCAGGTGCAACAGGCGATAAAAAAGGCAAATGGTATGTTGGCCTTCATAGCAAGAGGATTCGAGTACAGGAGCAGGGATGTCTTGCTGCAATTATACAGGGCCTTGGTGAGGCCACACCTGGAATATTGTGTACAGTTTTGGTTTCCTTATCTGAGGAAGGATGTTCTTGCTATTAGAGGGAGTGCAGCAAAGGTTTACCAGACTGATTCCTGGGATGGCGGGACTGACATATGAGGAGAGTTTGAGTCGGTTAGGATTATATTCGCTGGAGTTCAGAAGAGTGAGGGGGGATCTCATAGAAACCTATAAAATTCTAACAGGACTTGACAGGGTAGAATGCAGGAAGGATGTTCCCGATGGTGGGGCAGTCCAGAACCAGGGGTCATAGTCGAAGGATACGGGGTAAACCATTCAGGACTGAGATGAGGAGAAATTTCTTCACCCAGAGAGTGGTGAACCTGTGGAATTCGCCCAAAACAGAAAGCAGTTGAGGCCAAAATATTGTATGTTTTCAAGAATTAGGGATCAAAGGATATGGGGCGAAAGCAGGAATAGGTTACTGAGTTGGATGATCAGCCATGATCATAATGAATGGTGGAGCAGGCTCGAAGGGCCAAATGGCCTACTCCTGTTCCTATTTTCTATGTTTCTATATTTCTCTGTTCTTCTTTATTCTTAATGAATACTTTGAGTCTATCTTCACAAAAGAGGGGAACGATGCAGATATTGTAGTTAAGGAGGACGAGTGTGAAGTATTGGAAGTGATAAGCATAGGGAAGAGAAGAAGTATTAATGGGACTAGCATCCTTGAAAGTTGATAAATCACCAGGGCCAGATGAATTGTGTCCTAGGCTGCTTAAAAGAAGCAAGAGAGGAATAGCAGATGGTCTGACCTTCATTTTCCAGTCCTCAGTGGTGCAGTGGTTAGCACCGCAGCCTTACAGCTCCAGCGACCTGGGTTCAATTCTGGGTACTGCCTGTGTGGAGTTTGCAAGTTCTCCCTGTGTCTGCGTGGGTTTCCTCCGGGTGCTCCGGTTTCCTCCCTGCCAAAGACTTGCAGGTTGATAGGTAAATTGGCCATTATAAATTGCCACTAGTATAGGTAGGTGGTGGGGAAAATATAGGGACAGGTGGGGATGTGGTAGGAATATGGAATTAGTGTAGGATTAGTATAAATGGGTGGTTGATGGTCGGCACAGACTCGGTGGGCCAAAGGGCCTGTTTCAGTGCTGTATCTCTAAACTAAACTCACTGGATACAGGTGTGGTGCCGGCGGTTTGGAGAACTACTAACGTTGTATTTCTGTTTAAAAAGGAAGCGAAGGATAGACCGAATAATAAACCGAATGGTCCCACATAGCAGACAGGTTAAAAAATTCAAATCCCATGGGATCCAGTGAAATGCAGCAAGGTGGATATAAAGTAGCTCAGTGGCAGGAAACAACGGGTAATTGTTGATGGGTGTTTTAGCAAACTGGAGGGCTGTTTCCAGTGGTGTTCTACAGGGCTCAGTACTGGGTCCCCTGCTTTTTGCGGTATCTATTAACGATTTGGACATAAATGTAGGGGGCATGATCAAGAAGTTTGCAGACGACACAAAGATTAGCCGTGTGATAGATAGCGAGGAGGATAGCTGTAGGCTGTATGAAGATATTGATGGTCTGGTCAGATGGGCAGAAAAGTGGCAACTGGAATTCAACCTGGAGAAGTGTGAGGTGATGCATTTGGGGAGGTGAAAGAAAACAAAGGAATACATGATAAATGGGAAAATACTGAGAAGTGTAGAGGAAGTGAGAGACCCTTGGAGTGAATGTCCACAGATACCTGAAGGTAGCAGGACAGTTCGATAAAGTGATTAAGAAGGCATATGGAATCCTTTCCTTTATTAGCTGAGGTATAAAATATAAGAGAAGGGAGGTTATGCTGGAATTGTATAACTCATTGGTTAGGCCACAACTTGAGTACTGTGTACAGTTCTGGTCACCTCATTACAGAAGGAATTGCACTACAGGGGGTACAGGGGAGATTTACAAGGATGTTGACAGGACTGGAAAAATGCAGCTATGAGGAAAGATCGGATAGGCTGGGGTTGTTCTCTTTGGAATAAAGAGTGAGGGGAGACCTGATTGAAATGTACAAAATTTTGAGGGGCCTGGATAGAGTAGAGGTCAGTGGTGAGGGAGCATAGATTTAAAGTGATTGGTAGATAAATTAGAGGGCAGATGGGGAAAAACTTTTTCACCCAGAGGGTGATAGGGGTCTGGAACTCACTGCCTGAAGGGTAGTTGAGGCAGAGACCCTCAGCTCATTCAAAAGGAGTCCAGATGCGCACCTCAAATGCTGTAATCTGCAAGGCTGCGGACCAAATGTTGGAAGGTGGGATTAAGATAGATGGATCATTTTTCGGCCGGCACAGACACGATGGGCCAAGTGGCCTCTTTCCGTGTTCCTTGTTAAACTTCCTATGATTCTAAATAAACACCCTTTATCACTGCCAAATTCCTGTGCTGTACGTACACTTTTTAACCTTTGCTTCTTTTGAATCACTCGCTAATTATCTGCCTCCTGTTCCCTGCCCTGAAATTGTCCTATCTATGACTGCGCTCAGGTTCCCATCCTCCTGCAAAACTAGTTTAAACGATCCCCAACAGCACTAGCAAACCTTCCTGCAAGAATATTTGTCCCAGTCCTGTTCAGGTGTAGACTGTCCAGCTTGTACAGGTCCCACCTTCCCCAGAAGCAGTCCCAATGCCCCAGAAATCTGAAGCCCTCCCTCCTGCACCATCTCTCCATTCACACAGTCATCTGGTGTATTTTCCTATTTCTATAGTCACTAGCACGTGCCCTTGAGAGTAATACAGAGATTACTACCTTTGAGGTCCTGCTTGCTAATCTCCTAACTCCCAACACAAAGCCTGCAGGACCTCATTCCTCTTTCTTCCTCTATCGTTGGTACCAATGTGGACCATGACCTCTGGCTGTGCACCCTCGCCCTCCAGAACGCTCTGTATCCACTCGGTGATATCCATGACCCTTGCACCAGGGAGGCAACATATCATCCTGGAATCACATCTGCGACCAGAGAAATGCCTGTCTGTTCCCCTAACTATAGAATCCCCTACCACTATTGCTCTCTTGTCCTTTCTCCTCCCTCCCTGCACAGCTGAGCCACCCATGGTACTCTGGTCATGACTTTTGCTGCACTCTCCAGAGGAACCCTCTCTCGCACTTGTACTCAGAACTGAATACCAGTTAGAAAGTGGGATGCCCTGTGGGGACTCCTGCACTACCTGCCTTGACCTTCTTGTCTGTCTGGCAGCCACCCAGTCCCTCTCTGCCTGTGCTCTCTTAAGCTTTGGTGTGACTACCTCCTGAAACGTGCTATCCATGTAGTTCACTGTCTCACGGATGCGCCACAGTGACTCCAGCCGCCGCTCAAGTTCCGAAACCTGGACTCAAGCTTCTGCAGCTGGTGACACTTCCTGCAGATGTGTTTGTCAAGGACACATGGTGCGTCCATGACTTCCCACATACCACAGGTGGCACATTCCACATGGCCGAGCTGCCCTGCCATTACTTAGCTTTACAAACTAATTATTGCTAATGTAATAAGTGGAATAACTTACCAGTTACTTGCCAATCAGCAGAAAAGGCAGAAAAGAAATGAAAGACTGCAAAGAGCACCTCCTTCCCCTTGTCAGTGAAATCCCTCACACACAACTCACAGCCTCACTCTGTCCAAACAGCATTATTCTAATTAGTAATTATTAATAAATTACACTAATTAAAAAACCTTAGTAGTACTAACCTTCTCACTTAGCAGGTCGCTATTTGAGGGTTTTTTTTTAAAGAAATTTATTTCTCTGATTTTTTAAAAAATTATTGAAAGATAATAACAGCTGTTACTTGCCAACCAATCAACTTACAGATTTCCTGTGATGTCATTGATAGTTTTATTGCACTTTTCAAACCCAGCGCGGGCTGACACAAAGACTGCAACTGAGACTGCCTCTGCTCCGCTCCAGTTAGGAAAGGCTGCGCTCCAGTCCCCGGTCTGTATTTACGCTGCCTCTGCTCCGCTCCAGTTAGGAAAGGCTGCGCTCCAGTCCCCGGGCTGTATTTACACTGCCTCTGCTCCGCTCCAGGTATGAAAGGCCGCGCTCCGAATCCCAGGCTGTATTTATGGCTTTCCCAGCTCCCGACTGCCTCTGCTCCGCTCCAGGTAGGAAAGGCCGCGCTCCAATCCCCGGGCTGTATTTATGGCACTCCCGGCTCCCGACTGCCTCTGCTCTGCTCCAGGTAGGTAAAGTAATTTTGTTTTACAGCACAATTTACACTTCATCCTCATTATAAGCCAATTGTTTGCAATTTTGTAAAGAAATACATGATATCACGAAGATTCCATAACTTGACATTTGATGCACTATGAAATGCTATGAGTCAGGCTTAAGCAATTCCCAAAGCAGAAATTAGATCAAATTGAGGTGGGATTCCAATGAGTTGTTACAGTTTAGCTGAGACTGTATTTAGAATCCTTTGTGCACAGAACTAGTCCATATCATATATTGGAATGTGTTGTCTTGACATTTTGAGAGTGTATGACCTACTTTTAGAACACCAGTAATTTTGCTGGTGAATTGCCACCTAGAAAAATGGCATTAAGGAGTCAAGTTTCTGAAAACTCACTTCTGGCATGGAGCCTCACCCACTGGGAGAGTAAATCGGGAAATCACAGGTGCTGCTAATGATTTCCTATCTATGCACTGTAGAAGAGGCAAAAAAGTCATGATTTTTTTTCAAACAGTGTATGAAATGGAAAAGGAGAAGGAAGGATAAAATACCTAGTCAAATAAACCCTTGTATAATGCAAATATATAAATAAGACCAAATTAATTAGTAACCATTGTCTTCTCTGTCCTTTGTCTAGGTCTTTCTACAAACTCAGATTCTGATAGAGGCAGGAGTACCACCACTGTCAGTTTCTCAGTTGCACAGAGGTTGGCACATTGGGTGGTGTAGATGGTGAGTTATAGGGGTCTGCACACTCAGACTGATTCACTCAGCACAAATGAGCAGGAGCACATGCAAGTAGGAAAAGCAGCTCAGAAAATATCTCGCCGGATAACTTGGGATCTTGCTCTGCTGAAGAGATGCAAACTTTGTGGGCCCAGCCTTTGTTTTCTACACATCACCAGTTACTCAACATATTGGGCAGCCTGCCAGGGAGCTACCACCACACGTTGGAGGAGTCCACTACTAACATTTGTGGGGTTCTGCCGCATGGCACCAACACTCTGCAGTCAACCATGGAATGCATGGCCACCTCCATGGACACTGCAGCTCTGCTTTTCCCGCAGGAGTCTAGGGCACCAGTTTTTGCATCTTTCAGGGCTGCCCATATTCGCGCAATGCAGGCTCTGGATGGGCTGCACCATCTCCTCTATCTCAGACAGGTCGGAAGATCAAGTGGATAAGGATGGATATCCTACAGTCTGCTGTCCTGCAGATCAGTGTGCGAGCTAAGTCCCATCCCTATAATAGAGACAGTAGTGCAATGGGAGTGGGACATGCTGCCCTTCCTCGTGGTGAACACTTACCACCCCTCAATCAGTGCCTGCACTGCTGCCTCAAAGCCAACTGGCCTGGCAGCCACTGAGATGCTGCAGTTTGCAGCTGGGCCCGAGCTCCTAGAGATCATCAGCTATGTGTATCCTTCATCCAAACCATTCCACCTCCCATTCTGAAGCTACAATCTGGAATGCATTGCCTGAAAGAACGGTAGAGGCAGATTCAATCATGACTTTCAAAAGGGAATTGGATAAGCACCTGAAGGAAAACATTTGCAGGGCTATGAGGAAAGGGCAACGGAGTGGGACTGGCTGAGTTGCTCTTGCAGAGAGCCGGCATGGTCTCAAAGAGCTGAATGGCCTCCTCTTGTGCTGTTACTATTCTATGAGTCTACTGGGGGAGCACTGGGAAGAGTTAGAGAATACATAAGAGATCAAGAGATCACTGAAGGAAGGCACTAAGGAAGATTATAATTAGGTTGATTATCATTTGTGTAAGGCAGTGAAATTATAAACCATTTTGAAATCTTTGTTTGCAGAGTTTTCCTGTAACTGGTGACATTGCAATGTCAGGTGACAGGTTTGAGCAGAAATAGTTTTTTGCTGATTGGAAGAATCGGGACAGAAATTGGACCTGACTCTTAATGCTGGGTGGAGGGTAGGAATTGTTCATTGATGGCTGCAGGCTGCTGCTCGTAATGCAGCATGCTGATAACCAATGATATACAAGACACTCTCAGAGCTATATTGGGGGAAGCCTTCAGATCTGTTCAAGCAGTGGATTTATTGATTTAGCACTCCAATGATCTGCTTGATGACAGCTCCAGTCAACCCATGGATCTGGTTATAACACTGTTTAGTCAGCAAGCATGAGTTTCTGGGAGCCAAGTGTGCAGGGACTAGCCCTCATCCCCAAGCAGCCAGCCTGACACATACTGTGCAAACAATTTTGGTGGGTGATGGCTGGAAGATTGGTGTAAGCTAAAAGTGCCATGGCTGCTGCTAGGAGAGCTCCGCAGGATCAAATTTTGAGTGGTACGTGAATGAAATGGAAGCCCTTGCAATTCATAAAAGCAGCAGGCTTATTTGCAGAAGATTCGTGGAGTTTCAATGACACCCAGGGGAATCTGCAAGAACCCTAGGGCCCTATTGTGCTGTTTCTGCTTGCCCATGGGAGACCAATGAATGGTTTGCTTTAGCAAAAGCGTTATCAGTCCCCTGATTAATACAAGCATAAACTGCAGACTGACTGGTGTTGCTAATATCCCCTGCTCTGGGTTAAAATTCACCCTTTAAACTCCTTTCAATTCCAGACTTATGCATCTCTGGGTGGGTGGGGGCTTGGGGGGGGGGGCGTGTCAGGTGCTTCTTCTTATCAGCTTCGTTTGATGTTTTATATCTGCACTCCGCCTCTGTTTCATTCTCTATAACCTATTGCTTCATTCCTTATAGACTTCCAGTTCTTCAGGTATAATGGCAGTTTGATTTTACCCTAAGCCTGCTGCTTCACCCTCCATCCATTTTCTCACATTTCAACAATCACTAATGGAGGTGAAGCAGCACAATTTTTTCTTCCAGTTTGGAAATGTAACTAAGTACGAAAGTCTGAATTAAGAAGGAGTTAATATTATAAAATTAGTAATTAGTAAGGGATGTTATTAAAGAATGAAAGTCCAATATTAAAGACATTGACAGCTCTTTGCTCCAATTAACAGCTATTAGAGGTTAAGACATGATTTGAGTATTCTTACATTATCTAGTAGCTTTTATTGTCATTGCATAGTGGGGAAAGTCTTCGTTCGTGTCACTTTAAACAGACTCCAGAAGCTGGCCGAACGTGTCTATCCTGAGACACAGTGTGGCTTTCGAGCAGAGAGATCCATCATTGACATGCTGTTCTCCCTTCGCCAGCTACAAGAGAAATGCCGTGAACAACAGATGCCCCTCTACGTTGCCTTCATAGATCTCACCAAAGCCTTTGACCTCATCAGCAGAAGTGGTCTTATCAGACCAAAGCTACTAAGTATCATCACCTCATTCCATGACAATATGAAAGGCACAATTCAGCATAGCGGCGCCTCATCAGACCCCTTTCCAATCCTGAGTGGCGTGAAACAGGGCTGTGTTCTCGCACCTACACTGTTTGGGATCTTCTTCTCCCTGCTGCTCTCACATGCATTCAAGTCCTCAGAAGAAGGAATTTTCCTCCACACAAGATCAGGGGGCAGGTTGTTCAACCTTGCCCGTCTAAAAGCGAAGACCAAAGTACAGAAAGTCCTCATCAGGGAACTCCTCTTTGCTGACGATGCTGCATTAACATCTCACACTGAAGAGTGTCTGCAGAGACTCATTGACAGGTTTGCGGCTGCCTGCAATGAATTTGGCCTGACCATCAGCCTCAAGAAAACAAACATCATGGGACAGGACGTCAGAAATGCCCCATCTATCAATATCGGCGACCACGCTCTGGAAGTGGTTCAAGAGTTCACCTACCTAGGCTCAACTATCACCAGTAACCTGTCTCTCAATGCAGAATTAAACAAGCGCATGGGAAAGGCTTCCTCTGCTATGTCCAGACTGACCAAGAGAGTGTGGGAAAATGGTGCACTGACACATAACACAAAAGTCCAAGTGTATCAAGCCTGTGTCCTCAGTACCTTGCTCTATGGCAGCGAGGCCTGGACAATGTACATCAGCCAAGAGCGACGTCTCAATTCATTCCATCTTCGCTGCCTCCGGAGAATCCTTGGCATCAGGTGGTAGGACCGTATCTCCAACACAGTAGTCCTCGATGCGGCCAACATCCCCAGCATATACACCCTACTAAGCCAGCGGCGCCTGAGATGGCTTGGCCATGTCAGTCACATGGAAGATGGCAGGATCCCCAAGGACACATTGTACAGCGAGCTCGTCAGTGGTATCAGACCCACTGGCAGTCCATGTCTCCGCTTTAAAGACGTCTGCAAACGCGACATGAAGTCCTGTGACATTGATCACAAGTCGTGGGAGTCAGTTGCCAGCGATCGCCAGAGCTGGGGGGCAACCATAAAGGCGGGGCTAAAGTGTGGCGAGTCCAAGAGACTTAGCAGGAAAAAAGTCAGAAGCGCAAAGAGAGAGCCAACTGTGTAACAGCCCCGACAACCAATTTTATATGCAGCACCTGTGGAAGAGTCTGTCGCTCTAGAATTGGCTTTTATAGCCACTCCAGGCGCTGCTGCACAAACCACTGACCATCTCCAGGCGCTTACCCATTGTCTTTCCAGACAAGGAGGCCAAAGAAGAAGAAGAAGAATATGCAGTATGTCAGGAAATTTTGGTTTTACATAATTAGAAGCAAGACAAAATCAAGTTTAACAACCTCTGAGTGATCTTGTGTAATTGTAATAGAAAATCTTCCTGCATACTTAAATTTACCTGTATAAATATTTGTGTTTCAGTTTACTGTGTACTATGGCAAAATATTTTTTCAATGATAGTGCTGATAATTGTAGAGAAAAGGATGTTTACAACCCAGCACACAAAACTTCATCTTAGTTCAATTTATGAAGTGATTATTTGTTCCAGAGAAAAGTAGGTTTGTTTAAAAGAATAGATTTTGGCAGTGGTTCCCATGAAACAACAGGAAACAGATCCAACTTTCATCAGTCAGCATCTTGGAAAGAAGCCCAATGAAACGACTTTTGTTTTGGTGACAGATGGTAAACTCTATAATGCTGCTAAAATAACAAGAAACCAAACCAAGCCTCCAAAGTAAGCAAGGTAAGATAATGAAGACATTAACTGCTCCAGCAATGAACCCATATTTATTTAAAAACATACTGCTAATTGTTTTGCCTTATCATTTTAAAAGGCTGCAGAAGCTTAACAATTTCTTTTGATGAGCATTTTGGACTTTTTTACACAATTCTAAGTGGAATTATTGAGGGGGGGGGGGGGGGGGACATTTCAACACAAGCTAACTAATGTTTGAATGCAGTGGAATAGGGGCCCTCCCCCCATTGCATCTAGCTGGTCCTTGTAGTGAGGAACTTTGGGCCAGATTATCATCCTGTCCCTGTAAAAAGGGTCCTTGCTATGGAAGCAACCCAGAGCATAATCTGCTGGATGTAATAAGCAGTGAAAGAAATGGTTGGATGCATGTGCTGCTCATTGTGGAAGAGAGAGTAAGAAAAATACCTTTATATATTAAAGGATTGCATATTACATCAAAAAACTATTTGGGTAATTTTCACCTGGGCTGTCAGCAACATCCACCAGTAAAGGAAAACACAAGGCAAACTAATTACATTTCTTCAAATATTTTTACAAATTCTTCTCACAAGTATTTTGATCTCTCACTAGGTGAGAAAGTTTAGTACAGGAAGGAAAGTTGTAAAATAATTAAATCTTAAAAATTACAAATTTTGCCAGAGAATGATTCAATGTCCACATACAACAGTTCAATATGTATTTGAGCATTTTTTCCATCTGAGGCCTCTGCCTCTCTGAGAAGCCGAGGGCTTCAGTTTTTGGATTATGCAGACCTCTTACTCTTTAGCTGAAAAGATAATAGGCCTAATTTTGCTGAAAACTAACACCATAGTATTGGCACATATACGCCATCTGTCATTATTATGAAGCAGAAATTCCAATAAATGATGGCATGAGCAGCTTTTGCCTTTATGCACACCACACCATAATCTTCCGGGACCCTCGCCAAAAGAGTTCAAGAGCTAATTATGATAGGTTTGCACCTCCATTAAACCCAATGGTGAGATCAATTTTGCTGAATTAACTCCACCATGTCCATTGGTTTGCACAAATAGTGGATGTTTGGAAGTGTAGAAAGAAGCAAGATGGAACGATGGTAGGGAGGTGATGTAAAGGGAAGTCTGTGAAAAGTGAAGAGAGGAAGCAATGCTGGGAGGAGTTGGTGATTGTGCTAGTGACAGTATTTGAGAATAGTGTTAGCATGTGGTGTGAAGAGGGAACAGACAGCGGTGAGTGAGCTTGGAATGAGAAAGAGAGGTGTTTTAGTGTAGCTTTGTGAATGTATGGTGAAAGATATAGTGGAGGGCAGCAAATTGTTGAGAGTGGTGGGAGAAATGGTGAGAGAAGCAATTTGAGTTATTACAAAAGGAAAATACTGCAGAGGCTGGAAATCTGAAATAAAAACAGAAAGTGCTGGAAATACTCAGCAGGTCCGGCAGCATCTGTGAAGAGAGAAACAGAGTTAACATTTCAGGTCAGTGACCTTTCATCAGAACTGGCAAAAGTTAGAGGACAAAGAGAGTGCTAATAGTTGTAGTGAAAGGCAAAGCGTGAGTCCAGAGAGAGTATTAATGGCAGAATAACAAACAGCTCTGTCCAAAATCAAAAACATGAAAAACAAGTTTAAGATCAGTACATGGCTAAAAAATAAAATAAAAAATAAAAAATAATTAAATTTTAAAAAGACAGTCATGCTCTGAAATTGTTGAAGTCAATGTTGAATCCAGTAGGCTGTAGAGTGCTTAATCGAAAAATGAGATGTTGTTCCTCAAGCTTGCATTGAGCTTCTTTGGAACACTGTAGCAGGCCAAGGACAGAAATGTGGGTGTGAGAGCAGGATGGTGAAGCAACCAGAAGCTTGAGGTCATGCTTGCGGACTGAACGAAAGTGTTCTGCAAAGCGTCACCCAATCTGCTTTTGGTCTCCTCAGTGCAGAGATGACCACATTGTGGGCAGAGAATACTGTATACTAAATTAAAAGAAGTACAAGTAAATTGCTTGGGGCCATGGATGACGAAAAGTGTGGAGGTAAAAGGGCAGGTATTACACCTCCTGTGATTGCATGGGAAGATGTCCTGGGAAGGGGAGGAGGTATCGGGGATGATGGAACAGTGGACCAGGGTGTTGCGGAGGGAACGGTCCCTTCGGAATGCTGACAGGGGAGGAAAAGAGAAGATGTGTTTGGTGGTGGCATCACTCTGGATGTGGAGGCTGGTGGAGTGGAAGGTAAGGACAAGGGGAACCCAGTCGCGGTTCTGGGACGGAGGGGAAGGTGTGAGGGCTGAAGTGTGAGAAATGGGTCGAGGGCCCTGCCAACCACAGTGGTGAGGGGAGTCCTCAGCTGAGGAAAAAGGAAGACATATCAGATGCGCTGTTGTGGAAGACTGCATCATAAGGGCCTGTCTTAAACTTGTTTTTCATGTTTTTGCTTTCAGACAGAGCTGTTCATTATTCTGCCATTAACACTCTGTCAGGACAAATGATTTGTCTTTTACAAGAACTATTAGCACTGCCTTTGCCTTTTCTTCTGTGACATCTGTCATTTAATCTTTCCTGCCCTCCTCCCTATCACACACCTTCCCTTTTGCTTTTCTTCCCCCTCCCCACATTCACTTGCTCCAATGAAAGGTCACAGACCTGAAACGTTAACTCTGTTTCTTACTCCACACATTCTGCCAGACCTGCTGAGTATTTCCAGCACTTTCTGTTTCGAGGTATTGTTGATAGAGGTGAAGAACTGTACTCATCCTGGCTGTTCTTGTGAGGTCGTTAAATCTGGGTGTGATGCTGCTGGCACTGTCCCTGTCAGAACTACACAAGAAACAGGAGCAGGAGTAGACCATACAACCCCTCAAGACTGCTCTGTCATTCAGTATGATCATGGCCTCACTCACCTCAGGTAAGTGTGGTGGGGTTGCCAGAGTCAGTCTGGCAGGCCCCGGCAAGGGTGGCGAGGGCGGGGGGGTGTATGATGGGCGTTGAGGGCAGATGCATGTTTACCGAGGGGTAGGCTTTGCCACCAGGGGCCCTCTGAGGGCCACAGTTTTCTCACAGAGGAGGGTCCCACCCCCCCAAGCCCACAAGGAAGCTGCCCTGCTTAATTGGGCAACCTCCTCGCGTGGCCGAGGCCATACCAACGGCGGCAGGAAGAGGCCCTTAAGTGGAGGGGTGGCATCTCCACGCAACAGCAGGCCCCTCCATCTTCCATAAAATTGCAGAGGAAGCAGGAAGAGGTCCTTAAAGGACTCAATTGACCTTGGGCGGGAAGGCTGTCCTCGGCCATCCCTGCCCTGGACAAAGTGGCAATGGGCCAGGACAACGTCGGGCAAGGCACCCCTTGCCATTTTGTTTGCCACCCCCCTGCCTCCGTTCCTTCTGTAAGGGCAGGACAAAATCCTGCACCAAAAATCTGTCTATCTCAGCCTTAATTATAATCAATGATGGAGCATCCACAATCCTCTGGGGTAGAGAATTCCGAAGATTCAAAACCCTGATGATGTCCTTGCGGATTTTGAGGAAGAGCTCCTGGCCTTCACTTCTTCCACTGGAAAGAGGATGGTGGGTGAGTGGGGAGGGGATAGGAATGCTCGTTATCAGTCTTGATGCAAAGTCTTCCAGTGTTGTTGAATGAAACTGCAAGTAGTCAATGCAACTTTACTTTAAGAGACCTCAAGAGTTGTATTGGAATTTGCCTGAGTGCAGGTAGGTTGCTCGACTCTGCACCTGGTTGAAAGGGAAGCCTGCTTATCATAATTAAGTGAGGGCAGGGTGTTCAAGCTGTTCAAGCTCCATGCTAAAAATATAGTGAGACTTGAAGCCTGCCCTCTGGGCATAATTTGGAAGTGTAATCACTGTTGGTTCATGGATACACATATTAGCCAATTTATGCACAGTAAGGGCTGGATTTTAAGGACCCAAAAGGCAAGGGGAACCCTGCCTCAGCCCTTTGGAGATCAACCCCACCAGCTCTACTTAACAACACTCGGGCAATTAACTACCTGGCACCATGGTTCCTTATCCCTTTAAAGATGAGGATCCCACCTTCAAGAGGTGCCAGCCAATCAGAGAGTCAGCAGCTCAGCAGTATCGGCAGTGCCACCGGGAGCCATGGCCACTGCTGATAATATAAGAGACAGGAAACCAGGACCAGCAATGGAGCCCGTCACCTCAGGTAAGTGTGGTGGGGTTGCCAGAGCCAGTCTGGCAGGCCCCGGCAAGAGTGGGTGGGGTATGATGGGCGTTGAGGGCGGACGTATGTTTGCCGAGGGGAAGCCTTTGCTTCTCTGAGGGTCACAGATTGCCCACCGAGGTCCCCCCCCCCCCCACCACCAAGCTCACAGGGAGGCCGCCCTGTTTAATTGGGTGACCTCCTCCCCTGGCGGAGTCTCGACCTGCGACCTGCAACAGCGGCAGAAAGAGGCCCTTAAGTGGCCATTAATTGGCCATTTAAGAGGTACAGTTGGCCTCTGGGTGGGAAGGCTGTCCTAAATTGGAAGACATCGGGATGGTGACAGGCACTCCTGCCTCCGCCTTCCCACGCACTTTAATGGCCGTCCCCCACCCCCGTCTCCTTTCCCGTCCCTAGGGGTTCCATATAGGAGCTGTTAATGTGTGGTAATTTTGGCTTCAGGAGGAATGCCTGCCAGGACTTCAGGATCCCTCCCTTCTCTTTTATGAAGAGCGAGGGCCGTGGGACATTTATGTTCACCAGAAAAGGAAATCTTGGTTTGACATCTCATCTGAAAGATAACAGCTCCGATACTGCACCATCTCCTACCTCAATCATGACTTGATGCTGGACAGGCAATTAGATGGCGGAGTGAAGGTCATGGATGAAGGATGATAGTGGGGGGTTGGGGATGACGTAGAGCTGGGTATTATTGACATAAAAATAAAAAACTGGTCCTGTGCTATAAATAATGCTGCTGAGCGGCATTAAATGTACATTTTAGAGGACAAAAGGTTGTATATTTAATCACTTCACGGTCAGATGATTTAATAGCATTTATTTGCAATAAAATATTGCAGGCTTCACCTTTAAATAGATAATTGGCTATTTCACATCAAATTGATAAGATATATATGTACAAGTGTATAGGTTAATTGAATGTGAATTAGTCAATCGTATATATTACAAGTTTATAAAGACTAGGACGTTTTTAACTTGAAACATAAAGTTTCCTTTCATAGTCTTAAGGTACAGTTATCATGGTTAATTTTCTGACTTTTCTCTTCCATCAGGGAACCTCGCCAGTTGGAAGCACGTTTTGGAAATTCAGCATATGTCTATGCAATTTTCTGAAATGATCAGAAAATCATATGCCGTTTACATCTGAATTTCCTGTATGTGCTCCCAGTGGGTGAGACATCCTGCTGGGAAAGCAAATTTCAGAAAATCAACCCTATAATGTCACGTTTGCATCATTGTGAAACAATTTCTCCATTATAGTTTTGCTAAAGTGACAGCACAATCCAGAGTTCTATCTTAATCTAAATTCTGAGGCCCCCTTGGGGTGTTTGTGGGAGGGTGGGGTGGTGGTGCAGGGTGCAGGGTGGTGCGGGAGGTTGGCGGTGGCGATGGAGAGTGGATATCTCATTATCACCTGCAAACAGAAGACATTGCACTGGTGTTTGCAGTTATCTGCTCTTTTGAAGTTTAGAGTCTGTCAATGTTGGCAGAGATTATTGTCAATGCTTCAAGAATCCATGGATCCAACACTGGCATCTGCCATGATCTTGAGATTGCTGAGAAGACTAGTATGAATTCGTACAAGGATTGTATAAATATCAATAGATCTTTGCTAATAAAGGGTATCAAGGTATTTTGAAAATGAGATGGTGGATGGAGTTAGGATACAGATCAGTAATGATTGAATTGAATGGTGGAATAGCTTAAAGGGCTGAATGACCACTCCTGTTGCTATATTTCTATGATTCACAGGCTGATTAACAGCCTGACAGAAGCTGCGACATGAGCGCTTCTTCTACGCCGCCCCCGCTCCCCCCAGTTGGAATTGATACCCTAGGAGAACCATAGGAGCACAGTGGAGGATACCAAGGTTAGTGCCTAAAGTGACCATGAGCCAATTGAGAACAGTCATTGACCAGATTGCAGTGGCAGCAGAGAATAGAACAAGATAGGAATAGCATTGGATGGTGTGTGCATGTGTGCGTGCGTGTTGGGAGTAGGGGTCAGTGGGGGGGATGTGGCTAAGATGAATGTGCCGTTAAAAGAAAAGAAGGAAGAAAGAGAGTTAGATAAGTAGGATGAGGTGGGAGCGGAAGAGAGAGCGGAGCAGGGCTGGGGCAGACGTTGATGGCAATAGTCCAGTGGCAGCCAACATCAGTGCACAAATGGACATGGGAAAGCATTATATTACAGGAACAAGAGGCATTGTAAGGAGATCTGTGAAGAGCTTACCATTCCAGTGGTTAGTCCGGAGTCAGTGAGGCAGGTCAGAAAAGTCAAGAGTCATTTCATCAGTGTTTTTTTATTTGTTCATGGGATGTGGGCGTCGCTGGCCAGGCCAGTATTTGTTGCCCATTCCTAATTGCCCTTGAGAAGGTGGTGGTGAACTGCCTTCTTGAACCGCTGCAATCCCTTAGGTGTAGGTACACCCACAGTGCTGTTAGGGAGTTCCAGCGACAGTGAAGGAACAGCGATATAGTTCTAAGTCAGGATGGTGTGTGGCTTGGAGGGGAACTTGCAGGTGGTGGTGTTCCCATGTATTTGCTGCCCTTGACCTTCTAGGTGGTAGAGTTTGCGGGTTTGGAAGCTGCTATCGAAGGAACCTTGGTGCGTTGTTGCAGTATATCTTGTATATGGTACACACTGCTGCCTGTGCGTGGATGGAGGGAATGAATGTCGAAGGTGGTGGATGGGGTGCCAGTCAAACTGGCTACTTTATCCTGGATGGTGTCGAGCTTTTTGAGTGTTGTTGGAGCTGCACCAATCCAGGCAAGTTGAGAGTATTCCATCACACTCCTGACTTGTGCTATGTAGATGGTGGATAGGCAATGGGGAGTCAGGAGGTGAGTTACTCGTTGCAGAATTACCAGCCTTTGATCTGCTCTTGTAGCCCCAATATTTATATAGCTGTTCCACTTCAGTTTCTGGTCAATGGTAACCCCCAGGATGTTGATAGTGGGGGATTCAGCAATGGTAATGCCATTGATCATCAAGGGGAGATGGTTAGATTCTCTTTTGTTTGAGATGGTCATTGCCTGGCACTTGTGTGGCACAAATGTTACTAGTCACTTATCAGCCCAAGCCGAGATGTTGTCCAGGTGTCGCTACGCATGGACATGGACTGCCGCAGTATCTGAGGAGTCGTGAATGGTGCTGAACATTGTGCAATCATCTGCGAACATCCCCACTTCTGACCTTATGAGGGAGGGAAGGTCATTGATGAAGCAGCTCAAGCTGGTTTGGCCTAGGACACTACCCTGAGGAACTCCTTCAGTGATGGCCTGGGACTGAGATGATTGACCTCCAACAATCATAACCATCTTCCTTTGTGTGAGGTATGATTCCAACCAGTGGAGAGTTTTCCCCCTGATTCCCATTGACTCCAGTTTTGCTAGGGCTCATTCATGCCATACTCAGTCAAATGCTGCCTTGGTGTCAAGGGCAGTCACTCTCACCTCACTAAAATAAAAGCAGACTACTTCAGATGCTGAAAATCTGAAATAAAAACAGAAAGTGCAGGAACTACTCAGCAAGTCAGGCAGCATCAGTGGAGAGAGAAACAGAATTAACGTAACAGGTCTGTGACCTTTCATCAGAACAAAGGTCACAGACCTGAAACGTTAACTCTGCTTCTCTCTCCACAGATGCTGCCTGACCTGCTGAGCATTTCCAGCACTTTCTGTTTTTATTTTACTCTTACCTTACTCTTTTTCTTACTTTTCATGCAAAACAGGGATGTAAACTAAAGATTCAAACAGAATGGCAGAGCGTCAGTTGTATTTGGAGGTTCAGAAACGTCAAAATGATACTTTCTGAAACAAGTTCTGGAGTTGGCCCCCGGTACTGCAGATTCAGGAATACTTCCCTACCTGCCTTTATTACTTACAGTACAAAATAACAAAAGTGATTTTCTTCAGCACAGGTGTTAGTTATAATGGAGCTCACCTGAGGTTTCCAGGATCAGATTATTTTAATGGACGAAATGCTTCAGTGGCAATGGCCTGCTCCTCTGCAATGTCCTGTGTCTGAAAACAGAAGGGGAATGTACTGCTTATGGGCTTACACCAGTTGTCCAACAACTATAGCTGGGAGGCCACCGACTCCAAAAAAATCCAATGCAGCACATTCATTAAAAGAAAGGGCCTTCTATATCCTTCCTGCCTACCCCTCTCAGACCCTCTGATCTGAATAGGGTTGGGCATAAGGCCTCAGGCATAGGCCCAGCCATTTTGTCTGCTCTAACAGAGTTATCAGCAGCTCAGCATAGACAAAGGAAAATGAGACTGGAAGCATTGGGACGTAACTCCATATTAAGCATTGAATTTCCATGTGAGCGTCTGCCTTCGAGGGAACCCCAGGAAATTCCGAGGCAATGGCAACAGTGTGTACCATCTTCAAGATGCACTGCAGCAATGCACCAAGGCTTCTTAGACAGCACCTTCCAAACCCACGACCTCTACCAACTGAAGGACAAGGGCAGCAAATGCATGGGAACACCACCACCTGCAAGTTCCCCTCCAAGTCACACACCATCCTGACTTGGAACTATTATCGCCGTTCCTTCACTGTCGCTGGATCAAAATCCTGGAAGTCCCTTCCTAACAGCGCTGTGGGTGTACCTACCCCACATGGACTGCAGCGGTTCAAGAAGGCAGCTCACCACCACCTTCTCAAGGGCAATTAGGGACGGGCAATAAATGTTGGCCTAGCCAGCGACGCCCGCCAGCGATGCCCACATCCCATGAATGAATAAAAAAAACAAAATGAATGTCACGGGTCTCCAACCCTTTTCCCTTTGCTTTGTGACCAGGAAATAAACATTTCCCAGGTGCACAGCTGACAAAAATCAGCCCGAATATGTTTACAGATATCATGGTTATGTATCGGAGTTTATAAGACATCCCTGTGTGACAGGCACTACTTAATTAGATTTCTTGCATATGGTGATTGAAAATTTTACACCAACACATACCACCTGTTCAGACAAGTGGGGACATTACAATTTTTAAGTAGCAATGAGTGAGGCAGAGCCTCCCAGCCCTGACCACCACCCCACCTGTTCCCCCAGCCTTCATTCCTCCGCAGTGGTACCTGACATAAATCAGCCTAACCAGACATCCTTAAAAGCACCTCTGAAAGCTGTTCCAAAATATGGGTACAAACCTCAGTGCCGCTGTTTTTTGTGGAACAAGAGTGCTTTTCCTGATCTCACAAAACTCTTCCCACTTGCTGCCAGCCTCTCAGTCATTCCCCTCCCCCCTCCAGCCCCAGAATTACCTTTCCTCCCTTTAAAGTGTAACTTCCTGCTTAGATCAGCAGAGGAATTGCAGAATTTCCCTGCCCACCCACCCAACTGGCAAGCTGCCTGGCAGCACTAACTGAGCACTGGCAGCTTGTCAAATAAATTCAAATGAGCCCCGCCCTTGAAAGTGTCCTCTGACTGCTGCTGTTAGGCAGACGACGGGGATTGCTCTGCCCATCGCCTGCCTGATGTGCTGAAAAGCAGCCCGATTATATATTTTCAGCATATAGTTCTGAAAAAGTGCTAACTGATTCCAGGAGTCTGCATTTTTATTTTGTGGCAAGAAAACCACCCAAAGGAGAGTTCAGGCAAATAACTGCCACAGGCCAGCAACTAAAAAATATGTAAATTGTAAAAGGGTGAGAATTCATTCACAAGCTAATGTAGGACCTGTAATTCACATAGAGTATTTCACCCAGTTACCTGATCAAATGGTAAAGAAAGACACTAGAGGTATGCACACTACAGGCTAAATTTGGTGAGTCCATTGCAGGTCCCAGCAGCAGACCCGGAATTGGGCGTTGTTCCCGCTAGTTACGTGGGTGGACCCAGAAATAGGTGCCATTCCCGTTAGTCACATGGGTGGCTACTTTGCATAATGGAGGTGCAGGGCCCGGCCAATCAGCGGTGGGTGTGGAACCTGAGACGACAAATATGGCCCCAGTTGACTGCAGAGCAGGTGCTGGCGCTATATTTAAAGCCCTCCCAGCCCTGCTTTCATTATTGCTTTGGACTTATTTGCTGCTAACACTTCACAATTTAGACCCATTTTGCAGTGACTCGCCTCAGTGCCGCTGGCTTTTAATCGCCGGGAGTTCAAAGGCACACGAAGGCCGCTCGTTGTCCACATAATCCCAAGCCCCCCTACAATGAATCGAGATAAATTGATCCCAACTAACTGAATGTGAAGAAGGGAGTTTGGTAAATGAGTGAATTGTCAGGGTTAATCTTTCAAGACTAGCTTTTGTTTTGTTTATATCCAGCAATTAATTGAAATTCCTGTTTCAGTTAAGAGGTAATTTAGGTTTCTTGCAGTT
This sequence comes from Heterodontus francisci, assembly GCF_036365525.1. NCBI lineage: Eukaryota > Metazoa > Chordata > Chondrichthyes > Heterodontiformes > Heterodontidae > Heterodontus > Heterodontus francisci. The sequence goes on from NC_090371.1 coordinate 100,547,093, forward strand.
TTAAACAGGGGCATACTACCACTCAAAGCAGCTGTAGCTAGTTAATTAGGTAGCTAGCTTAATCTGGTTTTTGAGCTGTAGCAGAGCTCCAGCAAAGCTGACACAGCACTGTTTTCAGAGTATAAGTTCAGGGGACACAATGCTGCTGGAGAGCACAGAGTGTGAAGAAGGGAGTTTGGTAACTGAGGGAACTCTGTAAGGAGGGGAACTATAAATTAAGAAGAAAATAAATTTGAATGCAGAGAGTGTAAAGTGGGAGTTTGGTGCGTGAGGGAGGGGCTCCTTTCTTTCTTCTACTTTTTTCAGCTCCCAGTAGCTGCCTTCCTCTTCGGTATGGGGAAGAAGTTGATTGGTGAGTAACTGGTAAGTTATTTTAATTCTCATTGTAATAAAACATTTTTAAAGTTACGTTATGGCAGGTCAGCTCAGCCAACTGGAATGTATGTAGGAAGTCATGGATGCATCACGTGTCTTAGCCAAACACGTCTGCAGGAAGTGTCACCGGCTGCAGAAGCTTGAGCTCTGGGTTTCGAAACTTGAGCGGCGGCTGGAGTCACTGTTGTACATTCGTGAGGCAGAGGACTACATGGATAGCATGTTTAGGGAGGTGGTCTTACTGCAGGTTAGGAGCATGCAGGCAGAGAGGGAATGGGTGACCGCCAGGCAGTCTAGGAGATCCAGGCAGGCAGTGCAGGAGTCCCCTGAGTCTATCTTGCTTGCTTATTGGTTTTCCATTTTGGATACTGGTGAGGGCGATGGCTCCTCAGGGGAGTGCAGCAAGAGCAAAGTCTGTGGTACCACGGGTGGCTCAGCTGCACAGGAAGGGAGGAAGAAAAGTGGAAGAGCAATAGTGATAGGGGATTTGATAGTCAGGGGATCAGACAGGCATTTCTGCGGCAGTAAATGTGAATCCAATGGTGTGTTGCTTCCCTGGTGCCAGGGTCAAGGATGTCACAGAGCGGCTACATGACATCCTTCAGGGAGAGGGTGAACAGCCAGAGGTCGTGGTCCACATTGGTACCAATGACATAGGTAGGAACAGGGATGAGGTCCTGAAAGCATATTTTGGGGAGTTAGGAAGGAAATTAAAAAGGATATCCAAAGCAGTAATCTCAGGATAACTCCCAGTGCCACGTGCTAGTGAGCATAGGAATAGAAGGAGAATTGTTGTAGGAGGGAGGGCATCAGATTTCTGAGGCATTGGGACCGGTTCTGGGGCAGGTAGGACCTGTACCAGATGGATGGGCTACATCTTAACAGAACTGGAACTAATATCCTCGCAGGGAGATTTGCTAGTGCTGTTGGGGAGGGGTTAAATTAGCTTGTCAGGGGGATGGGAACCTGAGGGGTTGCTCAAATTGGAAGGAAGTAAAGCTGGTAACAGTAGGTAGAAGAGTAGCAAGTGACATTAGAAGGTAGGCGAAACAAAGGCGAGCATCAATTAGGCTTAAAATGCAGAGTGTCAAGAAGTCACGGTTAAGGGCAATCTACCTGAATGCTCACAGCATTCACAACAAGGTAGATGATTTAAAGGCCCAAATAGCAGTAAATGAGTAAAATCTAATTGCCATAATGGAAACATGGCTACAGGGTGACCAAGACTGGGAACTGAATATTCAAGGATATTTGACATTTAGTAAGGACAGGCAAAAAGGAAAAGGGGGTAGAGTTCCGCTGATTTTAAGGGATGGGATCAGTACATTAGTAAGGGATGATCTCAGATTGGAAGGACAAAATGTGGAATTTGTTTGGGTGGAGCTAAGAAATAGCAAGGGGCAGCAAACATTGGTAGGAGCTGTTTATAGACCACCAAACAGTAGTGCTAATGTGGGGCATAGTATTAATCAGGAGATTAGAGAAGCATGTGGCGTGGGTAATACAAAAATCATGGGTGACTTCAATCTGCATGTAGACTGGGTAAACCTAATGAGCACGAATGCTGTGGGGGATGAGTTTCTGGAGTGTGTTAGGGATGGTTTTCTAGAACAGTATGTTGGGGAACTGACTAGAGAACAGGCTATTTTAGATCTAATATTATGTAAGGAGAAAGGGCTAATTAATAATCTTGTTGTAAAAGAACCTTTAACGATGAGTGACCATAATATGATAGAATTTTACATTATGTTTGAAAGTGAGGTAGTTCAATCTGAAGCCAGGGTGTTGTTTTTAATCAAGGAAATTAAGAAGGTATGAGGGGAAAATGGCTGTGGTGGATTGGGAAAATACAAGAAAAAGGTATGACAGTACATAGGCAATGGATAGTCTGCAAAGACATATTACATAGTTTACAGCAACTATACATTCCTTCCAGGCACAAAAACCCCAAAAGTAAAGGCAGTCAACCATGGATAACAAAGGAAGTTAAGGATTATATAGATTAAAAGTTTCGGCCTATAAAGTCGCCAGAAATAGTAACAAACCTGAGGATTGGGAGGATTTTAGAATATAGCAAAGAAGGATGAAGAAACTGATAAAGAAAGGGAGAATAGAATATGAACGTAAGCTAGCAAAACATATAAAAACAGACTGTAAAAGATTCTACAGGTACGTAAAATGGAAACGTTTGACTAAGACAAATGTGGGTCCATTACAGACGGCGTGAGGAGAATTTATAATTGGGAATAGAGAAATGGCAGAGAAGCTAAATGATTACTTTGTGTCTGTCTTGACTGAGGAAGATACAAGAAATCTCCCAGAATTAGACATCCAAAGGATTAGGGAGAATGAGGAATTGAAGGAAATTATTATTAGTAAGAAGGTTGTATTGGAGAAATTAATGGGGCTGAAGGTTGATAAGTCCCCAGGACCTGATATTCTACATTCCAGTGTGTTGAAAGAGGTAGCTGTGGAGATAGTGGACGCATTGGTGTTCATCTTCCAAAATTCTATAGATTCTGGAGCGGTTCCTGTGGTTTGGAAGGTCACATATGTCACCCCACTATTTAAAAAGGGAGTGACAAAACAGGGAACTACAGACCTGTAAGCCTTACATCAGCCGTTGGGAAAATGCTAGAATCTATTCTAAACGATATGATAAATGGACACTTGAATAATAATGGTTTGATTGGGCATCGTCAACATGGATTTATGAATGGGAAATGTTTGATGAACCTGTTGGAGTTTTTTGAGGATGTTACTAACAGAATTGATAAAGAGGAGTCGGTGGACGTGGTATACTTGGACTTTCAGAAGGCTTTTGATAAAGTCCCCACAGAAGGTTGGTTAGCAAAATTAAAGCACATGGGATAGGTGGTAATATACTGGCATGGATTAAGGATTGGTTAATAGACAGAAAGCGAAGAGTAGGAATAAATGGTATTGCAGTGCTTGGGCCCCAGCTGTTCACAATATATGTCAATGATTTGGATGTGGGGACCAAATGTATTTCCAAGTTCATGGATGATACAAAACTAGGTGGGAATGTGTTGTGAAGAAGGTGCAAAGTGGCTTCAAGGGGATTTGGACAGACTTAGTGAGTGGACAAGTATGTGGCAGATGGAATATAATGTGGAAAAATGTGAGGTCATCCACTTTGGTAGGAGGAATAGATGCACAGAGTATTTCTTAAATGGCAAGAGATTAGAAAGTGTAGATGTACAAAGAGACCTGGGTTTCCTTGTCAATAAGTCACTGAAAGCTAACATGCAGGTGCAGCAAACAATTAAGAAGCCTAATGGTAGGTTAGCCTTTATCACAAGAGGATTTGAGTACAGGAGTAGTGAAGTCTTGCTTCAATTGTATAGAACCTTGGTTAGACCACACCTGGAGTACTGTGTGCAGTTTTGGTCCCCTTACCTTAGTCATAGAGGGAGTGCAACAAAGGTTCAACCACCTTTCGGCAGGTTTTGATCTCATTAAGTGCATAGTTTATAGGTGAGTAAGTGGCTCAGCAGCATTATTACAAGAACATTCTGATTGGCTTTTCCATTAAGCAATCTTAGTGAAAGCACAGACAGGGAAGTTCAAATAAGAGCAATAAAAAGAATGGTCTGTCAGCATGGTCTCAGGGCACTGAGTAATCTTTGCTCACTACATCATTGATTATTTAAACGTTTATATGTCGTAATGTTCCAAGCATAATAGAGCACATGGTATCATTGTCCCTCTGAATGCTGCAGGTCAACCCCTTCTTGGAGCCCAGGTGCAAGTTTCCTGAAATTGGGTTGTGGGCTTTCCACGAATGTTCTCCTACTCATCGTCTGTAACTGTGGAAGCCCCAAGAAAATGCAAAAATACATTTACATTATTTTTCCAAGGTTTCTGTGGCTTTTATGGGTCAGTTGGCCACTTTCTGCACTCTGGGATTTTATGATTCAGTAGGAGGGGGAGTGAGTCTAATTGGATAGCTCTTTCAAAGAACTACCACAGGCACAATGGACCGAATGGTCTCCTTCTTTGCTGTGGGAGTTAATGATTGTTTAATTCTTCTGCCAAATTTACAACTGATGAGCAGAAGAACTTCTGTGGAAATTCACCCAATATTGTCTCTGCACTAACAATGTCTGCATTTCACCCCAGCCATTTAATCTCCTGAGATCAGTGCTTCCTGCTTTAACTTAAAATGTTGGGTAATAAAACTTTACCATTGGCTATTAAGTTATCTAAATTTTCACATTAATAGTGATGCATTCTGGTTAATTTTGCAACTAATTAAAGATTTGAATTGATTGGCAAATCCAAAGCTTGAATATATTTGTTAGTCATATAACCTGATGAATTTTTTATGTTCGCTATTCATGAATGTCTGCTACAGTACTAATGCTACTTTGTAGCCTTCAAAAATCCTATCACCATCATCCTATCAGATTGTGTGACCTACAAGTTCTCAACTGAATGTATTTATTGCAAAACTGAATCAATTGAAATATTTTGTGTGTAACAAGTTTTTATTTGACGGCTAAAAATAAATATAAAAGCAATGCTAAGATTGTTTCCATATATTTGAAGCTACAAAAGGAAACTGTGCTTTAAGAGATCATATGGGCGGGATGGAGTGTGCGGCAGGAGAAATTGTAAATGGTCTGTGAGAAGAGAAAACTCCATGTTTCTTGATATTTTATGTTGTTTCAAGTTTGGGTCTTGCAACACAAAATTTTTCAGTTGACTGTTAGGGGAGGGCCGGGATCGGTTGCTGAGAGGAACATGATTTCACACTGATATTCATATTAAAAATGCTGAATAAATCTGTCCCTCAGTGTTGTGAATATGGAAATTCTGCACCTTTCAAGAGCAGCCTCCATGGGGGCTGGGAAATTCAAATGAATAGCAACTTTAAACAAAGGAAACAAAGCAGGTTAATTAATATCACATAGCACCATTTTCTTTGCAAAAATGAAGTTTGGCAACCATTGATTTATTACATTACTATGTGTAACTGATGAATCATAATATCCTAATCCAATAAATGAACTATGCTTTGATGTATACGCCCCCACAAATGACAACTCAATTAGTTGCAATCCGGTATTTGGAATGCTTAAAGTGATATTTGATGCAGTACATGTCTCATGGTGAAGCAGTGAATATAAAGTGAAAAGGCTGAGGCAAAGTTCCGGAATTTATTATACGATGTAGAATTAGCATGAAGAAGCTGTTTTAAGGGTGTGGTGTACATCAGGTACAAACTTGATCTCTCCGTGCCTTACACAAGCCTATTATTCCCAGGATGGAGTAGGAGAGTCTCTGGACTGAAATGCAGACTAATTGGTAAATATGTAGTTAATAGCACAGATTACTCATCATAATGCAACTAAAGGATATGTTTTAGCAAGTACTTGGTGCAATCTAGAATTACAGGATATTACAGGAATTACATTTCTTATCCTGAGTGGCATGAAACAGGTCTGTGTTCTCGCACCTACACTATTTGGGATCTTCTCCCTGCTGCTCTCACATGCGTTCAAGTCTTCAGAAGAAGGAATTTTCCTTCACATAAGACCAGGTGGCAAGTTGTTCAACCTTGCCTGTCTAAGAGCGAAGACCAAAGTACGGAAAGTCCTCATCCGGGAACTCCTCTTTGCTGACAATACTGCATTAACATCTCACACTGAAGAGTGTCTGCAGCGACTCATCGACAGGATTGCAGCTGCCTGCAATGAATTTGGCCTAAGCATCAGCCTCAAGAAAACGAACATCATGGGACAGGATGTCAGAAATGCTCCATCCATCAATATCGGTGACCGCACTCTGAAAGTGGTTCAAGGGTTCACCTACCTAGGCTCAACTATCACCAGTAACCTTTCTCTCAATGCAGAAATCAACAAGTGCATGGGAAAGGCTTCCACTGCTATGTCCAGACTGGCCAAGAGAGTGTGGGAAAATGGTGCACTGACACGGAACACAAAAGTCCGAATGTATCAAGCCTGTGTCCTCAGTACCTTGCTCTACGGGAGTGAGTCCTGGACAACGTATGTCAACCAAGAGCGACATCTCAATTCATTCCATCTTCGCTGCCTCCAGAGAATCCTTGGCATCAGGTGGCAGGATCGTATCTCCAACACAGAAATCCTCGAGGCGGCCAACATCCCCAGCATATACACCCTACTGAGCCAGCAGCGCTTGAGATGGCTTGACCATGTGAGCCGCATGGAAGATGGCAGGATCCCCAAGGACACATTGTACAGCGAGCTCGTCACTGGTATCAGACCCACCGGCCATCCATGTCTCTGCTTTAAAGCCGTCTGCAAACGTGACATGAAGTCCTGTGACATTGATCACAAGTTGTGGGAGTCAGTTGCCAGTGATCGCCAGAGCTGGCGGGCAGCCATAAAGGCGGGGCTAAAGTGTGGTGAGTTGAACAGACTTAGCAGTTGGCAGGAAAAAAGACAGAAGCGCAAGAGGAGAGCCAACTGTGTAACAGCCCCGACAACCAATTTTATCTGCAGCACCTGTGGAAGAGTCTGTCACTCTAGAATTGGCCCTTCTAGCCACTCCAGGCGCTGCTTCACAAACCACTGACCATTTCTAGGCGCTTACCCATTTGTCTCTCAAGACAAGGAGGCCAAAGAAGAAAGAAGAATTACAACAACTCTACACTTCCTTACAGCTTTGTGTTCCACATGCGTACCATAAAGGGCATATTTCTCCTATTTCCCCTGTTTATATCCCATATCCTCCTATTTCTCATTTACATACTTCCCCTCGCCAACATTATCTGAAAGCACAGTGTTAATTTTCACTGACACCCAGCTCTACCTCACCACCACTTCTCTCAACTCCCCCCACTTAAATTATCAGACTGCTTATCTGACTGGATGTGCAGAAATTTCCTCCAATTAAATATTGGGAAGACTGAATCCATTCTTTTCCATCCCCACTCCAAACTCCATTCCATGGCTACTGACTCCATCCCTCTCCCTGGCAACAGTCTGCGATTAAACCAGTCTATTCACAACCTTGGTGCCACATTTGACCCTGAGATGACCACATATTCGCACCAACACTAAGACTGCTGATTTGCACTTCCATTACATCACCTGACTTCCCCCTGTCTCAGCTCATTTGCTGTTGAAACCCTCATTCATGCCTTCCTTATTTCTAGACCTAACTGTTCCAACACTCCTGGCTGGTCTCCCACATTCTACTCACTGTAAACTTGAGGTAATCCAACACTCTTGCTGCCCATGTCTTAACTCGCACTAAGTCCCATGCACCTATCACTCTCGTTGAGCTATATTGGCTCCCGGTCAAGCAACGTCTTGATTTTAAAATTCTCATCTTTACTTTCAATGGCCTTGCTCCTCCCTATCTCTGTAATCTCCTCCAGTCCCACACCATTTGAGATATCTGTGCTCATCTAATTCTGGCCCCTTGCATGCCTGATTTAAATCACTCCACCATTGGTGGTTATGTCTTCGGTTGCCTAGGCCCTGAACTCTGGAATACCCTCCCTCCATCTCTCCAGTTCTCTACCTCACTCTCCTTCTTTAAAACACTCCTTAAAACCTACCTCTTTGACCAAGCTTTTGGTCATCTGACCTAATATCTCCTTATGTGGCTTAGTGTCATATTTTGTTTTATAATACTGCTGTCAAGCGCTTTGGGATATTTTATGATGTTAAAGGTGCTATATAAATACAAGCTAATAGGATCTATTCCCATCTGGAAGAAAATGGGCTTATCAGTGATAGGCAACATGGTTTTGTGCAGGGAAGGTCATGTCTTACCAACTTAATAGAATTCTTTGAGGAAGTGACAAAGTTGATTGATGAGGGAAGGGCTGTAGATGTCATATACATGGACTTCAGTAAGGCGTTTGATAAGGTTCCCCATGGTAGGCTGATGGAGAAAGTGAAGGCGCATGGGGTCCAAGGTGTACTAGCTAGATGGATAAAGAACTGGCTGGGCAACAGGAGACAGAGAGTAGCAGTGGAAGGGAGTTTCTCAAAATGGAGACGTGTGACCAGTGGTGTTCCACAGGGATCCGTGCTGGGACCACTGTTGTTTGTGATATACATAAATGATTTGGAGGAAAGTATAGGTGGTCTGATTAGCAAGTTTGCAGACGACACTAAGATTGGTGGAGTAGCAGATAGTGAAGGGGACTGTCAGAGAATACAGCAGAATATAGATAGACTGGAGAGTTGGGCAGAGAAATGGCAGATGGAGTTCAATCAGGGCAAATGCGAGGTGATGCATTTTGGAAGATCCAATTCAAGAGTGAACTATACAGTAAATGGAAAAGTCCTGGGGAAAATTGATGTCCAGAGAGATTTGGGTGTTCAGGTCCATTGTTCCCTGAAGGTGGCAACGCAGGTCAATAGAGTGGTCAAGAAGGCATACGGCATGCTTTCCTTCATCAGACGGGGTATTGAGTACAAGAGTTGGCAGGTCATGTTACAGTTGTATAGGACTTTGGTTCGGCCACATTTGGAATACTGCGTGCAGTTCTGGTCGCCACATTACCAAAAGGATGTGGATGCTTTGGAGAGGGTGCAGAGGAGGTTCACCAGGATGTTGCCTGGTATGGAGGGCGCTAGCTATGAAGAGAGGTTGAGTAGATTAGGATTATTTTCATTAGAAAGACGGAGGTTGAGGGGGGACCTGATTGAGGTGTACAAAATCATGAGAGGTATAGACAGAGTGGATAGCAAGAAGCTTTTTCCCAGAGTGGGGGATTCAATTACAAGGGGACACGAGTTCAAAGTGAAAGGGGAAAAGTTTAGGGGGGATATGCGTGGAAATTTCTTTACGCAGAGGGTGGTGGGTGCATGGAACGCTTTGCCAGCGGAGGTGGTAGACACGGGCACGATAGCGTCTTTTAAGATGTATCTAGACAGATACATGAATGGGCAGGAAGCAAAGAGATACAGACCCTTAGAAAATAGGAGACAGGTTTAGATAGAGGATTTGGATCGGCGCAGGCTTGGAGGGCCGAAGGGCCTGTTCCTGTGCTGTAATTTTCTTTGTTCTTTGTTCTTTAATGAAAATTGACTTATAGCTTTAAAAAAACTGATACAGCTGCCAACACACTGAGAATTCAAGAGCAACCCTGAGTTGTGAAAACAAGTAGTTACGGGGATTTGGAACGTACATGTTAGGCATGCAAATTACACAAAACATACACAGCATTACATTGTATTTACAATGCAGATACAGGCTATTCAGTCCAACAAGTCAATGCTAGCATTTATGCCTACCTAATCTCCTCCCACCCTCCTTCGTCTAACGGCACAAATCTATCCTTTTATTCCTTTCTCCTCACTGCTGTTCTTATCTAGCTTCCCTGTAAATGCATCTACGCTATTCACCTCAACTAATCCTTGTGGTAGCGAGTTCTACACTCTTACCACACTCTGGCGAAAGAATTTTCTCCTGAATTTCCTATGATTATCTTATATTTATTGCCCTTAATTCTGGTCTCACCCACAAGTGGAAACATCTTCTTTACCTCTACCCTATCAGAATCATAAAGGTCTCTGTCAGGCCATCCCTCAGTCTTCCTTTTCTAAACAGCCCCTATCCATTCAACCTTTCCTTATTGGTACATTCACAACACACACCATATTCACCCATATTCACAACCTTCCTTCACTTACATGGAAAGAATAAATGTTTTAGTACTTGCAGTTGCAGCATGAAGGGAAAATCAGGAAGTTGAAGCAACAAGGTTTGTGGCACATTTCTAATAGGCTGTGGTACATGCTTTCTGGGAAATTGCAGAATTTTATATTTATAGTGATGCATTCTGATTAATTTGAAACACTGTTACACTGCAAATTTTTAATTTGTAAAAAAGGAAAAATAAAGTGGCATTTGGATGTTCAGCTGTGAAACGAATCCAAAACTAACCCAACAAGCTGTCTCAAACATCCAAGATAACCATCGATCACAAATATACCAAAATGCACTGGACCCGCAATCACACACACACACTGCCCCCCATCCAATTCCCCCCCTCACACACACACTGCCCCCCATCCAATTCCCCCCCTCACACACACACTGCCCTCCAACCAACTCACCCTCTCACACACACACTGCCCCCCATCCAATTCCCCCTCTCACACACACACTGCCCCCCATCCAATTCCCCCTCTCACACACACGCTGCCCTCCAACCAACTCCCCCTCTCACACACACACTGCCCCCCATCCAATTCCCCCCCTCACACACACACTGCCCTCCAACCAACTCCCCCCCTCACACACACACTGCCCTCCAACCAACTCACCCTCTCACACACACACTGCCCCCCATCCAACTCCCCCTCTCACACACACGCTGCCCTCCAACCAACTTCCCCTCACACACACACACTGCCCCCCATCCAACTCCCCCTCTCACACACACGCTGCCCTCCAACCAATTCCCCCTCTCACACACACACTGCCCTCCATCCAATTCCCCCCCTCACACACACACTGTCCCCCATCCAACTCCCCCTCTCATACACACACACTTCCCCCCATCCAACTCCCCCTCTCATACATACACTGCCCTCCAACCAACTTCCCCTCACACACACACACTGCCCCCCATCCAACTCCCCCTCTCACACACACACACTGCCCCCCATCCAACTCCCCCTCTCACACACACACTTCCCCCCATCCAACTCCCCCTCTCATACACACACTGCCCTCCAACCAACTTCCCCTCACACACACACACTGCCCCCCATCCAACTCTCCCTCTCACACACACACTGCCCCCCATCCAACTCCCCCTCATACACACACTGCCCCCCATCCAACTCCCCCTCTCACACACACACTGCCCCCCATCCAACTTCCCCTCTCACACACACACTGCCCCCCCATCCAACTCCCCCTCTCACACACACACTGCCCCCCCATCCAACTCCCCCTCTCTCACACACACTGCCCCCCATCCAACTCCCCCTCTCATACACACACTGCCCCCCATCCAACTCCCCCTCTCACACTGCCCCCCATCCAACTCCCCCTCTCACACACACACTGCCCCCCATCCAACTCCCCCTCTCACACACACACACTGCCCCCCATCCAACTTCCCCTCTCACACACACACTGCCTGCCCCCCATCCAACTTCCCCTCTCACACACACACTGCCCCCTATCCAACTCCCCCTCTCACACACACGCTGCCCTCCAACCAATTCCCCCTCTCACACACACACTGCCCTCCATCCAATTCCCCCCCTCACACACACACTGTCCCCCATCCAACTCCCCCTCTCATACACACACACTTCCCCCCATCCAACTCCCCCTCTCATACATACACTGTCCTCCAACCAACTTCCCCTCACACACACACACTGCCCCCCATCCAACTCCCCCTCTCACACACACACTTCCCCCCATCCAACTCCCCCTCTCATACACACACTGCCCTCCAACCAACTTCCCCTCACACACACACACTGCCCCCCATCCAACTCTCCCTCTCACACACACACTGCCCCCCATCCAACTCCCCCTCATACACACACTGCCCCCCATCCAACTCCCCCTCTCACACACACACTGCCCCCCATCCAACTTCCCCTCTCACACACACACTGCCCCCCCATCCAACTCCCCCTCTCACACACACACTGCCCCCCCATCCAACTCCCCCTCTCTCACACACACTGCCCCCCATCCAACTCCCCCTCTCATACACACACTGCCCCCCATCCAACTCCCCCTCTCACACTGCCCCCCATCCAACTCCCCCTCTCACACACACACTGCCCCCCATCCAACTCCCCCTCTCACACACACACACTGCCCCCCATCCAACTTCCCCTCTCACACACACACTGCCTGCCCCCCATCCAACTTCCCCTCTCACACACACACTGCCCCCTATCCAACTCCCCCTCTCACACTGCCCCCCCATCCAACTCCCCCTCTCACACACACACTGCCCACCATCCAACTCCCCCTCTCATACACACACTGATCCCCATCCAACTCCCCCTCTCACACACACACTGCCCACCATCCAACTCCCCCTCTCACACACACACTGCCCACCATCCAACTCCCCCTCTCATACACACGCTGATCCCCATCCAACTGCCCCTCTCATACACACACTGCCCCCCATCCAACTCCCCCATTCACCCACACACTGCCCCCCATCCAACTCACCCTCTCACACACACACACTGCCCTCCATCCAACATCCCCTCTCACACACACACTGACCCCCATCCAACTCCCCCTCTCACACACACACTGCTCTCCATCCAAACTCCCCTCTCACACACACACTGCTCTCCATCCAAACACCCCTCTCACACACACACACACTGTGCCCATCCAACTCCCTCTCTCACACACACACTGCACCCATCCAACTCCCTCTCTCACACACACACTGCCCCCCATCCAACTTCCCCTCTCACACACACACTGCCCCCACCCAACTCCCTCTCTCACATACACACTGTCCCCCATCCAAAGCCCCGTTTCTCACACACTGCCCACCCCATCCAACTCCCCCTTTCACAGAGACGTTCATAGCCCTCTAAGTTCTTCCTGGTTCTTCTCCATCTCCATTGTCATTCGACCTGCCACTCTTCTCCACCCCTAATTCTCTTCTTCCAATGTCCTTTAATCAACTTCGTACTCTTCCCCCCCCCTCTCCCCGTTCACTCGAGCACTTTCTCCTCCCTATTTGCTCTCTCAAATATTGCTGGCACTCTCCTTTGGCCATCACCCGAAAGTATCACTTCCTGTTCCTTCCTCTCTCCCCTCCCAAAACTCTGTCTCTGACTTCTGTCCCTTCTATTGATATCCCCCATCTCTCTTCCTTTCCTTTTCCCCTCTCCAGCCTCTTCACTGCCATGCATTATTCTCTCTTTCATTGCTCTTCTAGGCCATCTTTAAAAAACAGTCTTAAAAGAACCTTTCCTTTAAGAGAGGTCTCCAACAAGCCCTTCAGCACCTTACAACAGTCACTACACTTCAAAAGTAATTCATTGCATGTAAATTGCTTTGGGATGAAAGACACTAAATAAGTGCAAGAGTTCTTTTACTTTTCTTTAACTGTGGCAAATGGATTTCATTGTCAGAAATGTGAGGTCATCCAATTTGAACCTAAAAAGTATAGTACTTTCTAAATGGTGAAAAGCTAGAAACAGTGGAGGTTCAAAGAAACATGGGAGTCCAAGTACATGGATCATTAAAATATCATGAACAGGTATAGAAAATAATTGAAAAGGCCTAAAGGATTGCTGGCCTTTATATCTTTAGGGCTAGAATACAAGGTGGAAGGAATCATGCTTCAGCTATACAAAGCCCTGGTTAGACCACACCTGGAGTCATGTGAGCAGTTCTGGGCACTACACTTTAGAAATGATATATGGCCTTGGAGGGAGTGCAGTGTAGGTTTACCAGAATGATACACAGACTCCATTGGTTAAATTATGAGGAAAGACAGCACAGGCTATCCCTGGAATTTAGAATGTCAAGAGGTGATTTGTTTGAGGTTTTCAGGATATTAAGGGAAACAGATGGGGTAGGTGGGGTGGGGTGGGGGGGGGGGGGGAACTATTTCCAATGCTTGGGGAGTCTAGGGGCTGAATTTGTGCCATAGAGGCAAGAAACAGGAGTCTGGTCCATTTTTGCGTCAGAAATCCACCTCCTGCGGGAAACTGATTAAAGTTTAAGTTTTCACAGGGTTGAGCCATTAATTGTTATCGAGATGGGTTTCCTGTCTACTTGGAACCAGTGGGGGCAAGAATGGAGGTGGGTCAGATGAAATGTGGGGCTCATGTAGACACCCCAATTGAGCCATAAATGAGGCTGCTGGTTGTCCTGAGGGAGAGATATGTGGTTTGTGCCAAAGCCTTCCACTACACCAGAGGGAAGGGAGATGTCACAGGGGAGCAGGGCAGACTCTCGCTTCATTGATGCTGGCCTGGATCTAATGCTGGAGGCCATGAGGGAGAGAAGGGAGGTCCTCATGCCAGAAGGTGGCAGGAGGAGGCCACCTTGTCATACAGCAGGAGCACCTCTCTGTTCAGTGTCCTCTCCCTCTTTCCCCTCTTCCTCCTCCTCCTGTCTTGCCTCCTGCTCCTGCCCTGATGAGCTGTCTCCTTCCAGGGCCTCACTGTCCTCAAGGTCCACACCTTTCCTCCTGCCCCTCCTGGCCCACAAGGATTTCTAGAAGATCCACCTACCTTGGGGAGCTGGCAGCTCCCACCTCGGTTCAGCTGCCGGGAATTCCACAACTCTGGTTTTCCCCTCACTTACTGTTAAATTTAAGTTGTGGCATCAATGCTGTAATCAGGCCAGGACTTTTTTATGTTAATTAGGTTCCTGCCTGCCTTTTGTAGGTGCCTCAGTTATGGCCTGAATTCTGCACTTTAAAATTTGAAGAGCCGGGAATGGCATTGGGTTGCCCGATTTTGATATTTTTTAGCCCCTCTCTGACCTTTTCCTGCCCATGTGGTGTGGTGGTTAAAACTGAGGCCATTGTTACTGATACAGAGGGTATGATTTTCCTCTGAAATAAGGTGGTACAGAGGAAGAAGGAAGAATGGGCAGGGAGGCAGATCACCAACTCACTGCCCCAACCTAGACTTTCTGTACTGGACCTCGAGGGAAGATGGCTGGCTGCCCACCACACCACATATAAATGATGATGGGGAGGTGAGGCTGAGAAACCTGCCCAATTTCCCTGATTACTGCTACTAATGCTGTCAATCCCAGAGACCACCAGGGTGCAGCACCTTTTGGAAAGAGAGGGACCGAGGGAGGGGCCACCTTTCCCTTTCCCTTTCCTCAGGACTCAAACCCGTGCCTAGTTTTAGGCTTTGGTCCTGTCTGAGGCCTAAAAAACAATTTACTGGCAGATCTTCAGGGCTCTTCAGTCACTTTAAATGGGCTTCCTTACTGCCAGAAATACAAAGGATCATGAGGAAAAATGGGCGGGTTCTCAGAGATATAACACGGGCAAGCTGGAAAACAGGTGCAGTGCAGCACCAGTCATAAATCTGCCGATCAAAAAAGTCCTGCTCCATGGAGCCAAAGTACAACAAAGTTGCCACACCAATTCTTTTCTTAAGATATACATTAGAATGATTTTGAGACAGTAGTTTTATTTTGGAATAAAAACAGCAAGTGCTGGAAATACTCAGCAGGTCAGGCACTATCTGTGGAGAGGGAAACAGAGGGCTGGATTTTACTAGCGCGCCGCAACTCACGGTGGCGCGCTTTGAAGTCAATGGTACGCCCTTGTGCAGTGGCCACTGCTGAGCCCCCACAATATTTTGCGCAGGGGCTCATTAGCATCACGGCAATGCACTGCCCCCTTCATATTATGTGGGAAGAGGCAAGACATACGGTAGAGGCCTGCTACCCGACCCGAACCCAATGGGACCTGATGACATGTGTCGGGTTCGGGTCGGGTCGGGCCGGGCCGGGCCCATCTTCAGGGTACGACGCTCGGGTTGGGTCGGGTTGGGCCGAGTCCAAGTCGAGTTGGGTCAGGTCAGGTCAGGTCAGGCCAGACACACACAGTAAGTGCTCTGCTGGTAAGTATTGAAATTTTAAAAACTTACCTGTGCTGGGAGTCTGGGATGAAACTGAGTCTGCACAGTGAGCGAGTGACATCACTATGATGTCATCGCGCATGCGCTGCAGCTTCGTGGATTCCGAGTCCGAAGGTGAGTAAACGGATGATCGGGTCAGGCTCAGGTCGGGTCAAGTCGGGGCAGGTTCTTTTCTCCTGACCTGAGCAGGCCTCTAACATCTGGCACCGTGATGGGTGTTAGCTCAGCCGTGCAGCCGATGCTGGGGCTCTATTTAAAGCACCCCAGAACCTGCTTCCTGACAGCTGCCAAATAAATACATACCTCACTATTGAAGAGTGGAGATGCTGGCAATCTGGCAGCAAAGCAGAAAGTTCTGGAGAAACTCAGCAGGTCTGGCAGCATCCGTGTAGAGGGAAGCAGAGTTAACTTTCAGGTCTGTGACCTTGGTTATTATTGTGTTGCCTGTTGTCCGAATCACTGTTCTTGCATATCATGGCAAAGACATTCCCAGCCATTATAAACTAACTGTCAGTTATCACTTGGTAAACGTAATATATAAAAGTACCTTCAATTGCTAATCCTTCACTGTTTGTTCTGATATGTGCAGCAGAGAAAAAATAAGAATGAAGCATACCCATGTGAACACCCCAGTTTTTTTTGGTTATATTCACTCATGGGATGTGGGCGTTGCTGTTTAGGACAGCATTTTTTGCCCATCCCTAATTGCCTTTGAGAAGGTGGTGGTGAGCTGCCTTCTTGAACTGCTGCAGTCCTTGGGGTGTAGGTGCACCCTAGTGCTGTTAGGAAGGGAGTCCCAGGATTTTGTCCCAACGACAGTAAAGGGACGGCAATATAGTTCCATGTCAGAATGAGGTGTGATTTGGAGGGATCTTGCAGGTGGTGGTGTTCCCATGCATTTGCTGCCCTTGTCCTTCCAAGTCAGCGGTTAGCAACCTGCGACCTCGGAGCCGCATGAGGCTCTTTGACATCTCGTTTGCGGGTCCAAACCTGTTCCAGTTGGATCACATTATCATGAAGAAAAACCTAAAAAAATTAAGTCAAGAAAATAACAAATCAAAGAATGAGACGGCAACACAATTTTCCTTATTGAATTTACTTAATCAAAAATGTAGTTTCTACGTTGTCTGGCTTCAAAATAGCATTTCTGGGATTATTTTGGAAGATATATAGTAACTGTGGTCTTAAAAAAGATGAATTAAAAGTTCAAACTGCCCTTAACAGTGCTGTCTGCGTGTTTTTATTGTGGGGATAAAAAGTTAATCATTATGCGGCATTCCAAGGTTTCAAATAATTATTTTAATGATAAACATCATCATTCTCTAAATTAACCTATTTGAGTGGTATAGCTACACCATGGTTATAGATAATGCCTTAGATTCAAGGAACAGGTTTTATGGTGGCGATCACTATTGTTTCTAATATAACTAAGACAATAAATTATTCTGAATGTGCTATTAGAAGCTTTTTTTAATCATATGAATCAATAGCCAAAAAAAATTGTCTTAATTCTACGCATCTCAAGTTAAAGTTTGTTTTAAAGATGACTTTACTGATAATATTATAGTAAAAGAATTCAGTTTATTACAAGATTGTTTTTTATTCTTTCATGGGATGTGAGCATCGCTGGCAAGACCAGCATTTATTGCCCATCCCTAATTGCCCGTGAGAAGGTGGTGGTGAGCTGCCTTCTTGAACTGCTGCAGTCCACTCTTGGGAAGGGGAGTTCCGGGATTTTGGCCCAGCCATAGTGAATGAACAGCGATATAGTTCCAAGTCAAGATGGTGTGTGACTTGGAGGGGAACTTGCAAGTGGTGGTGTTCCCATGTGTCTGCTGCCCTTGTCCTTCAAGGTGGTAGAGGTCATGGGTTTGCAAGGTGCTGTCGAAGGAGCCTTGGTGAGTTGCTGCAGTGCATCTTGTATATTGTACACAGCAGGTTATTGCTGTGTAAGTGCCGCAGGACAGATAGCACTGTCAACGACACCTTCCATCACTTTGCTGATGATTGCGTGCAGGCAGATGGGGTGGTCATTGGTTCGTTTTGATTTTTTTCTGCTTTTAGTGTATAGGACATACCTGAGCAATTTTTCACATTGTTGGGTAGACACCTGTGTTGTAGCTGTAATGCAAAAGCTTGGTTAGGGATGTTGGCAGAGCCCCTAGCCTTTGCTGTATTCAGTGCGTTCAGCTGTTTCTTGATATCATGTAGAGTGAATCAAATTATCTGAAGACTGGCATCTGTGATGCTGGAGACCTCAGGAGGAGGCCAAGATGGATCATCCGCTCAGCACTTCTGGCTGAAGATGGTCACAAATGCTTCACCCTTGTCTTTAGTACTGACATATTGGGCTCTGCCATCATTGAGGATGGAGATGTTTGTAAAGCCTCCTCCTCCGGTTATTTGTTTAATTGTCCACCACCATTCATGACTGGATGTGGTAGGACTGCAGAGCTTTGATCTGATCTGTTGATTGTGAGATTGCTTACCTTTGTCTATAGCATGCTGCTTCCACTGTTTAACATGCATGTAGTCTTGTGCTGTAGCTTTACCAGATTGGTATTTCATTTTTAGATGTGACTGGTGCTGCTCCTGGCATGCTCTTCTACACTCCTCATTGAACCAGGGTTGGTTCTTTCTCCAGCTGGGGTGCTACCAATCCACTCTTGGTGTTAGACGTTGAAATCTCCTACCCAGACTACATTCTGTGACCTTGCTACCCTCAGTGCTTCTTCCAACATGGAGGAGCAATGATTTATCAGCTGAGGGAGGTTGGTAGGTGGTAATCAGCAAGAGGTTTCTTTGCCTATGTGTGAC
Source organism: Heterodontus francisci (assembly GCF_036365525.1). Classification (NCBI taxonomy): domain Eukaryota; kingdom Metazoa; phylum Chordata; class Chondrichthyes; order Heterodontiformes; family Heterodontidae; genus Heterodontus; species Heterodontus francisci. Next base: position 100,565,884 of record NC_090371.1, read on the forward strand.
TTGATGCCTTGAGGCTTCATGGGGTCTGGAGTCAATGTTGAGGACTCCGAGGGCTGGTGGGCCAGGACATACCCAGGGATGGTGATGGTGGAGTCTGGGACATTGTCTGTAAAGTATGATTCTGTGAGTATGACTATGTCAGGCTTTTGCTTGACTAGTTTGTGGGACAACTGTCCCAATTTTGGCACAAATCCCCAGGTGTTAGTGAGGAGGACTTTTCAGGGTCGACAGGGCTAGTTGTACCTTTGTTGTTCTAGGTGCCTAGGTCAATGCCAGGTGGGCCTCGCCGGTTTTATTCTTATTCAACTTATTCTTATTGACTTATTCTTATAATGAAAACTTCCAGATTGCCATATCAAGACAGAGATCTGCCATCTGAATCTTCTTGCTGAGGTTAAAAAGTATTAATCATTACTGAGAAGCTGTTACTCTGTTTGTTTCTTTCATGCAAGTAGAAAAGTATTCCTCAGGAGCATGTGCCATTCTGTATAGTGGTATGCTGCACAGTAGGCAGCGTATTCCAATTGACTGAGAGGACAGCCATTAAAGCATTGTAAAGGGGACATTCAAAAACATGTTTAGGAGATAGAAGCTCTAACATTTGAGCTTTTAATATAACAATTGTTTGTGCTTTGTTTACTAATGGCTATAACAAATGTTCAAGCATGCTTTCTTTTGAAATAAAAGACCTCAAACTGCTCAACAGTGTGTTTTGCCTTGACCCCCAATTAGATTTTTGTCCTTAATCAAAAATTAAAGATTTTGGAATGCTCGTTGTATTCACAACAAGGAGATGATACAACACTTTCATCTGATACATATAGGTGACATCATGAGAGGAAGTTATTTGTATGATGAAAGAAAATGTCAATCTCAGTGTATGTGTTTTAGTTTGTACAGCGGGCAGTTATTGCTTTTGATAATGCATGTTAATAGGACAGGACATTTGAACTTTTGTTCTGATTTGTGAGCTACGAGAAAGGCTTTAGCCAAGCAAAATGTCCTCACTGATATACGACATGAACCAAGTCCATCGATTTCCATTCACTGAATAATCTTGAATCAGCGATGATTTAATCAACAGCAAACTTTCATTTGACTGATTGCAAATAAGATACTGTACTGGATATAAACAGGGACTGATCTCCCTATGGGCCTTGCATCTGTTTGAGTAGAACAGAGAAAAAATAATTGGTGAACGTTCATTCACATTCACCAGTCAAGATGACAGATTGATAAGTAGATGACTCAGATATTTACTAATCTCCTTCAGTATACAGTGCTCATATACATGGGAAACATATAAGTGGTTCTTTCACTTTTATGGTAACTTACATACTTTAGAGTTTTAATTGTTTGATCATTTGATGAATAAACAAACCCTGGGCTCAGTATGGAGTTGAACAAGAAAGTCTTTTATTTAGAAATGTGTCATTGATTTTATATTGTATACTGTATATTCACTTCACAGACATTGCATAAGTAGAAATCCTGAAGAGAAGTTATAGCAGAAAAGAAAGAATACACATAGGATACTTGTGAGACTGTCTTGGTACGATTGAACCTAAGTATAAAACATGTAGACAGTGACAATGATGAATAATGCAATCCCAAACATGGTGGTGCAAAAATTCCTCTGTCAACCCAGCAGATTCCCTCTGTAACTTCAGTGGGTGTTTGCTGGATGGCTGCAACTTCCGCTGGTATCTGCGTACACCAGATTTCAAAAGGGGTTTCCAAGGGGCTGAAACCTCTAACTGACCCTTACAACGACACCCATGCCTAGGGAACTGAGATTCCCGATGCTGGGAGTCCCGATGCTGGGAGTCCCGATGCTGGGAGTCCCTAAGCTGAGAGTCCCTAGGCTGAGATTCTCTATGTTGGGAGTCCCTATGCTGAGATTCTCCATGTTGGGAGTTGTTATATATGTTATATATTATATATTATATATACGTTGTATATACTATCTGTAAAGTGTTTGGAACTAATTAGCTAGGAACTAGTCGTTATGTGTAAGTGTTCCAGTAGGGGGCCACATTCACGGCTGCACCGTTGAGTCATGTTATATGTAACACAAGAACCAGTTGAACCAGGTTCCACAGCACAAAGCATTGTGCTGTAATAAACAAGACTGACTCCAGCCTTTTCCAAGTTTAAAGTGTGATTCTTTCCAACATCTGGGAACCAGAAACAACATAAAGATGAACCACTGTGGCAGCGAGTGTCTGTGAGTAAACCTAGAACATTTTTAAAAGCATCAGACTGAGAAAAGTGACCCAAATTAGTGCCAGAGAGAGAGACAGAAAAACTGAGTGACTCGTGCGAAAACTCTTAAAAAAAAAAAGATCGAAATGTCAGCCGGGACAGGAATGAGTGCACTGCTACAGCCCATAATGAATTGGGAAGCTGATGATGTCATAGAGGCATTTGAGAAGTTTAAACAAAAGTGCAATTTGGCATTCAGTAGCTTCCTGAAAGGCACTAGTGAAGAGGAGAGGGTCAGCTAAAAATGTCTGTGGGCTGGAGATAAAGGATTAAACTTATTTAACAGCTGGGACCTAAGCGAAGAGGACAGCAGAAACCCAGACAAAATTTTTGAAAGATTCAGCACCCACCTCCAGCCAAAATCAAATCATCGGATATACCGATATGAATTTCAAGGCCTCAGACAAGAACAAGGTGAGCCTATTGACAATTTTGTAGCAAGATTGAAAAATACTGTCAGAAAATGTAAATTTAAGGACACAGATGAACGGCTGATAGATCAGCTCATTTGGGGTTCTGCACATCCTGAAGTACAGAAAGCTCTAATCGGACAGGACAAGCTCTCAATATCGCAGGCTGTAGACACTGCCAGAGGACATGAAGCCACGAGCAGACAGATGAAGACTCTGACCTCCCAAATGGCTAGTTTTCAGTTAAGCCAAGAGACAGGCAGCAGGGTCGATACAGTGAAACAACAACTAAAAAATGTACACCAAACAGAGAGAAAGATGTGCAGGAAGCTGTAGATGACCACATGAATTGACAGATAGAAGTAAATGTCCCGCATATGGATCAAACTGCTAAGCTTGCAGAAAGACCAATCACTGGGATAAGATGTGCAGAACAAGGCAAGAAGGTGGTAGACGAGTCATCAGAACCAGAGTAACAGGGCAAAGGAATAGTGAAAGAAACCAAAACATTCATACCCTGGAAGATGACGATGGGTTTGAGAACATAACAGACATAGGAACCATAGAATTGCATGAAATGTCTGGATGTGACAGGTCCCAGAGAAAAGAAATTCACATAACGTGGGAGCGGAGTGGCGTCTGGCAGACCTGCGAGGAAGCTGATCCGGAGCGGCGGCTATAAATAAAGAATGGGGCTCAAGGCCCTTACTTACCTGAGAGCAGAATACTGACTGGCGGACCTGCAAGGAAGCTGATCCGGAACGGCTCCCTGTCTCTCTAGGCACGCGCTGAGACGCGAAAGAGGAAAGAAAAAGACTTAGTGACATCATAGGAAATCTGCATTGTGATTGGTTGTGTAAGTAACAGCTGTTAGTCAATTTAAATAGCTCAAAAAAGGGAAAGTTTTTTTTTTATAAAGACCTCAAGTGATAAAGTGAGTATTACTAGTGTTTTTTTTAAATTACCGTAACTTAGATTGTAGTAGGTAGTGTTTGGAGTAAAACAAGGTCCCTAGTGTAATTGGTATTTTTTTAAAGGGAGTAACTAATTAATCTAAAGGTAAGTCATGGCAGGAGAGCCAGTGGATGTGGTTTATTTGGACTTTGAGAAGGCTTTCGACAAAGTCCCACAAAAAAGATGAGCATGTAAAATTAAAGCACATGGGATTGGGGTAGTGTATTGCGATGGATAGAAAATTGGTTGGCGGATAGGAACAAAGAGTAGGGATAAATGGGTCTTTTTCCGAATGGCAGGCAGTGACTAGTGGGGTACCACAGGGATCGGTGCTAGGACCCCAGTTACTCACAAAATACATTAATGATTTAGACGAGGGAACTAAATATAATATCTCCAAATTTGCAGATAATACAAAACTGGGTTGGAGGGTAAGTTGTGAGGAGGATGCAGAGAGGTTTCAGGTTGATTTGGACAAGTTGAGTGAGTGGGCAAATGGATGGCAGATGCAGTATAATGTGGATAAATGTGAGGTTATCCACTTTGGTAGCAAAAACAGGAAGGCAGATTATTATCTGAACAGCTATAAACTCAGAGAGGGGAATATGCAATGAGAACTGGGTGTTCTCGTATATCAGTCACTGAAGGTAAGCAGGTGCAACAGGCGGTAAAAAAGGCAAATGGTATGTTGGCCTTCATAGCGAGAGGATTCGAGTACAGGGATGTAATTATACAGGGCCTTGGTGAGGCCACACCTGGAATATTGTGTGCAGTTTTGGTCTCCTTATCTGAGGAAGGATGTTCTTGCTATAGAGGGAGTGCAGCGAAGGTTTACCAGACTGATTCCTGGGATGGTGGGACTGACCTATGAGGAGAGATTGAATCGGTGAGGATGATATTCACTGGATTTCAGAAGAGTGAGGGGGGATCTCATAGAAACCTATAAAATTCTAACAGGACTTGACAGGGTAGATGCAGGAAGGATGTTCCCGATGGTGGGGCAGTCCAGAACCAGGGGTCATTGTCTAAGGATACAGGGTAAACCTTTCAGGACTGAGATGAGGAGGAATTTCTTCACCCAGAGAGTGGTGAGCCTGTGGAATTCGCTACCACAGAAAGCAGTTGAGGACAAAACATTGAATGTTTTCAAAAAGGAGTTAGATATAGCTCTTGGGTCTAAAGGGATCAAAGGGTATGGGGTGAAAGCAGGAACAGGCTACTGAGTTGGATGATCCGCCATGATCATAATGAATGGCGGAGCAGGCTCGAAGGGCCAAATGGCCTACTCCTGCTCCTATTTTCTATGTTTCTATGCACCCGTGATATGCTCCTCCTGTGCTATGTGGGAAATCAGGGACGCTTCCAGTATTCCTGACGACCATGTGTGCAGGAAGTGTATCCATCTGCAGCTACTGGCCACCTGCATTATGGAGCTGGAGCTGCAGGTGAATTCACTGTGGAGCATCCATGATGCTGAGGACGTCATGGATAGCACACTTAGTGAGGTGGTCACACTGCAGGTAATGGCTGCACAGGCAGAAAAGGGATGGGTGACCACCAGGCGGAGTAGTCGGCACAAGCAGGTAGTGCAGGAGTCCCCTGTGGCCATCCCCCTCTCAAACAGATATACTGCTTTGGATACTGTTGGGGGGATTGGCCTCCCAGGGGAAAGCAGCAGCAGCCAAGTTCGTGGCACCACGGATGTCTCTGCTGCACAGTAGTTAGGAAAGTGAAGAGGGGACATGAAAAAACAATGGCAGTAAAGATAAAGGAAAATCCTAAGGCGTTTTATAAGTATATTAAGGTCAAGAGGATAACCAGGGAAAGAGTGGGGCCCAGTAGGGACCAAAGTGGCAATCTGTGTGTGGAGCCGGAGGTTTCAAATGATTACTTTGCATCTGTGTTCACTATGGAGAAGGATGATGTAGATGTAGAGATCAGGGAGGGGGATTGTGATATACTTGAACAAATTAACATTGAAAGGGAGGAAGTATTAGCTGTTTTAGCGGGCTTAAAAGTGGATAAATCCCCAGGCCCAGGTGAGATGTATCCCAGGCTGTTATGTGAGGCAAGGGAGGAGATAGCAGGGGCTCTGACACAAATTTTCAAATCCTCTCTGACCACAGGAGAGGTACCAGAGGACTGGAGAACAGCAAATGTGGTACCATTATTCAAGCAGGGTAGGAGGGATAAACCAGGTAATTACAGGCCGGTGACATTCTGAGGGACAGGATTAATCTCCACTTGGAGAGGCAGGGATTAATCAGGGATAGTTAGAATGGCTTTGTCAGGGGTAAATCGTGTATAACTAACTTGATCGAATTTTTCGAGGTGGTGACTAGATGTGGAGATGAGGGTAAAGCAGTTGATGTCGTCTGCATGGACTTTAGTAAGGCTTTTGATAAGGTCCCGCATGGGAGATTGGTTGGTTCAGAAGGTAAGAGCCCATAGGATCCAGGGCAATTTGGCAAAGTGGATCCAAAATTGGCTCAGTGGCAGGAGGCAGATTGTGATGGTTGAGGGTTGTTTTTACAAGTAGAAGCCTGTGACCAGTGGTGTACTGCAGGGATTGCTGCTGGGACCCTTGCTGTTTGTAGTGTACATTAATGATTTAGACGTGAATATAGCAGGTATGATAAGTAAGTTTGCAGATGACACGAAAATTGGTAGTGTCGTAAGTAGTGAGGAGGAAAGCATTAGATTACAGGATGATATAGAAGGACTGGTAAGATGGGCGGAGCAGTGGCAAATGGAATTTAATCCTGAGAAGTGTGAGGTGATGCATTTTGGGAGGACTAACAAGGCAAGGGAATATACAATGGATGGTAGGACCCTAGGAAGTACAGAAGGTCAGAGGGACCTTGGTGTACTTGTCCATAGATCACAGCAGCACAGGTAGATAAGGTGGTTAGGAAGACGTATGGGATAATTGCCTTTATCAGCCATGGCATAGAATATACCAGCAGGGAGGTTATGATGGAGCTGCATAAAATGCTAGTTAGGCCACAGCTGGAGTACTGTGTACAGTTCTGGGCAGTTTCTATGTTTCTATTGGGGCGAAAGCCGGACAGGCTACTGAGTTGGATGATCAGCCATGGTCATAATGAATGGCGGAGCAGGCTTGAAGGGCCGAATGGCCCACTCCTGCTCCTATTTTCTATGTTTTCCATGTTTGCATGGGCACCACACTATAGGAATGATGTGATTGCACTGGAGAGGGTGCATAGGAGATTCACTAGGATGTTGCCTGGGATGGAGCATTTCAGCTATGAAGAGAGACTGAAAAGGCTAGGGTTGTTTTCCTTAGAGCAGAGAAGGTTGAGGGGGGACATGATTGAGGTATACAAAATTATGAGGGGCATTGATAGGTTAGATAGGAAGAAACTTTTTCCCTTAGCAGAAAGGGTGAATAACCAGGGGGCATAGATTTAAGGTAAGGGGCAGGAGGTTTAGAGGGGATTTGAGGAAAAATGTTTTCACCCAGAGGGTGGTTGGAATCTGGAACGCACTGCCTGAAGAGGTGGTACAGGCAGGAACCCTCACAACATTTAAGAAGTATTTAGATGAGCACTTGAAACGCCATAGTATGCAAGGCTGCGGGCCAAGTGCTGGAAAATGGGATTAGAATAGTTAAGTGCTTGTTGGCTGGCACAGACATGATGGGCTGAAGGGCCTGTTACTGTGCTGTATAACTCTATGACAACCATTTAGATCAGGAAGATGCTGACAAATAAGCCCACAACGATAAAGCTGAAGGTGAACATTGATACTGGAGCACAGAGTAACATCATCCCACTCAGACTATACCAGCAGATCATTCCTGAAAATTTGGAGAAAAATGGTTATCCAAGGGAATGTGCTCTGAAACCAAACAATATCATGCTAACAGCATACGGGGAAACTGAGATTCGACAGGTAGGAACAACCCAAATCAGAGGAGTCCCTATATTGGGAGTCCCTAGCCTGAAAGTCCCTATGCTGAGATTCTATAAGTTGGGAGTCCCTATTGCTGAGAGTCCCTATTGCTGAGAGTCCCTATTGCTGAGAGTCCCAATGTTGGGAGTCCCTATTGCTGGGAGTCCCTATTGCTGGGAGTCCCTATTGCTGGGAGTCCCTATTGCTGAGTGCCCCTATGTTGAGATTCTCTATGTTGAGATTCTCTATGTTGAGATTCTCTATGTTGAGATTCTCTATGTTGAGATTCTCTAATGCTGGGAGTCCCTAATGCTGGGAGTCCCTAATGCTGGGAGTCCCTAATGCTGGGAGTCCCTAATGCTGGGAGTCCCTAATGCTGGGAGTCCCTAATGCTGGGAGCCCCTATGCTGGGAGTCCCTATGCTGAGTGGCCCTATGTTGGGAGACCCTATGCTGAGAATCCCTATGCTGGGAGTCCCTAGGCTGAGATTCTCTCTGTTGCCTAGGCTGAGAGTCCCTAGGCTGAGAGTCCCCTATGCTGAGATTCTGTAGGTTGGGATTCCCTATGCTGAGATTCTGTAGGTTGGGATTCCCTATGCTGAAAGTCGCTATGGTGAGATTCCATATTTTGGGAGTCTCTATGCCGAGAGTCTCTATGCCGAGAGTCTCTATGCCGAGAGTCTCTATGCCGAGAGTCTCTATGCCGAGAGTCTCTATGCCGAGAGTCTCTATGCCGAGAGTCTTTATGCTGAGAGTCTTTATGCTGAGAGTCTTTATGCTGAGAGTCTCTATGCCGGGAGTCTATATGCGGGGAGTCTCTATGCGGGGAGCCTCTATGCCGGGAGTCCCTATGCTGAGATTCCCTCTGTTGGGGAGTCTCTATACTGAGAGTCCTATGTTGGTTGTCCCTATGTTGGGGAGCCTCTATGCTGAGAGTCCTATGTTGGGTGTCCCTATGTTGGGAGTCCCTAGGCTAAGAATTCCTTGGATGGGAGTCCCTATGCTCAGATTATCTATGTTGGGTGTTCCTTTGCTGAGAGTCCCTACGCTGGGCGTCCTAATGCTGGGAGTTCCCTGGGCTGGAGGGTTACCATATCACCTATATATCTCCTTTGAAACTAGGGCAACACCCTGTTCTTTGCAGAGCAACAAACAATGCCACAAAAGAAACACTCAAGGGAAGAACTGAAACTGTAAACTGTTTAAAAATAAAAATAGAAAATTCTGGACATACACAGCTGGTCTCCCTACAAGCATAAAGAGTAAAGAAAGATGGACATTTTGTAGTGTATAGCCTGATGGTAATTTTCAGGGTTTTTAATTGCTGATAACAAGCATTGTCCATTGGCACTTGATGAAACGCCATAGCATACAAGGCTACGGGCCAAGTGCAGGAATATGGGATTAGAATAGTTGGGTGCTGCTTGGCCGGCACAGACACAATGGGCCGAAGGACCTGTTTCTGTGCTGTATAACTCTTATGACTCAATGACTATGAGAAACCACCTTACCCCAGCCCCTAACGTGCATCCCAAAATATTAATTAGTGGCCTTTTCTCTTTCTCGGTGTCAATGGCCATATGTGCATTGCGTAGAATTTTGTATTCTTATTTCCAATTCCCAGCACTTGCAATTTATTTTTATATTGTAAACAACAGATTCTATCTTTCTCATTTACTCAGAAGCAAACTCCAAAGTGCTGACACAATTTACACCAAAAAGAGAACAACCTCAGTTACATAATCACGGTCCAGCTTTAATCCTATGGCTGCAGATGATACACTTTAAGCCACATCAAAAAATTGAAACCTTCTGTACACCACATGAAAATATTTTTATGTTATTTTAATGAGACTCGTTAATAATGTTCAGTATTGCAAAACTTCAGGCTCTAATTTTCTGAGGAAATTGTCCCCAGATTAAATTCCAGTACTACTGGAATACATAAACTCAATATTGAGCTGCAGTCAAAAGAAAAATATTGTTTTGAGTTATTTCAAATGGCAGCAACAAAAGCCACATTCTTATGCTAATTACAACTTCAGCAAGTCCACACCTAAGAAGTCCTGCAAAAGATTTAAATTCAGTGGGCGTTAAGAGAAACCGCTTCAAAGGAAGAGTCAAATTAGTCATCTGTAAAGCAGCTCATAAAAATGGGGCTTGGTAATTGTGCTTGTAGGAGCTAGATTTAATTCCTAACCGACTGTCTGTATTGGTATGATAATACAATTCAGGAGCCACCAAGAAAAACCCAAAATAATTTTGAAGGTTATTACTTTCCAGCATTGTTTATAGGCCAGGAGAAGCAGGGTACTTCCTCTCAGTCTTTCAAGCAAACCTGCCGCGATCTCATCCACCTGCCTCCATGCTCTTTCCGGCCGTGATCTCTTCCCTGTGATCTCTCCCCCCACAATTTCACCATCCCCTGATTGCTCCATCCCGTGGTTGTTCCATCCCTGCGATCTCTCATCCCAAGATCTCCCCTCCGCAATCTGTCCTCCCCAATAGCTCTCCTCTCCATGATTGCTCCATCGCTACAATCTCTCTCCCCATGATTCTCTACCCCTGCGATCGCCCCTCAGTGAACTCTCCTCCCCAAGATCTCTCCTTCCCGTGATTTCTCCCCTCCCCATGATTGTTCCTGTGATTTCTCCTCCCTGTGATGCCTCCCTTCCTCTCCCTGCTGTACTCCCAAGCTGGCTTTCTCACCTGGCAGCCGGCCAACTGTTCAATCTGGTCAGCTGCAGGAAATGGAATGAAAAAGTTCTAACGAGGCACTTTCAGGTATTTCGGGTTTCCTGGCTGCTGACACACACCCAGGCTCCCTCTTCCCCTCCCCATAAATATTGGGGCCATTGTCTTCCTCCGTTTTCAGCTGATTCCCTCGCCTTCCAGCTTGCATTCCCAAAGGCATTTAGCATGAATTGGGCACAAGGAACAATCCATACGCTGGAACAGATAGGCCCAAGACATATTTGATATTAGGTCTCAGGCCTCATTTAAGTTAGGCAGTGAGCTGCAGATGTTTGCTACGCATTTCTTGGAAGCTCATCGGTGAAATGTTTGAGCAGCAATTTCACACAAAAATTTTCCAGAAGGAAATACTACCTTCCTTTGAGAGATGCATTCCTGCTTTAGCTCAGCCTCTGGAGGCCTGCTGGAAATTATGCCCACAAAATGAGTGGCTTCTAGTTCCTGACGCAATTGGGTGGGAAGATTGCCAGTCCAATGTTAATAGGGCCTGGGTGTTAAAATCTCCCAGGCCTGAAATTTAGGCTAGCAGGTATTTTTTGTCCTTGTCCTGCCCCACAGCACATCCAAAACTTGCTCTATGTTACAATTGACCTGACAGTCTTTGATTGTAAAAACAGTCTTACCTCAAAAAAGTATCAGATCAGATGAAAGCTCATGTGCATTTATAGGATTCGAACTGACCAGAAAAACAGGAATTTTAAATCAGAAGAAATGGTTACAGAAAAATCCAAGATAATTTTGAAGGTTGTACTTTTATAGCCATTTATCCTTTATGGGATTGAGATTCCAATAATTAGAGCTAGAATCTGACTGTAATGCAAATGCCAAGAAAATAGCTCACTTTCTGCACAAATACAGCGAACAGAACTTATTTAGCACATTCCTAAACTTTAATACTGCAATATTAACACTGTATTTAAAGAAACACCTTTACTACAGAATAGATTCCTTCAAATTTTGGTAACAGTGCAGAGCGGAACCTAATTATACATTGTTCTGCAATCTAAAAAAGCTTTTGTTGATTATAGTGTATGTTTTTTCTGTTTACTTTCAGGTTTGACTGTAAGACAGACAAGTTAGAATCTTTATTTGTATAACATTCAGATAAATCTTCTGGTGTAACTCACTCTGCTATAGCCCATTAGCCGTTCTGACCCTGCAAGTTTTCATTATGCAATACACAATGCTAAATGATAATCCGTGCAGTTGGTAGCTGCACCCTGGAATTCTAACTTTGTTGATGGATGACAATAATTTGCTTTTTCCATAGCATCCTGTTTACAGGCTATTTTAGTGCACCCTATCTCAGTTGGTGGCTTATATAGTACAGGTGCCCATGCCAAATCTATAAAAAATACATTTATTAAAAAGGACAGGCTTGTTAACAGTTTTATAAAAAGCAAAATACTGCGAATGCTGGAAATTAGAAATAAAAACTGGAAGTGCTGGAAATACTCAGCAGGTCTGGCAGCATCAGTGGAGAGAGAAATAGAGTTAACGTTTCAGATCTGTGACCTTTCATCAGAACTGGCAAAAGTAGGAATGTAATAGCTTTGAGCAAGTGAAAGGGAGGAGGGGGAAAGAAGAACAAAAGTGCCTTGATTTTAAAATTTTATCCTTGATCTCAAATCCCTCCTTGGCCTCACCCCTTCCTATCTCTGTAATCTCCTCCAGCCCTACACCCTCCAAGACATTTGCGCTCCTGCAATTCCAGCCTCTTGAACAAATTTTGCTCCTTTGAAGTGCCTTGGGAGATTTTACTACTTTATAGGTGCTATATAAATACACGTTGTTGCAGTTGTTATTGTTTAAACATCCGACAGACTCTTGCTGAACCCAATGAAAAACAGCGGCTAGCGCCCATCATTTCTAAGATTTTTTCAGTTGGCCTTGTACAGGACTGAATGCTCTGTCTGACTCTTGCAAGACCAGGTACAATTGGGGTGCAATCCCAGTGGTGGAGACTCTCTTTGCTGTGAATTCTTGCTTCCCTGCCACAGTCATGCCTTAAAGTAGGTCGGGAGGTCTTTGAGAGATAAGACATACTGGCCTTTTAATGAACACAATTGAACCCAACCAGGAGGGTCCAGGTAAGGGGAATGGATTGAACCCTCGAAGACTAATTACACTTTTTGTCAGTCCCTTTTACAGAGGTCAGGGAGTGTTCCATAGGGTCTCCGGGAAAGGAGGTCTGGAAATCCTGCAATTGGTAGGCAGGTATTGGATTTCTTGCTGCATGGGTAGGTGGGGACTGGAGACGGATTTATAGTGGTACTGATGCCACCTGGGCCGACGAGGCCAACACTAGCGGGCAATGACAGGCGTGGTCGCAGTTTGACCCGCAGGATCATTACCCATGCATTTTTGAAGGTTCATTTTTCCTGGCATGTTTAAAATATCTAATTGCAAGAACAAGTTGGTTTCACCAACAGGAATTAATTGCCTCCAAATTCTTGGAACACATGCTGAATGCAGCTATGAGAGTCATTGCTGACTGGAAGCAAATTAGAAACCCCCTGTTTAATTCCCATTGTCAACTTAAAATTCAGTGAAAACCTCCCAACAAGACTCTGGTTTTCCTCTTAATTGAAGTGGAATTTTTGATTCATTTCAATTTACCTATAACAAGATAGAGAACTTGTCTTTTTTGAGAGAAATTTCCAAACCAAGATATTCCTGCTGTTGATGACATAATTCAAACTTCTGTAGCTGTAGGTGTTAAGTAGAAGAGAATTTTAAAGGTACCAAAGAAAATAGGTACTCCAAGGATATATTTAAAAAATAATTTGTCAGTCTTCATGCTAAACCCTTGCGCAGTTATTCAAGCAGCATTTTCTAGCTTTTTCATAATTTCATAACTGCTTCAAGGAATCCTGCTTCTTATTTGGATGCTGTATTTTTCCTTTGCCTGTTATGAATACCTAGCAGTGTGTTAGACTTTGGTGATTCCCTGAGTTGTTGAGTGGTTATACTGGTGATTCCCTGAGTTGTTGAGTGGTTATACTGGGATCTCATCTACTTTCACATGGTTTGTCTTTATAAATACATTTGACAATGGTTAATGATGTTCACCAAAACAGTCAGTTACAAACTTACCCTGGAATAACAGAATGTCTTACAAAAGCTTAAGCTAGTTTCTATTTGATAAATGTAAATAAAAATCCAACCATCAAAGTTGCCATTTTGTTGAACTGAAACTTTATTGCTATTTTCCCCTCTTTTCATTGAAGTTCCGGCACTGGCACTCTAATACCTTCATTTCTAAGATAAGAGATTGACTAAAAACAACATATTTGACCATCGGCACAATTTCAGTCAAGTTTGATCTAATTCTCTTCTGGCATCTGCATGTGGAGTGAGGTGGTGGGGTGGTGGTCATGTCACTGGATGAGTAATCCAGAGCCCAGTCTAATACTCTAGGGGCCTGGGTTTAAATCCCACCCCAGCAGATGGTGAAAGTTGAGTTCAATTAATAAAAATAATCTGGAATTAAATAAAAGCTATTCCATTGGTGACCCTGAAATTTGAAAATTTGAATTTGAAATTTTTGAAATTTGCAATTTGAATTAAATTAATAAATCTGGAATTAAAAAGCTAGTCTAATGATGGCCATGAAACCATTGTCAATTGTTATAAAAACCCATCTGGTTCACTAATGTCCTTTAGGGAAGGAAATCTGCCTTCCTTACCTGGTCTGGCCTCCATGTGACTCCAGACCCACAGCAATGTGGTTGACTCTTAAATGGCCTAGCAAGCCTCTCAGTTCAAGGGCAATTAGGGATGGGCAATAAATGCTGGCCTAGTCAGCAATGCCCACATCCAATAAACAAATTTTTAAAAATGTACCATAAACAAATTTTAAAAATGTACATTTGCCAGCACTGGATAGGATAGGGACCTGAGGTGATTATTGTTCTCATCTGTAGCCTTCGGGTGCAGAAACCAATTGTATCCATGGGGTGAATTTAAACCTGGAGGGCAAGTTGTTGCCTCGACGCTCTTACTCCCAGTCCCACGCTCACTGCACACCCCGAACTAAAATCAGTGCTTTCTCATCACACTGTAGGTAGAATGCTAATTTATTGAGCATTATTAATTTGAACATTGGCTGCCTTTCCAATGCTACTGTCACATAGGTGCAAAGCAGTTTCATACTTCCAATGAAATGGTTGCCAAGGAAGCCTCACTGCAGTATGCTCCAGAGTCAAATTGGGCTCTGACCTCAGCTGCACGCATTAACATTACGGTATCAGTGTGATGGAAAACTACATTCCACCGACACTGCAGAACACAACCATTCATTATTTAAATAATCCAGGAAATCATGTTAACATTGTGATTGGCATCCTTCCATCTGTGCGAGATGATGGAAATGCAGCCTCGGAACTTTGGTGAGGTCAGATGAGATCATCTGCTGCACTTCTTTGATGGCTGAACAAGCTGATTCTGGAAAGGCAAAGTCTGCCACAATTGCCACTCGTGAAGTTGTCCCTTGCTGGTGATGCAGGATCATCTCTGCTGATGCCTTATTTGCAGGGCTGGCATCTGCTTTGGAGCTTCTGAAACCACATGTTGTCATGGTGGTGAATTCTTGCCCACAGCTGGTGTCGCCATTTGCATCAATTGCCAGCTACAGCTTCCCACTTGTTGTGATTGATGTCGAGGGCTTTCATGTCTCTTTTGACAGCATCCTTGAATTGGAGCTTTGCGTGTCCTGCTGGTTTCTTGGTACGGGATACCTCTCCATATAGCATATACAAAAGTAGGGAGGTTATGCTTCTGCTACACAGGGCATTGGTGAGACCACATCTGGAGTACTGTGTACAATACTGGTCTCCTTATTTAAGGAAGGATGTAAATACGTTGGAGGCAGTACAGAGAAGGTTTACTAGACTAATACCTGGAATGGGCGTTGTCTTATGAGGAAATGTTGGACAGGTGAGGCATGTATTCACTGGAGTTTAGATGAGTAAGAGGTGACTTGATTGAAACATATAAGATTCTGAGGGGTCTTGACAGAGTGGATGTGGAAAGGATGTTTCCCCTTGTGCGAGAATCTAGAAGTAGGGCTCACTGTTTAAAAATAAGGGATTGCCCATTTAAGACAGAGATGAGGAGAAATTTTTTCTCTCTGTGGGTCGTGAGTCTTTGGAACTTTCTTTCTCAAAAGGTGATGGAAGCAGAGTCTTTGAATATTTTTAAGGCAGAGGTAGATAGATTCTTGATAAGCAAAGGGGTGAAAGGTTATTGGAGGTAGGCGGGAATGTGGAGTTGAGGTTACAATCAGATCAGCATGATCTTATTGAATGGCAGAGCAGGCTCGAGAGGCTGAGTGACCTACTCCTGCTCCTACTTCGTATGTTCGTATCTTTGGGGATACAGGCATCTTCCATCCAGTGCACATGCCCAAGACAGCGAAGCCTTCTTTGCTTGATTAGTGCTAGCATGCTTGGCATGTTTGCCCTAGAAAGGATTGCTTCATTTATGCGTTGCCAAGGATGTGTTGTAGACAACAGAGATGGAAGTTATTGAGCCTTTTTTCTTGGTTGGTCTAAGTTGTTCAGGCTTTGCCGCCATATAGCAATGTGCTGAGGATATAGGGCTTGTAGGTAAGTATCTTGGTCCTGTAGGTCAGTTTTTTGTTTATCCGTGCCCGTATTGTTAGTCGGCCAAAATTGGTGGCTGCTGCTCTAATACGGGTGCTGAGCTCTTCATCAAGAGACAGAATTTGCTGACTGCTTCAAGTGTTGTGTTGTTGAGTCTGATCCTAGGCAGAGATGCAACACCTGTCCCATAGCTACAGTTTTCTTGACACTGATGTTGAGAGAGCTTTTTTCATTCTTCATGGGATGTGGGCATTGCTGGCCAGGCCAGCATTTATTGCCCATCCCTAATTGCCCTTGAGAAGGTGGTGGTGAGCTGCCTTCTTGAACCGCTGCAGTCCATGTGGGGTAGGTACACCCACAGTGCTGTTAGGTGCAGGGTCGACAGGGCTGGGTTTGCTGTTGTCATTTCCGGTGCCTAGGTCAATGCCGGGTGGTCTGTCCGGTTTCATTACCCTTGAGAAGGTTGTGGTACGCTGCCTTCTTGAACTGTTGCAGCCCATCTGGTGCGGTTAGTCCCACAGTGCTGTTAGGAAGGGTGTTGCAGGATTTTGACCCAGCGACAGTGAAGGAATGGCGATATAGTTCCAAGTCAGGTTCATGTATGGCTTGGAGGGGAACTTGCAGGTGGGAGTGTTCCCAGGCATCTGCTGCCCTTTGGAAGGTGCTGTTGAAGGAGCCTTGGTGAGTTGCTTTAGTGCACTGCACATTGCTGCCACTGTGCGTCAGCGGTGAAGGGAGTGAAAGTTTAAGTATGTGGATGGGGTGCCAATCAAATGGACCGCTTTGCCCTGGGTGGTGTCAAACTTCTTGAGTGTTGCTGGAACCTTACTCAAACAGGCAAGTGGAGGTTATTCTATCACACTCCTGACATGTGCCTTGTAGATGGCAGACAGGTTTTGGGGAGTCAGGAGGTGAGTTACTTGCCTCAGAATTCCCAGCCTCTGACCTGCTCTTGTGCATTTATGACCTGCATTTATGTGACTGGTCCAGTTCAGTTTCTGGTCAATGGTAACCCCCAGGATGCTGATAGTGGGGGATTCAGTGATGGTAATGCCATTGAATATCAAGGGGAGATCGTTAGATTCCCTCTTGCTGGAGATGGTCATTGCCTGGCACTTTTGTGGTACGAATGTTACTTGGCACTTATCAGCACAAGCCTGGATATTGTCCAAGTCTCGCTGCATATGGACACGGGCAGCTTCAGAATCTGAACAGTTGCAAATGGTACTGAACGTTGCGCAATCATCAGTGAACATCCCCACTTCTGACTTATGATGGAGGGAAGGTCATTGATGAAGTAGCTGAAGAATGTTGGGCCGAGGACACTACCCTGAAGAACTCCTGCAGCAATGTCCTGGGACTGAAATGATTGGCCTCCAACCATCTTCCTTTGCGCTAGGTATGATTCCAACCAGTGGAGAGTTTCCCCATGATTCGCATTGACTACAATTTTGCCATGGCCCCTTGATGCCATACTCTGTCAAATGCTGCTTTGATGTCAAGGGCAGTCACTCTTATCTCCCCTCTTGAATATCAGCTCTTTTGTCCATGTTTGCACCAAGGCTGTAATGAGATCAGGAGCTGAGTGGCCCTGGCTGAACCCAAACCTCAATGAGCAGGTTATTGCTCAGTAAGTGCCGCTTGATAGCACTGTCGACGACACTTTCCATCACTTTGCTGATGATCGAGTGGAGGCTGATGGGGCAGTAATTGGCTGGGTTGTATTTGTCCTGCTTATTGTGTACAGGACATAACTGGGCAATTTTCCACATTGTTGGGTAGATGCCAGTATTGTATCTGTACTGGAACAGCTTGGCTAGGGGTGCGGCTAGTTCTGGAGCACAAGTCTTCAGTACTATTGCTGGGATGTTATCAGGGCCCATAGCCTTTTCAGTATCCAGTGCCTTCAGCCATTTTACATGGAATGAATCGAATTGGCACCTGTGATGATGGGGACCTCAGGAGGAGGCCAGGTTGAATCATCAAAGAACAAAGAACAGTACAGCACAGGAACAGGCCATTTGGCCCTCCAAGCCTGCGCCGATCTTGTTGCCTTCTAAACTAAAACCTTCTGCACTTCTGGGGTCCGTATCTCTCTATTCCCATCCTATTCGCGTATTTATCAAGATGCCTCTTAAACGTCTCTATTGTACCTGCTTCCACCACCTCCCCCAGCAACAAGTTCCAGGCACTCACCACCCTCTGTGTAAAAAACTTGCCTCACACATCCCCTCTAAACTTTACCCCTCACACCTTAAACCTATGTCCCCTGGTAACTGACTCTTCCACCCTGGGAAAAAGCTTCTGACTATCCACTCTGTCCATGCCACTCATAACTTTGTAAACCTCTATCATGTCACCCCTCCACCTCCATTGTTCCAGTGAAAACAATCCAGTTTATCCAACCTCTCCTCATAGCTAATACCCTCCAGACCAGGCAACATCGTGGTAAACCTCTTCTGTGCCCTCTCCAAAGCCTCCACGTCCTTCTGGTAGTGTGGCGACCAGAATTGCACACAATATTCCAAGTGTGGCCCAACTAAGGGTCTGTACAGCTGCAGCATGACTTGCCAATTTTTATACTCTATGCCCCGACCGATGAAGGCAAGCATGCCGTATGCCTTCTTGACTACCTTATCCACCTGCTTTGCCACTTTCAGTGATCTGTGGACCTGTACACCCAGATCTCTCTGCCTGTCAATACTCCTAAGGGTTCTGTCATTTACTGTATACTTCCCACCTGTATTAGACCTTCCAAAATGCATTACCTCACATTTGTCCGGATTAAACTCCATCTGCCATTTCTCCGCCCAAGTCTCCAACCGATCTATATCCTGCTGTATCGTTTGACAATCCTCATCACTATCCGCAACTCCACCAACCTTTGTGTCGTCCACAAACTTACTCATCAGATCAGCTACATTTTCCTCCAAATCATTTATATATACTGCAAGCAGCAAAGGACCCAGCACTGATCCCTGCGGAACACCACTAGTCACAGCCCTCCATTCAGAAAAGCACTGCTACCCTCTGTCTTCTATGACAAAGCCAGCCTGTATCCATCTTGCCAGCTCACCTCTGATCCCGTGTGACTTCACCTTTTGTACCAGTCTGCCACGAGGGACCTTGTCAAAGGCTTTACTGAAGTCCATGTAGACAACATCCACTGCCCTTCCTTCATCAATCATCTTCGTCACTCCTTCAAAAAACTTGATCAAGTTAGTGAGACACGACCTCCCCTTCACACAACCATGCTGCCTCTTGCTAATAAGTCCATTTGTTTCCAAATCGGAGTAAATCCTGTCCCGAAGAATCCTCTCCAATAGTTTCCCTACTGCTGACGTAAGGCTCACCAGCCTGTAATTTCCTGGATCATCTTTGCTACCCTTCTTAAACAAAGGAACAACATTGGCTATTCTCCAGTCCTCTGGGACCTCACCTGTAGCCAATGAGGATGCAAAGATTTCTGTCAAGGCCCCAGCAATTTCCTCCCTTACCTCCCTCAGTATTCTGGGTTGATCCCATCAGGCCCGAGGGACTTATCGAGCTTAATGTTTTTCAAGACGCCCAACACCTCCTCCTTTTTGATATTGACATGACCCAGCCTATCGACACTCCCTTCCCTCGACTCATCATCCACCAAGTCCTTCTCTTGGGTGAATACTGATGCAAAGTACTCATTTAGTACCTCGTCCATTTCCTATGGCTCCAAGCATAGATTCCCTCCTCTGTCCTTGAGTGGGCCAACCCTTTCCCTGGTTACCCTCTTGCTCTTTATATACGCATAAAAAGCCTTGGGTTTCTCCTTAATCCTGTATGCCAATGACTTTTCATGACCCCTTTTAGTCCTCCTGACTCCTTGCTTAAGTTCCTTCCTACTTTCTTTATATTCCTCAAGGGTTTCGTCTGTTCCCAGCCTTCTAGCCCTTACGTATGCTTCCTTTTTCTTTTTGACTAGGCTCACAATATCCCTCATTATCCAACGTTCCTGAGACTTGCCAAACTTATCCTTCATCCTCATAGGAACATGCCAGTCCTGGATTCTAACCAACTGACGTTTGAAAGACTCCCACATGTCAGATGTTGTTTTACCCTCAAACAGCCGCCCCCAATCTAAATTCTTCACTTCCTGCCTAATATTGTTATAATTAGCCTTCCCCCAATTTAACACTTTCATCCAAGGATTACTCTTATCCTTAACCACAAGTACCTTAAAACTTATGGAATTATGGTCACTGCTCCCGAAATGCTCCCCCACTGAAACTTCGACCACCTGGCCGGGCTCATTCCCCAATACCAGGTCCAGAATGGCCCCATCCCGAGTTGGACTATCTACATACTGTTTCAAGAAGCCCTCCTGGATGCTCCTCACAAATTCTGCCCCATCCAAGCCCCCAGCACTAAGTAAGTCCCAGTCAATATTGGGGAAGTTAAAATCACCCACCACCACAACCCTGTTACCTTTACATCTTTCCAAAATCTGTCTACATATCTGCTCCTCTCCCTCCCGCTGGCTGTTGGGAGGCCTGTAGTAAACCCCCAACATCGTGACTGCACCCTTCCTATTCCTGAGCTCCACCCATATTGCCTCGCTGCATGACCCCTCTGAGGTGTCCTCCCGCAGTACAGCTGTGATATTCTCCATAACCAGTAATGCAACTGCCCCAGCCCTTTTACATCCCCCTCTATCCCACCTGAAGCATCTAAATCCCGGAACGTTTAGCTGCCAATCCTGTCCTTCCCTCAACCAAGTCTCTGTAATAGCAACAACATCATCGTTCCAAGTACTAATCCAAGCTCTAAGTTCATCTGCCTTACCTGTTATACTTCTTGCATTGAAACAAATGCACTTCAGACCACCAGTCCCGCTGTGCTCAGCAACATCTCCCTGCCTGCTCTTCCTCTTAGTCCTACTGGACTTATTCACTAGTTCCCCCTCAGCTATTTACCTGCTGACCTACTGCTCTGGTTCCCATCCCCCTGCCACACTAGTTTAAACCTTCCCGAGTGACGCTAGCAAACCTCACAGCCAGGATATTTGTGCCCCTCCACTTTAGATGCAACCTGTCCTTCTTGTACAGGTCCCACCTGTCCGGGAAGAGATCCCAATGATCCAGATATCTGAAACCCTCCCTCCTACACCAGCTGTTTAGCCACTTGTTTAGCTGCATTATCTTCCTATTTCTAGCCTCACTGGCACGTGGCACAGGGAGTAATCCCAAGATTACAACCTAGAGGTCCTGTTTTTTAACTTACTACCTAACTCCCTGAACTCCACCTGCAGGACCTCGTCACTCTTCCTGCCTATGTCGTTAGTACCAATATGCACCACAACATCTGGCTGTTCACCCTCCCCCTTCAGAATGCCCCCTGTCCGTTCAGAGACATCCTTGACCCTGGCACCAGGGAGGCAACATACCATCCTGGAGTCTCTTTCACATCCACAGAAGCACCTATCTGTGCCCCTGACTATAGAGTCCCCTATAACTATTGCTCTTCTGCGCTTTGTCCCTCCCTGCTGAACAACAGAGCCAGCCGTGGTGCCACTGCTCTGGCTGCTGCTGTTTTCCCCTGAAAGGCCATCCCCTCCAACAGTATCCAAAATGGTATAGTTGTTAGAGAGGGGGATAGCCACAGGGGTTTCCTGCACTGACTGCCTGCCCCTTCTAGCGGTCACCCATCTATCTGCCTGCACCTTGGGTGTAACCACGTCTCTAAAACTCCTGTCCATGATGCTTTTCGCCACCTGCATGCTCCTAAGTGCATCCAATTGCTGCGCCAACCGATCCATGCGGTCTGTGAGGAGCTGCAATTGGGTACACATCCACTCGGCACTTCTGGCTGAAGATGTTTGCAAATGCTTCGGCTTGACAGAACATAGACATGGGACAGATAATCCATGAACCTTTGGAACTGGTCTTCTGTCTGGGCAACTGGTGCATGCAGCATCATCAGCATACAGAAGTTCTCTGTTCAGGACATGCCGCACTGTACCGTTAACATTACAGCAATAGGATATACCCTTAGATCTTTAATTTACCTTTCTCCTGATTAATATTGGCTTAATGGACAGGAATAGCCTTTTGTGGTTCTGACCATTCCCATGCCTGTATCATTTTGTCTCGAACAGTCAATCTCCTCTCGTCATGCTTGATCCTTCAAACTTTGCTATTTGCTGAATAGCAAACAGCACTAGTGTGTGTAACACAAGGCAGTGTTTGAAACACCTCTGCTTGCTTCACTTCTCTCAATAGTTACAGATTCCTGATATACCCTTCCTTTTATTTCTGCTTTGGAAAGCTTCATCTGCCATCAAACTTCCAAAAACTGTTTCAAGCACATTATGTCACCTACTCTCCATAGCTTGTTGCAGCCCTCTGCATGTCAACATCATACACTAACACTGATTAATTCCTATTGTACACAACCAGCTTGGTTTCAGAATTGGTATTTCCATGATTCTGCACAGACACAGCTGATTAAAAGCACTGAAAGCCTTATCAGCTCTGCACTACACCATTAGACACATGAATAGATCCAAATTCACAGCTGTTCATGATCAGTCCCAGCACATCCATTTAAAACATTTGCTATCTTCATGCACTTTGTTCTCTTTATGTTTATCTTACAACCAACACATTTTAAGTTTATATTTATAGCCTTTTTCTTCTTTCCTGATTTGATTACCATATATGCCATTACAGCAAGTAAATTGGCAAAGCTGAGATAATAATATAAATGAAGTCCCAGATTAATTCTTGAATGGAGAGAGTAAGGGGTTTTGACCCCTTAAAAGTGTAAAGTGCTTTTTTTTTTACTGCTGAACTCTTAAGTACACTATCATCTGTATTCCTGCATGATAATTTGCTACAAATAGGAACATAGGAATGCGCAGGACCAGAAACGGCCATTGCAGTTCATGTGGGCAGGTGTCCAGGAAGTATGTCCAATGATACCTTTTCACCCTCTCAATCAATATTTTCTCTGTGCACTAATTCAACCGTCTCTTGAATTTGCGAATGCATTTAGGTCCAATTCCCATTCTATATCTTCACTCTCTGTATGAAATCTATACTGTTCTTTATTTAATATAACCCTGGTGGATGTAGGCAAGAATCTGATGGAATCATGTAAATTAAGTCAAAGGGACCTCGATTGTATTTTAACTTGGGCCTGATCAGGGAAATGACTGCAGTCAGGAGGATGGTCAGTAGAAAAGCTTCTTTTGTGGGGCCCAGAAAAACAGGAGTTCCTTCTCCTCCAGGATCCACAACGAAAGTCACAGCTGCCCCTGCTCTAGACTCCCCCCCCCCCCCCCCTTCCTTCCTGTGCGACCCTCCCATAACCTGCAACATACCCGCTGGCCAGCAAATCTTCCTCTTGTGCTGGGCACCTGAATTTCTGCTCTCGCCGTCAACCAGCTGTCACTTTCCACTCGCATTGGGCTGGCAGCTGACTGGCATCTTGCAGATGAGACTCAGAGTTAAAATATTTTGGGCCACAAATTCAGGCCTGCATGGGCATTTTGTGCTTTCCCCATTATCTGCCCTTTTGAAGCCATCTGGATTTACACATTGCATAGGAAGATCTAGAATGAGATCCTGGTGAGGGAGTTTGAGGAGTTAGGGTACAAATTAAAAGGCAGAAACTCAAAGGAAATAATCTCTGGATTACAACCTGAACCATGCACAAATTGGCATTGGGTTAAACAGATTTGAGGGTTAAACACATGGCTGAAAGAGTGGTGTGGGAGGCGGGGATTTCAACTCTTGGGGCACTGGCACCAAGACTGGGAAAAGAGGGAGCTGTTTCACTTAAACCAGACTGGGACCACTGTCCTGGCAAATCAAATAACTAGGCAGTAGTGGTCTTTAAATTATTAAGGTTGACTTTTTGCGAGTGGTTGTGGTGAGAGGCGGATTTGCGCATTTTGAGGTGTTAACACTCAAGGTAGGTGGTGACAAGGCTGTCTTAGATTAGACCTCAAACAAGGAGCAAGGTAATGATCAGCAGCAATGAGAGTCTGCTGTGGAGAAACCTGTGGGTGGTCAGCAGTAAGGGGAAGCAGCAGAGTGGGTGGTCAGCAGTAAGGGGAAGCAGCAGAGTGGGTGGTCAGCAGTAAGGGAAAGCAGCAGAGTGGGTGGTCAGCAGTAAGGGGAAGCAGCAGAGTGGGTGGTCAGCAGAAAGGTCAAGGTCACAGGAGGCACTACCTACATAACAGAGGCTCATCTTCTTTGACTTCTCAGAAAAGCATTGATTCTGGAGGCTGAGGCTGTCACATCAGGTGGTAGCAGGCATCGCCAGCTTCCTAGCAGACCTTCTCCCTGCTGGACCTGGTTGCCACGTATTACAAGTGCCTGTGAAAGTGATCACCTCCTTCAGCATGTTTGTCTTAGGATCCTTTCAGAGCACCAGAGAAGACATATCCAATACCTCCTGTGCATAAATACACAAGGCAGGTCACTTCTGCTTTTTGTGCCAGGGCCAGCAATTTTATTAATGTCCCCTGCGATGGTGCTAGTCAGAATGAGCGGACACTTAGGTTTGTGGCTCTGGCTGACTTTCCACTGGTGCAGGGTCTGATCGACTGCACACTTGTGGCAATCCACGCAGCCCCAGATCAACCAGGAATTTTCTTCAACTGCAAGAGATTCCATTTGATTATTGTGCAACCACAAGAAAAGGTTTATGCAGGTGTGCACCAGATTCCTGTGGAGATCCCATGATGCTTTCATCCTGTGACAATCCATGCTTCTTGACATCTATGATCTAATTGCCATAATGGAAATGTAGCTACAGGGTGATCAAGACTGGGAACTGAATATTCGAGGATATTCAACACTCAGGAAGGACAGGCAAAAAGGAAAAGGAGGTGGTATTGCGCTGATAATAAGGGATGGGATCAGTAAATAGTAAGGGATGATCTCAGATCAGAAGAACAAAATGTGGAATCTCTTTGGGTGGAGCTAAGAAACAGCAAGGGGCAGCAAACATTGGTAGGAGTTATTTATAGGCCACCAAACAGTAGTGGTAGTGTGGGGCATAGTATTAATCAGGAGATTAGAGAAGTATGTGGCATGGGTAATACAGTAATTATGGGTGACTTTAATCTGTGTATAGACTGGGTAAACCTAATGAGCACTAATGCTGTGGAGGATGAGTTTCTGGAGTGTGTTAGGGATGGTTTTCTAGAACAGTATGTTGAGGAACTGACTGGAGAACAGGCTATTTTAAATCTCTAATTATGTAATGAGAAAGGGCTAATTAATAATATTGTTGTAAAAGAACCTTTAGGGATGAGTGACCATAATATGATAGAATTTTACATTATGTTTGAAAGTGAGGGAGTTCAATCTGAAGCCAGGGTGTTAATTTTGAACAAGGAAATTATGAAGGTATGAGAGGCAAAATGGTTGAGGTGGATTGGGAAAATACATTAAAAAGTATGACAGTACATAGGCAATGGGTGGTCTGCAAAGACATATTACATAGTTTACAGCAACTATACATTCCTTCCAGGCACAAAAACCCCAAAAGTAAAGGCAGTCAACCATGGATAACAAAGGAAGTTAAGGATTGTATAGATTAAAAGAAAGGGCTTATAAAGTTGCCAGAAATAATAACAAACCTGAGGATTGGGAGGATTTTAGAATACAGCAAAGAAGGATGAAGAAACTGATAAAGAAAGGGAGAATAGAATATGAACATAAGCTAGCAAAACATATAAAAACAGACTGTAAAAGATTCTACAGGTACGTAAAATGGAAACGTTTGACTAAGACAAATGTGGGTCCATTACAGACGGCGTGAGGAGAATTTATAATTGGGAATAGAGAAATGGCAGAGAAGCTAAATGATTACTTTGTGTCTGTCTTGACTGAGGAAGATACAAGAAATCTCCCAGAATTAGACATCCAAAGGATTAGGGAGAATGAGGAATTGAAGGAAATTATTATTAGTAAGAAGGTTGTATTGGAGAATTTAATGGGGCTGAAGGTTGATAAGTCCCCAGGACATGATATTCTACATTCCAGAGTGTTGAACGAGGTGGCTATGGATATAGTGGACGCATTGGTGATCATCTTCCAAAATTCTATAGATTCTGGAGCGGTTCCTGCAGATTGGAAGGTCACACATGTCACCCCACTATTTTAAAAGGGAGTGAGAAAACAGGGAATTACAGACCTATTAGCCTTACATCAGCTGTTGGGAAAATGCTAGGATCTATTCTAAACGATGTGATAAATGGATACTTGGGTAATATTGATTTGATTGAGCATAGTCAACATGGATTTATAAATAGGAAATCATGTTTGATGAACCTGTTAGAGTTTTTTGAGGATGTTACTAACGGAATTGATAAAGGGGAGTTGGTGTATGTGTTATACTTGGATTT
This sequence comes from Heterodontus francisci, assembly GCF_036365525.1. NCBI lineage: Eukaryota > Metazoa > Chordata > Chondrichthyes > Heterodontiformes > Heterodontidae > Heterodontus > Heterodontus francisci. The sequence continues at coordinate 100,592,183 of NC_090371.1, forward strand.
TCAGAAGGGTTTTGATAAAGTCCCCCACAGGTTAGCAAAATTAAATCACATGGGATAGGAGATAATATACTGGCATGGGTTAAGCATTGGTTTACAGGCAGAAAGTAGAGAGTAGGAATAAATGGGTCATTCTCGCATTGGCAGGCTGTGACTAATGGGGTACCGCAGGGAGCAGTGCTTGCGCCCCAGCTGTTCAAAATATATATCAATGATTGGGATGTGGGGACCAAATGTAATATTTCCAAGTTTGGAGATGACACAGATCTAGGTGGCAAAGTGTGTTGTGAGGAAGGTGCAAAGTGGTTTCAAGGGGATTTGGACAGACTTAGTGAGTGGGCAAGAATGTGGCAGATGGAATATAATGTGGAAAAATGTGAGGTTATCCACTTTGGTAGGAGGAATAGATGTGCAGAGTATTTCTTAAATGGTAAGGAGTTAGAAAGTGTAGATGTACAAAGGGACCTGGGTGTCCTTGTCAATAAGTCACTGAAAGCTAACATGCAGGTGCAGCATGCAATTAAGAAGGCTCATGGTATCTTAGCCTTCATCACAAGAGGATTTGAGTACAGGAGTAGTGAAGCCTTGCTTCAATTGTATAGAACCTTGGTTAGACTGCACCTGGAGTACTGTGTGCAGTTTTGGTCCCCTTACCTTAGGAAGGATATTATTGCCATAGAGGGAGTGCAACGAAGATTCACCAGACTTGTTCCCAGGATGTGGGACTATCCTATGAAGAGAGATTGGGGAAACTGGGCCTGTATTCTCGAGAGTTTCGAAGAATGAGAGGTGATCTCATTGAAACCTACAAAATACTTAAAGGGATAAACAGGGTAAATGAAGGAAATAAAAACAAGAAATGCTGGAAATACCTAGCTGGTCTGGCAGCATCTGTGGAGAGAGAAGCAGAGTTAACGTTTCAGGTCAGTGACCCTACTACTTTGAGTATTCCCAGCATTTCTTGTTTTTGTATTTCCAGCATCTGCAGTATTTTGCTTTTATTGTAGATGCAGGTAAGATGTTTCCCCTGGTTGGGGAGTCTAGAACCAGGGGACACAATTTCAAAATAAGGGGGAAGCCACTTAGGACAGAGGTGAGGAGAAATCTCTTTACTCAGAGGGTTGTGAATCTTTGGAATTCTGTATCCCAGAGGGCTGTGGAAGCTCAGTCATTGAGTATGTTTAAAGCAGAGATTGGCAGATTTCTAAATACAAATGACATAAGGGGATATGGGGATAGTGTGGGAAAAAGGCATTGAAGTGGATCCGCCATAATCATATTGAATGGTGGGGCAGGCTCGATAGGCTGAATGGCCTACTCCCGCTCCTATGTTCCTACGTTCCTATCTTTGGACCTGCAAGTTGACTTTATGGGGTGGTTGCTAGGACAGAAAGGATAGCCCCTTCAAGCTCAGTTGATGACACTCATGAGGCCACCACTAGTGAAGTCCAAGAACAGTCCAACAACAGCCATATGACCATCAGAGCTGTCATTGAGCAAGATGCGCTTTCGGTGCCTGGGCAGATCTGGAAGTGCCCTTCTGTACTCACCAACCAGAGCACACAGAATAAATATGGGGCGCTGTGCTCTGCACAATATTGCACAACAGCTGTAGGAGGAATAATGTGCTGAGCACATTGTGGACAAATCTGATGAAGAAAAATAGGAAGAGGAAAAGGAGGAGGGCAGCAGTGATGGCAACAATGGTGAGGAGGAGGAGGATGGTGATGGTAACCCAAACACAGCAGCAGCCACTCATAATTTTGCACGGGATGTTAGGGATTCCCTGATAGCTGTAGGGTTCAGTTAGACATTACCACTGGACTGATGTAACTATCTCAACCAATGGTTATTCCCCCTCCCCAGACCCAATGCCAGTGCACAAAGCAGTCCTATCACCAACACTCTACCCATTGCACATTCCCCCACTTGTCCCCATCAATTCATGTCTTTCCATTCATCAGCAAACAGCTGAAAAGGCGAGTTGCCACCCGTCAATCAAGAATGGGCAACATGGGAAAGTGTTTGTACTAAACAGCAAAAAGTTAAGAGGGGCTGAGTGGCCTACTCCTGCTCCTAATTCATATGTTCGTATGTTAACAACATACCATTTTCTCATCCACCTTTGTGCAACTGCAATGCTTCACTCTTAGATGGTATTGCTGACTCTGCTAATCTTGCCTAACCTGGTAAGTTGCTTTTCTCCAAATTCCCAGCACACCTAGATCTGCATGCAGTAGTCAAACATTCTCTACAGTCCTCACACATATCTTGCTATTGTCCATAAACTTGCAGGTCATTCCTGTTGTATACTGTTGCTGGCATTTCAGATGCTAGGTAGAGCTTGGTTTACAGAGATCTCGGAGTGGTTGTAAATCTAAACAGTAACTCATTTATTGTATTTACATGGACTATATACACTTTCCATAAGCCTGTCTAGCTTCTGTTACTCATGATGCTTCTTGCTTCTCCCAAGCCTATTACACATGTGATCTCTTATATCATCATCACAGTGGGAGATGTTATTCTCACTGTCCCAAATATTAATCTTTCAGACCCTTATACTATAATTCCCCCAACATAACAGTCCTGACTCCCTCCCTCCACTGATCCTGAGTTGCCCTCCTGGGTCCCCTCTGTTTCTCAGTTCCAAATAGGACCTCCCTCCAGCCTCATACCTTCTGCAGAAACACTTCCACATTTTCATCCACAAGGATGGGGCCTCTATGTCCTGAAGTAACTTTTCAGACAAACTGTGAAACAAATCTTTGTGGTCACTAGGAAAAGATCTACTGGCAATGCTGATCCCTCAAAGCTCCTTGCATGTTATCCCACCCCAAATGGGTAAACCTCCCATCAGAGATGTTTTCAATACCTGTAATTATTCAAATCATTCTTAGAAACCATGGTTGGGTCAGCACTCATAGTGGTGAGTGGGTGATGTCTTGTTTCACCACACTTCCATTGAGTTTGTGCCCCCACAGAAATTCTAGGCTGCGGTATCCAAAATAGAAAAAGGTCCATTCTTCAGCGATAACATCCTCACCTTTGTAGGCACAAAAGTGTTTTTTTTTAAAGAAAAGCTTATTTCTGCGAGGCTGGACATGTTTGATAGAATGGTGACAGACTTTTCAGCCTATTCTGTTTAACAAATTCAAATCGAGCAATTGCTTGTTGGGTCTGGCAGGAAAGTATTTTGAGGAAGAGTTGAAGTTTAACCTAAAGCTGTTAGTGAAAGAAAGAAAGAAAAAGACAGACAGACTTGCATTTATTTATAATTTTTCACAGTCTCAGGAGGTCTGAAAGTGCGATACAGGTAATGAAGTACTTTGAAGTGCGGTCATTTTGGGGGTGAAGGAAATGGAAGATATTTTCAGAAGACTGATTAGGATGGTATTCAAGACAATGACACAGATGGACAACCTTGGAGCAGACTGCTAGCAGCAGCAGCAGGAAGAAAAATGAACATAGGGACAGGAGTAGGCCATTCAGCCCATCGAGCCTGCCCCGTCATTCAATTAGATCACGGCTGATCATCTATCTCAATGCCACTTTTCCACATTATCTCCATATCCCTTGCTGCCATTAGTTTCCAGAAATCTATTGATCTCTGTTTTGAACATGCTCAATGATTGAGTTTCCACAGCCCTCTGAAGTAGAGAATTCTGCAGATTCACCACCCTCTGAGTGAAGAAATTCCTCCTCATCTCAGTCTTAAATGGCCTACCCCTTATTCTGAGACTGTGTCCCCTGGTTTTAGCCTCACCAGCCAGAGGAAACATCCTATCTACATCCACCCTGTCATGCCCTGTAAGAATTTTGTAAGTTTCAATGAGATCGTCTCTCATTCTTCGAAACAATTAGAGACTATAAGCCCAGTTTCCTCAATCTGTCCTCATAAAACAATCTGCCATTCCAAGGATTAGTCTGGTGAAACTCCGCTACACTCCCTCTATGGCAAGTATATCCTTCTTTAGATAAGGAGACCAAACCTGCACACAATACTCCGGGTGCAGTCTCACCAAGGCTCTATACAATTGCAGCAAGACATCTTTACTTCTGTACTCAAATCCCCTTGCGATGAAGGCCAAAATACCATTTTCTTTCCTTATTGATTGTTGCACCCGCATGCTAGCTTTTAGTGACTCATGAACAAGGACACCCAGGTCCCTTTGGACACCAACACTTCCCAACCTCTCTCCATTTAAGAAATATTCCACCTTTTTGTTTTTTCCACCACAGTGGATAACTTTACTCTTATTTACATTATATTCCATCTGCCATCTTCTTGCCCATTCACTTAGTCTGTCCAAGTCTGCATGAAGCCTCCTTACAGCTTCCTCATAACCCACATTCCCACCTAGTTTTATGTTATCAGCAAATTTGGAAATATTACATTTGGTCCCCACATCCAAATCACGTACATAGATTGTGAACAGCTGTGTCCCTAGATCCTTGCGGTACCCCACTAGAAACAGCCTGCCATCCTTAGAATGACCCGTTTATTCCTACTCTCTATTTTCTGTCTGTGTACCAATTCTCAATCCATACTAGTATATTACCCCCAATCCCATGTGCTCTAATTTTGTTTACTAACGACCTGTGTGGGGCCTTCTGAAAATCCAAATACACCACATCCACTGGTTCTCCTTTATCTATGCTACAAGTAACATCCTCAAAAAACTCCAACAGGTTTGTCAAACATGATTTCCCTTTCATAAATCCATGTAAACTCTGTCCAATTTTACCATTATTTTCCAAATGTCTAGTTATCACATCCTTTATAATAGATTCTAACATTTTCCCTACTACTAATGTCAAACTAACAGGTCTTTAGTTTTCCATTCTTCCTCTCACTCCCTTCTTAAATAGTGGGGTTACATTTGCTACTTTTCAGTCTGCAAGAACCTATCCAGAATCTATAGAATTTTGAAAGATAATCACCAATGCATCCACTATCTCTATAGCCACCTCCTTCAACACTCTGGGATGTAGCTCATGTGGTCCAGGGGATTTATCAACCTTCAATCCAAGAAAGGTTTTGAAGAAGGGTCACTGACCTGAAACGTTAACTCTGCTTCTCTCTCCACAGATGCTGCCAGACCTGCTGAGTATATCCAGCATTTCTTGTTTTTATTTTAGATTTCCTGCATCTGCAGTATTTTGCTTTTATTAACAGGGAAATGGCAGAGAAATAAACAAGTACTACCTCTTTACTAATACTTATTTCTCTCAGTTCCTCAGTTTTACAAGTCCCTTGGTTGCCTAGTATTTCTGGGAGATTTTCTGTATCTTCTTCCATGAAGATAGACACAAAGTAATTGTTTATTTCTCTGCCATTTCCCTGTTCTCCACTATAAATTCTCCTGTCTCCACTTGCAGTGGGCCCACATTTGTCCTAGCTAATCCTTTCCTTTTCACATACCCCTAAAGAAGCTTTTACAGTCCACCTTTATGTTTGTCGTTAGCTTGCATTCATATTCTCTTTTCCTTTTCTTCATCAGTTTCTTGGTCATCCTTTGCTGGATTCTAACTTGTTCCCAATCCACAGGCTTACCACTTTTTCTGGCATCCTTTTAAGCCACTTCCTTTGATCTAATACAATCTTTAACTTCTTTTGTTAGCCACGGTTGATTCACCTTTGTGTTTGTGCCTTAGGTTGTAGACCCTGTAGTACTTCTTTAAATACTAGCCATTGCCAGTCTACCATCAAATGTTTTTGTGTATTTTCCCAATCCACCATAGCCAACTTGCCCCTCATATCTTCATAATTTCCCTTGTTCAGATTTAAGACTGTAGTTTCAGAATGAACTATATCACATTCAAACTTAATGTGAAATGCTATCATATTATGGTCACAATTTCCCAGAGGCTCCTTTACAGTAAGGTTATTAATTAGCCCTTTCTCATTACACAATGCTAAGTCTAAAATAGCCTGATTGCTAGTTGGTTCTTCAATGTACTGCTCCAGAAACCCATCTCGTACCCACTCCAGGAATTCATCCTTCACAGCATTAGTGCTGATTAGGCTTACCCAGTCTATATGCAAATTGACCTTTCATGATGAATGGTCATTGACCTGAAATGTTAACTCTGTTTCTCTCTCCACAGATGCTGCCAGACCTGCTGAGTATTTCCAGCATTTGCTGTTTTTATTTCAGATTTCCAGCATCCACAGTATTTAGCTTTTATTGCCCTGTGGTTCATGATTGAACTGCACAGCCATGAATGGGTCCAGAGAAAATTAACAACACTAGGCTTTGTGATTGGAAGAATTACTGAGCAGTTGCCAAGACCCAATAACCATTTCTTGGTGTGTTAACATATGCAAACAATTATTTATTGCAAGTGGTTTATTTCTCCCAGGGATTTCTCTGAAACTCCTTATTGATTCTATCAAAAATATTGTTTATGCGAAATAACTTCAGATGAAACTAACCTGAAAGTATATTCAATATAAAGTCTTCTTTTGAAGTATGATCTCCTGAGAAGCTGTAAAATATCTCATTAACTTCCTGTGACTTTCATGGACTTTTGAGTTCCCAGTACCTTTGATCTTGTATAAATTACATCTGTGGTGCAGAATTGGTCCTTTATTATCAGACTGTAACTTCAGATGAATTCTTAATTTCTCCTCAAAGTATCAGAGCTATGATAGATAGAATGAACTTTGCTTCTATTTGGCTTTTTTTGTTAAATATATCAGAGTTGGTTAAATATCTATAATGACTCACATCAAGTTTGAAAAATAACATGGAATGTAAGCATCTGATTCAGTAATGCTTGAATGCTTATATATGTTTGATTTGTATGGTCGCAAGAACTTAGATGGTCTGCCAGTCAAAGCAATTACTTTAAATTTAGTATAATACATTATATCAAAAATTCTGGAAGTTTGATAAAACAAATGAACAACAATAAACAAAATTCTGCAAATGCCGAACCATGGGCTAAAGTTGGAACTTGGTTAAAAGTAATCAATTAGATTCATTAGAACATGAAAAAAAGCAAAACTGATGTGAATATTGCTTCAGAAATTATATCAGTGGGCATCTTTGCCTTGATATGGCTTGAAAGTGATCCTAAAAATGTTGCTGAATTCTGTCTATGAAAAGCTGTGCCTGTGGTGTAAAATAAAGGTTTTGGCAGTGACATCGGGTATGACTGTTTCTCTTTGTAGCCTGAGACGTCAAAAAGAGTCAAGGGTTTGACGACTATTTCAATAATTAATGAAAATATTTTGGTGGATGGAGAAGAAATTGAATTTTTTAAAATATCAATTTAGAGACTGGAAATAGATGGTGAGAGTTTGTAGGTTCCAGTGTTACTTCTAGGAGTTCTGGAGCACTGCCACAACCAATAATTGATGTTTGTATTTTAGTTCCATATAACACTAACCCTTTTTCTTTTTTTTTCATTATTGAGAAACCAAGACAAAGGTCAAAGGCCATTAGTGCAGGCCAAGAGTTTAAAGAGTGAAAGAAAAGACATTTTCTTGATTAGAAGATGTCAAGCTTTGGTTTGAAAAATTATAGGAGATAGGAAAATCTGAGGGAGATATAGAATCCCATCGTTTTGAAGTGTGAGGAACTAACTGAAGTGGAAGATTGTGCAATGAGTATTGATTTTAATGTATTGAGTTGAATATAGGTAGGAGGATGGGCAAGTAGGATAATATGTTTAGAAGGAATGACCGAGAACATCAGAAGAGTATTGATTGTAATGATTTTGATAAAAAGGGAGAGACCAAAAGATAATAATGGAGAGCTAGAGATTGAAGCCTGGAGGTGGGAAAGGGATTGTCAATCAGATGATAAGACTTTTCTAGTTACCTGTTCAGGAGTTTGGAGAAATGCTAAAAGACTCTGTATGGATTGGGAGTAGTGCTCTAGGTGGGATGCATGGAACTTTACAGAGAGTTAAGAGAATTATTGGCAGGACATATGAACATAAGGAATAGGAGCAGGAGTATACCCTATGGCCCCTCGAGCCAGCTCCGTCATTCAATACGTCCATGGTTGATCTTGCGCTTCAACTCCACTTTCCTGCCCTTTCCCCATATCCCTTGATTCCACAAGAGACCAAAAATCTGTCTATCTCAGCCTTGAATATACTCAACCATGGAACATCAACAACCCTTCGGGGGAGAGAATTCCAAAAATTCACAACCCTCTGAATGAAGAAATCTCTCCTCATCTCTGTCCTAAATGATCGACCCATTATCCTGACACTGTGCCCCTGTGTTTTAGATTCCCCTGCCAGGGGAACCAACCTCTCAGTATTTACCCTGTCAAGCCATTTCAGAACCTAGTATATTTCAATGAGATCATCTCTCATTCTTCTAAACTCTAGAGGACATAGGGTCAATTTACTCAGCCTCTCATCATAGGATAACTCTCTTATCCCAGGGACCAATTTAGTGAGCCTTCACTGTACCACTGCCAATGCAAGTATATCCTTCCTTAAATATGGAGACTAAAACTGTGCATAGTTCTCCAGGTCTGGTCTCATCAAAGCCCTGTAAAATTGTAGCAAACCTTCCTTATTCTTGTACTCCAATTGCTTTGCAACAAAGGCCAACATACAATTTCCATTGTAATAATAATAAAAGCAAAATACTGCGGATGCTGGAAATCTGAAATAAAAGCAAGAAACACTGAAAATACTCAGCATGTCTGGCAGCATCTGTGGAGAGAGAAGCAGAGTTAACTTTTCAGGTCACTGACCCTTCTTCAGAATTAGGAATTTCCATTCCTGCTGACAGCCTTTGCCATGGTATGGGAGCAGCTTATGCAGCTCCACCTCTCCACCACTGATGAGGTTAAAGAGCAGAGGTCACACCACCACCAATAGCTCCAGCAGCAGCATGAGCAACTCCAGCAGCAGCACCAGCTGCCTTCTCCTCAGCTGCAAGCCCCTAACAGGGCAGATGGGATGGACACCGAAATTTAGCTGGAAGGAGATGAGATCTCCAACATAGGGTCTACAGGCAGAGGGTCAGCTCTATCGACATGCCTGATCACCAGTGCCTCAGGAGGCTCAGGGTCTTAGGGCACTGCTGACATCTACAGCCTCTTGGAACAAGACCTCCTTCCCAGTGAAGCAGGTGGGTATGCATTGCCAATGGCAGACAAGGTGCCAGTCACTTCAGGCTCCCCATTCCAATGCCTCCCCGGTCTCTGCTTGTTGCCCAGTAGTGTGCTCTCTTCTTCTGCAAGGAAAGAAAGCAGAGAGGTGTGAGTGCTGCTAATGGCTTGTGTGGAGAGGAGGGAATAGGGAAGGAGATCATTTGTGAAGGGTGACTGTGAGGCATGGGTGCAAAAGGGCAATAGGCTGAGGGTGAGTCTAAGTGTTGGCTGTTCGAATAGGAATGTGAGAAGGTGCCTACAGACAGAACAATGAGCGGAGATGCAAGGTGTATTGATCTGAGGTGTTCTGTGCAGGAGAATGCAGGTAAAGACATGACACTGCACTTGAAAGTGTTATTCCACTCACCTGTGTCATAAACACGTGCTGTTTAATCTATAGGTTGGAAAACTGAATTCATCTTTCAAAAGAAAGGAGACAAAGAACTTGAATTAAACTTTTAAAAGAAAGCAGTCAAAATGGCCACCACAATTTGCATCGAAATACCTCACATACCAAGGTATCGAGGTGGAGACGAACCTCAAAGGGTAAACACTGAAACAATGGGACCCTGAGAGATTGGAATTTAGACATGATATAATTAAATAACAAAAGAGAGAATACACTAGACAATCATGTGACAGTCTCTCCATCTGTGTGAAAACTTACAGTTTCTTTTCACTACAGCAGACAAGCACCCACATTTGACCAGTGCAGGACCCAAGTAGGGGTCTGTCTCTCTCTCTCTCTCGCTCTCTCCAGGCAATGCTGTAAGTTCAAACTCTGCCTGCGGGCTGCAAAACATCCAAGTTTATAATTGCTGCAGACAGAGACCCCGGGGAGAAAACCATCTGCATCACTATCTCTAAGAAAACCCTGAACAAGGTGGCCACCTCTACCAGCCAGAAACTTCAGGATCATGAGTTCAGTTGGAAGACCACTGAATTGCCAGACTCCACAGACTGTATATTATTTTATTTGTTCTGGACTCCAATCCAACCGATCTATTCTTCTTCACACTGTAAACTATTTGAATGCGTGTGATTCTTGTGCGCGTGTATGTTTGTTGGAGCATTGTTTATTATTTTATTTGGATCGGGTTTTGGTTTTAAGTGCAATAAGCTAACCTCTTTCTTGTTTAAACTCAAGAAAACCTGTAAACCTGTCTGATTGGTTCTTTTATGTTCATAATACATAAAAGGGTTAAACACTCACTGAATTGGTAAGCATATGCACTGTTTAAAAGAAATAAACCTTGTGCGGTTAAACAAGGAGAGGGACAAGAGGGGAACATTTCAACCCCTCCTCACCTGATCATAACACCTGTCATGCCCTCCTGAGGTCCTCTTGGTGCATTGTCTCCAGGTTGGAGGGAGCACATGTCTGCTGCTGGCTTCCTCAGCCACTTCCATCCATGTCTGATGAAAGGTCACAGATCTGAAACGTTAACTCTGTTTCTCCACAGATGCTGCCTGACCTGCTGAGTGTTTCCAGCATTTTCTGTTTTGTTTCAGATTTTCAGCATCTGCAGTATTTTGCTTTATTATTAGTGTTTAATTCACTGCCACTTCTCTTCCAGGAATGCCCACCTTGAAGATGCTCTGCTCTTCTCTCTGGCTGGATTTCCATTTGTCTCTTCTACCTTGTTCACCTTCATTGCTTTCTATCTCCCTTCTTATGTTTGATCAGGTATCTACCAAAAGTTACTTTCACAGACACATCTCTTTCCTCAACAACTCTCCCCGGATCTAACTCATTCCATGTGTATTCCAACTGAAATTACACCCTTCATGTTTTGGATCCACTCAGGATTACAGATATCTTCTAGGCATTCCGCTTTCCTCAAACTGTTCTCATCATATCCTAAGATCAACTCTTAACACCATGTACCCCCAAAGGCACTCTCGACCTCTCTCTTAAGCAGCACCGACTCACTCTATCTCAAAGCTATCTTGTTCCACAGTTTCATTTCATCCTTCACCTCATCAGGGGCTTTAACAAAAAACTTTTTAACTTCCTTTCAGGTGTGAAGGATCACAAGCTTCAATAACTCATGGGTACCAACACCCCTCTGGATCCTTCTTCCCCTCCCTCTGACCACATCTCTTCTTTGAAACTCATCCCTTGCTGTGGATTCACGATACCCTCTGACCTTCCCCTTTCTGACTCTGAACAATCTGCCCTTAGGAAAGGCCTTAGCTTCATCCCCTTACACCCCCACCTCAATGAATTTCAAGCTCGGAACGATGCTGAACTCTTCTACCATCTCCTCTGCCTCCATGCCCACTTCTCTGGTCAGGAATCATTCCCAGCTCAGTGGACCCTTTCACTTGTCTCCAATATTCTTCCTCCACCCGGACCCCTTCCTCTGGCCTCTTACCTTCCCTCAATATTTTCATTGAGAACTGCCAGCATGACATCGGCCATCTCAATTTCTCTGTTCCCCTCACTCACTCTAACCTCTCTCTCTCTCTCTGAACTTGCAACACTTCGTTCTCTCAGGTCCAACCCTAACATTGTCATCAAACCTACTGACAAAGGTGGTGCTGTTGTTGTCTGAGGAACCAAACTCTACCTAGCAGAGGCTGAAAGCCAACACCCTGACACTTCCTCCTACCTCCCTCTGGACCATGATCTCACTACCGAACATCAAGCCACTGTATCCAGGACTGTCACTGACCTGATCTACGCAGGACATCTTCTCCCCATGGCCTTCAACCTCATAGTTCCCCAACACTGTACAGCCCACTTCTACCTCCTTCCCAAAATGCATGAACAAGACAGCCCTGGTAGACCTATCATTTTAGCCTGTTACAGCCCCACTTAACTGATTTCTTCCTATCTTGACTATTTTTTCTCCCCTTGTCCAGGTTCTGATGAAAGGCTACAGACCTAAAACACAACTCTTTTTTTCTCTTCACTGATCCTGCCTGACCTGCTGAGTATTTCCAGCATTTTCTATGTTTGTACCATCCACACTTGCTTAGTTGGAGAGGTTGTCCTCTTCCCCCCCATATGTGGGAGAGCTCACCTCACTGCAGTCCCTCAGATCCCACAGCACAACCCCCAGGTTAGAGTGACAGATCGAGGGGGCAGTCTTCCCAGGTCTCCTCTCCATTCTTGTGGTTGCTGCAGCCTGAAAAATCCAAGTCCAGGTAAACCTTTCTGACAGAGGCCATAGTCCCTACAATTAGAAATCCTTCCTTTTTCAGAATGCATGCCTCATCCCGCCCTCCCTCCCTAATTGGTTGAGAATCTGGAGGGGGGTGATAATTGGTTTGCTCTGGTAAAGAGCAACTGCTGGGCATGCTGTGCAGAGATCTGGGTTCCAAATGAAAATGGCGCTGCCCTTGTGGCAGGGAAGAAGGTGGTATGATACCGCCCTTTGTGTCCTCTTCACAGTTTACATTCCCACCTAGCTTTGAATTGTCAGCAAACTTGGATAGATTACTCTTGGTCACTTCGTCTCAGTCATTAATATAGATATTAAATGGCTGAGGCCCCAGAACTGATCCCTGCAACACTCCACTATTTACTGCCTGCCAACTTGAAAATGCTCCGTTTATCCCTACTCACTGCTTCTTTCCATTAACTAATCCCATCCATGCGAATATATTACCCCCAACTCCATGAGTCCTTATCTGGCACATTAATCTTTTGTGTGGCACCTTATCGAATGCCTTTGGAAATCCAAGTATACTACACATACTGGCTCTCCTTTAGCTACTCTATTAGTTGCATCCACAAAAAATTTGTCAAACATTATTTCCCTGTTGTAAAACCATGTTGACTCTGTCTGATCAGACTATGATTTTCTAAGTCTATGGACAAAACATGTTTTAACATGTACAAAGAAATTAAGTTCCTTGAAGACAGCTTTAGGAATTGGGGGTGTTACCATTTGGCCAAACTAAATAGCAAGGCTAAATATGTCAATAGATGGAATTACTGAGTTGAAGCCATCAAAGACATGAAGTGGCAGTTGATGTTTAGACTTGTAAGAAACATGAAGAAATGGTACTCGTGAAGAATTGAAAAAATATTTTTATTTCCATATTTCAGGGTATAGGCAAGATACAGACATTGGCCTGGATTCTTCTTCCATTGGCAGGTCAGCAGCAGGATGGGACTTCCACTTACTCATGTGACCTAATTGATAACCCAGTCAAGTTTCCTGGACTCACATTCATTAGATATGTGGTGTCGGATGACAGCGGTACATCCGCTGCTAGCTGGTTCATTGCTGCTGGGAGATTCTGTAGTGCTGTAGTATTGTGGCTGATTAAAGGAGTACATGTTTACAGTCAGGAGCAGCAGTTCAGTATAGCAATAAGTGAGGAAGGAACAACACCAATGACAAATGGAGGTCAGCAGCAGAAATGGGGTCCCAGATTTACTGATGTTTTGGTAGATGTCCTGTAGCAGAAAGAAAAAGGTGCAGAAGAGTAGACTCATGACTAAGGTCTGTGCATGTGGAGTCAGGGGCAGGTAGCAGGATGGAATTAAGCCGGCTACAACACAGAAAACAGAGAGTAGGGGTTAAGAATAGCTACTCAGATCATGAAAGGGTGGGAAATGGCATTCCACAGGGATCAGTGCTGGGACCACTGGTATTCACAAGTTACATTAATGATTTAGACTCGGGACAAGAAGTACAATTTCAAAATTTGTCAATGCCACCAAACTGTGAGTTGTAGCTATTAAATAGGGAGCTCACCTATTTAATTTTAATGAGGACCAACCATAAAAGCCAATTGGGTTTCCTGACGCTGTCATCGAGTGGGCTGAGTAATCCCCTGTCCACTGCCTGCCTAATGTACACTCCATTCAAAACCAACTCCTCTGTGTTTAAATGGAACCTACTCCTGAAAGTTTGATAACAATGCTATTTATGGATGAAAAGAAGCGTCCTTTCCAGTCAGAGTCCTTTAAAACTGTCTTCTCTCATTGCAAAGGAAAAGGTGGCACATAACAAGAAGATAAAATTGGTACTGGAGGAGGTACGTCACGGGTTATTGACAGACAGCTTCTAGAATGAGAAGCTTTTAATGTTGTCTGATGCAACATAAATGAGTTGCATGGAGTTCAGTTGATTCAAGATCTCAAACAGGTTTATTAACAGCTAACAAGTATATACTGTGCAGAGCTATCTATTTACATGACTTGCCTCTTGGTGTTACAATAGCAGAATGAATCTGGCTGGCAGTCACATGACTGCGTTCTAGTACTTGGCTCATTAGCATACTAAGATCTTAAAGGGACATCACTCTTAAAGGCAGTCATACAACACCCCACTTTCTTTCCAAAGAAAAGTCTCATATGCTAAAAGTAAGAAACATATAAAATTAGATAACATCAAAATTATTTACATATGGATAGAGATTATGAACTTTACAAGTATGGAGGCTCAAACATCTATATATAGGAACATAGGAGCAGGAGTAGGCCATTCAGCCCATCGAGCCCGCTCCACCATTCCATACAATCATGGCTGATCATCCACTTCAATGCCTTTTTCCCACCATATCATCTCAGTGGTTTGACAATTCTTACTTGGGGAATTTGTGTCTCATTTGTTGCTGTTCTTTCTGAAGCTTCTCCCTCTCTGCAGTCAGTTTCTGTTGCTCTGCCTTCATCCTGTTAATGTACTGTTGCTTTTCTCAAGATGACAACTTTTGGGGCCTTATCATTCTTGGAAAGTTCCGGCATCTCACCTCGAAGAGCCAAGAGACAATGTTTCAACTCATTCCTCCTCTGCCTCTTCAGGATATTGCTTGTCCTTCGCCTCTCCTCATCCTCCATGTCTGAAGGCTTGGGTCTCAGTGTCGAGGACTTGTTGGGGGAAGAGGTCTCATGGAGATACCTGTCCATATTGGCCCGTTGTGGTGCTGGCAGTTCTCTAGAGAGCAGAAGTGAAGGCCCGGCATATTTGTGCTGTTGCTGGGTTTCCAGACTGCAACATTTGATCCTGGTTAGAGTCTACGAGCAGGTTCCACTCCTTGGAGATTTCCCCTTGGCAATGCTGTCATGGATAGTTATGATGTTGAGGTCCTTACACACTAGTAGTTCTGCCACTGCTGGTCCACTCGTGTCTACTAGGTAGAACGTTTGTGGTTTCCATGCCGACTTGCTGTATCTGCATTGCATTGTTAATGTGCCACTGCAACAGATGGGTGACCCATTGTATGCAGATAACTTGGCAGTTGTCGGTTGTATCATTGATTTCCAGTGACTCCAGTATATATCTTTGAGGATTCAGACTGGTAGGATATTTGCACTAGCTCCTGTGTCAATCTTGACCCTGGGTGTATGTTTGCCAGCTTTCTTTGGCACATTATGTTAATAGTGGTGAAAGCTTTCAGTTGTTTGACTTCATCAACACAATGTGTCAGGTTCACAATATGGAATGCCTGTTCGTTTTTTGTCTTAGAGCTAGGCTTAGACTCTCTCTGAGTCTTATCTCAGGTCTGCTTTGCTGTGGACCTCATGTATCTGCTTGCATTTAAGTGGGTCCCTGGCACTTTCCTAGCTGCTGTTGCCGTGTTGCTGCACATGTCTTCTGTTGGCTTGTGTCCTACTGTGGCTTCTGGCTGCATCTTTCAAGCCAAAATTCTTGCATTGGCGGGCCCAGTGTCCTTTTACACCACACGCTGTGCACAGGTCTCGAAATGCAGAGCAATTCTGCCCTGAGTGAGACAGATTGCACTTACCACATAGCTTGCTTGCTCTTTTCGACCAGGTTATGGTGCCAATACAGTTGATTGCCACTAGTGCTTGCAGGTGCTGTTGTCCAGTTACAGTGGCTTCATATTTCCTGCCACCTTCCAGCAGTGTGTCAATGCTGTGACTTTTCTTTTTCCCCAAGAGGTCCTACTGAAATGCTTCAATGAGTGTTGATACAATCATCAGTTCCATTATTCGGTCTGACAGCTCAACTTCTGAAAAATCGCAAGCGTTGCCCTTGCTACAGCATCTACTGATGAGCTGATCTATTGATTCCTGTGGCTGTTGCCTGGAGGATATCAATTCCAGGCGGTGAATTCTGAAATTCACTCGTAACCGGAGTTGATCTACCAGCACTTTTCAGATCTTTGTGGGATCTTTCTGATCCTGTTCAGATAATCCAGAAGTATTGATTCTGTGCAATCCCTCATTTCCAATTGTTATCTATTTTTACAGCCTGTTTTTCTGGTTCTACAATTACTTGGTGTGTAAGGCATAATTGTATTCTTTGTTGGACAGTTTGAACTTGGATAGGATATCCAAGGCATTCCAATTCATGCTGTGAAAATTGGTATCTATGTTTCTGCTGTTCTCTTGCTTTAAAGCCTGTTTTAAGACTCTGTACTGTTACCCCTTTAAAAAAAAAATCTCTGTTCTGACTGGCTTCTCTGATTGACAGCAGCAGGTGTTTAGCAGTGCTTGTCTGTTTATCTATCCTCCAGCCTCTAGTCTATTTGTTTGCAATAGGCATATCAAGTGCTTTTTGCTAGAGTTTGTTTATACAGCAATTCAATAGGTAATTCTTCACACTTGAGTGGTTTTATGAGTTTTTAACTCATGCTGAGCTCTTTATGCTGGAGTTATTTAATGGGTTTCCTTTATAGCTTTAGCTGTGAGCTGTGTGAATGGAGGATTCCTGCACTTTTCACTATTGGGCACCTTATGGAATGGCACGGACCCAATCAGCCTGGGGGAACCTTTGAAAACAATCGATCAGCCTGAGATAGGGATTGGGCTTTCCCTGTTTTCTTCTTTAATTGAGCCTTTAAAAAAAATCAACTTTGCAAGCACCTCAAAGCTTTCTTTTATTGGGGTTCCTGTACCAATGGCACACTGACTCATCCGCTCACCGTGATTGATTTGCAGCTTGTCATTCAGCTCTCTCTTCTATAGCTGGAGGTGAGTTTTTTTTCTTCTTTACACTGTTTGGGCCAGTCTTTCTTTTAACTTTCTCTCTTTTAGCTGTCGGTAGTTTATAAAGCTGTTTTCCTTTTTTTAATCTTGGATTCTGTCTTCTCACCGCAGCTGCCACCATGTAATGAGAAGCTCTTTATGTTGTCTGATGCAACATAAATGAGATGTGTGGAGTTCAGTTCAAGCAGGTTTATTAACAGCTAACAAGTATATACAGTGCAGCGCTAACTATTTACATGACTTTCCTCTTGGTGTTACAGTAACAGAGTGAGTCTGGCTGGCAGTCATATGACTGCATCCTGGTACTTGACTCATTAGCATACTAAGATCTTAAAGGGACATCACTCTGAGAGGCAATCACATAACAACTTGTACAAAGACAAACAGTGGAGTCTGTAGGAGATGGGGAAGTAGGAGGGGAGGTGTCGAGGTCAGGTTGTTAAAGGCACAGTGAGGGAGAGGTGCAGATCTTTTCAGTTTTACTAGAGTGTAAAGATATAGCAATGGCCATGCATTCAGCTGCTATTTCTTCAAGAAATCATATGAGCAGTTACACAACTAAATAAGTTTCCGTGTTTTCAAAATCCTAGAGGATAACAGCAAAAGGCCAGCTACTTAGATAAACAGCCAGGCCTCATCATGATCCATTACTGATGGCCCAGAAGCAGCCTAGATTCATCTCCTGGACCTATGTTTATGGATGGATCATAAAACACACCAAGGTCCATCCTTTTCATATTGAAATAGTGTCTGTGCTTGTTTTAATTGGCTGTTTATGAAAAGGACCGAATGAATTTAGCAATGACCCGGGTGCATGTGCAAATTAGGCGCGAGCCTTTCCGCTGCTAAATATGAGGTTGCTGTACCCATTTTATGCCTATCAAATGGGAGGAACGGTATTCAATTTCAAACCAAATAATACTGGAGATTTTAGGACTGTGATGCAGGACTCCAACACATTTCTCTAGGTACTTAAAACAAAACTTCAAAATGCCTATTAAAATTTTTTTAGTTCCTTGGGCCTCATTATATTTGTTATTTCCCTCTGCAGATGTCTTATTGGAATCATAAGCTATAATGACCTGACCAGCGCAGGCAAGGTAACACACCAGACACTCTCCCTTTTGTTACTTGTTAACTCTAACAACAGCACACTCTTCGTCCTCTAAAATTAACAGCTGTACAACTAATTCTCCTTACTTACCTGTTGTAACTACAGCCAGCGGCTGCTATCTAAGGCCAGACTTGGCATTCTAATTTCCAAGCACTCATAGCACATTTCTCCTCTTTTACAATAGATTTTCACTGAGATCTTCCAATAGATATGCAAATAAGCTGACCCATAAATTTCTGGTGGACTCAGCTTGGTAGAGTGTTGGCATGTGCAGCTCCTGACACACTGGTGCAAATCTGCTGCAACTAATCATAAACACAATTTTGGGGTCATTATTGAAAGTATAGAAATAAGCACTGCTGACCAGCAACATTCTGTGATTAAGCATTATTATCTTTTCTTTCACCAAAAGGATGCAGGATGATTCAGTCATGTGAAAAAGGTAGTTATAAGAATAAAGCTACAAATGAGAACCATAAATTTCCATAACTTAATAGGGTTTAAAGCCTATATGTAGTCTTATACATGATTGATATTATTTCTCCTTGTGCAATGTTCTGCCCCTTGTGGGTTATGATGTAATTTTCACAACAGAAGCTTTATTACTGGATTTCTACCTTTATAATAGTGTTATTCATTGTGTTTTACTCCTGTATTAATAATTCATCCACCTGCAGCTGATTATCTTTTGTTAGCTGAATTTCTAAGTTCCAAAGGGAGTACTTATTGATGATTTTGTGAATCTAGGCCTTATACAGACTCACTGGGGGGATTCTGCCTTTATGTGTTTGTGTGAAATGGGTGCTAGCAAGCTGGCAGCTCTCCAGGGTTTTACTTGCAATGGCTCAGGATCTAGACAGGATCTCTCAGGGCTTTTTGGGTGTGCTCAGTTCCATTTGGTCTGCTTCCCCACTGATCAGTGGCCTTCCAGAATCAACAGAAATTAATTTCATAAACCAATTAGCATGGATAGATTAATCCACAGGCTTTGTGGTCCCAAGCTTAATGTATGGCCCCCACCAGAACCCCCCATGTGACTATGCGGCACTCAGTAAAACACTTCATAATGCAGAAAAATTGTACACAACTACTGCAGCTTTTAGCATTTTAAAATAGTATTAGTGGGTGAGAGGCAGAGGTCCTGGTACATGTATGTTCTTAATGGCTGGAGCACCTAGAATTCATTATCTGGCTCTAATTGGAGGGATTCCCAACTCCATCCCATATTTTGTCTACTGTCATGCAGGCCCCCACCTGCCAAGAATGTGGTACATTAATTTCACCACATGGACATTAAACTTCAAATTGTTGCTGGGAAGAAAAGAAGGCCTATTACAAGGGGTTGCCATGCCCCTGGCTGAAAAGACATTTTTTGCATACTAGCAGACAGTGTTGGAACAAAGGAACCAGTCCCTGCTCCCAATACACAGAAGATGGGGTCAGATCAGTTTAGTCACATGACTGTCTGTTGCAGGAATTTGAACTTGGCACAGAGTGTTGAACTGGCAGAAAGCTCCTGGCTCTTGGATTGAGAACATCTCTCTCCTGTCTGCTCTCATCTCATTCTCACCAGCTTTGGAATCCATTGAAGACAAAGGAACCCCAACAGAAAAAGTCTCCTACAATGAACAAGGTTTAAGAAGAATACTGGGCCCCAACGAAAAGCAAGAATTACCTACAAAAGGACTCTACAGTGAGCTCGAAGCACAGTAACAAGAAACTCTTCAGATATTGTCTCAAACTTCTCCACTTTGTTTTTCTTCTGCCCTTTTCTGTCTCTATTTGTATGTGCGTATCACATAAGCATGCTAGTGGGTGGGGGGTGGGGGGGGTGGGTGCGATGTGTATCCGTAGGTGTTAACCGAATTACAGTTTAATAAATTTCACTTTTCTTCTGTAAACCTAAGAAAGCCTGTTTGTGCTCATTTCTTTGCCTTATAATTGGAAAGCGGTGAACAAGGATTCACCAAGGAGGAGCTCAAAACATGGTGGGCTGAATTTTACTGGCCCCTCGACGACGCGGGAAGAGGCCTGCCTCGACCTGTGACGTTGAGACGGGCCTGCCGCATTTTACCGGCGGCGGCGGGACCTCAGTGCGGCCTCCCCACCACATGGCGGCGGGACTTTAATCGACATATAATAATGATTACTTACCTATGCTGATTATGCAGCCTGCCACCTCTCCACTGATACTGCCAGATATTTTGTTGAACGGGCGGCCGTCACATGCCGCCCCATTCACAATCTGAAAAGCCGGTGGGTCCTCACTCTGCATTATGGAAGGGAGGAGGGAGGGGGGGGATATGCAGGGGTCTAATTCTGCATTCTGGAAGGGAAGAGGGAGTGGGGGAAATGCAGGGGTCTAACTCTGTATTCTTAAAGAGAGGAGGGAGGGGTGGGTATGCAGGGGGTCTAACTCTGCATTCTTAAAGGGAGGGGGCGAATACACAGCAGTCGCAGTCTGCATTCTGAAAGGGAGAGGGTCTGGGATTACTGGAGGGAAAGCTGTGCTGGCATGAAGTGTGGTACTGTGTACCATCCCTCCATTACCAGTGTACGCTCTGTGTTTGTGAAGGGGCAATGGCACACTAGGCACACTGTGTGTGGGGAGGGTGCCAGAAAGGGTAGGAGCATTAAGGTTTTATGGATGATGGGGGCAAACGATTCAGCTGGTAGGATCTTGATGTGGTCATGTTGTGCCATTCTGAGTGTTGGCCAAGAAGGGCAATGCCATGGCATGCCACATAGTTGATCCAGGAAAGCAGCTGATGTACCCGTCAACACCAATCCATACCCTGTTAGGAATCTTTGAATACATGTAGGGTTCAACTTTATTTATCACATTGAAATATGTATGGCCCATCCTACATTGTGTGATCCTCTGCACATGAGGATCTGTATGCACCAGAGGCAATACCAACAGGCAGGTGTGATCCACATAGAGGCCCCTAGTCGTGAGCAGCAGCCCCCAAGGGGAGCCTGCCATTGCGGTTGCCTGGATCTACAGGCCCCACATGACATGCCATCGGATGTCAGAGCAGCAGTGTCAGAGGAGATTGCGCATATAGCGAGGGTGGTGACACGTCTCTGTGCCCTGCTCAAGGAAGACCTGAAGCCCATGGACTCCGGTGGATATCCCATGCCTTTGTTCCTCATAGTGGCAGCGAGTCTCAAGCCTGATGCCTCTGCAGCCTTTTAAAGGTCCACCAGAGACCTTTGTGGGGTCACACAGTCAGCAGTGCACCGCTGCATCAGGGAGGTCACCAATACCAATGGCCAGTGAGAATGTTCGCTTCAGGACGGACTCTCACAGCCAGGCCCAGAGGGCCATTGGTTGTGGCACCATTGCCGGAGAACCATAGGTTGCAATGTTCATAGACTACACTCATGTAGCGATCAGGCCTACTGCCAGGCTGCCACCTGCAGACATCACCAATAAAGGATCCCTCTCAATCTAGGTGAAGCTGGTATGTGAACACCACAGGCGCTTTAAGTGAATCTGTGACTGCTTCTCAGGCAGCTGCCATGACACCTGGGTCTTGTGCCAGTCCCAGCTGCCACTGCTGTTCACTGAACTGGCTCAGATGGAGGGGTGGCCTCTTGGAGATAAGGGCCATCCTTTGCAGACATAGCTCCCGACACCGGTGAGAGACTTCACCACTGCTGTAGAGGTGAAATACAACACCAGCCACTGAGCTACATGAGCCACCACTGAGTAGGGGATCGGCATGCTGAAAGACCACCTCCAATGCCTGTATGGATAGGGTGCTGCCCTGCACTACGGGCCAAAAAGGCCAGCTCCTTTCTTTGCTGCTCTGCACAACTACGCACCCAATAGGCCTGGCATGATGAGGAGAGACATCAACAGGATTCCTCCTCGGACTATGAGGACGCTGAGGACCTACAATATGAAAGATGCATGGGAGGACAGATGGCACCCAGGCTCTGCACACAGGGCTAGCAGTGAGCTAGGGATGTATAGAAGTGGCTCATCAGATAAAGTTTGTCTGCTCCATAGGAACCGACATGAGTTCTGCAAGCCACACATCACCCTTGCTCACCTGCTGTGCACCAGTCCACATCTGCAGCATCCCTGTGTAAACCATTAGAGGCAGCAGCTGACTGAGCCAATGTCCATGTCACTGCATCCGTGGAGATGCTCATGAGTAATGGTGGCATGGCAATGATGTTATTACATACCTTGGCTCTCCTGAAGGGCCAACGGTGCAAAGGGCTGCGACATTGGCGCTACATGCTGGCACACATCATTCACACAGAGAAAAGGACACACATGTTGGTGAGGAACATTTAGTGAAAGATGTATTTATATTGCTGTGACACCCGTGCAATCCCATTTGTGTCAGTGTGTTCTCAGTAAACCTCTGTAATACCTTTTATGGTGTATTTAAGTCTCACGTCCTGGAATGTGCAAATTTAACATTATTCACCCAGGTGCAGCACACCTACAAGAAGGAATGTTATACTTGAGTGGAAGAAGAGGATCACAACTTCACAGGACACTGGGACACAACAGGGTAAGTATGTGGCAGCAAAGTGGAAAGTGATGGGGTAACTCTGTGGAGAGAGAAGCAGAGTTAACTTTCAGGTCTGTGAACTTGGACAAGTTAACTCTGCTTCTCTCTCCACAGATGCTGTCTGACCTGCTGGATTTCTGCAGCACTTTCTGCTTTGCTGCCGATTGACAGCAGCCCCACTGTTCAGCAGTCAGGTAAGTATTTCTTTGACAGCTGTCAGGAAGCAGGTGCTGGGGTGCTTAAAATAGGGCCCCAGCAATTGCTGCAGAACTGTTAACGGGTTCCTCACTGCACCGAATGTCCCGCCTCTCCCCACGTAATATTGGGGGGGAGGCTCGGCTCGGCGCAGTGACGCTAATGAGCCCTCGCACGTAATATTGTGGGGGCTCTGTGGCGGCTGCTAAATGCGGGTGCCGTGCTTAGTTCAATTCAGCCCAGTGTGTTTAAAATTAAATCCTGCTACCAGGTGGAGGCTGAAAGGGACCTCAAGCCATCTTTCCCACCTGATCATAACACTACTCTTTCATAAACATGTACTGTATAGTCCCTGTCTATGTACTGGAGGTGCCTGCAACATTCAAAGTCACCAAATCCCAATCTATTACTTTGTAGTCAAACCTGTATGAAAATACACCTCATCAAAGCATAATTCTAATTCCATTCACAATAATTTACATATAATTCCTCACCCACATTTAACATTTTTGGCAAGGTCGCTCTTATTGCTCAGACCTTTTGTTTTAATATTGTGGCATAAACCAGACTAGCTGGATTATTCTGTTCCAGACATTTATTTTCAAATGAATGATCTTTGCTTATAATGTCACTTTTGTTCTTCATGCTATGAAAATTTGGGAATATGTTTCAAGGTAATTATAGAAACAAGTGATTAATACAACAAATATGAGTGAAGCATAGCGATAAAGGTTCAAAAGGGAAGAACAAGTTACTGCGGCTTTGGAAAGTACTTTATGCATTTTTGAGCTCAGTGATGTAAAAGTCTGCTATGAAATGGAATAAACAACATTCACAAGGCAAAGCCTACTGAATCCCTTTCTCCACCGCCAATCACTTAACGTGTCAATTCTAACCCATCCGCTATCTCCCTGCATCAGGTGCTTTTTATAAATTTTCAGTCATACACAGTGATGCTGAAATAAACATTTTCTGGTGAGGAATCAAAGTGAAGGTCACTACCCAAAGTGCAGGAGACTACAAAAGTTGATAAAAGTAAAAACTGTGATTCGGAATTAATGATTAGCTGATGGAAATGTTGCTTTTTAAGGTGAATAATTATAGGAAGAAAATAGTAAGGAAGCTAGTGAGCTCCACAGGTTTGAGTTCTTGGCAATGTATGAGTCGAATAGGGGATATGATTTCAATCTGACAAGGATACAGAGATTAATAGAACGATTACACTACTGCAAAACTCCTTGGGACATTTTACAGTATTAAAGGTGCTATATAAATGCAAGTTGTTAATTTTGTTGTTGGGCGTTGCAGGATGGTGGCCTGAAACTTACAAACGTGACGTCCCAGTATAAGTATTGGGTTGTATCCTCTGGGAATCTTCACCTATGACCCAGCACAGTTTTCAGGGTCAGGTTAAGGTTCCCTGATGTCTACACCAATAAAACAACGACAACTTGTATTTCTGTAGTGCCTTTAACCTAATAAAACATCCCAATGTGCTTCACAGGAGCATTATAAAGCTAAATTTGATGCTGGGCCATGGAAGGAGGTACTAGGGCAGATGGCCAAAAGCTGGTCAAAGAGGTAGGTTTTAAGGAGCATCTTAAAGGAGGAAAGAGAGATAGAGAGGTGGAGAAGTTTAGGGAAGGAGCTTAGAGCCTTGGCAGCTGAAGGCAGGGCCACCAATGGTGGAGTGATTAAAATTGGGGATGCTCAAGAGGCCAGAATTAGATGAGTGCAGATATCTTCAGGGTTATGGGGCTGGTGGAGGTTCCGGAGATAGGGAGGAGTGATGCCATGGAGGGATTAGAAAACAAGAATGAGAATTTTAAAATCGAGGTGTTGCTTAAATGGGAATAATAGAATGGCTACAGTATTGGCCCATCGTGTCTGTGCCAGCTCTTTGGAAGAGCAACTCACCTAGTCCCATTCCCCACCTTTTCCCGTGCTCCTGCAAATTTTTTATCTTCAGACAATTATCCAATTCTCTTTTGAAATCCACAATTGAATCTGCCTCCACCACACTCTTAGGTAGAGAATTCCAGATCCTAACTATGCGCTGCATAAAAATGTTTTTCCTCATCTCGTCTCTGGTTCTTTTGCCATTTATCTTAAATCAGTGTCCTCTGGTTCTCAACCCTTCCACCAATGGGAACAGTTTCTCCCTTTCTATGATTCACCATTACATCTTGCATTTATACTCTTGATATAAAAGCCAGTATATTTTTTTTATGTCTTTATCCACTTGAGATGCTGCTTTTAAGGTAATGTGAACATAAACCCCTAATTCCCTCTGCTCTTCCACATCATCCATCCTCCCTCCATTAAAAATACAATTACTATTTTACTTAAACAGAATGAATCACCTCAAACTTATCGCTTTCAGTTTCCTTTGGTCTTCAGAGTTATTTACTATGAGTGCTATTTTAGTATCATCTGTGGATTTGGACATCATTGCCTAGTGTCCAATCAATGATGCACATTGTATATTGATGCCCAGAAACAGTGCCAGACAGAACCCTCTGAGACACTGCTTCTCACTATCAGAAGCTGCTTTTAACTCTTTTCTTCCTTTTTGCCCAATTTTAATCCAATTTACCTCCCTCCCCATAATTTAATGTTTAATCTTCTCCTGTAGTGCCCCATGGGGTATCTTGTCAAAGGCTTTCCGCAAGCCCATCCACCATCTGTCACCTCCTCAAACAACTCTATCAAGTTTGTCAAGCATGATCTTCCTTTTTGAAATCTATTTGGCTGCTTCGAATTCTTTTCTCTTCAACTGGATATTGAGTCATATTTAATTAAATATTTTAAAATGTTCCTTGCTGCAGATATGAAACTAACTGGCTTGTAATTATCTGGGTTAGCTCTACCTCCATTTATGAAAATGGGTATTACTCTCCAGGCCTATGGCACACATCAACTCTCAATGGAACTCTGTGGACTGGATTTTGTGCAGGAAGTGGGACTCCCGGCACCGGGCTGAAAAGGTGGGGGGAATCCCGCCTTTGCATTTTTTCGCTCCCCCGCCATTTTCGGAGCAATCCTCTGGTCTTTTAGAGTCAAAGTTTTATGGGACACAATCTTCATCCCTTTAAAGACTTTATAGGAACAGGGATCCTGTCTCCGAGAGCTGCTGGCCAATCAGAGGGCTGGTAGCTCAGCAGTATTGGCAGAGCGACGGGAGCGGTAGTCACTGCTGGTACTGCACAGCCTCGGACCCAGGCGCAGCACTGGAACCCTGGAACACAGGTAGGTGAGGTGGGATTGCCGGGGCTAGTCCAGAAGGCCCCAGCGAGAGTGGTGGGGATGTGGTCCTTCAGTCCAGAGGAAGGGGGGAGTCCCGGGGGGTACGGTTGTTCCCGGGGGAGGTCCTCTATGGGCCACAAATTGCCCACGAAGGAGGGACCCTCACCCCAACCCGCAGGGAGGGTGCCTCATTTTACAAGGTTCCTCCCCACATGGCAGAGTCCCCTCCGCCACTGGTAAGATCCCAGCGGTGGTGGAAAAGGACCCTTAATAGACCCTTAATGGACCACTTAAGGGCCTCAATTGGCTTCTGGGCAGGAAGACCATCATCGGCCTCTCCTGCCCCCGGGAAGATCGGAACCGGCAATTCCGGTGTCAGGTCCTGTGACGGGCAGTTCTGCTCTGATTCTCTGGAGCTCCCCGCCACAAAACTCACCTTCCGGAAGAGCACAAGATCCAGCCCTAATTTCTAGGGCCTCCACTATGTCTTCCCTCATTTCCCTCAGGATTGGTGAATATATTCTGTAACTACAGGAGGATTGGTGCTGTGAGGTATATCAGGACACTGCTGCCTCCGGAGGCTCTTCAACCTATCTAAACAGATGGGCTCTATTGGCACCTGAAGAGGCGGTAATGGCCCCTAGTAGCAAGTCAAGCACTTCTGCCAGAGGGAGAGGCCTTCCTCTTTTCATGGCTGACAGTGATATTTTGCTTCTTGTATGGACATTTTCAAGTTTCATGCCAGATACAAAGTAAGAGATAGTGCTTTTAACATAACTGCTTATGCATGAGCTGTTTTTGAGTTCTGCCAGTGCAGTGGAATCTGACTGCCTATTGTAAACATTGTGGATTGCACACCAGGAACTCTGAGTTACATTAACAGAAACACTTCTTGAAGGAGCTTGCTGCTTTAAATGTCGCATTACTCACTAACTCATCCTGTCCGATTGATACAATGTTATCAGGCTTTGACTGTAGGTGTAAAGATGAAGGTGGGAGAGAGTGGGTGGGGGTGTATGATTATGGATTCTTAACACAGCCGCATTACTTCAATGTGTTATTGTTTCAACTTGTACAGTCATTTGCTGCTTATGTCAGCAGAGGAAGCAGGTGTCAGTTCTGATGCATGCGAGTACCACCATAAGTTCCTCAATGCTGAACACGTAGCAAACACTTCTGAGCTGTCATAACCTCTTTACACAGCATCAGCATGTTAACACCCAGAGCAGTACCAGCATCTGCCCAGATGAGAATCAGGAAGTGTGTAGTGAAGGTTCGGAGTGTCAATGACATCTAAAATTTTGCATACGGTAACGGGCTATTTAGTAGTTTCCTCTGTGATTTCCTTTTCAGACTAAGAAGACTAGCAAGAGGTGAAACATAACAAAGTGTAGAGGTGTGGCATGCTAGTCAGAGGATGCAGCTTGTGAGACCTACATCCCTGAACACACATCAGGAAAATTATACATGCCTTAAGCTAGTAATGACTTGAAGTTTATCTACTCAAGTGAATCCAACCACATTTTCTACATTTTAAACCTTGTGATATTAAAAAAAAACTATTAGAAAGAGAGAACTTGCATTTTAAATTGTGCTTATCGTGTCCTCAGCATGTCCCACAGCACATTATAATTAATAAATTACTCTTTGTAACACACCTATTGCTGTTGTCTAGGTAATTATGGGAACTAATTTGTGTACACCAAGATACCACAAACAGTAAATGAGTGACTTGTTCTTTTTTTATTCTTTCTTGGGATGTGGGCATCAGTGGCAAGGCAAGCATTTGTTGCCCATCCCTAATTGCCCTTCGCAACTGAATGGCTTGCTAGGCCATTTCAGGGGGCTGTTAAGAGTCAACCACATTGCTGTGGGTCTACAATCACATGTAAGCCAGACCAGGTAAGGACAGCAGATTTCCTTCCCTAAAGGACATTAGTGAACCAGATGGGTTTTTACAGCAATTGATGATAGGTTCATGGCACCATTACTGAGACTGGCTTTCAATTCCAGATTTTTTTTTATTATTAATTAATTGAATTTTAAATTCCACCAGCTATATCCTCTATACGCTATCCTCTATCCTCTATTTGTTATCCTCTCTCCTCTATACGCTATCCTCTATCCTCTGTACTCTATCCTCTATACTATCTGATCCTATTCAGTTCAATGGAACGAGTGCCTTTGGAGAAAATCAAGTGTGACATCACAGGGAAGCAGGTAAATGATTGGTTGGCGCAGAAGCTAGCTGTTTGGTGAGAATAAAGGCTCTGTATTTGAATGCACGTAGCAGTCGAAACAAAACAGATGAACTGATTGCGCAAATAGAAACAAATAAGTATGATTTGATCGCCATTACAGAGATATGGCTGCAGGATGACATAGATTGGGACCTGAACATTGAAGGGTACATAACATTTAGGAAGGACAGGAAGCTAGGAAAAGGTGGAGGAGTGACTCTGTTAATTAATGAAGATATTAGCACAATAGAGAGGAATGACCTAAGTTCAGGAAACCAGAATGTAGAAGTGGTTTGGGGAAAAATGAGAAATGATAAAGGCAAGAAGTCACTTGTCAGAGTGGTGTACAGGCCCTCTAACAACAACCACATGGTAGGATGGGGAATAAAGGAAAAAATAATGGTAGTTTGCCAGAAAGGTATGGCGATAATCCTAGGGGATTTTAATTTACATATAGACTGGAAAAATCAGATGGGCAAAGGTAGGAGGATGAGGAGTTCATAGAATGTTTTCGGGATAGTTTCTTAGAACAGCATGTTCTGGAAATGGGCAGTAATCAGTTCAGCCATGATCGTATTGAATGACGGAGCAGGCTCGAGGGGCTGGGTGGCTTACTCCTGCTCCTAATTTATATGTTCATATGTAGAGAAATCTGGAATTTAAAGATGGTCTAATGATGGCCATGAAACCATTGTCGATTGTTGTAAAAACCCATCTGGTTCACTAATGCCCTTTAGGGAAGGAAATCTGCTGTCCTTACCTGGTCTGGCCTACATGTGACTCCAGACCCACAGCAATGTGGTTGACTCTTACATGCCCTCGAAATGGCCTAGCAAGCCACTCAGGTCAAGGGCAATTAGGGATGGGCAATAAATGCTGGCCTGTCCTGCGACGCCCACATCCCACGAAAGAATAAAAAAAAAATTTAGATCACAGTTTATGGGTTGAAAGTAAGAGCTCCTCTTATTTGTGATTCATTATGGTGAATGATAATGTAGCTCACACTAGATTACTTGGCCTGATCCTGTTCCAGAAATCCTGAACTCTCCAACACAGACATACTCTCCATATATCTCCCTCTAGCTCCTCGTCTTCCCCTCCCTTCTCTCCAACTCCCAGTCTTCAATTTCCCTCATTCAGCTCCGAGTCTCATGCTCCCCGGAGTGTGCATTAAAATCCAATTCCCAGCTCACTGGGGAGCCTCCATGATATCTGTGTATCAAGATTGGGGCAAAAAGATCTTTGAGTACTTTTTACATGAGTTTGTATGTTAAGTATTCTGAATTCATAAGACAAAATTTTGCAATAACTGAATATAGCAACTTACAAATAATGTGGCCAAAATGCCAGCTCTCTGGAGTAGTCCCATTGTAAACTATGGACATGCACTGGAAGGTGTGGAAATTAAACCAGGACATCCCTACAAGTTTCCTTTTGCCACCTGAAACCAACCATCAGATGGGGCTTGTCCAGCGGATGGAAATACCCAGGCTGGGAGTTTCTTTATCCCTAGCCTGGGAATCTGCCTGTGGTCCAGTGAAAGCAAGTCAGGTACGTGAGGCCCACCTGGGAATTCTGCCTGGGACTCAGCCTAGGCTTCCAAAGAACTGCTACATTTTTTGACGAGTTTTCTTGGACTCCTTGTAAAGAGTCACAAAGAGTATGTTTCCATGTTGGCCTCTCCCTTCGGACCATTCACCCTTGCTCCAGGATTGCCAGTGTTATGACCAGGTAAGAAAGAGGTCTAGGGTTTCCTTTCAGCCTTCACCTGGTCTAACTGTAACAGGGTTTAATTTTAAACACACCGCGCTTTTAGCTCCCCCTTGGTGAATCCTTGTTCACCGCTTTTAAATTATAAGGCAAAGAAACCAGCACAAACAGGCTTTCTTAGGTTTAAAGAAGAAAAGTTGAAATTTATTAAACTTAAACTCTGATTCAGTTAACGCCTACGGATACACGCTGCGCCCCACACTAGCATGCAAATATAATACACACATGCAAATAGAGACAGAAAAGAGCAGAAGAAAAATAAAGTGGAAAGGTTTGAGGCAATATCTGAAGAGTTGTTGTTTCCGTTCTTCAAGTTCACTGTAGGGTCCTTGATTGTAGATAGATCTTGCTTTTCGTTGGGGCCCAGTATTCTTCTTAAACCTTGTTCACTGTAGGAGACTTTTCTCTCTTGGGGTTCATGTGTTTTCAGTGGATTCAGAGGCTTGTGAGAACTGTAACTTCAGGGAAAGGTTGGTGGAAACCCTAAAGAAATGGTATTAACAGCCATTTTTGCTACTTCTCCTTTGGGATTTCCACCAATCTTCTGCCAAAGTTACAACAGACAATTGGGCAAGCTCTCACGGGAATACATCTCCATGTTCTTTTAGAAAACTTTATGCATTCCTAGAAATAGTGAACATAGCAAATCTTGTTGCTGCATTTAAAATGTCACGAGCACATAGCAGCCATAAGAAATCTTCGTCCCTGGAACAGTGGAATGATGCATTAATAGGCTCCTGCATACTATTTATTGCAGTATTATTGTTGCTGGAGTGAAAGCTGAAAGCAGTTGAAATATATAATCACTTTCACCACGTTCAAGATGTAGCACTTTCTGTAAATGCCCACTGTCTATTGGTTGGTCTACATATATGATTAAAAGTCTAAAAAAAATGTCTTCATGGACAATATTCTGGGAACAAAATAAAATTTGGAAATTGATGGCTAGGAACATGTTAAGCAGAAACAAAAATGCAGAACTTCAAAATTTCTTGCTGTGATCTGTGTAATTTAGTGGGTGTTAAGTTGACATCAGAAAACCAAAGTGATTGATTTTAGGCTGTTCTGCTGTGCCTTACACCATCCCATAAGAATTATTGCCCACATGATGACGTGTTATGTCTGGTGATAAGCTTGCTACCTGATAGGTTGACAGTTTAACCATCCAGCTTCCTATATTGAATATCCTGTCACACTTCCTTTTTATTTATTTCCTACTGCCCAGATTCTAACAAAAAAGATACTGCCAATAGTTCCTGTGCAGCTGGGACCTCAGCCCAGGTCCATCACCCTTTCGGGAGATGAGATTTTCTAATTCAGGTCACAAGGATAATAGTCAGTGAACACACTGCAGTGTAAAGGAGGGTAGATTGTGTTCAGGGTCACCAACTCTTCCTCATCAGGAAACAGAAGCTATAACTACGGAAATTACACACCGAGGATTTATGGTGCGAATATGTGATTGTGAAGGATTTGACAAGGTCAGAAAGCACGAGACATTGCAAATGTGTATCCAAGAAGTACGTGTCTGATGTTGTGTCAAGAATCTGCTCTTTAACCTATAGAGGCAGTAAGACCCAAAATATAACATGTGCAATGTAACAGAATTATAACCAGACCTCAGCACCTTCCAAACCCACTATCTCTATCACCTAAAAGAACAAGCGCAGCAGGCACATGGGAACACCACAACCTGCAAATTCCCCTCCAAGTCACACACATTCCTGACTTGGAAATATATCATTGTTCTTCATCCACTGGGTCAACATCCTAGATCTCCCTCCCTAACAGCACTGTTGATTTACCTGCACCACTTGGACTGCAGAGGATCAAGAAGGCAGCTCACCACCACCTTCTCAAGGGCAATTAGGGATGGGCAATAAATGCTGGCCTAGCCAGCAGCACCCACATCCCATGAACGAATAAAAAAAGGATAATATATAAATTTTCCTGCCTGTCTTAATAAATGTAACTCATACTTAACTGCAGTAGCAGTAAAAAAAATTAAGCAATTTTGAAATACTTAAAAGATTTATTTTCCTCTGAAATAATTGCTGAATTTTTGTAGCATAGCAGACTCAGGGCCTCAAGCCTCAACCTCAAGGTAAAATTGGGTCTCAGGGTCTGGCTGTGGGATGGAGTCCCAATCCAGATACCCCTCCCCATTGCAGACCATTGCCATCCTAGTGCTCCCACATCTCAAATTCACTCTTTTACTACTGTCACACCAAGCATATGTCCAGTGCCCCTATATCCAATGTTTCCTTCTGACACTGCTTCTGGCACTTCTGTCAGGTCATTACGCCACCCTCCCTTCCCAGTGTTACAACATCCTAACCAATCTTCAATGCCCTCACATCCCTCAAACTGCCCCCAATTCTCCCAGACCCTCATACCCCTTTAATATGCCACACAAATGAGTCTTGGCTGTGGAACCCAAGACCACACACCAACGTTGTCAATGCATAAGCCACTTCACAGAACTTTTGCACACAATTCCTACAACCTACTTCCTACTGCCCTATAATCTAGTTCATCTTCCCTGCCATTTTCCCCTGTATCTTGAGAGCTAAAAAAAAGTGAAGGATAAGGTAGATGGATAAAATTAACTACAAAGTTAAATAAACAATTAATAGTAATCAAAGGTATGGATTTATAGGGTTAGACTTTCTGACACCCTTTGCTGATCTTTTGGCAGATCTTGGCATATTGCGTATGAAAGCAACCAAGGAATGCATTAGCTGCTTTTCAGTCATACTAATGAAATACAAATGAGGGATAATGTCTTCTATACGTTTAATGCCACTTACACTGAATGAACATTGAGCACCTGGCTGTCTATTGGGCCCTCTTGTCCAGCATTCAGAAGATGTTGGAGGAGGTGCCAAGGTTGACTTCGAAGAGGGGCCTCTGCTAGTACTACAGGAACGTATTCATGCAGAGGCCCGAACAGCTAAGGAGATTCTTCTTAATTTAAAAAAAATTATTGCAGGCAGCTCATTTTGCCTATGGGCCTGCAGCGATATGTTTCTGCCCCCTTCCCCTACCACCCCTCAGACTGGTGTGACTCCCAGTCCCAGGGTGCTTGCAAGCTCCTCCAATATTGTAATGAACCAAGGCTGGAAAACATTATCATTAATGAAGCTTTATGTTTTAGTTTTAGAGATACAGCACTGAAACAGGCCCTTCGGCCCACCGAGTCTGTGCCAACCATCAACCACCCATTTATACTAATCCTACACTAATCCCATATTCCTACCACATCCCCACCTGTCCCGATATTTCCCTACCACCTATCTACACTAGGGGCAATTTATAATGGCCAATTTACCTATCAACCTGCAAGTCTTTTGGCTTGTGGGAGGAAACCGGAGCACCCAGAGGAATCCACGCAGACACAGGGAGAACTTGCAAACTCCACACAGGCAGTACCCAGAATTGAACCCGGGTCGCTGGAGCTGTGAGGCTGCGGTACTAACCACTGAGCCACTGTGCTGCCCATATATAGATCATCCCGCTGGGAGATCCAATACAGCTGGTCCCTAGCATGCTGCCAGTAACTGTATGATTTCTCCTCTTTATGTTTTATCAGAAATACCATGGTGACTACACTTCAAAAGTAATTCAATAGCTCAGAATCTATTTAATGCATCCTGTGATTGCGAAAGGTGCTAGATAGATACAAGTACAAAGAATTTTCTCAGTGGGTTTTCCCTATCATCACCCCTAATTTCAGTGGAAGTTTGGCAGAAGCATGATTTACATGGTGTATCTGGGGCTTCCACCAAACTTGCAATTGGAAGAACCCCCATGGATATTCTGGAAAAAGTTTTTTTTCCTTACAGATTCATAATAAACCTTTTTTTGCATGGTGCATTCATTTACATTGAAAGAACATCCTCAGAAAAGAAAGACTCCTTTTAATATTGCAAATTGAAAGGAAATAACTTTGTCTTGCAAAGTTTGATGCTAAAATCACATACATGTATTTTAAAAGTTCACATGCTATTCCATTGCCTACAGTCCAGGTCATTATTTTCAATGCAGATCCACCACTAGAAATTGGTATTAATTTTCCCACTGGCTTATGCAATTCAGCTTGAAGGGTGAAGCTAACACCCATGTCAATTAAAATGTCTTTTTTGGGGGGAGGGGGTGGTGTGGGATATTCCTGATGGCTCTGTGTGCATGTGCACTCCATGCTTTACCATACAGAACAGAATGGTGCAAGTTTGATTCCATGTGATTAGCCAGGGAGATGGGCTGCTGGAATTGCCTTCAATGTGGCTGGGATAATGATGGAAGCAGTTAGTCAGGAGTCTTGTTCTTGCTTGCTGTCCACTGACACCTCATGACAAGGGCTTGGCCTTGATTCTTCCCATATCTACATACCCTGTTAAAGCATACTTCGTGGACTCCTGCCAAACGTATGGCCACTTGAGCAAGGTAAAAGAGCTGCCAACGTCTTTGGCACTAGAGGAGTCATCTTCTGACTGTGTGCTCCTAGCAGGGAGCTTGTCCACAATGAGCACACATCGGAAATATATGTGTGACTTTTCAACCATTTAAATTATGTGAGAAAACTGTGTGCACCTCATCCCTAAACTTCTGATATGTGCTGCAGGGAGATGATTTTTTAAAAAAAAAATTTTATTTACAGATACAGCACTGAAACAGGCCCTTCAGCTAACCAAGTCTGTGCCAACCAAGAACCACCCATTTATACTAACCCTACAGTAATCCCATACTCCCTACCTATACTAGGGGCACTTTACAACAGCCAATTTACCTATCACCTGCAAGTCTTTTGGCTGTGGGAGGAAACCAGAGCACCCAGCGAAAACCCACACGGTCACAG
This sequence comes from Heterodontus francisci, assembly GCF_036365525.1. Lineage (NCBI taxonomy): Eukaryota > Metazoa > Chordata > Chondrichthyes > Heterodontiformes > Heterodontidae > Heterodontus > Heterodontus francisci. The sequence continues at coordinate 100,627,181 of NC_090371.1, forward strand.
GGAGAACTTGCAAACTCTGCACAGGCAGCACCCAGAATTGAACCCAGGTTCCTGGAGCTGTGAGGCTGCAGTGCTAACCACTGTGCCACTGTGCCGCCCAGATTCTGAAGTCAAATTGCCAAGAGCTTGAAAATTACCCATAATTTTCTGACTTTCAATAGGGGAGGGATAAGACAACATTGGAAAGACAAAACAAACTTGCACTTTGTTAATGACAGCTTTTGTTTCAATATTTTTCTTTGAAAGCTCTTGTCAAACCTGAGACCCAGCCACCATTAAAATCTCTGTTGTTTCTCTAATCTTGAGTGAATATAAGATGTTTCATGAGTGATAGCTTGGTTTTCCTTTCTATATAATTTGTGCAGCAATGTCACAATAGCAGCATTAGTGATGCTGTTAACTGCTGGAGGATGCACGAGCTCAGTGGAATCTGTTGCTGCATAATATTACCGCCACTTGTAACTGTCAGCACTAAGTAGTAAAATCCAAGATAACTCTTAAAAAGGAGGAAGAGTTCATTAAAAGCCTGGTGCTCTTAAATTGCTGGAATGCGACCAGATATTCAGCAGGAGAGGACTCAGCATTGGCTTGGATCAGCTTTGGACCAGTTGCAGTCATGTGATTTGTGTTAATCTTCAAGCCACTTCCTCTCAGGAAGAGACTTTTCCTGATCACAGTCTAATACAATACATCACCCACTGTTTCCTGTTCCCACCAAAACTTTGCCGTTTACTTTTGCCAAGTAATTCACAATCTACAATTTTTCAAGGACCATGTTTCAAGCTTGTAAATGTTTAGTGAGATGAACCTAATACTGCTGTCGGGTAAAACAAATAACAAAATAAGGACTCAGAATCATTTATCAAACTTTATTAACAGCAAAGACCCACTGTATCTAAATTGTTATGTTTGCTCCTGGATGTCTAAAAGTCCTGTATCCAAAATGTGGTTATTTTGTTCCCAATATGTTCACACTGTTACAAAATACACCCACTCACATGAGAAAGCAAAGTTTTGTTCAGCCTTGTTCCAGCATAAGCACAGACAAGCTTTGATGGATCATTTCACCTTATCAAATGGTCATTCTTCATGTATGAACTGAGGCTGTATCAGCAAGTTGTTTGAGCCTAGAGTTCACCACAGCTGAGCCCAATCCTGTCCTCATCCTACATGCACATGTGCACCTTCCAACATAGGAGAGCTGGTCCTAAGTATTGGGATCTTGCCCAAATTGGGGCAAGATATAGGTGCAGCATATGTCCCACATGCTTAATGAGGTTGATGGTAGGTCCACAGCAAATTGGTCCGCAGGTCTCATTAAGATAATATTGGCAAGGTCCGGGCACCAGTCCAGAGACAGCTTACTGGTCATTGGAGGGGGAGTGATTTCAACCAGCTTGGTCAGTGATCAAGTGCCTCAGGTGACTTTCAGAATGAGGGAAAGCGATAGTTGGCAGTGGTCTGTGATGTTAATGTGGAGTCAGGAGGAGTAAAAATAAACTTGGAACTTACCTTTTGGGTGACTGCTGGTTTGGCTGCTGAATCCTTGCTAAAACAGGTGTACTGTTCTGTCGACTGGCGTGCCTGGGTTGTGGCCCAAACCTCTTAAGATTTTAATGTTTTTCTGGTTCCTTTGAGCCTCTGTAAACATGTTTCTGTGGAGATCTGACATCGCCAATGGATCAGGTACCCTTACATGGGATTCGCACCCTCGCACAATGGGCCAATTCCCAAAATATGCCCCTGGAGGCAGAGGTAGCTAGCATTCATCAGGGGGGAGGGAAGCCCATGTAAATGAGCCACTGCATTTAACATCACGGCAGTTCCGCGGAGTAAAGCCTGCACGTGCAGGCTGCCATCTTTTATGGTCACAGCCGATTACAGCGGTGGCAACATAAAATACAGGCTGATGCAATTGCAGTAGAGAGGGTACAGAGGAGATTTACCAGGATGTTGCCAGGACTGGAAAATTTCAGCTATGAGGAAAGATTGAATAGGCTGGGGTTGTTCTCCTTGGAACAGAGGAGGCTGCGGGGAGATCTGATTGAAATGTACAAAATTGTGAGGGGCTTGGATAGAGCGGAGGCGAAGAGTCTATTTACCTTAGCAGAGGGGGTCAGTGACTTGGGGCTTAGATTTAAAGTGATTAGTAGAAGGATTAGAGGGGAGATGAGAAAAAAAACTTTTTTACCCAGTAGGTGGTGGGGGTCTGAAACTCACTGCCTGAAAGGGTAGTAGAGGCAGAAAACCTCATCTCATTTAAAAGGTACCTGGATGTGCCGTGCAGATACAATAGGTCAAGTGGCCTCTTTCCGTGCTGTAAACTTTGTATGATCTATGATCAAATGATCCAGAGCGGAGATAAGAAGAATTTTTTTCAATTAGAGAGTTGTCAGGATCTGGTATGCTCCACCTGAAAAGGTAGTAGAAGCTGATTCTATAAATAATTTTAAAAGGGAGTTGGACAGGTTACTTGGGGATGAGGAACTTATAGGGTTATGGACAAAAAGCAGGGATGGGGTGGAACTAAGCACAATTGCCCTTTCAAAGACCCAGCACGGGCACAGCAGGTTGAATGGTCTCCCTCTGTGCTGCAAGTTTCTATGATTATATGAATTAACCTTAACGTGGGAAAAATTATATCTTTCCCTGTGGTCTATCTGTGTCTATGTCTAGTACTTTCTGACCTGGTTCTCTCGATAACAATGTATGCTGATCATCACTCAAAGTCTAACCTAATGCTCTTGAGTGGTTACCCTCATAGCAGGAATGAGTCAGGTTGTTTTGTACTCACTAGTATTGAGCTGTGAGGTGATCTTACAACTTGCTGCGTCACACCTAATGCTGCACTGTCTGGTTTCAAGGAGACCTTCTGCCATTTGAACAGAGGGGCTGGTTTGGATGTGGAGTCATCTTGGGATACAGCAGCCTTAACCATGCCTACTCCAATCATGACATTGCCACTTTGTGCTTTCTCATCATGCCCATTATCCTGCATGACTGCAGTTTTCTCCACAGCAATGAGTTTTATGGAGCACTGTGTGCTGGCTTTTATAATTGGATACCTCAGCATGTTGACGCAGACAAGAGAGCTTGATTGACATTAAAGCTTAATGCCTGCATATCAACAATTTGAACATTCATGAGAGATACTCCCAGTGTGCAAAGGGCCTCTGTAAACTAAAACTCTAATCCATCCACTCCATGATGGAAGTAATTCTAATAAATTGTCATATATGACTGCACAGTGGCGGATTCATAGCAGCACAGGAACACGCATAGACCATTCAGCCTGATGAGTCTGTTCCACCATTCACTTAGATAATGATTAATCTGTCGCTCAAATCCATTTATCCCCCTTTGCTTCATATCCCTTCATGCCCTGACCTAACAAAAATCTATCAATCTCAACCCTGAAAGTTGTCCCCAGCAACCACATCATTTTTGGTGGAGAGAGCTCCAGATTTCACCCCCCTTTCTGTGAAAAAATAGAGGGAGACATGTGATTTGGTGATTAGGGCTGTAACAAAGAACAAAGAACAAAGAACAGTACAGCACAGGAACAGGCCATTTGGCCCTCCAAGCCTGCGCCGATCTTGATGCCTGCCTAAACTAACACCTTCTGCACTTCCGGGGCCCATATCCCTCTATTCCCTTCCTATTCATATATTTGTCAAGATGTCTCTTAAACGTCGCTATCGTATCTTCTTCCACCACCTCCCCTGGCAGCAAGTTCCAGGCACTCACCACCCTCTGTGTAAAAAGCTTGCCTCGCACATCCCCTCTAAACTTTGCCCCTCGCACCTTAAACCTATGTCCCCTAGTAACTGACTCTTCCACCCTGGGCAAAAGCTTCTGACTGTCCACTCTGTCCATGCCGCTCATAACTTTGTAAACCTCTATCATGTCGCCCCTCCACCTCCGTCGTTCCAGTGAAAACAAGCCGAGTTTTTCCAACCTCTCCTCATAGCTAATGCCCTCCAGACCAGGCAACATCCTGGTAAACCTCCTCTGTACCCTCTCCAAAGCCTCCACGTCCTTCTGGTAGTGTGGCGACCAGAATTGCACACAATATTCTAAGTGTGGCCGAACTAAGGTTCTGTACAGCTGCAACATGACTTGCCAATTTTTATACACTATGCCCCGACCGATGAAGGCAAGCATGCCGGATGCCTTCTTGACTACCTTATCCACCTGCGTTGCCACTTTCAGTGACCTGTGGACCTGTACGCCCAGATCTCTCTGCCTGTCAATACTCCTAAGGGTTCTGCCATTTACTGTATACTTCCCACCTGCATTAGACCTTCCAAAATGCATTACCTCACATTTGTCCGGATTAAACTCCATCTGCCATTTCTCCGCCCAAGTCTCCAACCGATCTATATCCTGCTGTATCCTCTGACAATCCTCATCATTATCCGTAACTCCACCAACCTTTGTGTCGTCAGCAAGCTTACTAATCAGACCAGCTACATTTTCCTCTGAATCATTTATATATACTACAAAGAGCAAAGGTCCCAGCACTGATCCCTGCGGAACACCACTAGTCACATCCCTCCGTTCAGAAAAACACCCATCCACTGATACCCTCTGTCTTCTATGACCGAGCCAGTTCTGTATCCATCTTGCCAGCTCACCTCTGATCCCGTGTGACTTCACCTTTTGTACCAGTCTGCCATGCGGGACCTTGTCAAAGGCTTTACTCAAGTCCATATAGACAACATCCACTGCCCTTCCTTCATCAATCATCTTCGTCACTTCCTCAAAAAACTCAATCAAATTAGTAAGACTCGACCTCCCCTTCACAAAACCATGCTGTCTCTCGCTAATAAGTTTGTTTGTTTTCAAATGGGAGTAAATCCTGTCCCGAATAATCCTCTCTAATAATTTCCCTACCACTGACGTAAGGCTCACCGGCCTATAAATTCCTGGATTATCCTTGCAACCCTTCTTAAACAAAGGCACAACATTGGCTATTCTCCAGTCCTCTGGGACCTCACCTGGAGCCAATGAGGATGCAAAGATTTCTGTCAAGGTCCCAGCAATTTCTTCCCTTGCCTCCCTCAGTATTCTAGAGTAGATCCCATCAGGCCCTGGGGACTTATCTACCTTAATCCTTTGCAAGACACCCAACACCTCCTCCTTTTTGATAATGAGATGACTGAGACTATCTGCACTCCCTTCCCTAGGCTCATCATCCACCAAGTCCTTCTCTTTGGTGAATACGGATGCAAAGTACTCATTTAGTACCTCGCCCATTTCCTCTGGCTCCACACATAGATTCCCATCTCTGTCCTTGAGTGGGCCAACCCTTTCCCTGGTTACCCTCTTGCTCTTTATATATGTATGAAAAGCCTTGGGATTCTCCTTAATCCTGTTTGCCAATGACTTTTCATGACCCCTTTTAGCCCTCCTAACTCCTTGCTTAAGTTCCTTAACAATGGTGTGGTGATTTCAGTAGTGGCAGTGATGGACTGCATTGTCAGGTGGGGAGCTTCAGTGTAGGGGAAGAAATTAAAACCTATCACAGAGCTTCTCTTAAGTTCTTTCTTTCCATCTCCCCCATTCCCTGCCCCTGAACTTGCTTAAAATCTCTAACTTTTGCCAGTTCTGATGAACGTTGAGTGACCTGAAACATTAACTCTGTTTCCCGCTCCACAGATGCTGCCTTACCTGCTTTAATGCCAATAGACTCATCCACGATGGTCATGGCCTATTTACACTGAGACCATTTCTACGAGGTAACACAGAATAGGGTGGTGGTAAAGGCGGTGAAGGCATATTCTGGATCATAGTTGATATGAGGCCTCTTTAGGGGAGTAGATGGTGACACTAAACCTGAGTTGAACATCTAATGTAAAATCTGAAATATATCAGTTGTAATGATTACAATTTTATGCTGTTTATGTCAATGAAATCCCTTAATACTATGACCATGCTTGTCTTTGAACATGCTTAGAGGTGGATTTCTACAATATAATCTAATGATATACTGAACTGCTCTGAGTGGATGGAACAACTCTGGCAGAAAGCTGCTTTTTGTCATTGCAGGATTGTAGTGGCATCAAACCTCTGGGTGTAGGGTATTTGTTCCAGAAACCTTGGCGGCTTGCACTGTAAGCCTGTCTTCAGTCAGTCCAGATGTATGAAGACATGTGAAGTATATTTTCTTATTTAGTTGATTAGTATTAACTGGTAAGAATAATGTAGAATTACTGTTTTCTCCCAAATATATTTCTCAATAGAATAGTTGTTCTTTAGCCAAAGGTATTGCTGCAAAAAATATTAGACTTTTTCATAGGAAATTGTTGCTTAGCTTGTTATTCAATCTAACCAACCAAAGTTTGGGCAGAAATCGGTTCCATTTTACAGTACCTTTAATAGTATCAAGTTGTCTCAGATTATTGTGCTGCTAATGGAAATGCCTTTGCTGGCAGCTTGGAGCTGTTTTCTGCTGCGTTCTCAATCCTTCCACTGTGGTGCACTAGTTCTCTTCCGTCACAGTGATCATCAGAAGTCACAGTTGATCTGGTCTCTAAGATTCACTTGCATAAAAGAGCAGGGTAGTGCGTCTGCTATTTCTACTGACATCATCCACTGTGATGAGTAATAAGAGCCTTTTAATCCTTTCAGATCCTCATTCTATCATTTGTTCACCACTTTTGTAAAAGACACACTGACATTTGTTTGTGTTTTACATATCATGACCACATATTACCACAAAAATATATAACAAGGGAAGTTTCTTCTTATTTCTCCCCACATTGGTCTTAGTTTATTTTCATCACCTCAAAATTGATATTGAAGTGGCATTAGGTGAAGGCTAGCTGATGTCATACACAAGTAATATAAACTTTAAAGTGGAGCAATCAAAACTAAAAATCTCAGCATTAGAAATTATATTGATGCATCATTCCTGCAAGATATGGGAGTTGTGAGCACCAGGAGTTGACTTGGTCTGTGGGAAGTGTCACCAACTCACACTGCTCAAGCTGAAAAACTCAGAACATGAGAAGGAGATGGAGATAATTTAATCATCAGGGAGAGAGAGAAGTTCTTGGAAGTGACAGTTTGAGAGGGTAGTCACATCGATGCGAAATACGGAGGAGGAAAGATGGGCGACCATCCAAGAGACAGGAAAAGGCAGGAAGGCAAAATTATAACACGAGCGCCCAGAGAAACTAATGTTGTCAAACTGATTTGAAGCTTTAGCTTCTTGTGGGGAAAATGAAGACACAGGCTAAAGATATGAAATAAATACCAATGGCAACTAACAAACAAAAGATGGCTCAAGTTTGAAGGTTTAGCAGCACTGCTGGAAATACAGTAGTGATCGGGGATTCAATAGTTGGAGGGGCAGACATGATCATTTGCTGTCCAGATTTACAATCCCAGATGTTTTGTTGCCTCCCAGGTGTCAGAGTAAGGGACATATCGCATAGACGGGAAAAGATTGTGCAAGACGGTGAAAGGAACCAGTCATGGTGTTCCATGTGAGAGCCAATGATGTAGGTGCAGAAAGGACAGAAATCCTGGATAATAAATTTAGGAGATTAGGAAATAATTTTAGGAGAATTTCATGGGTGATAATCTCAGGAATACTTATGTAGCCATGCACTGAAATAAGAAGGACAGAAATATTAGGAAATCTTTTTCTTTTGGGCCTCCTTATCTCGATTGGCATCAGTGCTGGGACAGATGGGAGCTGCTCTGCAAAGTTGGGCTACATCTGAACTAGGAGGGTGATAATGTAGTACCAAATGGTTGGGAAGTGATGAGGTAATTAATGTAGGAAGGAGAGCGGCTAGGAAAATGCAACCAGAACTTGCCGCGCCCCTAGCCAAGTTGTTCCAGTACAGCTACAACACTGGCATCTACCCTGCAATGTGGAAAATTGCCCAGATATGTCCTGTACACAAAAAAAAGCAGGACAAGAACAACCCGGCCAATTACCGCCCCATCAGCCTACTCTCAATCATCAGTAAAGTGATGGAAGGTGTCATCAACAGTGCCATCAAGCAGCAGTTGCTTAGCAATAACCTGCTCAGCGATGCTCAGTTTGGGTTCCGCCAGGGCCACTCAACTCCTGAACTCATTACAGCCTTTGTTCAAACATGGACAAAAGAGCTGAACTCAAGAGGTGAGGTGAGAGTGACTGCCCTTGACATCAAGGCAGCATTTGACCGAGTATGGCATCAAGGAGCCCCAGCAAAACTGAGGTCAATGGGAATCAGGGGGAAACCCCTCCGCTGGCTGGAGTCATACCTAGCGCAAAGGAAGATGGTTGTGGTTGTTGGAGGTCAATCATCTGAGCTCCAGGACATAACTGCAGGAGTTCCTCAGAGTAGTGTCCTAGGCTCAACCATCTTCAGCTGCTTCATCAATGACCTTACCTTCAATCATAAGGTCAGAAGTGGGGATGTTCGCTGATGATTGCACAATGTTCAGCACCATTCGTGACTCCTCAGATACTGAAGCAGTCTGTGTAGAAATGCAGCAAGACCTGGACAATATCCAGGCTTGGGCTGATAAGTAGCAAGTTTCATTCGTGCCACACAAGTTCCAGGTAATGACCATCTCCAACAAGAGAGAATCTAACCATCTCCCCTTGACATTCAACGGCATTACCATCGCTGAATCCCCCACTATCAACATCCTTGGGGCCACCATTGACCAGAAACTGAACTGGAATAGCCATATAAATACCATGGCTACAAGAGCAGGTCAGAGGCTGGGAATCCTGAGGCGAGTAACTCACCTCCTGACTCTCCAAAGCCTGTCCACCATCTACAAGGCACAAGTCAGGAGTGTGATGGAATACTCTCCACTTGCCTGGATGGGTGCAGCTCCAACAACACTCAAGAAGCTCAACACCATCCAGGACAAAGCAGCCCACTTGATTGGCACCCCATCTACAAACATTCACTCCCTCCACCACCGACGCACAGTGGCAGCAGTGTGTACCATCTACAAGATGCACTGCAGCAATGCACCAAGGCTCCTTAGACAACACCTTCCAAACCTGTGACCTCTACCAACTAGAAGGACAAGGGCAGCAAATGCATGGGAACACCACCACCTGCAAGTTCCCCTCCAAGTCACACACCATCCTGACTTGGAACTATATCGCCGTTCCTTCACTGTCGCTGGGTCAAAATCCTGGAAGTCCCTTCCAAACAGCACTGTGGGTGTACCTACCCCAAATGGACTGCAGCGGTTCAAAAGGCAGCTCACCACCACCTTCATAAGGGCAATTAGGGATGGGCAATAAATGCTGGCCTGGCCAGTGACGCCCACATCCCTGAATGAATTTTTAAAAAGTCAAGGTCAGTTAATAGAGAAGGGAGAAATAGTTGAGGGTCATATTCATGCAAAAAACAATTTAACAAGAGGAATATGGAGGAGAGGAATAAAATCAAATAGACTAGTTATAAACGGAACAAAGACAGAAAAAGATCCAAACAGTTGGTCCAGATCTACAGTAGCTCAACCAGTGGTCCTTAAAGACTAGTGAAGAAACTATCAGGTAAGTTTTTTACTACTTACCTCAATGTAGATCCAGGAGGAGCAGGAGCACTTATCCTCCCTCCATATTGCAGAATATCGCTGGCCTGTGATTGGCACTCTTCTGCATTTCTCTTCCCCCTCCCAGGACTTAGCTGATGGTTGCTGCTGACAATGAAGGAGGTCCAAATTGATCCCATGGGGTGCAGTCATCTACCTCTGGAGATGCACCAAGCTCCGGCAGCTTACCCCAATTCTTAAGGGAAGGTGCAAGGACTAATTTTAGGAGCTCCTCGGGTCAACCACTTCGGTTGCATGCTCCAATTGTGACACCCCTTTCAACGCCCCCATCCCCGCCTCCCCCCCCCCCCCAACCCCCATCGCCCCCTGCCCTGTATTTGGGCACTAACCAATTTCCATCCCATTGATTAGGACAGAGAGGGAGTAATTGGAGAAAGGGAAATAGAATTCCTAATATGTACATCTTCCTCAAGCAGTATGTTAGTAAGCCTACAAGGGTGAAAGTGTTGTCAGATCTGGTTGTGAGTTATCGTTATGGTTACCAATTTTAATTTGGTTTGTTATCCTCCTCTCAATTCCAAACCTCTTAAACTTCTCTAATAATCATCCATGTGGTGCCTTATTAAATTCTTTCTTAAAGTCCACAGACACCACATCCACTGTATTTCCCCCATCTACCATGTCTACTATCATGACACAGGAAGGTCTTCCTTGCTCTCTTTCAAATAGTACTGTGGGATCTTTTATATTCCCTGAACAGGTCTCGTTTTAATGTCTCATTGAAATACAGCTCTTCTGACAACACAGCACTCTTAGACAATGCTGGACTACATCTGAGACCGTGAGACCCACAGGAATATTTTTACCACCTCCTATAGTAAGAGATTTACAGGTATGCGATTCTCAATTAAGATATCTTTGCTTGCCATTATAATGGAGGAGAAGGAAGGAAGAGGAAGATGAAGGCAAGGAGAATGAGACAGCATTTGAGGAAGATATGCTATTCAAGATATTAGCCACAAGATATATACCAGCTATACTGACGCCTGCACTGTTTCACTAATTTCAGCATGTCTCATGGCGACAGCAGAATGCTTGTCAGCAGCTCTATGACCTGCTCCTCACAGGGAAAGAGATCGTTAATGTCAGTGATGCCCATTCAGTGCCCTGTTTCTCTTGGACATTGAGCACAAATTTATCCTGCATCAAGGTAGCGTGAATTAGGCAAAAACTAGCAATTGAAGGATGTGTCCTAGATGGCATCAGACAGCTGAGGTAAAAGGTATGCTGTTATCCCATTATTAAAATAGAGGAAGGGATTTTAAGGTTTTGCATGCAATTAAATAATTTCGGGGGGATATGGTGCCACCTACTTCAAGATTCTGAGTTGATGTTCCCCTTAACTGGAGTACAGTAAGGAAGGTTAGTTGTACAGTTAGTTGTTATTTTTAGGAGGTGAAAAGTGTGTACCCAAGGAAGAAAAATAAAGAGAGTCAGGTCATTGAATTTCTTTCAGCACCGGCCTGCAGTTCTGGGGGTTCAGTTCCAGTTCCACGTCCCTTGACATGGCATGAGGGACAATTTTTATAAGTTCCTCTCATATAGTGGTCTCTTTCTCACCTATCCCTTAGCAGAGAGGTCAATAACCAGGGGGCATAGATTTAAAATCTATTGGTGGAAGGATTAGAGGGGACATGAGGAGAAACCTTTTCATCCAGATGGCTACAGGGCCCTGGAATTCACTGCCTGAAAGGGTGGTAGAGCTCGAAGCCCTCATCACATTTAAAAAATACTTGAAGTGCTGTAACCTTCGGCGCTGTAGATCAAGAGCTAGAAGGTGGAATTAGGCTGGATAGCTCTTTTTTGGCCTGCACAGACACAATGGGTTGAATGGCTTCCTACTGTGCAGTAAATTTTCTTTGTTTCGACGCTGAATCTCACCCAGGAGGCTTTTTCAGTCAGTTTCATTGAAATTGTGAGCTCTCCTTTTCATCCTTTGTCAGCTGCCTCTGTCACAGCCTCCAGTAGAAGACTTTTCTTGTGCCTTCCAGTGCAGCTAACTGACAGTCAACACATGAACCATTTACTTTCCTACTTACTCGTTGCTTCTCCTGCCTGTTGTTGCAATCTTCAGCCAGACTTTGCTTTTTAAAGACTCCACGCTAAGCCACCCCTCCTACAACATAGCACATTGTACATTGCACCCTGAAATTTACACCACTGAACTTCCAGTGGCTATCTACATGAGCTGACAATGCAAATGATGGTCAATGGTGCAGAACCAATGGGATCGATCTCATTCAATCTCCAGAGTGTATCTCAATGACCCTGATTTTAACTTTCGATAATCAGCTTCAAGGATGACTGGCCTTTAGCAGAAACTCCAACTAATCCCTTTGACATTAAAGTGATCATGTCTTTCAACAAGCAATTATTCATGGCTGTAACAGCTAGAAAGAAGTTTGAGATTGACTAGGTAAGGTGAAAGAGATAGCAGCATTTTGAGTCTTCAATTTATGAAGCACACTATGCTCTTTAATGCTATCTTTCTTGAATTATTCAAGTTTGGAACTGTACTGAGAGATGCTAAAAACAGCTTCCTGCTGTGTAAAGTGTCGAAGAAATTCAACGCTCCGGAAATTAAAGCCATTTGGCACAGCCGGATTTCAGAGTAGAATATCACTGGGTGTCATAGACTTTTCTTTTGGTTTGTTGCTTGGATTTTATGTATTGCTTAATAATTTAAAGATATTCAAAAAAGAACGAATACATTGAGGAAATGCAATGGTATGAGCTTCATTCATGAAAACTGACAGCATTGTGCTACAAAGGGATGGCGTGTTTGATTCTCACTGCTGGGGTTCAGTGACGACTAGAGCTGGAAGAAAATGCACCAATGCATTCAAACTCTGGTTGTGATGTCATCATCTCCCAGTTGCTCAGTTCAACTGCCCTTGACATTATGAACATGCATGCATATTTCCACTGCTGACCGCTGCAATATAAATCTCCAGAAATGTAAGGATAATGGATATAAAGTGATATTCAGTTAAGGCACAAGGGAAACATTCAAGCCCTGGACACAATGCAATGAAGGGCTACAGGGCAGATTGCTAGGCTCATGGGAGTGAGTTATGAGGTAAGGTTAGAAAAAGTTAAATCTGAAACAATAGTAGAGAATGGTGGAAATACAAAGCAGGCCCACCAGCAACAGTAGAGAGAAAAGCCAAGTTCATATTTTGGACGCAATCCTTCTGTTTTTAAGTTCTAATGAAGATTCATGCTGGAAACATTAATATGTCTTTTCTCTTTACAAATGCTGATTGATCTGATATTTATTTCCAGCTTCTTCTGTTTTTGGTTTATAAAAGATGCTAAGGCCTTGATTTTGACTCCACTTATCTGCTACAATGGGGAATATTTAAATGGCAGAGAAACTAAACAAGTACTTTGTGCTTGTCTTCACAGAGGAAGATGCAACAAGCCTCCCAGGAATACTAGAGAACCAAGGGACTAGTGAGAATGAGAAACTGAAAGAAATTAGTAGAAGTAAAAAAAGTAGTACTGGAGAAATTAATGGGACTGAAAGTTGATAAATCACCTGAACCTGAGTGTTGAAAGATGTGGCTGTAGAGATCGTGGATGTGTTGGTGGTCATCTTCCAAAATTCTATGGTTCCTGCAAATTGGAGGGTAGCAAATGTAACTCCATTATTTAAGAAAGGAGGGAGAGAGAAAACAGAGAACTACACACCTGATAGCCTGACATCAGTAGTAGGGAAAATGCTCGAATCTATTATAAAGGATGTGATAACTGGACACTTAATATACTGGCACGAATTGAGAAAGGGTTAACAGACAAAAAACAGAGTAGAAATAAATGGGTTGCAGTATAAGGGCCTGAAAGGGTTAATGATTGAGACAGTGAGAGTAAATCCCTTCCACTGTAGTGATGATGATGTAATAATCACTGGGGCATTAAGCTTGGAAGAAGCAAGAAGCAGTATGAGGTGTGCTGGCTAGACAGGTTTGTGGAGAGTATAAATAGTTATATCTGCATATAATAAAAGAGTTATTCTTTATCCCTAAAAAGACCCTGAGACCTCTAGGCAACAATGGATCTACGCTACAACAATACACTACATGGGTCATACTCAGGTTGGCAGGCTGGGACTAACGGGGTACTGCAAGGATCAATGCTTGGGCCCCAGCTATTCACAATCTATATCAATGATTTGGATGTGGGGACCAAACGTAATATTTCCAAGCTTGCTAATGGCACAAAATTAGGTGGGAATATGAGTTGTGAGGAGGATAACAGGAGGCTTCAAGGGGATTTAGACAGGCTAAGTGAGTGGGCAAGAACATGACAGATGGCACATAATGTGGAAAATGTGAAGTTATCCACTTTGGCAGGAAAAATAGAAATGCAGAGTATTTCTTAAATGGTGAGAGATTGGGAAGTGTTGATGTACAAAGGGACCTGGGTGATTTTGTTCATAGGTCACTGAAAGGCAACATGTAGGTGCAGCAAGCAATTAGGAAGGCAAATGGTATGTTGGTCTTTATTGCAAGAGATTTGAGCACAGGAGTAAAGAAATAAAAACAAGACCGCATTTGTTGACAACGCGAATGGTAGGTGGCGCTGTTTTGGCACATGCGCAAATACAGCATGTGCCACTAAAATGTCACAGCTTGCGACTGCTGCAGCTGCCAGGACTAAAGATGGCGCTGCTCAAAGAATCACACAGAGGAAACCTAACAAACACGTGGCAGTATACAATGGCCGGAGTGAGAGAGTGGAGCGGGCTGGGGAGAGCAGTGCGGGGGGCGGGGAGAGCAGCGCGGGGAGAGCAGCGGTGATCGTGATGGCAGCGGGGGGGGAAAGATGGAGGGAGGGAGGGGGGAGAAAAGAGGGAAGGAGGGGGGGAAGAGGGAAAGAGGGAGGGAGGGGGGGAAAGAGGGAGGGAGGGGGGAAGAGGGGGGGAAAGAGGGAGGGGGAAGAGGGAGGGAGGGAGGATGGGGAAAGGAGGGAGGGGGGGAAAGATGGAGGGAGGGGATGGGAAAGAGGGGGGAAAGGAAGGAAGGGGGGAAAAGAGGGGGGGAGGGAGGGAGGAAAGAGGTGGGGAGGAAAGAGGGAGGGAGGAACGAGGGAGGGAGGGGGGAACGAGGGAGGGAGGGAGGGGGGAGGAAAGAGGGAGGGAGGGAGGGGAGAGGAAAGACGGAGGGGGGAAAGAGGGAGGGGGGAAAGAGGGAGGGGGAGAACTGGGGGAGGAGCGGGGAGAGCGGGGGGAGAGGGTGGAGGGAGGGTGGAGAGCGGGGGGAGAGGGTGGAGGGGGAGAGGGAGAAGGAGAGGGAGAGGGAGGGGAGGGGAGAGGGGGGGGGAGGGCGGGAGTGGGGGAGAGTGGGGGGGGAGCAGCGGAGCGGGAGGAGTGCCTTTTTCTGTGCATGCGCCAGAAACACAACAGCAAAAGACTTACCGGCCGGTCCCTGGACCCGGCGACACCAAGGTCTTCGCACACTCGCTCCCCGCGGCTCTCTACGGCCTCTCGCTTCCGGCCCTCTCCATTCGCTTCCGGCCCTCTCCATTCAGCCGTTCCCTCCAGCTGCGGATGCCCAATCCAGTTGCTTCTCCCCTACTTCTCCACAGTACTTCAGGCATTGCAACTGTCTGGTCCCTGCATTTTGCATGCTCCCTCTCCCCACCCCTCCCTGCTCTCCCCACCCCTCCCCCCTCTCCATCTTCACCTCCCCCTCTTCACCCACCCCTCCCTCCCCCTCTTCACCCACCCCTCTATCCCCCTCTTCACCCACCCTTCTTCACCCACCCCTCTATCCCCCTCTTCACCCACCCCTCCTCTACCCCGCTACCTCCACCCCTCCCTCCACCCCCCTACCTCCACCCCTCCACCACAGTTGAATATCTGAAGTGCAGTTGCAAAGTCGGGGAAATAGCATGCAAAACAAAGCCTCAACAATTCTGAGGTTAATTATTGAGAAGTTTTATTAAGTTCATTAAGCATCCGAGGAACTGCTGTGCATGGATACATGAGTGTTGTGTTTCCAGCAT
Source organism: Heterodontus francisci (assembly GCF_036365525.1). Taxonomy (NCBI): domain Eukaryota; kingdom Metazoa; phylum Chordata; class Chondrichthyes; order Heterodontiformes; family Heterodontidae; genus Heterodontus; species Heterodontus francisci. The sequence continues at coordinate 100,642,775 of NC_090371.1, forward strand.
TCCCGTTAGACAGACAGGCCGAGTCTCTGCTATGCACAGCTAAAGAGATTGTTCCTGGAGAGCCTTGTGGTGAATGAACGCTTGGCTCTCTATGCCACTACTGTATTGTCCATGTGAAGAAGGCAAAGTCACAAGAGTCTGAGCTCAGTCTATTCTTGTTGAATGTTCCCCAAACGCATCCCAATGTGCATTCCCACTTCATCCATAAATGCAATGTTCCTTTCCATATCGTGACGAGCTCCGCAGCATGATCCAGTTGCCTTCGTTGCTTGAATGCTGACCTTAAGTCTCAAGGATTGTTTTCTCGACGGCATGTTTTACATGAAAAGAAATAAAGCAAATCAGAGTCAGAGCTTGCCTCCCTCCATCCACTGAAATTACTGTTGTGCACACCTTTTTAAGTTCTGCAGTGAAGGCACCAATTGATAACGTCGCCAATGAAGCACTTATTACCCACCTCAGATGCAGGAATCAGCACATCCTTGCGTCCTCTCCTGCACTGCCTCCTTTGCTTGAATGCCGTCCTTAAGTCTCAAGGATTGTTTTCTCAAGGGCATGTTTTACATGAAAGGAAATAAGGAAAGAACATCAGTGTCAGAGCTTCCCTCCCTCCAATGAAATTACTGTTGCGCATGCTTTATGCTCTGCAGGATAGGCATGTACTGATAACACCGCCAATGAATCACTTAGTACCCACCTCAGCTGTAGGAGTCAGGATGATGTAACTGCCCCTACCACGTGATGGTTCAATGCTGCTCTCAGGGAAAACATGAATGATGTGAGGGTGCTGGAAAAAGAAGCACATTTCTTTTGGACTATGAACATAAAGCTGGCCATTTAGCCCAGCTGTTCCCTGCTAGTGGTTATGCTACTCGTGCGTCTTCCCATCCATTCCCATTTAATCCTGCCTACTACTATCAGCATCATCTTCCATTTCTTTCACTCTTACCTACCTTTGCCTTAAAGCAACACTGAGGATGGGGAACGGTGTGGCTGCACTCCCACCTCACCAGTTGTGTTCGCAGCAAGAGCATTCACATTTGTGCTACCACTGGACACGGCATGCTTGTTTCTTTTAGTGCTCAGTCTCTTCTTGCTGAATGTTCCCCAAGTGCTTGACCCCTTTGGACGCCCTCTCTGCTTGACAGGCAGCAGCTGGCAATTGCGGAGTCTCACAAGGCTCTGCATGGTTGTTTCAAAGGCGGATGGGGAAACAGGTGGCTGTGTGCCCATGTGCACTGCTCTGATGGGTGTCGGAGCAGGTAACTGTGTGTCCATGTGCACTGCTCGGATAGGTGCAGGAACAGGTGACTGTGTAACTGAGCAGCAAGGAGAGGGTACCGCAGGTGGGGGAAGTGGAGCTTTGAACAGGCAGGCGTATGTATGGTCCATCAAATCATTAGGCCAGGGGGTGAGATGCTCAG